>NC_090654.1:105367594-106028937 GCF_040937935.1 Hyperolius riggenbachi | reverse complement strand
GTAGGCACAGCCGGCGCCCATTAGGGGGGCTGAAGTAGGGACAGCCGGCGCCCATTAGGGGGGCTTAAGTAGGGACAGCCGGCGCCCATTAGGGGGGCTTAAGTAGGGACAGCCGGCGCCCATTAGGGGGCCTTAAGTAGGGACAGCCGGCGCCCATTAGGGGGGCTTAAGTAGGGACAGCCGGCGCCCATTAGGGGGGCTTAAGTAGGGACAGCCGGCGCCCATTAGGGGGGCTTAAGTAGGGACAGCCGGCGCCCATTAGGGGGGCTTAAGTAGGGACAGCCGGCGCCCATTAGGGGGGTTTAAGTAGGGACAGCCGGCGCCCAGGAGGGGGGCTTAAGTAGGGACATCCGGCGCCCAGCAAGGGGGCTTAAGTAGGGACAGCCGGCGCCCAGCAAGGGGGCTTAAGTAGGGACAGCCGGCGCCCAGCAAGGGGGCTTATGTAGGGACAGCCGGCGCCCAGCAAGGGGGCATAAGTAGGGACAGCCGGCGCCCAGCAAGGGGGCATAAGTAGGCACAGCCGGCGCCCAGCAAGGGGGCTTAAGTAGGGACAGCCGGCGCCCTGGAGGGGGGCTTAAGTAGGGACAGCCGGCGCCCAGGAGGGGGGGCTTAAGTAGGGACAGCCGGCGCCCAGGAGGGGGGGCTTAAGTAGGGACAGCCGGCGCCCAGGAGGGGGGCTTAAGTAGGGACAGCCGGCGCCCATTAGGGGGGGCATAAGTAGGCACAGCCGGCGCCCATTAGGGGGGCTGAAGTAGGGACAGCCGGCGCCCATTAGGGGGGCTTAAGTAGGGACAGCCGGCGCCCATTAGGGGGGCTTAAGTAGGGACAGCCGGCGCCCATTAGGGGGGCTTAAGTAGGGACAGCCGGCGCCCATTAGGGGGCCTTAAGTAGGGACAGCCGGCGCCCATTAGGGGGGCTTAAGTAGGGACAGCCGGCGCCCATTAGGGGGGCTTAAGTAGGGACAGCCGGCGCCCATTAGGGGGGCTTAAGTAGGGACAGCCGGCGCCCATTAGGGGGGCTTAAGTAGGGACAGCCGGCGCCCATTAGGGGGGTTTAAGTAGGGACAGCCGGCGCCCAGGAGGGGGGCTTAAGTAGGGACATCCGGCGCCCAGCAAGGGGGCTTAAGTAGGGACAGCCGGCGCCCAGCAAGGGGGCTTAAGTAGCGACAGCCGGCGCCCAGCAAGGGGGCTTATGTAGGGACAGCCGGCGCCCAGCAAGGGGGCATAAGTAGGGACAGCCGGCGCCCAGCAAGGGGGGCATAAGTAGGCACAGCCGGCGCCCAGCAAGGGGGCTTAAGTAGGGACAGCCGGCGCCCTGGAGGGGGGCTTAAGTAGGGACAGCCGGCGCCCAGGAGGGGGGGCTTAAGTAGGGACAGCCGGCGCCCATTAGGGGGGGCTTAAGTAGGGACAGCCGGCGCCCATTAGGGGGGCTTAAGTAGGGACAGCTGGCGCCCAGGAGGGGGGCTTAAGTAGGGACAGCCGGCGCCCAGGAGGGGGGCTTAAGTAGGGACAGCCGGCGCCTATTAGGGGGGGCTTAAGTAGGGACAGCCGGCGCCCAGGAAGGGGGCTTAAGTAGGGACCGCCGGCGCCCAGGAACGGGGCATAAGTAGGGACAGCCGGCGCCCAGGAAGGGGGCATAAGTAGGGACAGCCGGCGCCCAGGAAGGGGGCTTAAGTAGGGACAGCCGGCGCCCAGGAAGGGACGCTTAAGTAGGGACAGCCGGCGCCCATTAGGGGGGCTTAAGTAGGGACAGCCGGCGTCCATTAGGGGGGCTTAAGTAGGGACAGCCGGCGCCCATTAGGGGGGCTTAAGTAGGGACAGCCGGCGCCCATTAGGGGGGCTTAAGTAGGGACAGCCGGCGCCCATTAGGGGGGCTTAAGTAGGGACAGCCGGCGCCCAGGAGGGGGGGCTTAAGTAGGGACAGCCGGCGCCCAGCAAGGGGGCTTAAGTAGGGACAGCCGGAGCCCAGGAGGGGGGGCATAATTAGGGACAGCCGACGCCCAGGAAGGCGGCTTAAGTAGGGACAGCCGACGCCCATTAGGGGGGCTTAAGTAGGGACAGCCGGTGCCCAGGAGGGGGGCTTAAGTAGGGACAGCCGGCGCCCAGCAAGGGGGCTTAAGTAGGGACAGCCGGCGCCCAGCAGGGGGGTTAAGTAGGGACAGCCGGCGCCCAGGAGGGGGGCTTAAGTAGGGACAGCCGGCGCCCAGGAGGGGGGCTTAAGTAGGGACAGCCGGCGCCCAGGAGGGGGGCTTAAGTAGGGACAGCCGGCGCCCAGGAGGGGGGGCTTAAGTAGGGACAGCCGGCGCCCATTAGGGGGGGCTTAAGTAGGGACAGCCGGCGCCCATTAGGGGGGCTTAAGTAGGGACAGCCGGCGCCCAGGAGGGGGGGGGGGCTTAAGTAGGGACAGCCGGCGCCCAGGAAGGGGGGCTTAAGTAGGGGCAGCCGGCAACCAGGAGGGGGGGCTTAAGTAGGGACAGCCAGCGCCCAGGAGGGGGGGGCTTAAGTAGGGACAGCCAGCGCCCAGCAACGGGGCTTAAGTAGGGACAGCCGGCGCCCATTAGGGGGGCTTAAGTAGGGACAGCCGGTGCCCAGGAGGGGGGCTTAAGTAGGGACAGCCGGCGCCCAGCAAGGGGGCTTAAGTAGGGACAGCCGGCGCCCAGCAGGGGGGTTAAGTAGGGACAGCCGGCGCCCAGGAGGGGGGCTTAAGTAGGGACAGCCGGCGCCCAGGAGGGGGGCTTAAGTAGGGACAGCCGGCGCCCATTAGGGGGGGCTTAAGTAGGGACAGCCGGCGCCCATTAGGGGGGGCTTAAGTAGGGACAGCCGGCGCCCATTAGGGGGGCTTAAGTAGGGACAGCCGGCGCCCATTAGGGGGGCTTAAGTAGGGACAGCCGGCGCCCAGGAGGGGGGGGGGCTTAAGTAGGGACAGCCGGCGCCCAGGAAGGGGGGCTTAAGTAGGGGCAGCCGGCAACCAGGAGGGGGTGCTTAAGTAGGGACAGCCAGCGCCCAGGAGGGGGGGGCTTAAGTAGGGACAGCCAGCGCCCAGCAAGGGGGCTTAAGTAGGGACAGCCGGCGCCCAGGAGGGGGGCTTAAGTAGGGACAGCCGGCGCCCAGGAGGGGGGCTTAAGTAGGGACAGCCGGTGCCGATTAGGGGGGCTTAAGTAGGGACAGCCGGTGCCCATTAGGGGGGCTTAAGTAGGGACAGCCGGCGCCCATTAGGGGGGCTTAAGTTGGGACAGCCGGCGCCCATTAGGGGGGCTTAAGTTGGGACAGCCGGCACCCAGGAGGGGGGCTTAAGTAGGGACAGCCGGCACCCAGGAGGGGGGCTTACGTAGGGACAGCCGGCGCCCAGGAGGGGGGCTTAAGTAGGGACAGCCGGCGCCCAGGAAGGGGGCTTAAGTAGGGACAGCCGGCGCCCATTAGGGGGGGCTTAAGTAGGCACAGCCGGCGCCCATTAGGGGGGCTGAAGTAGGGACAGCCGGCGCCCATTAGGGGGGCTTAAGTAGGGACAGCCGGCGCCCATTAGGGGGGCTTAAGTAGGGACAGCCGGCGCCCATTAGGGGGGCTTAAGTAGGGACAGCCGGCGCCCATTAGGGGGGTTTAAGTAGGGACAGCCGGCGCCCAGGAGGGGGGCTTAAGTAGGGACATCCGGCGCCCAGCAAGGGGGCTTAAGTAGGGACATCCGGCGCCCAGCAAGGGGGCTTAAGTAGGGACAGCCGGCGCCCAGCAAGGGGGCTTAAGTAGGGACAGCCGGCGCCCAGCAAGGGGGCTTATGTAGGGACAGCCGGCGCCCAGCAAGGGGGCATAAGTAGGGACAGCCGGCGCCCAGCAAGGGGGCATAAGTAGGCACAGCCGGCGCCCAGCAAGGGGGCTTAAGTAGGGACAGCCGGCGCCCTGGAGGGGGGCTTAAGTAGGGACAGCCGGCGCCCAGGAGGGGGGGCTTAAGTAGGGACAGCCGGCGCCCAGGAGGGGGGGCTTAAGTAGGGACAGCCGGCGCCCAGGAGGGGGGCTTAAGTAGGGACAGCCGGCGCCCATTAGGGGGGGCATAAGTAGGCACAGCCGGCGCCCATTAGGGGGGCTGAAGTAGGGACAGCCGGCGCCCATTAGGGGGGCTTAAGTAGGGACAGCCGGCGCCCATTAGGGGGGCTTAAGTAGGGACAGCCGGCGCCCATTAGGGGGCCTTAAGTAGGGACAGCCGGCGCCCATTAGGGGGGCTTAAGTAGGGACAGCCGGCGCCCATTAGGGGGGCTTAAGTAGGGACAGCCGGCGCCCATTAGGGGGGCTTAAGTAGGGACAGCCGGCGCCCATTAGGGGGGCTTAAGTAGGGACAGCCGGCGCCCATTAGGGGGGTTTAAGTAGGGACAGCCGGCGCCCAGGAGGGGGGCTTAAGTAGGGACATCCGGCGCCCAGCAAGGGGGCTTAAGTAGGGACAGCCGGCGCCCAGCAAGGGGGCTTAAGTAGGGACAGCCGGCGCCCAGCAAGGGGGCTTATGTAGGGACAGCCGGCGCCCAGCAAGGGGGCATAAGTAGGGACAGCCGGCGCCCAGCAAGGGGGCATAAGTAGGCACAGCCGGCGCCCAGCAAGGGGGCTTAAGTAGGGACAGCCGGCGCCCAGCAAGGGGGCTTAAGTAGGGACAGCCGGCGCCCTGGAGGGGGGCTTAAGTAGGGACAGCCGGCGCCCAGGAGGGGGGGCTTAAGTAGGGACAGCCGGCGCCCATTAGGGGGGGCTTAAGTAGGGACAGCCGGCGCCCATTAGGGGGGCTTAAGTAGGGACAGCTGGCGCCCATTAGGGGGGGCTTAAGTAGGGACAGCCGGCGCCCATTAGGGGGGCTTAAGTAGGGACAGCCGGCGCCCATTAGGGGGGCTTAAGTAGGGACAGCCGGCGCCCATTAGGGGGGCTTAAGTAGGGAGAGCCAGCGCCCATTAGGGGGGCTTAAGTAGGGACAGCCGGCGCCCATTAGGGGGGCTTAAGTAGGGACAGCCGACGCCCAAGAGGGGGGCTTAAGTAGGGACAGCCGGCGCCCTGGAGGGGGGCTTAAGTAGGGACAGCCGGCGCCCAGGAGGGGGGCTTAAGTAGGGACAGCCGGCGCCCAGGAGGGGGGCTTAAGTAGGGACAGCCGGCGCCCAGGAAGGGGGCTTAAGTAGGGACCGCCGGCGCCCAGGAACGGGGCATAAGTAGGGACAGCCGGCGCCCAGGAAGGGGGCATAAGTAGGGACAGCCGGCGCCCAGGAAGGGGGCATAAGTAGGGACAGCCGGCGCCCAGGAAGGGACGCTTAAGTAGGGACAGCCGGCGCCCATTAGGGGGGTTAAGTAGGGACAGCCGGCGTCCATTAGGGGGGCTTAAGTAGGGACAGCCGGCGCCCATTAGGGGGGCTTAAGTAGGGACAGCCGGCGCCTATTAGGGGGGCTTAAGTAGGGACAGACGGCGCCCAGGAGGGGGGCTTAAGTAGGGACAGCCGGCGCCCAGGAGGGGGGCTTAAGTAGGGACAGCCGGCGCCTATTAGGGGGGGCTTAAGTAGGGACAGCCGGCGCCCAGGAAGGGGGCTTAAGTAGGGACCGCCGGCGCCCAGGAACGGGGCATAAGTAGGGACAGCCGGCGCCCAGGAAGGGGGCATAAGTAGGGACAGCCGGCGCCCAGGAAGGGGGCTTAAGTAGGGACAGCCGGCGCCCAGGAAGGGACGCTTAAGTAGGGACAGCCGGCGCCCATTAGGGGGGCTTAAGTAGGGACAGCCGGCGTCCATTAGGGGGGCTTAAGTAGGGACAGCCGGCGCCCATTAGGGGGGCTTAAGTAGGGACAGCCGGCGCCCATTAGGGGGGCTTAAGTAGGGACAGCCGGCGCCCATTAGGGGGGCTTAAGTAGGGACAGCCGGCGCCCATTAGGGGGGCTTAAGTAGGGACAGCCGGCGCCCAGGAGGGGGGGCTTAAGTAGGGACAGCCGGCGCCCAGCAAGGGGGCTTAAGTAGGGACAGCCGGAGCCCAGGAGGGGGGGCATAATTAGGGACAGCCGACGCCCAGGAAGGGGGCTTAAGTAGGGACAGCCGACGCCCATTAGGGGGGCTTAAGTAGGGACAGCCGGTGCCCAGGAGGGGGGCTTAAGTAGGGACAGCCGGCGCCCAGCAAGGGGGATTAAGTAGGGACAGCCGGCGCCCAGCAGGGGGGTTAAGTAGGGACAGCCGGCGCCCAGGAGGGGGGCTTAAGTAGGGACAGCCGGCGCCCAGGAGGGGGGCTTAAGTAGGGACAGCCGGCGCCCAGGAGGGGGGCTTAAGTAGGGACAGCCGGCGCCCAGGAGGGGGGGCTTAAGTAGGGACAGCCGGCGCCCATTAGGGGGGGCTTAAGTAGGGACAGCCGGCGCCCATTAGGGGGGCTTAAGTAGGGACAGCCGGCGCCCAGGAGGGGGGGGGGGCTTAAGTAGGGACAGCCGGCGCCCAGGAAGGGGGGCTTAAGTAGGGGCAGCCGGCAACCAGGAGGGGGGGGCTTAAGTAGGGACAGCCAGCGCCCAGGAGGGGGGGGCTTAAGTAGGGACAGCCAGCGCCCAGCAAGGGGGCTTAAGTAGGGACAGCCGGCGCCCATTAGGGGGGCTTAAGTAGGGACAGCCGGTGCCCAGGAGGGGGGCTTAAGTAGGGACAGCCGGCGCCCAGCAAGGGGGCTTAAGTAGGGACAGCCGGCGCCCAGCAGGGGGGTTAAGTAGGGACAGCCGGCGCCCAGGAGGGGGGCTTAAGTAGGGACAGCCGGCGCCCAGGAGGGGGGCTTAAGTAGGGACAGCCGGCGCCCATTAGGGGGGGCTTAAGTAGGGACAGCCGGCGCCCAGGAGGGGGTGCTTAAGTAGGGACAGCCAGCGCCCAGGAGGGGGGGGGCTTAAGTAGGGACAGCCAGCGCCCAGCAAGGGGGCTTAAGTAGGGACAGCCGGCGCCCAGGAGGGGGGCTTAAGTAGGGACAGCCGGCGCCCAGGAGGGGGGCTTAAGTAGGGACAGCCGGTGCCGATTAGGGGGGCTTAAGTAGGGACAGCCGGTGCCCATTAGGGGGGCTTAAGTAGGGACAGCCGGCGCCCATTAGGGGGGCTTAAGTTGGGACAGCCGGTGCCCATTAGGGGGGCTTAAGTTGGGACAGCCGGCACCCAGGAGGGGGGCTTAAGTAGGGACAGCCGGCACCCAGGAGGGGGGCTTACGTAGGGACAGCCGGCGCCCAGGAGGGGGGCTTAAGTAGGGACAGCCGGCGCCCAGGAAGGGGGCTTAAGTAGGGACAGCCGGCGCCCATTAGGGGGGGCTTAAGTAGGCACAGCCGGCGCCCATTAGGGGGGCTGAAGTAGGGACAGCCGGCGCCCATTAGGGGGGCTTAAGTAGGGACAGCCGGCGCCCATTAGGGGGGCTTAAGTAGGGACAGCCGGCGCCCATTAGGGGGGCTTAAGTAGGGACAGCCGGCGCCCATTAGGGGGCCTTAAGTAGGGACAGCCGGCGCCCATTAGGGGGGCTTAAGTAGGGACAGCCGGCGCCCATTAGGGGGGCTTAAGTAGGGACAGCCGGCGCCCATTAGGGGGGCTTAAGTAGGGACAGCCGGCGCCCATTAGGGGGGCTTAAGTAGGGACAGCCGGCGCCCATTAGGGGGCCTTAAGTAGGGACAGCCGGCGCCCATTAGGGGGCCTTAAGTAGGGACAGCCGGCGCCCATTAGGGGGTCTTAAGTAGGGACAGCCGGCGCCCATTAGGGGGGTTTAAGTAGGGACAGCCGGCGCCCAGCAAGGGGGCATAAGTAGGGACAGCAGGCGCCCAGCAAGGGGGCATAAGTAGGGACAGCCGGCGCCCAGCAAGGGGGCTTAAGTAGGGACAGCCGGCGCCCAGCAAGGGGGCTTAAGTAGGGACAGCCGGCGCCCAGCAAGGAGGCTTAAGTAGGGACAGCCGGCGCCCATTAGGGGGGCTTAAATAGGGACAGCCGGCACCCAGGAGGGGGGGCTTACGTAGGGACAGCCGGCGCCCAGGAGGGGGGCTTAAGTAGGGACAGCCGGCGCCCAGGAAGGGGGCTTAAGTAGGGACAGCCGGCGCCCATTAGGGGGGGCTTAAGTAGGCACAGCCGGCGCCCATTAGGGGGGCTGAAGTAGGGACAGCCGGCGCCCATTAGGGGGGCTTAAGTAGGGACAGCCGGCGCCCATTAGGGGGGCTTAAGTAGGGACAGCCGGCGCCCATTAGGGGGGCTTAAGTAGGGACAGCCGGCGCCCATTAGGGGGGCCTTAAGTAGGGACAGCCGGCGCCCATTAGGGGGGCTTAAGTAGGGACAGCCGGCGCCCATTAGGGGGGCTTAAGTAGGGACAGCCGGCGCCCATTAGGGGGGCTTAAGTAGGGACAGCCGGCGCCCATTAGGGGGGCTTAAGTAGGGACAGCCGGCGCCCATTAGGGGGCCTTAAGTAGGGACAGCCGGCGCCCATTAGGGGGGCTTAAGTAGGGACAGCCGGCGCCCATTAGGGGGGGCTTAAGTAGGGACAGCCGGCGCCCATTAGGGGGGTTTAAGTAGGGACAGCCGGCGCCCAGCAAGGGGGCATAAGTAGGGACAGCAGGCGCCCAGCAAGGGGGCATAAGTAGGGACAGCCGGCGCCCAGCAAGGGGGCTTAAGTAGGGACAGCCGGCGCCCAGCAAGGGGGCTTAAGTAGGGACAGCCGGCGCCCAGCAAGGGGGCTTAAGTAGGGACAGCCGGCGCCCAGCAAGGGGGCTCGATTAGGGAAAGCCGGCGCCCATTAGGGGGGCTTAAGTAAGGACAGCCGGCGCCTATTAGGGGGGCTTAAGTAGGGACAGCCTGCGCCCAGGAGGGGGGCTTAAGTAGGGACAGCCGGCGCCCAGGAGGGGGGCTTAAGTAGGGACAGCCGGCGCCCAGGAGGGGGGGCTTAAGTAGGGAGAGCCGGCACCCAGGAGGGGGGGCTTAATTAGGGACAGCCGACGCCCAGGAAGGGGGCTTAAGTAGGGAGAGCCGGCACCCAGGAGGGGGGGCTTAATTAGGGACAGCCGACGCCCAGGAAGGGGGCTTAAGTAGGGACAGCCAGCGCCCAGGAAAAGGGCTTAAGTAGGGACAGCCGGCGCCCAGGAGGGGGGCTTAAGTAGGGACAGCCGGCGCCCATTAGGGGGGGCTTAAGTAGGGACAGCCGGCGCCCAGGAGGGGGGGCTTAAGTAGGGACAGCCGGCGCCCATTAGGGGGGGCTTAAGTAGGGACAGCCGGCGCCCATTAGGGGGGCTTAAGTAGGGACAGCCGGCGCCCATTAGGGGGGCTTAAGTAGGGACAGCCGGCGCCCATTAGGGGGGCTTAAGTAGGGACAGCCGGCGCCCATTAGGGGGGCTTAAGTAGGGACAGCCGGCGCCCATTAGGGGGGCTTAAGTAGGGACAGCCGGCGCCCATTAGGGGGGCTTAAGTAGGGACAGCCGACGCCCAAGAGGGGGGCTTAAGTAGGGACAGCCGGCGCCCAGGAGGGGGGCTTAAGTAGGGACAGCCGGAGCCCAGGAGGGGGGCTTAAGTAGGGACAGCCGGCGCCCAGGAGGGGGGCTTAAGTAGGGACAGCCGGCGCCCTGGAGGGGGGCTTAAGTAGGGACAGCCGGCCTCCATTAGGGGGGCTTAAGTAGGGACAGCCGGCGCCCAGGAGTGGGGGCTTAAGTTGGGACAGCCGGCGCCCAGAAAGGGGGCTTAAGTAGGGACAGCTGGCGCCCAGGAAAGGGGCTTAAGTAGGGACAGCCGGCGCCCATTAGGGGGAGTTAAATAGGGACATCCGGCATCCATTAGGGGGCTTAAGTAGGGACAGCCGGCGCCCATTAGGGGGGCTTAAGTAGGGACAGCCGGCGCCCAGGAGGGGGGGCTTAAGTAGGGACAGCCAGAGTCCAGCAAGGGGGCTTAAGTAGGGACAGCCGGCGTCCAGCAAGGGGGATTAAGTAGGGACAGCCGGCGTCCAGCAAGGGTGCTTAAGTAGGGACAGCCGGCGCCCAGCAAGGGGGCTTAAGTAGGGACAGCCGGCGCCCAGCAAGGGGGCTTAAGTAGGGACAGCCGGCGCCCAGCAAGGGGGCTTGATTAGGGAAAGCCGGCGCCCATTAGGGGGGCTTTATTAGGGACAGCCGGCGCCCAGGAGGGGGGCTTAAGTAGGGACTGCCGGCGCCCATTAGGGGGGCTTAAGTAGGGACAGCCGGCGCCCAGCAAGGGGGATTAAGTAGGGACAGCCGGCGTCCAGCAAGGGTGCTTAAGTAGGGACAGCCGGCGCCCAGCAAGGGGGCTTAAGTAGGGACAGCCGGCGCCCAGCAAGGGGGCTTAAGTAGGGACAGCCGGCGCCCAGCAAGGGGGCTTGATTAGGGAAAGCCGGCGCCCATTAGGGGGGCTTTATTAGGGACAGCCGGCGCCCAGGAGGGGGGCTTAAGTAGGGACTGCCGGCGCCCATTAGGGGGGCTTAAGTAGGGACAGCCGGCGCCCATTAGGGAGGCTTAAGTAGGGACAGCCGGCGCCCATTAGGGGGGCTTAAGTAGGAACTGCCAGCGCCCATTAGGGGGGCTTAAGTAGGGACAGCTGGCGCCCAGGAAGGGGGCTTAAGTAGGGACAGCCGGCGCCCTAGAGGGGGGCTTAAGTAGGGACTGCCGGCACCCAGGAGGGGGGCTTAAGTAGGGACAGGCGGCCTCCATTTGGGGGGCTTAAGTAGGGACAGCCGGTGCCCAGGAGGGGGGGCTTATGTTGGGACAGCCGGCGCCCAGGAAGGGGGCTTAAGTAGGGACAGCCGGCGCCCAGAAAGGGGGCTTAAGTAGGGACAGCCGGCGCCCAGGAAGGGGGCTTAAGTAGGGACAGCCGGCTCCCAGGAAGGGGGCTTAAGTAGGGACAGCCGGCTCCCAGGAAGGGGGCTTAAGTAGGGACAGCCGGCGCCCAGGAAGAGGGCTTAAGTAGGGACAGCCAGCGCCCATTAGGGGGAGTTAAATAGGGACAGCCGGCGTCCATTAGGGGGGCTTAAGTAGGGACAGCCGGCGCCCATTAAGGAGGCTTAAGTTGGGACAGCCGGCGCCCAGGAAGGGGGCTTAAGTAGGGACAGCCGGCGCCCAGGAAGGGGGCTTAAGTAGAGACAGCCGGCGCCCATTAGGGGGGCATAAGTAGGGACAGCCGGCGCCCATTAGGGGGGCATAAGTAGGGACAGCCGGCGCCCATTAGGGGGGCATAAGTAGGGACAGCCGGCGCCCATTAGGGGGGCATAAGTAGGGACAGCCGGCGCCCATTAGGGGGGCTTAAGTAGGGACAGCCGGCGCCCATTAGGGGGGCTTAAGTAGGGACAGCCGGCGCCCATTAGGGAGGCTTAAGTAGGGACAGCCGGCGCCCATTAGGGGGGCTTAAGTAGGAACTGCCAGCGCCCATTAGGGGGACTTAAGTAGGGACAGCTGGCGCCCAGGAAGGGGGCTTAAGTAGGGACAGCCGGCGCCCTAGAGGGGGGCTTAAGTAGGGACTGCCGGCACCCAGGAGGGGGGCTTAAGTAGGGACAGGCGGCCTCCATTTGGGGGGCTTAAGTAGGGACAGCCGGTGCCCAGGAGGGGGGGCTTATGTTGGGACAGCCGGCGCCCAGGAAGGGGGCTTAAGTAGGGACAGCCGGCGCCCAGAAAGGGGGCTTAAGTAGGGACAGCCGGCGCCCAGGAAGGGGGCTTAAGTAGGGACAGCCGGCTCCCAGGAAGGGGGCTTAAGTAGGGACAGCCGGCTCCCAGGAAGGGGGCTTAAGTAGGGACAGCCGGCTCCCAGGAAGGGGGCTTAAGTAGGGACTGCCGGCGCCCAGGAAGAGGGCTTAAGTAGGGACAGCCGGCGCCCATTAGGGGGGCTTAAGTAGGGACAGCCGGCGCCCATTAAGGAGGCTTAAGTTGGGACAGCCGGCGCCCAGGAAGGGGGCTTAAGTAGGGACAGCCGGCGCCCAGGAAGGGGGCTTAAATAGGGACAGCCGGCGCCCATTAAGGAGGCTTAAGTTGGGACAGCCGGCGCCCAGGAAGGGGGCTTAAGTAGGGACAGCCGGCGCCCAGGAAGGGGGCTTAAATAGGGACAGCCGGCGCCCATTAGGGGGAGTAAATAGGGACAGCCGGCGCCCATTAGGGGGGCTTAAATAGGGACAGCCGGCGCCCAGGAGGGGGGCTTAAGTAGGGACAGCCGGCGCCCATTAGGGGGGCTTAAGTTTGGACAGCCGGCGCATATTAGGGGGGCTTAAGTAGGGACAGCCGGCGCCCAGCAGGGGGGTTAAGTAGGGACAGCCGGCGCCCAGGAGGGGGGCTTAAGTAGGGACAGCCGGCGCCCAGGAGGGGGGCTTAAGTAGGGACAGCCGGCGCCCAGGAGGGGGGCTTAAGTAGGGACAGCCGGCGCCCAGGAGGAGGGCTTAAGTTTGGACAGCCGGCGCCCATTAGGGGGGCTTAAGTAGGGACAGCCGGCGCCCATTAGGGGGGCTTAAGTAGGGACAGCCGGCGCCCATTAGGGGGGCTTAAGTAGGGACAGCCGGCGCCCATTAGGGGGGCTTAAGTAGGGACAGCCGGCGCCCATTAGGGGGGCTTAAGTAGGGACAGCCGACGCCCATTAGGGGGGCTTAAGTAGGGACAGCCGACGCCCAAGAGGGGGGCTTAAGTAGGGACAGCCGGCGCCCAGGAGGGGGGCTTAAGTAGGGACAGCCGGAGCCCAGGAGGGGGGCTTAAGTAGGGACAGCCGGCGCCCAGGAGGGGGGCTTAAGTAGGGACAGCCGGCGCCCAGGAGGGGGGCTTAAGTAGGGACAGCCGGCCTCCATTAGGGGGGCTTAAGTAGGGACAGCCGGCGCCCAGGAGTGGGGGCTTAAGTTGGGACAGCCGGCGCCCAGGAAGGGGGCTTAAGTAGGGACAGCTGGCGCCCAGGAAAGGGGCTTAAGTAGGGACAGCCGGCGCCCATTAGGGGGGCTTAAGTAGGGACAGCCGGCGCCCATTAGGGGGGCTTAAGTAGGGACAGCCGGCGCCCATTAGGGGGGCTTAAGTAGGGACAGCCGGCGCCCAGGAGGGGGGGCTTAAGTAGGGACAGCCAGAGTCCAGCAAGGGGGATTAAGTAGGGACAGCCGGCGTCCAGCAAGGGTGCTTAAGTAGGGACAGCCGGCGCCCCGCAAGGGGGCTTAAGTAGGGACAGCCGGCGCCCAGCAAGGGGGCTTAAGTAGGGACAGCCGGCGCCCAGCAAGGGGGCTTAAGTAGGGACAGCCGGCGCCCAGGAGGGGGGGCTTAAGTAGGGACAGCCGACGCCCAGAAAGGGAGCTTAAGTAGGGACAGACGGCGCCCAGAAAGGGGCCTTAAGTAGGGACAGCGGGTGCCCAGGAAGGGGCTTAAGTAGGGACAGCCGGCGCCCAGCAAGGGGGCTTAAGTAGGGACAGCCGGCGCCCAGCAAGGGGGCTTAAGTAGGGACAGCCGGCGCCCAGCAAGGGGGCTTAAGTAGGGACAGCCGGCGCCCAGCAAGGGGGCTTAAGTAGGGACAGCCGGCGCCCTGGAGGGGGGCTTAAGTAGGGACAGCCGGCGCCCTGGAGGGGGGCTTAAGTAGGGACAGCCGGCGCCCTGGAAGGGGCTTAAGTAGGGACAGCCGGCGCCCAGGAGGGGGGCTTAAGTAGGGACAGCCGGCGCCAAGGAGGGAGGCTTAAGTAGGGACAGCCGGCGCCCAGAAGGGGGGCTGAAGTAGGGACCACCGGCTCGAGGCCCATAGGGGGACTACAACGCCTCGAGGCCCATCGGGGGACTACAACGCCTCGAGGCCCATCGGGGGACTACAACGGCTAGAGGCCCATCGGGGGACTACAACGGCTAAAGGCCCATCGGGGGACTACAACGGCAAGAACCCAGATTGCCGTGGGCCACCTGCTGTGCCCGTCACTCGACGGGCTGCTTGCCTTGTCAGTCTCCAATGGGTCGCCTGACATCGGAGGAATGACATGGCAAGCAGCCCATCAGGGGTTTGAAAGCAATCGGGGTCTGACACGGCTCGAGGCCCATCGGGGGTCTGACACGGCTCGAGGCCCATCGGGGGACTACAACGGCTCGAGGCCCATCGGGGGACTACAACGGCTCGAGGCCCATCGGGGGACTACAACGGCTCGAGGCCCATCGGGGGACTACAACGGCTCGAGGCCCATCAGGGGACTACAACGGCTCGAGGCCCATCGGGGGACTACAACGGCTAGAGGCCCATCGGGGGACTACAACGGCTAGGGGCCCATCGGGGGACTACAACGGCTAGGGGCCCATCGGGGGACTACAACGGCTAGAGGCCCATCGGGGGACTACAACGGCTAGAGGCCCATCGGGGGACTACAACGGCTAGAGGCCCATCGGGGGACTACAACGGCTAGAGGCCCATCGGGGGACTACAACGGAGGCTCGAGGCCCATCGGGGGACTACAACGGAGGCTCGAGGCCCATCGGGGGACTACAACAGCGGCTCGAGGCCCATCGGGGGACTACAACGGCGGCTCGAGGCCCAACGGGGGACTACAACGGCGGCTCGAGGCCCATCGGGGGAATACAACAGCTCGAGGTCCATCGGGGGACTACAACAGCTCGAGGTCCATCGGGGGACTACAACAGCTCGAGGCCTATCGGGGGACTACAACAGAGAGAACCCAGCTTGCCGTGCTCTGCCTCCTGTGCTTGTCACTCGAAGGGCTGCTTGCCTTGTCAGTCCCCTAATGGGCGACCTCACATCAGGGGACTGACATGACAAGCAGCCCATCAGGGGACTGACAACAATAGGGGGACTACAACAGCATGAGGCCCATCGGGGGACTACAACGGCTAGAGGCCCATCGGAGGACTACAACGGCTAGAGGCCCATCGGGGGACTACAACGGCTAGAGGCCCATCGGGGGACTACAACGGCTAGAGGCCCATCGGGGGACTACAACGGCTAGAGGCCCATCGGGGGACTACAATGGAGAGAACCCAGCTTGCCGTGCTCCGCCTCCTGTGCTTGTCACTCGAAGGGCTGCTTGCCTTGTCAGTCCCCTAATGGGCGACCTCACATCAGGGGACTGACATGACAAGCAGCCCATCAGGGGACGGACAACAATAGGGGGACTACAACAGCAAGAGGGCCTTCGGGAGACTACAACGGCGGCTCGATGACCATCGAGGGACTACAACGGCGGCTCGAGGCCCTTCGGGGGACTACAACGGCGGCTCGAGGCCCATCGGGGGACTACAACGGCGGCTCGAGGCCCATCGGGGGACTACAACGGCGGCTCGAGGCCCATCGGGGGACTACAACGGCGGCTCGAGGCCCATCGGGGGACTACAACGGCTAGAGGCCCATCGAGGGACTTCAACGGCTAGAGGCCCATCGGGGGACTACAACGGCTAGAGGCCCATCGGGGGACTACAACGGCTAGAGGCCCATCGGGGGACTACAACGGCTAGAGGCCCATCGGGGGACTACAACGGCTAGAGGCCCATCGGGGGACTACAACGGCTAGAGGCCCATCGGGGGAGTACAACGGCTAGAGGCCAATCGGGGGACTACAACGGTTCGAGGCCCATCGGGGGACTACAACGGTTCGAGGCCCATCGGGGGACTACAACGGTTCGAGGCCCATCGGGGGACTACAACGGTTCGAGGCCCATCGGGGGACTACAACGGTTCGAGGCCCATCGGGGGACTACAACGGTTCGAGGCCCATCGGGGGACTACAACGGTTCGAGGCCCATCGGGGGACTACAACGGTTCGAGGCCCATCGGGGGACTACAACGGTTCGAGGCCCATCGGGGGACTACAACGGTTCGAGGCCCATCGGGGGACTTCAACGGTTCGAGGCCCATCGGGGGACTACAACGGTTCGAGGCCCATCGGGGGACTACAACGGTTCGAGGCCCATCGGGGGACTACAACGGTTGGAGGCCCATCGGGGGACTACAACGGTTGGAGGCCCATCGGGGGACTACAACGGTTGGAGGCCCATCGGGGGACTACAACGGTTCGAGGCCCATCGGGGGACTACAACGGTTCGAGGCCCATCGGGGGACTACAACGGTTCGAGGCCCATCGGGGGACTACAACGGTTCGAGGCCCATCGGGGGACTACAACGGTTCGAGGCCCATCGAGGGACTTCAACGGCTAGAGGCCCATCGGGGGACTACAACGGCTAGAGGCCCATCGGGGGACTACAACGGCTAGAGGCCCATCGGGGGACTACAACGGCTAGAGGCCCATCGTGGGACTACAACGGCTAGAGGCCCATCGGGGGACTACAACGGCTAGAGGCCCATCGGGGGACTACAACGGCTAGAGGCCCATCAGGGAATTAGTTCATGCTACATTAGCACTATCCAGGAGCGCCACGGGGAGGCTTCCCAATGCTCCCATACAACCGGGATGCCGCAGGGCCCAAAGCTCTCACTGCCTGGAAACCACAGCGGCATCCCAGAGGGAGAGGCTGGGAGGTGCATGTGATCCCCCCCAAGCGTGGCCAGTGCCGGGAAGAGCAGCCCGCACCTGCCTCCCAAATATGAAAAACAGGTACTTACCTAAACCGGCTAGAGGCCCATCGGGGGACTACAACGGCTAGAGGCCCATCGGGGGACTACAACGGCTAGAGGCCCATCGGGGGACTACAACGGTTCGAGGCCCATCGGGGGACTACAAAGGTTCGAGGCCCATCGGGGGACTAAAAAAGGCTAGAGGCCCATCGGGGGACTAAAACGGCTAGAGGCCCATCGGGGGACTACAACGGCTAGAGGCCCATCGGGGGACTACAACGGCTAGAGGCCCAACGGGGGACTACAACGGCTAGAGGCCCATCGGGGGACTACAACGGTTCGAGGCCCATCGGGGGACTACAACGGTTCGAGGCCCATCGGGGGACTACAACGGCAAGAACCCAGATTGCCGTGGTCCACCTGCTGTGCCCGTCACTCAACAGGCTGCTTGCCTTGTCAGTCCCCCAATGGGTCGCCTGACATCGGAGGAATGACATGGGAAGCAGCCCATCAGGGGATTGAAAGCAATCGGGGTTTGACACGGCTAGAGGCCCATCGGGGGGACTACAACGGCTCGAGGCCCATCGGGGGACTACAACGCCTCGAGGCCCATCGGGGGACTACAACGCCTCGAGGCCCATCGGGGGACTACAACGCCTCGAGGCCCATCGGGGGACTACAACGCCTCGAGGCCCATCGGGGGACTACAACGCCTCGAGGCCCATCGTGGGACTACAACGCCTCGAGGCCCATCGTGGGACTACAACGCCTCGAGGCCCATCGTGGGACTACAACGGCTCGAGGCCAATCGGGGGACTACAAAGGCTAGAGGCCCATCGGGGGACTACAAAGGCTAGAGACCCATCGGGGGACTACAACGGCTAGAGGCCCATCGGGGGACTACAACGGCTAGAGGCCCATCGGGGGACTACAACGGCTAGAGGCCCATCGGGGGACTACAACGGCTAGAGGCCCATCGGGGGACTACAATGGCTAGAGGCCCATCGGGGGACTACAACGGCTAGAGGCCCATCGGGGGACTACAACGGCAAGAACCCAGATTGCCGTGGGCCACCTGCTGTGCCCGTCACTCGATGGGCTGCTTGCCTTGTCAGTCCCCCAATGGGTCGTCTGACATCGGAGGAATGACATGGCAAGCAGCCCATCAGGGGATTTAAAGCAATCGGGGTCTGACACGGCTAGAGGTCCATCGGGGGACTACAACGGCTCGAGGCCCATCGGGGGAGTACAACGGCTCGAGGCCCATCGGGGACTACAATGGCTCGTGGCCCATCGGGGGACTACAAGGGCTCGAGGCCCATCGGGGGACTACAACGCCTCGAGGCCCATCGGGGGACCTCGAGGCCCATCGGGGGAGTATAACGCCTCGAGGCCCATCGGGGGACTACAACGCCTCGAGGCCCATCGGGGGGACTACAACGGCAAGAGGCCCATCGGGGACTACAACGGCAAGAGGCCCATCGGGGACTACAACGGCAAGAGTCCCAACGGGGACTACAACGGCAAGAGGCCCATCGGGGGCGACAACGGCAAGAGGCCCATCGGGGGACTACAACGGCTAGAGGCCCATCGGGGGGACCACAACGGCTCTAGGCCCATCGGGGGACTACAACGGCTAGAGGCCCATCGGGGGACTACAACGGCTAGAGGCCCATCGGGGGACTACAACGGCTAGAGGCCCATCGGGGGACTACAACGGCAAGAACCCAGATTGCCGTGGGCCACCTGCTGTGCCCGTCACTCGACGGGCTGCTTGCCTTGTCAGTCCCCCAATGGGTCGCCTGACATCGGAGGAACGACATGGCAAGCAGCCCATCAGGGGATTTAAAGCAATCGGGGTCTGACACGGCTAGAGGTCCATCGGGGGACTACAACGGCTCGAGGCCCATCGGGGACTACAACGGCTCGAGGCCCATCGGGGGACTACAACGGCTCGAGGCCCATCAGGGGACTACAACGGCTCGAGGCCCATCAGGGGACTACAACGGCTCGAGGCCCATCGGGGGACTACAACGGCTCGATGCCCATCGGGGGACTACAACGGCTCGAGGCCCATCGGGGGACTACAACGCCTCGAGGCCCATCGGGGGACTACAACGCCTCGAGGCCCATCGGGGGACTACAACGGCAAGAGGCCCATCGGGGGACTACAACGGCAAGAGGCCCATCGGGGACTACAACGGCAAGAGTCCCATCGGGGACTACAACGGCAAGAGTCCCATCGGGGACTACAATGGCTCGAGGCCCATCGGGGGACTACAACGGCTAGAGGCCCATCGGGGGACTACAACGGCTCTAGGCCCATCGGGGGACTACAACGGCTCGAGGCCCATCGGGGGACTACAACGCCTTGAGGCCCATCGGGGGACTACAACGCCTTGAGGCCCATCGGGGGACTACAACGGCTCGAGGCCAATCGGGGGACTACAAAGGCTAGAGGCCCATCGGGGGACTACAACGGCTAGAGGCCCATCGGGGGACTACAACGGCTAGAGGCCCATCGGGGGACTACAACGGCTAGACGCCCATCGGGGGACTACAACGGCTAGAGGCCCATCGGGGGACTACAACGGCTAGAGGCCCATCGGGGGACTACAACGCCTCGAGGCCAATCGGGGGACTACAAAGGCTAGAGGCCCATTGGGGGACTACAACGGCAAGAGGCCCATCGGGGACTACAACGGCAAGAAGCCCATCGGGGACTACAACGGCAAGAGCCCCAACGGGGACTACAACGGCAAGAGGCCCATCAGGGACTACAATGGCAAGAACCCAGATTGCCGTGGGCCACCTGCTGTGCCCGTCACTCGACAGGCTGCTTGCCTTGTCAGTCCCCCAATGGGTCGCCTGACATCGGGGGACTGACATGGCAAACAGCCCATCAGTGAACTGACAGCAATCGAGGCACTGCAACGGCTAGAGGCCCATCGGGGGACTACAACGGCTAGAGGCCCATCGGGGGACTACAACGGCTAGAGGCCCATCGGGGGACTACAACGGCTAGAGGCCCATCGGGGGACTACAATGGCTAGAGGCCCATCGGGGGACTACAACGGCTAGAGGCCCATCGGGGGACTACAACGGCAAGAACCCAGATTGCCGTGGGCCACCTGCTGTGCCCGTCACTCGATGGGCTGCTTGCCTTGTCAGTCCCCCAATGGGTCGTCTGACATCGGAGGAATGACATGGCAAGCAGCCCATCAGGGGATTTAAAGCAATCGGGGTCTGACACGGCTAGAGGTCCATCGGGGGACTACAACGGCTCGAGGCCCATCGGGGGAGTACAACGGCTCGAGGCCCATCGGGGACTACAATGGCTCGTGGCCCATCGGGGGACTACAAGGGCTCGAGGCCCATCGGGGGACTACAACGCCTCGAGGCCCATCGGGGGACTATAACGCCTCGAGGCCCATCGGGGGACTACAACGCCTCGAGGCCCATCGGGGGACTACAACGCCTCGAGGCCCATCGGGGGGACTACAACGGCAAGAGGCCCATCGGGGACTACAACGGCAAGAGGCCCATCGGGGACTACAACGGCAAGAGTCCCAACGGGGACTACAACGGCAAGAGGCCCATCGGGGGCGACAACGGCAAGAGGCCCATCGGGGGACTACAACGGCTAGAGGCCCATCGGGGGGACCACAACGGCTCTAGGCCCATCGGGGGACTACAACGGCTAGAGGCCCATCGGGGGACTACAACGGCTAGAGGCCCATCGGGGGACTACAACGGCTAGAGGCCCATCGGGGGACTACAACGGCAAGAACCCAGATTGCCGTGGGCCACCTGCTGTGCCCGTCACTCGACGGGCTGCTTGCCTTGTCAGTCCCCCAATGGGTCGCCTGACATCGGAGGAACGACATGGCAAGCAGCCCATCAGGGGATTTAAAGCAATCGGGGTCTGACACGGCTAGAGGTCCATCGGGGGACTACAACGGCTCGAGGCCCATCGGGGACTACAACGGCTCGAGGCCCATCGGGGGACTACAACGGCTCGAGGCCCATCAGGGGACTACAACGGCTCGAGGCCCATCAGGGGACTACAACGGCTCGAGGCCCATCGGGGGACTACAACGGCTCGATGCCCATCGGGGGACTACAACGGCTCGAGGCCCATCGGGGGACTACAACGCCTCGAGGCCCATCGGGGGACTACAACGCCTCGAGGCCCATCGGGGGACTACAACGGCAAGAGGCCCATCGGGGACTACAACGGCAAGAGTCCCATCGGGGACTACAATGGCTCGAGGCCCATCGGGGGACTACAACGGCTAGAGGCCCATCGGGGGACTACAACGGCTCGAGGCCCATCGGGGGACTACAACGGCTCGAGGCCCATCGGGGGACTACAACGCCTTGAGGCCCATCGGGGGACTACAACGCCTTGAGGCCCATCGGGGGACTACAACGGCTCGAGGCCAATCGGGGGACTACAAAGGCTAGAGGCCCATCGGGGGACTACAACGGCTAGAGGCCCATCGGGGGACTACAACGGCTAGACGCCCATCGGGGGACTACAACGGCTAGAGGCCCATCGGGGGACTACAACGGCTAGAGGCCCATCGGGGGACTACAACGCCTCGAGGCCAATCGGGGGACTACAAAGGCTAGAGGCCCATTGGGGGACTACAACGGCAAGAGGCCCATCGGGGACTACAACGGCAAGAAGCCCATCGGGGACTACAACGGCAAGAGCCCCAACGGGGACTACAACGGCAAGAGGCCCATCAGGGACTACAATGGCAAGAACCCAGATTGCCGTGGGCCACCTGCTGTGCCCGTCACTCGACAGGCTGCTTGCCTTGTCAGTCCCCCAATGGGTCGCCTGACATCGGGGGACTGACATGGCAAACAGCCCATCAGTGAACTGACAGCAATCGAGGCACTGCAACGGCTAGAGGCCCATCGGGGGACTACAACGGCTAGAGGCCCATCGGGGGACTACAACGGCTAGAGGCCCATCGGGGGACTACAACGGCTAGAGGCCCATCGGGGGACTACAACGGCTAGAGGCCCATCGGGGGACTACAACGGCTAGAGGCCCATCGGGGGACTACAACGGCTAGAGGCCCATCAGGGAATTAGTTCATGCTACATTAGCACTATCCAGGAGCGCCACGGGGAGGCTTCCCAATGCTCCCATACAACCGGGATGCCGCGGGGCCCAAAGCTCTCACTGCCTGGAAACCACAGCGGCATCCCAGAGGGAGAGGCTGGGAGGTGCATGTGATCCCCCCCAAGCGTGGCCAGTGCCGGGAAGAGCAGCCCGCACCTGCCTCCCAAATATGAAAAACAGGTACTTACCTAAACCGGCTAGAGGCCCATCGGGGGACTACAACGGCTAGAGGCCCATCGGGGGACTACAACGGCTAGAGGCCCATCGGGGGACTACAACGGTTCGAGGCCCATCGGGGGACTACAAAGGTTCGAGGCCCATCGGGGGACTAAAAAAGGCTAGAGGCCCATCGGGGGACTAAAACGGCTAGAGGCCCATCGGGGGACTACAACGGCTAGAGGCCCATCGGGGGACTACAACGGCTAGAGGCCCAACGGGGGACTACAACGGCTAGAGGCCCATCGGGGGACTACAACGGTTCGAGGCCCATCGGGGGACTACAACGGTTCGAGGCCCATCGGGGGACTACAACGGCAAGAACCCAGATTGCCGTGGTCCACCTGCTGTGCCCGTCACTCAACAGGCTGCTTGCCTTGTCAGTCCTCCAATGGGTCGCCTGACATCGGAGGAATGACATGGGAAGCAGCCCATCAGGGGATTGAAAGCAATCGGGGTTTGACACGGCTAGAGGCCCATCGGGGGGACTACAACGGCTCGAGGCCCATCGGGGGACTACAACGCCTCGAGGCCCATCGGGGGACTACAACGCCTCGAGGCCCATCGGGGGACTACAACGCCTCGAGGCCCATCGGGGGACTACAACGCCTCGAGGCCCATCGTGGGACTACAACGCCTCGAGGCCCATCGTGGGACTACAACGCCTCGAGGCCCATCGTGGGACTACAACGCCTCGAGGCCCATCGTGGGACTACAACGGCTCGAGGCCAATCGGGGGACTACAAAGGCTAGAGGCCCATCGGGGGACTACAAAGGCTAGAGACCCATCGGGGGACTACAACGGCTAGAGGCCCATCGGGGGACTACAACGGCTAGAGGCCCATCGGGGGACTACAACGGCTAGAGGCCCATCGGGGGACTACAACGGCTAGAGGCCCATCGTGGGACTACAATGGCTAGAGGCCCATCGGGGGACTACAACGGCTAGAGGCCCATCGGGGGACTACAACGGCAAGAACCCAGATTGCCGTGGGCCACCTGCTGTGCCCGTCACTCGATGGGCTGCTTGCCTTGTCAGTCCCCCAATGGGTCGCCTGACATCGGAGGAATGACATGGCAAGCAGCCCATCAGGGGATTTAAAGCAATCGGGGTCTGACACGGCTAGAGGTCCATCGGGGGACTACAACGGCTCGAGGCCCATCGGGGGACTACAACGGCTCGAGGCCCATCGGGGACTACAATGGCTCGTGGCCCATCGGGGGACTACAAGGGCTCGAGGCCCATCGGGGGACTACAACGCCTCGAGGCCCATCGGGGGACTACAACGCCTCGAGGCCCATCGGGGGGACTACAACGGCAAGAGGCCCATCGGGGACTACAACGGCAAGAGGCCCATCGGGGACTACAACGGCAAGAGTCCCAACGGGGACTACAACGGCAAGAGGCCCATCGGGGGCGACAACGGCAAGAGGCCCATCGGGGGACTACAACGGCTAGAGGCCCATCGGGGGGACCACAACGGCTCTAGGCCCATCGGGGGACTACAACGGCTAGAGGCCCATCGGGGGACTACAACGGCTAGAGGCCCATCGGGGGACTACAACGGCTAGAGGCCCATCGGGGGACTACAACGGCAAGAACCCAGATTGCCGTGGGCCACCTGCTGTGCCCGTCACTCGACGGGCTGCTTGCCTTGTCAGTCCCCCAATGGGTCGCCTGACATCGGAGGAACGACATGGCAAGCAGCCCATCAGGGGATTTAAAGCAATCGGGGTCTGACACGGCTAGAGGTCCATCGGGGGACTACAACGGCTCGAGGCCCATCGGGGACTACAACGGCTCGAGGCCCATCGGGGGACTACAACAGCTCGAGGCCCATCAGGGGACTACAACGGCTCGAGGCCCATCGGGGGACTACAACGGCTCGAGGCCCATCGGGGGACTACAACGGCTCGATGCCCATCGGGGGACTACAACGCCTCGAGGCCCATCGGGGGACTACAACGCCTCGAGGCCCATCGGGGGACTACAACGCCTCGAGGCCCATCGGGGGACTACAACGGCAAGAGGCCCATCGGGGACTACAACGGCAAGAGTCCCATCGGGGACTACAATGGCTCGAGGCCCATCGGGGGACTACAACGGCTAGAGGCCCATCGGGGGACTACAACGGCTAGAGGCCCATCGGGGGACTACAACGGCTCTAGGCCCATCGGGGGACTACAACGGCTCGAGGCCCATCGGGGGACTACAACGCCTTGAGGCCCATCGGGGGACTACAACGCCTTGAGGCCCATCGGGGGACTACAACGGCTCGAGGCCAATCGGGGGACTACAAAGGCTAGAGGCCCATCGGGGGACTACAACGGCTAGAGGCCCATCGGGGGACTACAACGGCTAGAGGCCCATCGGGGGACTACAACGGCTAGACGCCCATCGGGGGACTACAACGGCTAGAGGCCCATCGGGGGACTACAACGCCTCTAGGCCAATCGGGGGACTACAAAGGCTAGAGGCCCATTGGGGGACTACAACGGCAAGAGGCCCATCGGGGACTACAACGGCAAGAAGCCCATCGGGGACTACAACGGCAAGAGCCCCAACGGGGACTACAACGGCAAGAGGCCCATCAGGGACTACAATGGCAAGAACCCAGATTGCCGTGGGCCACCTGCTGTGCCCGTCACTCGACAGGCTGCTTGCCTTGTCAGTCCCCCAATGGGTCGCCTGACATCGGGGGACTGACATGGCAAACAGCCCATCAGTGAACTGACAGCAATCGAGGGACTGCAACGGCTAGAGGCCCATCGGGGGACTACAACGGCTCGAGGCCCATCGGGGGACTACAACGGCTCGAGGCCCATCGGGGGACTACAACGGCTCGAGGCCCATCGGGGGACTACAACGGCTCGAGGCCCATCGGGGGACTAAAACGGCGGCTCGAGGCCCATCGGGGGACTACAACGGAGGCTCGAGGCCCATCGGAGGACTACAACGGAGGCTCGAGGCCCATCGGGGGACTACAATGGTGGCTCGAGGCCCAACGGGGGACTACAACGGCGGTTCGAGGCCCATCGGGGGACTACAACGGTGGCTCGAGGCCCATCGGGGGACTACAACAGCTCGAGGTCCATCGGGGGACTACAACGGCTCGAGGCCCATCGGGGGACTACAACGGCAAGAGGCCCATCAGGGGACTACAACGGCAAGAGGCCCATCGGGGACTACAACGGCAAGAGCCCCAACGGGGACTACAACGGCAAGAGGCCCATCACGGACTACAATGGCAAAAACCCAGATTGCCGTGGGCCACCTGCTGTGCCCGTCACTCGACAGGCTGCTTGCCTTGTCAGTCCCCCAATGGGTCGCCTGACATCGGGGGACTGACATGGCAAGCAGCCCATCAGTGAACTGACAGCAATCGAGGGACTGCAACAGCTAGAGGCCCATTGGGGGACTACAACGGCTCGAGGCCCATCGGGGGACTACAACGGCTCGAGGCCCATCGGGGGACTACAACGGCTCGAGGCCCATCGGGGGACTACAACGGCTCGAGGCCCATCGGGGGACTACAACGGCTCGAGGCCCATCGGGGGACTACAACGGCAGTTCGAGGCCCATCGGGGGACTACAACGGCAGTTCGAGGCCCATCGGGGGACTACAACGGCTCGAGGCCCATCGGGGGACTACAACGGCTCGAGGCCCATCGGGGGACTACAACGGCTAGAGGCCCATCGGGGGACTACACCGGCTAGAGGCCCATCGGGGGACTACACCGGCTAGAGGCCCATCGGGGGACTACACCGGCTAGAGGCCCATCGGGGGACTACACCGGCAAGAGGCCCATCGGGGGACTACAACGGCTCGAGGCCCAGCGGGGGACTACAACGGCTAGAGGCCCATCGGGGGACTACAACGGCTAGAGGCCCATCGGGGGACTACAACGGCTAGAGGCCCATCGGGGGACTACAACGGCTAGAGGCCCATCGGGGGACTACAACGGCTAGAGGCCCATCGGGGGACTACAACGGCTAGAGGCCCATCGGGGGACTACAACGGCTAGAGGCCCATCGGGGGACTACAACGGCTAGAGGCCCATCGGGGGACTACAACGGCTAGAGGCCCATCGGGGGACTACAACGGTTCGAGGCCCATCGGGGGACTACAACGGCTAGAGGCCCATCGGGGGACTACAACGGTTCGAGGCCCATCGGGGGACTACAACGGCAAGAACCCAGCTTGCCGTGGTCCGCCTCCTGTGCTCGTCACTCGACGGGCTGCTTGCCTTGTCAGTCCCCCAATGGGCGACCTTACATCAGGGGACTGACATGACAAGCAGCCCATCAGGGGACGGACAACAATAGGGGGACTACAACAGCAAGAGGCCCTTCGGGGGACTACAACGGCGGCTCGATGCCCATCGAGGGACTACAACAGCGGCCAGAGGCCCAACGGGGGACTACAACGGAGGCTCGAGGCCCATCGGGGGACTACAACGGCGGCTCGAGGCCCATCGGGGACTACAACGGCGGCTCGAGGCCCATCGGGGGACTACAACGGCGGCTCGAGGCCCATCGGGGGACTACAACGGCGGCTCGAGGCCCATCGGGGGACTACAACGGCGGCTCGAGGCCCATCGGGGGACTACAACGGCGGCTCGAGGCCCATCGGGGGACTACAACGGCGGCTCGAGGCCCATCGGGGGACTACAACGGCGGCTCGAGGCCCATCGGGGGACTACAACGGCTAGAGGCCCATCAGGGGACTACAACGGTTCGAGGCCCATCGGGGGACTACAACGGTTTGAGGCCCATCGGGGGACTACAACGGTTCGAGGCCCATCGGGGGACTACAACGGTTCGAGGCCCATCGGGGGACTACAACGATTCGAGGCCCATCGGGGGACTACAACGGTTCGAGGCCCATCGGGGGACTACAACGGTTCGAGGCCCATCGGGGGACTACAACGGCTAGAGGCCCATCGAGGGACTTCAACGGCTAGAGGCCCATCGGGGGACTACAACGGCTAGAGGCCCATCGGGGGACTACAACGGCTAGAGGCCCATCGGGGGACTACAACGGCTAGAGGCCCATCGGGGGACTACAACGGCTAGAGGCCCATCGGGGGACTACAACGGCTAGAGGCCCATCGGGGGACTACAACGGCTAGAGGCCCATCGGGGGAGTACAACGGCTAGAGGCCAATCGGGGGACTACAACGGTTCGAGGCCCATCGGGGGACTACAACGGTTCGAGGCCCATCGGGGGACTACAACGGTTCGAGGCCCATCGGGGGACTACAACGGTTCGAGGCCCATCGGGGGACTACAACGGTTCGAGGCCCATCGGGGGACTACAACGGTTCGAGGCCCATCGGGGGACTACAACGGTTCGAGGCCCATCGGGGGACTACAACGGTTCGAGGCCCATCGGGGGACTACAACGGTTCGAGGCCCATCGGGGGACTACAACGGTTCGAGGCCCATCGGGGGACTTCAACGGTTCGAGGCCCATCGGGGGACTACAACGGTTCGAGGCCCATCGGGGGACTACAACGGTTCGAGGCCCATCGGGGGACTACAACGGTTGGAGGCCCATCGGGGGACTACAACGGTTGGAGGCCCATCGGGGGACTACAACGGTTGGAGGCCCATCGGGGGACTACAACGGTTGGAGGCCCATCGGGGGACTACAACGGTTGGAGGCCCATCGGGGGACTACAACGGTTCGAGGCCCATCGGGGGACTACAACGGTTCGAGGCCCATCGGGGGACTACAACGGTTCGAGGCCCATCGGGGGACTACAACGGTTCGAGGCCCATCGAGGGACTTCAACGGCTAGAGGCCCATCGGGGGACTACAACGGCTAGAGGCCCATCGGGGGACTACAACGGCTAGAGGCCCATCGGGGGACTACAACGGCTAGAGGCCCATCGTGGGACTACAACGGCTAGAGGCCCATCGGGGGACTACAACGGCTAGAGGCCCATCGGGGGACTACAACGGCTAGAGGCCCATCAGGGAATTAGTTCATGCTACATTAGCACTATCCAGGAGCGCCACGGGGAGGCTTCCCAATGCTCCCATACAACCGGGATGCCGCAGGGCCCAAAGCTCTCACTGCCTGGAAACCACAGCGGCATCCCAGAGGGAGAGGCTGGGAGGTGCATGTGATCCCCCCCAAGCGTGGCCAGTGCCGGGAAGAGCAGCCCGCACCTGCCTCCCAAATATGAAAAACAGGTACTTACCTAAACCGGCTAGAGGCCCATCGGGGGACTACAACGGCTAGAGGCCCATCGGGGGACTACAACGGCTAGAGGCCCATCGGGGGACTACAACGGTTCGAGGCCCATCGGGGGACTACAAAGGTTCGAGGCCCATCGGGGGACTAAAAAAGGCTAGAGGCCCATCGGGGGACTAAAACGGCTAGAGGCCCATCGGGGGACTACAACGGCTAGAGGCCCATCGGGGGACTACAACGGCTAGAGGCCCAACGGGGGACTACAACGGCTAGAGGCCCATCGGGGGACTACAACGGTTCGAGGCCCATCGGGGGACTACAACGGTTCGAGGCCCATCGGGGGACTACAACGGCAAGAACCCAGATTGCCGTGGTCCACCTGCTGTGCCCGTCACTCAACAGGCTGCTTGCCTTGTCAGTCCCCCAATGGGTCGCCTGACATCGGAGGAATGACATGGGAAGCAGCCCATCAGGGGATTGAAAGCAATCGGGGTTTGACACGGCTAGAGGCCCATCGGGGGGACTACAACGGCTCGAGGCCCATCGGGGGACTACAACGCCTCGAGGCCCATCGGGGGACTACAACGCCTCGAGGCCCATCGGGGGACTACAACGCCTCGAGGCCCATCGGGGGACTACAACGCCTCGAGGCCCATCGGGGGACTACAACGCCTCGAGGCCCATCGTGGGACTACAACGCCTCGAGGCCCATCGTGGGACTACAACGCCTCGAGGCCCATCGTGGGACTACAACGGCTCGAGGCCAATCGGGGGACTACAAAGGCTAGAGGCCCATCGGGGGACTACAAAGGCTAGAGACCCATCGGGGGACTACAACGGCTAGAGGCCCATCGGGGGACTACAACGGCTAGAGGCCCATCGGGGGACTACAACGGCTAGAGGCCCATCGGGGGACTACAACGGCTAGAGGCCCATCGGGGGACTACAATGGCTAGAGGCCCATCGGGGGACTACAACGGCTAGAGGCCCATCGGGGGACTACAACGGCAAGAACCCAGATTGCCGTGGGCCACCTGCTGTGCCCGTCACTCGATGGGCTGCTTGCCTTGTCAGTCCCCCAATGGGTCGTCTGACATCGGAGGAATGACATGGCAAGCAGCCCATCAGGGGATTTAAAGCAATCGGGGTCTGACACGGCTAGAGGTCCATCGGGGGACTACAACGGCTCGAGGCCCATCGGGGGAGTACAACGGCTCGAGGCCCATCGGGGACTACAATGGCTCGTGGCCCATCGGGGGACTACAAGGGCTCGAGGCCCATCGGGGGACTACAACGCCTCGAGGCCCATCGGGGGACCTCGAGGCCCATCGGGGGAGTATAACGCCTCGAGGCCCATCGGGGGACTACAACGCCTCGAGGCCCATCGGGGGGACTACAACGGCAAGAGGCCCATCGGGGACTACAACGGCAAGAGGCCCATCGGGGACTACAACGGCAAGAGTCCCAACGGGGACTACAACGGCAAGAGGCCCATCGGGGGCGACAACGGCAAGAGGCCCATTGGGGGACTACAACGGCTAGAGGCCCATCGGGGGGACCACAACGGCTCTAGGCCCATCGGGGGACTACAACGGCTAGAGGCCCATCGGGGGACTACAACGGCTAGAGGCCCATCGGGGGACTACAACGGCTAGAGGCCCATCGGGGGACTACAACGGCAAGAACCCAGATTGCCGTGGGCCACCTGCTGTGCCCGTCACTCGACGGGCTGCTTGCCTTGTCAGTCCCCCAATGGGTCGCCTGACATCGGAGGAACGACATGGCAAGCAGCCCATCAGGGGATTTAAAGCAATCGGGGTCTGACACGGCTAGAGGTCCATCGGGGGACTACAACGGCTCGAGGCCCATCGGGGACTACAACGGCTCGAGGCCCATCGGGGGACTACAACGGCTCGAGGCCCATCAGGGGACTACAACGGCTCGAGGCCCATCAGGGGACTACAACGGCTCGAGGCCCATCGGGGGACTACAACGGCTCGATGCCCATCGGGGGACTACAACGGCTCGAGGCCCATCGGGGGACTACAACGCCTCGAGGCCCATCGGGGGACTACAACGCCTCGAGGCCCATCGGGGGACTACAACGGCAAGAGGCCCATCGGGGGACTACAACGGCAAGAGGCCCATCGGGGACTACAACGGCAAGAGTCCCATCGGGGACTACAACGGCAAGAGTCCCATCGGGGACTACAATGGCTCGAGGCCCATCGGGGGACTACAACGGCTAGAGGCCCATCGGGGGACTACAACGGCTCTAGGCCCATCGGGGGACTACAACGGCTCGAGGCCCATCGGGGGACTACAACGCCTTGAGGCCCATCGGGGGACTACAACGCCTTGAGGCCCATCGGGGGACTACAACGGCTCGAGGCCAATCGGGGGACTACAAAGGCTAGAGGCCCATCGGGGGACTACAACGGCTAGAGGCCCATCGGGGGACTACAACGGCTAGAGGCCCATCGGGGGACTACAACGGCTAGACGCCCATCGGGGGACTACAACGGCTAGAGGCCCATCGGGGGACTACAACGGCTAGAGGCCCATCGGGGGACTACAACGCCTCGAGGCCAATCGGGGGACTACAAAGGCTAGAGGCCCATTGGGGGACTACAACGGCAAGAGGCCCATCGGGGACTACAACGGCAAGAAGCCCATCGGGGACTACAACGGCAAGAGCCCCAACGGGGACTACAACGGCAAGAGGCCCATCAGGGACTACAATGGCAAGAACCCAGATTGCCGTGGGCCACCTGCTGTGCCCGTCACTCGACAGGCTGCTTGCCTTGTCAGTCCCCCAATGGGTCGCCTGACATCGGGGGACTGACATGGCAAACAGCCCATCAGTGAACTGACAGCAATCGAGGCACTGCAACGGCTAGAGGCCCATCGGGGGACTACAACGGCTAGAGGCCCATCGGGGGACTACAACGGCTAGAGGCCCATCGGGGGACTACAACGGCTAGAGGCCCATCGGGGGACTACAATGGCTAGAGGCCCATCGGGGGACTACAACGGCTAGAGGCCCATCGGGGGACTACAACGGCAAGAACCCAGATTGCCGTGGGCCACCTGCTGTGCCCGTCACTCGATGGGCTGCTTGCCTTGTCAGTCCCCCAATGGGTCGTCTGACATCGGAGGAATGACATGGCAAGCAGCCCATCAGGGGATTTAAAGCAATCGGGGTCTGACACGGCTAGAGGTCCATCGGGGGACTACAACGGCTCGAGGCCCATCGGGGGAGTACAACGGCTCGAGGCCCATCGGGGACTACAATGGCTCGTGGCCCATCGGGGGACTACAAGGGCTCGAGGCCCATCGGGGGACTACAACGCCTCGAGGCCCATCGGGGGACTATAACGCCTCGAGGCCCATCGGGGGACTACAACGCCTCGAGGCCCATCGGGGGACTACAACGCCTCGAGGCCCATCGGGGGGACTACAACGGCAAGAGGCCCATCGGGGACTACAACGGCAAGAGGCCCATCGGGGACTACAACGGCAAGAGTCCCAACGGGGACTACAACGGCAAGAGGCCCATCGGGGGCGACAACGGCAAGAGGCCCATCGGGGGACTACAACGGCTAGAGGCCCATCGGGGGGACCACAACGGCTCTAGGCCCATCGGGGGACTACAACGGCTAGAGGCCCATCGGGGGACTACAACGGCTAGAGGCCCATCGGGGGACTACAACGGCTAGAGGCCCATCGGGGGACTACAACGGCAAGAACCCAGATTGCCGTGGGCCACCTGCTGTGCCCGTCACTCGACGGGCTGCTTGCCTTGTCAGTCCCCCAATGGGTCGCCTGACATCGGAGGAACGACATGGCAAGCAGCCCATCAGGGGATTTAAAGCAATCGGGGTCTGACACGGCTAGAGGTCCATCGGGGGACTACAACGGCTCGAGGCCCATCGGGGACTACAACGGCTCGAGGCCCATCGGGGGACTACAACGGCTCGAGGCCCATCAGGGGACTACAACGGCTCGAGGCCCATCAGGGGACTACAACGGCTCGAGGCCCATCGGGGGACTACAACGGCTCGATGCCCATCGGGGGACTACAACGGCTCGAGGCCCATCGGGGGACTACAACGCCTCGAGGCCCATCGGGGGACTACAACGCCTCGAGGCCCATCGGGGGACTACAACGGCAAGAGGCCCATCGGGGACTACAACGGCAAGAGTCCCATCGGGGACTACAATGGCTCGAGGCCCATCGGGGGACTACAACGGCTAGAGGCCCATCGGGGGACTACAACGGCTCGAGGCCCATCGGGGGACTACAACGGCTCGAGGCCCATCGGGGGACTACAACGCCTTGAGGCCCATCGGGGGACTACAACGCCTTGAGGCCCATCGGGGGACTACAACGGCTCGAGGCCAATCGGGGGACTACAAAGGCTAGAGGCCCATCGGGGGACTACAACGGCTAGAGGCCCATCGGGGGACTACAACGGCTAGACGCCCATCGGGGGACTACAACGGCTAGAGGCCCATCGGGGGACTACAACGGCTAGAGGCCCATCGGGGGACTACAACGCCTCGAGGCCAATCGGGGGACTACAAAGGCTAGAGGCCCATTGGGGGACTACAACGGCAAGAGGCCCATCGGGGACTACAACGGCAAGAAGCCCATCGGGGACTACAACGGCAAGAGCCCCAACGGGGACTACAACGGCAAGAGGCCCATCAGGGACTACAATGGCAAGAACCCAGATTGCCGTGGGCCACCTGCTGTGCCCGTCACTCGACAGGCTGCTTGCCTTGTCAGTCCCCCAATGGGTCGCCTGACATCGGGGGACTGACATGGCAAACAGCCCATCAGTGAACTGACAGCAATCGAGGCACTGCAACGGCTAGAGGCCCATCGGGGGACTACAACGGCTAGAGGCCCATCGGGGGACTACAACGGCTAGAGGCCCATCGGGGGACTACAACGGCTAGAGGCCCATCGTGGGACTACAACGGCTAGAGGCCCATCGGGGGACTACAACGGCTAGAGGCCCATCGGGGGACTACAACGGCTAGAGGCCCATCAGGGAATTAGTTCATGCTACATTAGCACTATCCAGGAGCGCCACGGGGAGGCTTCCCAATGCTCCCATACAACCGGGATGCCGCGGGGCCCAAAGCTCTCACTGCCTGGAAACCACAGCGGCATCCCAGAGGGAGAGGCTGGGAGGTGCATGTGATCCCCCCCAAGCGTGGCCAGTGCCGGGAAGAGCAGCCCGCACCTGCCTCCCAAATATGAAAAACAGGTACTTACCTAAACCGGCTAGAGGCCCATCGGGGGACTACAACGGCTAGAGGCCCATCGGGGGACTACAACGGCTAGAGGCCCATCGGGGGACTACAACGGTTCGAGGCCCATCGGGGGACTACAAAGGTTCGAGGCCCATCGGGGGACTAAAAAAGGCTAGAGGCCCATCGGGGGACTAAAACGGCTAGAGGCCCATCGGGGGACTACAACGGCTAGAGGCCCATCGGGGGACTACAACGGCTAGAGGCCCAACGGGGGACTACAACGGCTAGAGGCCCATCGGGGGACTACAACGGTTCGAGGCCCATCGGGGGACTACAACGGTTCGAGGCCCATCGGGGGACTACAACGGCAAGAACCCAGATTGCCGTGGTCCACCTGCTGTGCCCGTCACTCAACAGGCTGCTTGCCTTGTCAGTCCTCCAATGGGTCGCCTGACATCGGAGGAATGACATGGGAAGCAGCCCATCAGGGGATTGAAAGCAATCGGGGTTTGACACGGCTAGAGGCCCATCGGGGGGACTACAACGGCTCGAGGCCCATCGGGGGACTACAACGCCTCGAGGCCCATCGGGGGACTACAACGCCTCGAGGCCCATCGGGGGACTACAACGCCTCGAGGCCCATCGGGGGACTACAACGCCTCGAGGCCCATCGTGGGACTACAACGCCTCGAGGCCCATCGTGGGACTACAACGCCTCGAGGCCCATCGTGGGACTACAACGCCTCGAGGCCCATCGTGGGACTACAACGGCTCGAGGCCAATCGGGGGACTACAAAGGCTAGAGGCCCATCGGGGGACTACAAAGGCTAGAGACCCATCGGGGGACTACAACGGCTAGAGGCCCATCGGGGGACTACAACGGCTAGAGGCCCATCGGGGGACTACAACGGCTAGAGGCCCATCGGGGGACTACAACGGCTAGAGGCCCATCGTGGGACTACAATGGCTAGAGGCCCATCGGGGGACTACAACGGCTAGAGGCCCATCGGGGGACTACAACGGCAAGAACCCAGATTGCCGTGGGCCACCTGCTGTGCCCGTCACTCGATGGGCTGCTTGCCTTGTCAGTCCCCCAATGGGTCGCCTGACATCGGAGGAATGACATGGCAAGCAGCCCATCAGGGGATTTAAAGCAATCGGGGTCTGACACGGCTAGAGGTCCATCGGGGGACTACAACGGCTCGAGGCCCATCGGGGGACTACAACGGCTCGAGGCCCATCGGGGACTACAATGGCTCGTGGCCCATCGGGGGACTACAAGGGCTCGAGGCCCATCGGGGGACTACAACGCCTCGAGGCCCATCGGGGGACTACAACGCCTCGAGGCCCATCGGGGGGACTACAACGGCAAGAGGCCCATCGGGGACTACAACGGCAAGAGGCCCATCGGGGACTACAACGGCAAGAGTCCCAACGGGGACTACAACGGCAAGAGGCCCATCGGGGGCGACAACGGCAAGAGGCCCATCGGGGGACTACAACGGCTAGAGGCCCATCGGGGGGACCACAACGGCTCTAGGCCCATCGGGGGACTACAACGGCTAGAGGCCCATCGGGGGACTACAACGGCTAGAGGCCCATCGGGGGACTACAACGGCTAGAGGCCCATCGGGGGACTACAACGGCAAGAACCCAGATTGCCGTGGGCCACCTGCTGTGCCCGTCACTCGACGGGCTGCTTGCCTTGTCAGTCCCCCAATGGGTCGCCTGACATCGGAGGAACGACATGGCAAGCAGCCCATCAGGGGATTTAAAGCAATCGGGGTCTGACACGGCTAGAGGTCCATCGGGGGACTACAACGGCTCGAGGCCCATCGGGGACTACAACGGCTCGAGGCCCATCGGGGGACTACAACAGCTCGAGGCCCATCAGGGGACTACAACGGCTCGAGGCCCATCAGGGGACTACAACGGCTCGAGGCCCATCGGGGGACTACAACGGCTCGATGCCCATCGGGGGACTACAACGCCTCGCGGCCCATCGGGGGACTACAACGCCTCGAGGCCCATCGGGGGACTACAACGCCTCGAGGCCCATCGGGGGACTACAACGGCAAGAGGCCCATCGGGGACTACAACGGCAAGAGTCCCATCGGGGACTACAACGGCAAGAGTCCCATCGGGGACTACAATGGCTCGAGGCCCATCGGGGGACTACAACGGCTAGAGGCCCATCGGGGGACTACAACGGCTAGAGGCCCATCGGGGGACTACAACGGCTCTAGGCCCATCGGGGGACTACAACGGCTCGAGGCCCATCGGGGGACTACAACGCCTTGAGGCCCATCGGGGGACTACAACGCCTTGAGGCCCATCGGGGGACTACAACGGCTCGAGGCCAATCGGGGGACTACAAAGGCTAGAGGCCCATCGGGGGACTACAACGGCTAGAGGCCCATCGGGGGACTACAACGGCTAGACGCCCATCGGGGGACTACAACGGCTAGAGGCCCATCGGGGGACTACAACGCCTCTAGGCCAATCGGGGGACTACAAAGGCTAGAGGCCCATTGGGGGACTACAACGGCAAGAGGCCCATCGGGGACTACAACGGCAAGAAGCCCATCGGGGACTACAACGGCAAGAGCCCCAACGGGGACTACAACGGCAAGAGGCCCATCAGGGACTACAATGGCAAGAACCCAGATTGCCGTGGGCCACCTGCTGTGCCCGTCACTCGACAGGCTGCTTGCCTTGTCAGTCCCCCAATGGGTCGCCTGACATCGGGGGACTGACATGGCAAACAGCCCATCAGTGAACTGACAGCAATCGAGGGACTGCAACGGCTAGAGGCCCATCGGGGGACTACAACGGCTCGAGGCCCATCGGGGGACTACAACGGCTCGAGGCCCATCGGGGGACTACAACGGCTCGAGGCCCATCGGGGGACTACAACGGCTCGAGGCCCATCGGGGGACTAAAACGGCGGCTCGAGGCCCATCGGGGGACTACAACGGAGGCTCGAGGCCCATCGGAGGACTACAACGGAGGCTCGAGGCCCATCGGGGGACTACAATGGTGGCTCGAGGCCCAACGGGGGACTACAACGGCGGTTCGAGGCCCATCGGGGGACTACAACGGTGGCTCGAGGCCCATCGGGGGACTACAACAGCTCGAGGTCCATCGGGGGACTACAACGGCTCGAGGCCCATCGGGGGACTACAACGGCAAGAGGCCCATCAGGGGACTACAACGGCAAGAGGCCCATCGGGGACTACAACGGCAAGAGCCCCAACGGGGACTACAACGGCAAGAGGCCCATCACGGACTACAATGGCAAAAACCCAGATTGCCGTGGGCCACCTGCTGTGCCCGTCACTCGACAGGCTGCTTGCCTTGTCAGTCCCCCAATGGGTCGCCTGACATCGGGGGACTGACATGGCAAGCAGCCCATCAGTGAACTGACAGCAATCGAGGGACTGCAACAGCTAGAGGCCCATTGGGGGACTACAACGGCTCGAGGCCCATCGGGGGACTACAACGGCTCGAGGCCCATCGGGGGACTACAACGGCTCGAGGCCCATCGGGGGACTACAACGGCTCGAGGCCCATCGGGGGACTACAACGGCAGTTCGAGGCCCATCGGGGGACTACAACGGCAGTTCGAGGCCCATCGGGGGACTACAACGGCTCGAGGCCCATCGGGGGACTACAACGGCTCGAGGCCCATCGGGGGACTACAACGGCTAGAGGCCCATCGGGGGACTACACCGGCTAGAGGCCCATCGGGGGACTACACCGGCTAGAGGCCCATCGGGGGACTACACCGGCTAGAGGCCCATCGGGGGACTACACCGGCAAGAGGCCCATCGGGGGACTACAACGGCTCGAGGCCCATCGGGGGACTACAACGGCTAGAGGCCCATCGGGGGACTACAACGGCTAGAGGCCCATCGGGGGACTACAACGGCTAGAGGCCCATCGGGGGACTACAACGGCTAGAGGCCCATCGGGGGACTACAACGGCTAGAGGCCCATCGGGGGACTACAACGGCTAGAGGCCCATCGGGGGACTACAACGGCTAGAGGCCCATCGGGGGACTACAACGGCTAGAGGCCCATCGGGGGACTACAACGGCTAGAGGCCCATCGGGGGACTACAACGGTTCGAGGCCCATCGGGGGACTACAACGGCTAGAGGCCCATCGGGGGACTACAACGGTTCGAGGCCCATCGGGGGACTACAACGGCAAGAACCCAGCTTGCCGTGGTCCGCCTCCTGTGCTCGTCACTCGACGGGCTGCTTGCCTTGTCAGTCCCCCAATGGGCGACCTTACATCAGGGGACTGACATGACAAGCAGCCCATCAGGGGACGGACAACAATAGGGGGACTACAACAGCAAGAGGCCCTTCGGGGGACTACAACGGCGGCTCGATGCCCATCGAGGGACTACAACAGCGGCCAGAGGCCCAACGGGGGACTACAACGGAGGCTCGAGGCCCATCGGGGGACTACAACGGCGGCTCGAGGCCCATCGGGGACTACAACGGCGGCTCGAGGCCCATCGGGGGACTACAACGGCGGCTCGAGGCCCATCGGGGGACTACAACGGCGGCTCGAGGCCCATCGGGGGACTACAACGGCGGCTCGAGGCCCATCGGGGGACTACAACGGCGGCTCGAGGCCCATCGGGGGACTACAACGGCGGCTCGAGGCCCATCGGGGGACTACAACGGCGGCTCGAGGCCCATCGGGGGACTACAACGGCGGCTCGAGGCCCATCGGGGGACTACAACGGCTAGAGGCCCATCAGGGGACTACAACGGTTCGAGGCCCATCGGGGGACTACAACGGTTTGAGGCCCATCGGGGGACTACAACGGTTCGAGGCCCATCGGGGGACTACAACGGTTCGAGGCCCATCGGGGGACTACAACGATTCGAGGCCCATCGGGGGACTACAACGGCTAGAGGCCCATCGGGGGACTACAACGGCTAGAGGCCCATCGGGGGACTACAACGCCTTGAGGCCCATCGGGGGACTACAACGCCTCGAGGCCCATCGGGGGACTACAACGGCAAGAGGCCCATCGGGGACTACAACGGCAAGAGGCCCATCGGGGACTACAACGGCAAGAGTCCCAACGGGGACTACAACGGCAAGAGGCCCATCGGGCGCGACAACGGCTAGAGGCCCATCAGGGGACTACAACGGCTATAGGCCCATCGGGGGGACTACAACGGCTCTAGGCCCATCGGGGGACTACAACGGCTCGAGGCCCATCGGGGGACTACAACGCCTTGAGGCCCATCGGGGGACTACAACGCCTCGAGGCCCATTGTGGGACTACAACGGCTCGAGGCCAATCGGGGGACTACAAAGGCTAGAGGCCCATCGGGGGACTACAACGGCTAGAGGCCCATCGGGGGACTACAACGGCTAGAGGCCCATCGGGGGACTACAACGGCTAGAGGCCCATCGGGGAACTACAACGGCTAGAGGCCCATCGGGGGACTACAACGGCTAGAGGCCCATCGGGGGACTACAACGGCTAGAGGCCCATCGGGGGACTACAACGGCTAGAGGCCCATCGGGGGACTACAACGCCTCGAGGCCAATCGGGGGACTACAAAGGCTAGAGGCCCATTAGAGGAATACAACGGCAAGAGGCCCATCGGGGACTACAACGGCAAGACGCCCATCGGGGACTACAACGGCAAGAGCCCCAACGGGGACTACAACGGCAAGAGGCCCATCAGGGACTACAATGGCAAGAACCCAGATTGCCGTGGGCCACCTGCTGTGCCCGTCACTCGACAGGCTGCTTGCCTTGTCAGTCCCCCAATGGGTCGCCTGACATCGGGGGACTGACATGGCAAGCAGCCCATCAGTGAACTGACAGCAATCGAGGGACTGCAACGGCTAGAGGCCCATCGGGGGACTACAACGGCTCGAGGCCCATCAGGGGACTACAACGGCTCGAGGCCCATCGGGGGACTACAACGGCTCGAGGCCCATCGGGGGACTACAACGGCTCGAGGCCCATCGGGGGACTACAACGGCTCGAGGCCCATCGGGGGACTACAACGGCTCGAGGCCCATCGGGGGACTAAAACGGCTCGAGGCCCATCGGGGGACTACAACGGCGGCAAGAGGCCCTTCGGGGGACTACAACGGCGGCAAGAGGCCCTTCGGGGGACTACAACGGCGGCTCGAGGCTCATCGGGGGACTACAATGGAGGCTCGAGGCCCATCGGGGGACTACAACGGAGGCTCGAGGCCCATCGGAGGACTACAACGGAGGCTCGAGGCCCATCGGGGGACTACAATGGTGGCTCGAGGCCCAACGGGGGACTACAACGGCGGTTCGAGGCCCATCGGGGGACTACAACGGTGGCTCGAGGCCCATCGGGGGACTACAACGGTGGCTCGAGGCCCATCGGGGGACTACAACAGCTCGAGGTCCATCGGGGGACTACAACGGCTCGAGGCCCATCGGGGGACTACAACGGCAAGAGGCCCATCAGGGGACTACAACGGCAAGAGGCCCATCGGGGACTACAACGGCAAGAGCCCCAACGGGGACTATAACGGCAAGAGGCCCATCAGGGACTACAATGGCAAAAACCCAGATTGCCGTGGGCCACCTGCTGTGCCCGTCACTCGACAGGCTGCTTGCCTTGTCAGTCCCCCAATGGGTCGCCTGACATCGGGGGACTGACATGGCAAGCAGCCCATCAGTGAACTGACAGCAATCGAGGGACTGCAACAGCTAGAGGCCCATCGGGGGACTACAACGGCTCGAGGCCCATCGGGGGACTACAACGGCTCGAGGCCCATCGGGGGACTACAACGGCTCGAGGCCCATCGGGGGACTACAACGGCTCGAGGCCCATCGGGGGACTACAACGGCGGCTCGAGGCCCATCTGGGGACTACAACGGCGGCTCGAGGCCCATCGGGGGACTACAACGGCTCGAGGCCCATCGGGGGACTACAACGGCTCGAGGCCCATCGGGGGACTACAACGGCTCGAGGCCCATCGGGGGACTACAACGGCTCGAGGCCCATCGGGGGACTACACCGGCTAGAGGCCCATCGGGGACTACACCGGCTAGAGGCCCATCGGGGGACTACAATGGCCAGAGACCCATCGGGGACTACAACGGCTAGAGGCCCATCGGGGGACTACAACGGCTAGAGGCCCATTGGGGGACTACACCGGCAAGAGGCCCATCAGGGAATTAGTTCATGCTACATTAGCACTATCCAGGAGCGCCACGGGGAGGCTTCCCAATGCTCCCATACAACCGGGGTGCCGCGGGGCCCAAAGCTCTCACTGCCTGGAAACCACAGCGGCATGCCAGAGGGGGAGGCTGAGAGGTGCATGCGATCCTCCCTAAGCGTGGCCAGCGCCGGGAAGAGCAGCCCGCACCTGCCTCCCAAATATGAAAAACAGGTACATACCTAAACTGGCAAAAGGCCCATTGGGGGACTACAACGGCTAGAGGCCCATCAGGGACTACAACGGCTAGAGGCCCATCGGGGGACTACAACGGTTCGAGGCCCATCGGGGGACTACAACGGCTAGAGGCCCATCGGGGGACTACAACGGCAAGAACCCAGCTTGCCGTGGTCCGCCTCCTGTGCTCGTCACTCGACGGGCTGCTTGCCTTGTCAGTCCCCCAATGGGCGACCTTACATCAGGGGACTGACATGACAAGCAGCCCATCAGGGGACGGACAACAATAGGGGGACTACAACAGCAAGAGGCCCTTCGGGGGACTACAACAGCGGCTCGATGCCCAACGGGGGACTACAACGGAGGCTCGGGGCCCATCGGGGGACTACAACGGCGGCTCGAGGCCCATCGGGGGACTACAACGGCGGCTCGAGGCCCATCGGGGGACTACAACGGCGGCTCGAGGCCCATCGGGGGACTACAACGGCGGCTCGAGGCCCATCGGGGGACTACAACGGCGGCTCGAGGCCCATCGGGGGACTACAACGGCGGCTCGAGGCCCATCGGGGGACTACAACGGCGGCTCGAGGCCCATCGGGGGACTACAACGGCTCGAGGCCCATCGGGGGACTACAACGCCTCGAGGCCCATCGGGGGACTACAACGCCTCGAGGCCCATCGGGGGACTACAACGCCTCGAGGCCCATCGGGGGACTACAACGCCTCGAGGCCCATCGGGGGACTACAACGCCTCGAGGCCCATCGGGGGACTACAACGCCTCGAGGCCCATCGGGGGACTACAACGCCTCGAGGCCCATCGGGGGACTACAACGGCTCGAGGCCCATCGGGGGACTACAGCGGCTAGAGGCCCATCGGGGGACTACAACGGCTAGAAGCCTATCGGGGACTACAACGGCTAGAGGCCCATCGGGGGACTACAACGGCTAGAGGCCCATCGGGGGACTACAACGGTAAGAACCCAGATTGCCGTGGGCCACCTGCTGTGCCCGTCACTCAACGGGCTGCTTGCCTTGTCAGTCCCCCAATGGGCGGCCTTACATCGGGGGACTGACATGACAAGCAGCCCATCAGGGGACTGACAACAATAGGGGGACTACAACAGCAAGAGGCCCATCGGGGGACTACAACGGCTCGAGGCCCATCGGGGGACTACACCGGCTAGAGGCCCATCGGGGGACTACAACGGCTAGAGGCCCATCGGGGGACTACAACGGCTAGAGGCCCATCGGGGGACTACAACGGCAAGAACCCAGATTGCCGTGGGCCACCTGCTGTGCCCGTCACTCGACGGGCTGCTTGCCTTGTCAGTCCCCCAATGGGTCGCCTGACATCGGAGGAATGACATGGCAAGCAGCCCATCAGGGGATTTAAAGCAATCGGGGTCTGACACGGCTAGAGGTCCATCGGGGGATTACAACGGCTCAAGGCCCATCGGGGGACTACAACGGTTCGAGGCCCATCGGGGGACTACAACGGCTAGGGGCCCATCGGGGGACTACAACGGCTAGGGGCCCATCGGGGGACTACAACGGCTAGAGGCTCATCGGGGGAATACAACGGCTAGAGGCCCATCTGGGGACTACAACGGCTAGAGGCCCATCGGGGGACTACAACGGCTAGAGGCCCATCGGGGGACTACAACGGCGGCAAGAGGCCCATCGGGGGACTAAAACGGCGGCAAGAGGCCCTTCGGGGGACTACAATGGCGGCTCGAGGCTCATCGGGGGACTACAACGGAGGCTCTAGGCCCATCGGGGGACTACAACGGAGGCTCGAGGCCCATCGGAGGACTACAACGGAGGCTCGAGGCCCATCGGGGGACTACAATGGTGGCTCGAGGCCCAACGGGGGACTACAACGGCGGTTCGAGGCCCATCGGGGGACTACAACGGTGGCTCGAGGCCCATCGGGGGACTACAACGGTGGCTCGAGGCCCATCGGGGGACTACAACAGCTCGAGGTCCATCGGGGGACTACAACGGCAAGAGGCCCATCAGGGGACTACAACGGCAAGAGGCCCATCGGGGACTACAACGGCAAGAGGCCCATCGGGGACTACAACGGCAAGAGCCCCAACGGGGACTATAACGGCAAGAGGCCCATCAGGGACTACAATGGCAAAAACCCAGATTGCCGTGGGCCACCTGCTGTGCCCGTCACTCGACAGGCTGCTTGCCTTGTCAGTCCCCCAATGGGTCGCCTGACATAGGGGGACTGACATGGCAAGCAGCCCATCAGTGAACTGACAGCAATCGAGGGACTGCAACAGCTAGAGGCCCATCGGGGGACTACAACGGCTCGAGGCCCATCGGGGGACTACAACGGCTCGAGGCCCATCGGGGGACTACAACGGCTCGAGGCCCATCGGGGGACTACAACGGCTCGAGGCCCATCGGGGGACTACAACGGCGGCTCGAGGCCCATCGGGGGACTACAACGGCGGCTCGAGGCCCATCTGGGGACTACAACGGCTCGAGGCCCATCGGGGGACTACAACGGCTCGAGGCCCATCGGGGGACTACAACGGCTCGAGGCCCATCGGGGGACTACAACGGCTCGAGGCCCATCGGGGGACTACAACGGCTCGAGGCCCATCGGGGGACTACAACGGCTCGAGGCCCATCGGGGGACTACAACGGCTCGAGGCCCATCGGGGGACTACAACGGCGGCTCGAGGCCCATCGGGGGACTACAACGGCGGCTCGAGGCCCATCGGGGGACTACAACGGCGGCTCGAGGCCCATCGGGGGACTACAACGGCGGCTCGAGGCCCATCGGGGGACTACAACGGCTCGAGGCCCATCGGGGGACTACAACGCCTCGAGGCCCATCGGGGGACTACAACGCCTCGAGGCCCATCGGGGGACTACAACGCCTCGAGGCCCATCGGGGGACTACAACGCCTCGAGGCCCATCGGGGGACTACAACGCCTCGAGGCCCATCGGGGGACTACAACGCCTCGAGGCCCATCGGGGGACTACAACGCCTCGAGGCCCATCGGGGGACTACAACGGCTCGAGGCCCATCGGGGGACTACAGCGGCTAGAGGCCCATCGGGGGACTACAACGGCTAGAAGCCTATCGGGGACTACAACGGCTAGAGGCCCATCGGGGGACTACAACGGCTAGAGGCCCATCGGGGGACTACAACGGTAAGAACCCAGATTGCCGTGGGCCACCTGCTGTGCCCGTCACTCAACGGGCTGCTTGCCTTGTCAGTCCCCCAATGGGCGGCCTTACATCGGGGGACTGACATGACAAGCAGCCCATCAGGGGACTGACAACAATAGGGGGACTACAACAGCAAGAGGCCCATCGGGGGACTACAACGGCTCGAGGCCCATCGGGGGACTACACCGGCTAGAGGCCCATCGGGGGACTACAACGGCTAGAGGCCCATCGGGGGACTACAACGGCAAGAACCCAGATTGCCGTGGGCCACCTGCTGTGCCCGTCACTCGACGGGCTGCTTGCCTTGTCAGTCCCCCAATGGGTCGCCTGACATCGGAGGAATGACATGGCAAGCAGCCCATCAGGGGATTTAAAGCAATCGGGGTCTGACACGACTAGAGGTCCATCGGGGGATTACAACGGCTCAAGGCCCATCGGGGGACTACAACGGTTCGAGGCCCATCGGGGGACTACAACGGCTAGGGGCCCATCGGGGGACTACAACGGCTAGGGGCCCATCGGGGGACTACAACGGCTAGAGGCTCATCGGGGGAATACAACGGCTAGAGGCCCATCTGGGGACTACAACGGCTAGAGGCCCATCGGGGGACTACAACGGCTAGAGGCCCATCGGGGGACTACAACGGCGGCAAGAGGCCCATCGGGGGACTAAAACGGCGGCAAGAGGCCCTTCGGGGGACTACAATGGCGGCTCGAGGCTCATCGGGGGACTACAACGGAGGCTCTAGGCCCATCGGGGGACTACAACGGAGGCTCGAGGCCCATCGGAGGACTACAACGGAGGCTCGAGGCCCATCGGGGGACTACAATGGTGGCTCGAGGCCCAACGGGGGACTACAACGGCGGTTCGAGGCCCATCGGGGGACTACAACGGTGGCTCGAGGCCCATCGGGGGACTACAACGGTGGCTCGAGGCCCATCGGGGGACTACAACAGCTCGAGGTCCATCGGGGGACTACAACGGCAAGAGGCCCATCAGGGGACTACAACGGCAAGAGGCCCATCGGGGACTACAACGGCAAGAGGCCCATCGGGGACTACAACGGCAAGAGCCCCAACGGGGACTATAACGGCAAGAGGCCCATCAGGGACTACAATGGCAAAAACCCAGATTGCCGTGGGCCACCTGCTGTGCCCGTCACTCGACAGGCTGCTTGCCTTGTCAGTCCCCCAATGGGTCGCCTGACATAGGGGGACTGACATGGCAAGCAGCCCATCAGTGAACTGACAGCAATCGAGGGACTGCAACAGCTAGAGGCCCATCGGGGGACTACAACGGCTCGAGGCCCATCGGGGGACTACAACGGCTCGAGGCCCATCGGGGGACTACAACGGCTCGAGGCCCATCGGGGGACTACAACGGCTCGAGGCCCATCGGGGGACTACAACGGCGGCTCGAGGCCCATCGGGGGACTACAACGGCGGCTCGAGGCCCATCTGGGGACTACAACGGCTCGAGGCCCATCGGGGGACTACAACGGCTCGAGGCCCATCGGGGGACTACAACGGCTCGAGGCCCATCGGGGGACTACAACGGCTCGAGGCCCATCGGGGGACTACAACGGCTCGAGGCCCATCGGGGGACTACAACGGCTCGAGGCCCATCGGGGGACTACACCGGCTAGAGGCCCATCGGGGGACTACACCGGCTAGAGGCCCATCGGGGGACTACAATGGCCAGAGACCCATCGGGGACTACAACGGCTAGAGGCCCATCGGGGGACTACAACGGCTAGAGGCCCATTGGGGGACTACACCGGCAAGAGGCCCATCAGGGAATTAGTTCATGCTACATTAGCACTATCCAGGAGCGCCACGGGGAGGCTTCCCAATGCTCCCATACAACCGGGGTGCCGCGGGGCCCAAAGCTCTCACTGCCTGGAAACCACAGCGGCATGCCAGAGGGGGAGGCTGAGAGGTGCATGCGATCCTCCCTAAGCGTGGCCAGCGCCGGGAAGAGCAGCCCGCACCTGCCTCCCAAATATGAAAAACAGGTACATACCTAAACTGGCAAAAGGCCCATCGGGGGACTACAACGGCTAGAGGCCCATCAGGGACTACAACGGCTAGAGGCCCATCGGGGGACTACAACGGCTAGAGGCCCATCGGGGGACTACAACGGCTAGAGGCCCATCGGGGGACTACAACGGTTCGAGGCCCATCGGGGGACTACAACGGCTAGAGGCCCATCGGGGGACTACAACGGCAAGAACCCAGCTTGCCGTGGTCCGCCTCCTGTGCTCGTCACTCGACGGGCTGCTTGCCTTGTCAGTCCCCCAATGGGCGACCTTACATCAGGGGACTGACATGACAAGCAGCCCATCAGGGGACGGACAACAATAGGGGGACTACAACAGCAAGAGGCCCTTCGGGGGACTACAACGGCGGCTCGATGCCCATCGAGGGACTACAACAGCGGCAAGAGGCACAACGGGGGACTACAACGGAGGCTCGGGGCCCATCGGGGGACTACAACGGCGGCTCGAGGCCCATCGGGGGACTACAACGGCGGCTCGAGGCCCATCGGGGGACTACAACGGCGGCTCGAGGCCCATCGGGGGACTACAACGGCGGCTCGAGGCCCATCGGGGGACTACAACGATTTGAGGCCCATAGGGGGACTACAACAGCTCGAGGCCCATCGGGGGACTACAACGGCTCGAGGCCCATCGGGGGACTACAACGGCTCGAGGCCCATCGGGGGACTACAACGCCTCGAGGCCCATCGGGGGACTACAACGCCTCGAGGCCCATCGGGGGACTACAACGCCTCGAGGCCCATCGGGGGACTACAACGCCTCGAGGCCCATCGGGGGACTACAACGCCTCGAGGCCCATCGGGGGACTACAACGCCTCGAGGCCCATCGGGGGACTACAACGCCTCGAGGCCCATCGGGGGACTACAACGCCTCGAGGCCCATCGGGGGACTACAACGCCTCGAGGCCCATCGGGGGACTACAACGGCTAGAGGCCCATCGGGGGACTACAACGGCTAGAGGCCCATCGGGGGACTACAACAGCTAGAGGCCCATCGGGGGACTACAACGGTTCGAGGCCCATCGGGGGGAATACAACGGTTCGAGGCCCATCGGGGGACTACAACGGTTCGAGGCCCATCGGGGGACTACAACGGTTCGAGGCCCATCGGGGGACTACAACGGTTCGAGGCCCATCGGGGGACTACAACGGTTCGAGGCCCATCGGGGGACTACAACGGTTTGAGGCCCATCGGGGGACTACAACGGCTCGAGGCCCATCGGGGGACTACAGCGGCTAGAGGCCCATCGGGGGACTACAACGGCTAGAAGCCTATCGGGGACTACAACGGCTAGAGGCCCATCGGGGGACTACAACGGCTAGAGGCCCATCGGGGGACTACAACGGTAAGAACCCAGATTGCCGTGGGCCACCTGCTGTGCCCGTCACTCAACGGGCTGCTTGCCTTGTCAGTCCCCCAATGGGCGGCCTTACATCGGGGGACTGACATGACAAGCAGCCCATCAGGGGACTGACAACAATAGGGGGACTACAACAGCAAGAGGCCCATCGGGGGACTACAACGGCTCGAGGCCCATCGGGGGACTACACCGGCTAGAGGCCCATCGGGGGACTACAACGGCTAGAGGCCCATCGGGGGACTACAACGGCTAGAGGCCCATCGGGGGACTACAACGGCAAGAACCCAGATTGCCGTGGGCCACCTGCTGTGCCCGTCACTCGACGGGCTGCTTGCCTTGTCAGTCCCCCAATGGGTCGCCTGACATCGGAGGAATGACATGGCAAGCAGCCCATCAGGGGATTTAAAGCAATCGGGGTCTGACACGGCTAGAGGTCCATCGGGGGATTACAACGGCTCGAGGCCCATCGGGGGACTACAACGGTTCGAGGCCCATCGGGGGACTACAACGGCTAGGGGCCCATCGGGGGACTACAACGGCTAGGGGCCCATCGGGGGACTACAACGGCTAGAGGCTCATCGGGGGACTACACCGGCTAGAGGCCCATCGGGGGACTACACCGGCTAGAGGCCCATCGGGGGACTACAATGGCCAGAGACCCATCAGGGACTACAACGGCTAGAGGCCCATCGGGGGACTACAACGGCTAGAGGCCCATTGGGGGACTACACCGGCAAGAGGCCCATCAGGGAATTAGTTCATGCTACATTAGCACTATCCAGGAGCGCCACGGGGAGGCTTCCCAATGCTCCCATACAACCGGGGTGCCGCGGGGCCCAAAGCTCTCACTGCCTGGAAACCACAGCGGCATGCCAGAGGGGGAGGCTGAGAGGTGCATGCGATCCTCCCTAAGCGTGGCCAGCGCCGGGAAGAGCAGCCCGCACCTGCCTCCCAAATATGAAAAACAGGTACATACCTAAACTGGCAAAAGGCCCATCGGGGGACTACAACGGCTAGAGGCCCATCAGGGACTACAACGGCTAGAGGCCCATCGGGGGACTACAACGGCTAGAGGCCCATCGGGGGACTACAACGGCTAGAGGCCCATCGGGGGACTACAACGGTTCGAGGCCCATCGGGGGACTACAACGGCTAGAGGCCCATCGGGGGACTACAACGGCAAGAACCCAGCTTGCCGTGGTCCGCCTCCTGTGCTCGTCACTCGACGGGCTGCTTGCCTTGTCAGTCCCCCAATGGGCGACCTTACATCAGGGGACTGACATGACAAGCAGCCCATCAGGGGACGGACAACAATAGGGGGACTACAACAGCAAGAGGCCCTTCGGGGGACTACAACGGCGGCTCGATGCCCATCGAGGGACTACAACAGCGGCAAGAGGCCCATCGGGGGACTACAACGGCGGCTCGAGGCCCATCGGGGGACTACAACGGCGGCTCGAGGCCCATCGGGGGACTACAACGGCGGCTCGAGGCCCATCGGGGGACTACAACGGCGGCTCGAGGCCCATCGGGGGACTACAACGGCGGCTCGAGGCCCATCGGGGGACTACAACGGCGGCTCGAGGCCCATCGGGGGACTACAACGGCGGCTCGAGGCCCATCGGGGGACTACAACGGCGGCTCGAGGCCCATCGGGGGACTACAACGGCGGCTCGAGGCCCATCGGGGGACTACAACGCCTCGAGGCCCATCGGGGGACTACAACGCCTCGAGGCCCATCGGGGGACTACAACGCCTCGAGGCCCATCGGGGGACTACAACGCCTCGAGGCCCATCGGGGGACTACAACGCCTCGAGGCCCATCGGGGGACTACAACGCCTCGAGGCCCATCGGGGGACTACAACGCCTCGAGGCCCATCGGGGGACTACAACGCCTCGAGGCCCATCGGGGGACTACAACGCCTCGAGGCCCATCGGGGGACTACAACGGCTAGAGGCCCATCGGGGGACTACAACAGCTAGAGGCCCATCGGGGGACTACAACGGTTCGAGGCCCATCGGGGGGAATACAACGGTTCGAGGCCCATCGGGGGACTACAACGGTTCGAGGCCCATCGGGGGACTACAACGGTTCGAGGCCCATCGGGGGACTACAACGGTTCGAGGCCCATCGGGGGACTACAACGGTTCGAGGCCCATCGGGGGACTACAACGGTTTGAGGCCCATCGGGGGACTACAACGGCTCGAGGCCCATCGGGGGACTACAGCGGCTAGAGGCCCATCGGGGGACTACAACGGCTAGAAGCCTATCGGGGACTACAACGGCTAGAGGCCCATCGGGGGACTACAACAGCTAGAGGCCCATCGGGGGACTACAACGGTAAGAACCCAGATTGCCGTGGGCCACCTGCTGTGCCCGTCACTCAACGGGCTGCTTGCCTTGTCAGTCCCCCAATGGGCGGCCTTACATCGGGGGACTGACATGACAAGCAGCCCATCAGGGGACTGACAACAATAGGGGGACTACAACAGCAAGAGGCCCATCGGGGGACTACAACGGCTCGAGGCCCATCGGGGGACTACACCGGCTAGAGGCCCATCGGGGGACTACAACGGCTAGAGGCCCATCGGGGGACTACAACGGCTAGAGGCCCATCGGGGGACTACAACGGCAAGAACCCAGATTGCCGTGGGCCACCTGCTGTGCCCGTCACTCGACGGGCTGCTTGCCTTGTCAGTCCCCCAATGGGTCGCCTGACATCGGAGGAATGACATGGCAAGCAGCCCATCAGGGGATTTAAAGCAATCGGGGTCTGACACGGCTAGAGGTCCATCGGGGGATTACAACGGCTCGAGGCCCATCGGGGGACTACAACGGTTCGAGGCCCATCGGGGGACTACAACGGCTAGGGGCCCATCGGGGGACTACAACGGCTAGGGGCCCATCGGGGGACTACAACGGCTAGAGGCTCATCGGGGGAATACAACGGCTAGAGGCCCATCTGGGGACTACAACGGCTAGAGGCCCATCGGGGGACTACAACGGCTAGAGGCCCATCGGGGGACTACAACGGCGGCAAGAGGCCCATCGGGGGACTAAAACGGCGGCAAGAGGCCCTTCGGGGGACTACAATGGCGGCTCGAGGCTCATCGGGGGACTACAACGGAGGCTCTAGGCCCATCGGGGGACTACAACGGAGGCTCGAGGCCCATCGGGGGACTACAACGGAGGCTCGAGGCCCATCGGGGGACTACAACGGAGGCTCGAGGCCCATCGGGGGACTACAACGGAGGCTCGAGGCCCATCGGGGGACTACAACGGCGGCTCGAGGCCCAACGGGGGACTACAACGGCGGTTCAAGGCCCATCGGGGGACTACAACGGCGGCTTGAGGCCCATCGGGGGACTACAACGGCTCAAGGCCCATCGGGGGACTACAACGGCTCAAGGCCCATTGGGTGACTACAACGGAGAGAACCCAGCTTGCCGTGCTCCGCCTCCTGTGCTTGTCACTCAAAGGGCTGCTTGCCTTGTCAGTCCCCTAATGGGCGACCTCACATCAGGGGACTGACATGACAAGCAGCCCATCAGGGGACGGACAACAATAGGGGGACTACAACAGCATGAGGCCCATCGGGGGACTACAACGGCAAGAGGCTCATCGGGGGACTACAACGGCTCGAGGCCCATCGGGGGACTACAACAGCGGCTCGAGGCCCATCGGGGGACTACAACGGCGGCTCGAGGCCCATCGGGGGACTACAACGGCGGCTCGAGGCCCATCGGGGGACTACAACGGCGGCTCGAGGCTTATCGGGGGACTACAACGGCGGCTCGAGGCCCATCGGGGGACTACAACGGCTAGAGGCCCATCGAGGGACTACAACGGCTAGAGGCCCATCGGGGGACTACAACGGCTAGAGGCCCATCGGGGGACTACAACGGCTAGAGGCCAATCGGGGGACTACAACGGCTAGAGACCAATCGGGGGACTACAACGGTTTGAGGCCCATCGGGGGACTACAACGGCTAGAGGCCCATCGGGGGACTACAACGCCTCGAGGCCCATCGGGGGACTACAAAGGCTAGAGGCCAATCAGGGGACTACAACGGCTAGAGGCCCATCGGGGGACTACAACGGCTAGAGGCCCATCGGGGGACTACAACGGCTAGAGGCCCATCGGGGGACTACAACGGCTAGAGGCCCATCGGGGGACTACAACGGCTAGAGGCCCATCGGGGGACTACAACGGCTAGAGGCCCATCGTGGGACTACAACGGCTAGAGGCCCATCGTGGGACTACAACGGCTAGAGGCCCATCGGGGGACTACAACGGCTAGAGGCCCATCGGGGGACTACAACGGCTAGAGGCCCATCGGGGGACTACAACGGCTAGAGGCCCATCGGGGGACTACAACGGCAAGAACCCAGATTGCCGTGGGCCACCTGCTGTGCCCGTCACTCGACGGGCTGCTTGCCTTGTCAGTCCCCCAATGGGTCGCCTGACATCGGAGGAATGACATGGCAAGCAGCCCATCAGGGGATTTAAAGCAATCGGGGTCTGACACGGCTAGAGGTCCATCGGGGGACTACAACGGCTCGAGGTCCATCGGGGGACTACAACGGCTCGAGGCCCATCGGGGGACTACAACGGCTAGAGGCCCATCGGGGGACTACAACGGCTAGAGGCCCATCGGGGGACTACAACGGCTAGAGGCCCATCAGGGAATTAGTTCATGCTACATTAGCACTATCCAGGAGCGCCACGGGGAGGCTTCCCAATGCTCCCATACAACCGGGATGCCGCGGGGCCCAAAGCTCTCACTGCCTGGAAACCACAGCGGCATCCCAGAGGGAGAGGCTGGGAGGTGCATGCGATCCCCCCCAAGCGTGGCCAGTGCATGGAAGAGCAGCCCGCACCTGCCTCCCAAATATGAAAAACAGGTACTTACCTAAACCGGCTAGAGGCCCATCGGGGGACTACAACGGCTAGAGGCCCATCGGGGGACTACAACGGCTAGAGGCCCATCGGGGGACTACAACGGCTAGAGGCCCATCGGGGGACTACAACGGTTCGAGGCCCATCGGGGGACTACAAAGGCTAGAGGCCCATCGGGGGACTACAAAGGCTAGAGGCCCATCGGGGGACTACAACGGCTAGAGGCCCATCGGGGGACTACAACGGCTAGAGGCCCATCGGGGGACTACAACGGCTAGAGGCCCATCGGGGGACTACAACGGCTAGAGGCCCATCGGGGGACTACAACGGCTAGAGGCCCAACGGGGGACTACAACGGCTAGAGGCCCATCGGGGGACTACAACGGCTAGAGGCCCATCGGGGGACTACAACGGCTAGAGGCCCATCGGGGGACTACAACGGCAAGAACCCAGATTGCCGTGGGCCACCTGCTGTGCCCGTCACTCGACGGGCTGCTTGCCTTGTCAGTCCCCCAATGGGTCGCCTGACATCGGAGGAATGACATGGCAAGCAGCCCATCAGGGGATTTAAAGCAATCGGGGTCTGACACGGCTAGAGGTTCATCGGGGGACTACAATGGCTCGAGGCCCATCGGGGGACTACAACGGTTCGAGGCCCATCGGGGGACTACAACGGTTCGAGGCCCATCGGGGGACTACAACGGCTAGAGGCCTATCAGGGGACTACAACGGCAAGAACCCAGATTGCCGTGGTCCACCTGCTGTGCCCGTCACTCAACAGGCTGCTTGCCTTGTCAGTCCCCCAATGGGTCGCCTGACATCGGAGGAATGACATGGGAAGCAGCCCATCAGGGGATTGAAAGCAATCGGGGTTTGACACGGCTAGAGGCCCATCGGGGGGACTACAACGGCTCGAGGCCCATCGGGGGACTACAACGCCTCGAGGCCCATCGGGGGACTACAACGCCTCGAGGCCCATCGTGGGACTACAACGCCTCGAGGCCCATCGTGGGACTACAACGCCTCGAGGCCCATCGTGGGACTACAACGCCTCGAGGCCCATCGTGGGACTACAACGCCTCGAGGCCCATCGTGGGACTACAACGCCTCGAGGCCAATCGGGGGACTACAAAGGCTAGAGGCCAATCGGGGGACTACAAAGGCTAGAGGCCCATCGGGGGACTACAACGGCTAGAGGCCCATCGGGGGACTACAACGGCTAGAGGCCCATCGGGGGACTACAACGGCTAGAGGCCCATCGGGGGACTACAACGGCAAGAACCCAGATTGCCGTGGGCCACCTGCTGTGCCCGTCACTCGACGGGCTGCTTGCCTTGTCAGTCCCCCAATGGGTCGCCTGACATCGGAGGAATGACATGGCAAGCAGCCCATCAGGGGATTTAAAGCAATCGGGGTCTGACACGGCTAGAGGTCCATCGGGGGACTACAACGGCTCGAGGCCCATCGGGGGACTACAATGGCTCGAGGCCCATCGGGGGACTACAACGGATCGAGGCCCATCGGGGACTACAACGGCTCGAGGCCCATCGGGGGACTACAACGCCTCGAGGCCCATCGGGGGACATCGAGGCCCATCGGGGGACTATAACGCCTCGAGGCCCATCGGGGGACTACAACGCCTCGAGGCCCATCGGGGGGACTACAACGACAAGAGGCCCATCGGGGACTACAACGGCAAGAGGCCCATCGGGGACTACAACGGCAAGAGTCCCAACGGGGACTACAACGGCAAGAGGCCCATCGGGGGCGACAACGGCAAGAGGCCCATCGGGGGACTACAACGGCTAGAGGCCCATCGGGGGACTACAACGGCTAGAGGCCCATCAGGGAATTAGTTCATGCTACATTAGCACTATCCAGGAGCGCCACGGGGAGGCTTCCCAATGCTCCCATACAACCGGGATGCCGCGGGGCCCAAAGCTCTCACTGCCTGGAAACCACAGCGGCATCCCAGAGGGAGAGGCTGGGAGGTGCATGCGATCCCCCCCAAGCGTGGCCAGTGCAGGGAAGAGCAGCCCGCACCTGCCTCCCAAATATGAAAAACAGGTACTTACCTAAACCGGCTAGAGGCCCATCGGGGGACTACAACGGCTAGAGGCCCATCGGGGGACTACAACGGCTAGAGGCCCATCGGGGGACTACAACGGTTCGAGGCCCATCGGGGGACTACAAAGGCTCGAGGCCCATCGGGGGACTACAACGGCTAGAGGCCCATCGGGGGACTACAACGGCTAGAGGCCCATCGGGGGACTACAACGGCAAGAACCCAGATTGCCGTGGGCCACCTGCTGTGCCCGTCACTCGACGGGCTGCTTGCCTTGTCAGTCCCCCAATGGGTCGCCTGACATCGGAGGAATGACATGGCAAGCAGCCCATCAGGGGATTTAAAGCAATCGGGGTCTGACACGGCTAGAGGTTCATCGGGGGACTACAACGGCTCGAGGCCCATCGGGGGACTACAACGGCTCGAGGCCCATCGGGGGACTACAACGGCTCGAGGCCTATCGGGGACTACAACGGCTAGAGGCCCATCGGAAGACTACAACGGCAAGAACCCAGATTGCCGTGGGCCACCTGCAGTGCCCGTCACTCGACGGGCTGCTTGCCTTGTCAGTCCCCCAATGGGTCGCCTGACATCGGGGGACTGACATGGCAAGCAGCCCATTAGTGGACTGACAACAATCGGGGGACTACAACAGCTAGAGGCCCATCGAGGGGACTACAACGGTTCGAGGCCCATCGGGGGACTACAACGGTTCGAGGCCCATCGGGGGACTACAACGGTTCGAGGCCCATCGGGGGACTACAACGGTTCGAGGCCCATCGGGGGACTACAACGGTTCGAGGCCCATCGGGGGACTACAACGGTTCGAGGCCTATCAGGGGACTACAACGGCAAGAACCCAGATTGCCGTGGTCCACCTGCTGTGCCCGTCACTCAACAGGCTGCTTGCCTTGTCAGTCCCCCAATGGGTCGCCTGACATCGGAGGAATGACATGGGAAGCAGCCCATCAGGGGATTGAAAGCAATCGGGGTTTGACACGGCTAGAGGCCCTCGGGGGGACTACAACGGCTCGAGGCCCATCGGGGGGACTACAACGCCTCGAGGCCCATCGGGGGACTACAACGCCTCGAGGCCCATCGGGGGACTACAACGCCTCGAGGCCCATCGGGGGACTACAACGCCTCGAGGCCCATCGTGGGACTACAACGCCTCGAGGCCCATCGTGGGACTACAACGCCTCGAGGCCCATCGTGGGACTACAACGCCTCGAGGCCCATCGTGGGACTACAACGCCTCGAGGCCAATCGGGGGACTACAAAGGCTAGAGGCCAATCGGGGGACTACAAAGGCTAGAGGCCCATCGGGGGACTACAACGGCTAGAGGCCCATCGGGGGACTACAACGGCTAGAGGCCCATCGGGGGACTACAACGGCTAGAGGCCCATCGGGGGACTACAACGGCAAGAACCCAGATTGCCGTGGGCCACCTGCTGTGCCCGTCACTCGACGGGCTGCTTGCCTTGTCAGTCCCCCAATGGGTCGCCTGACATCGGAGGAATGACATGGCAAGCAGCCCATCAGGGGATTTAAAGCAATCGGGGTCTGACACGGCTAGAGGTCCATCGGGGGACTACAACGGCTCGAGGCCCATCGGGGGACTACAATGGCTCGAGGCCCATCGGGGGACTACAACGGATCGAGGCCCATCGGGGACTACAACGGCTCGAGGCCCATCGGGGGACTACAACGCCTCGAGACCCATCGGGGGACCTCGAGGCCCATCGGGGGACTATAACGCCTCGAGGCCCATCGGGGGACTACAACGCCTCGAGGCCCATCGGGGGGACTACAACGACAAGAGGCCCATCGGGGACTACAACGGCAAGAGGCCCATCGGGGACTACAACGGCAAGAGTCCCAACGGGGACTACAACGGCAAGAGGCCCATCGGGGGCGACAACGGCAAGAGGCCCATCGGGGGACTACAACGGCTAGAGGCCCATCGGGGGGACCACAACGGCTCTAGGCCCATCGGGGGACTACAACGGCTAGAGGCCCATCGGGGGACTACAACGGCTAGAGGCCCATCGGGGGATTACAACGGCTAGAGGCCCATCGGGGGACTACAACGGCAAGAACCCAGATTGCCGTGGGCCACCTGCTGTGCCCGTCACTCGACGGGCTGCTTGCCTTGTCAGTCCCCCAATGGGTCGCCTGACATCGGAGGAATGACATGGCAAGCAGCCCATCAGGGGATTTAAAGCAATCGGGGTCTGACACGGCTAGAGGTTCATCGGGGGACTACAACGGCTCGAGGCCCATCGGGGGACTACAACGGCTCGAGGCCCATCGGGGGACTACAACGGCTCGAGGCCTATCGGGGACTACAACGGCTAGAGGCCCATCGGAAGACTACAACGGCAAGAACCCAGATTGCCGTGGGCCACCTGCAGTGCCCGTCACTCGACGGGCTGCTTGCCTTGTCAGTCCCCCAATGGGTCGCCTGACATCGGGGGACTGACATGACAAGCAGCCCATCAGTGGACTGACATGGCAAGCAGCCTATTAGTGGACTGACAACAATCGGGGGACTACAACAGCTAGAGGCCCATCGAGGGGACTACAACGGTTCGAGGCCCATCGGGGGACTACAACGGTTCGAGGCCCATCGGGGGACTACAACGGTTCGAGGCCCATCGGGGGACTACAACGGCTAGAGGCCTATCAGGGGACTACAACGGCAAGAACCCAGATTGCCGTGGTCCACCTGCTGTGCCCGTCACTCAACAGGCTGCTTGCCTTGTCAGTCCCCCAATGGGTCGCCTGACATCGGAGGAATGACATGGGAAGCAGCCCATCAGGGGATTGAAAGCAATCGGGGTTTGACACGGCTAGAGGCCCATCGGGGGGACTACAACGGCTCGAGGCCCATCGGGGGACTACAACGCCTCGAGGCCCATCGGGGGACTACAACGCCTCGAGGCCCATCGGGGGACTACAACGCCTCGAGGCCCATCGGGGGACTACAACGCCTCGAGGCCCATCGGGGGACTACAACGCCTCGAGGCCCATCGTGGGACTACAACGCCTCGAGGCCCATCGTGGGACTACAACGCCTCGAGGACCATCGTGGGACTACAACGCCTCGAGGCCCATCGTGGGACTACAACGCCTCGAGGCCAATCGGGGGACTACAACGGCTAGAGGCCCATCGGGGGACTACAACGGCTAGAGGCCCATCGGGGGACTACAACGGCTTGAGGCCCATCGGGGGACTACAACGGCTAGAGGCCCATCGGGGGACTACAACGGCAAGAACCCAGATTGCCGTGGGCCACCTGCTGTGCCCGTCACTCGACGGGCTGCTTGCCTTGTCAGTCCCCCAATGGGTCGCCTGACATCGGAGGAATGACATGGCAAGCAGCCCATCAGGGGATTTAAAGCAATCGGGGTCTGACACGGCTAGAGGTCCATCGGGGGACTACAACGGCTCGAGGCCCATCGGGGGACTACAACGGCTCGAGGCCCATCGGGGGACTACAACGCCTTGAGGCCCATCGGGGGACCTCGAGGCCCATCGGGGGACCTCGAGGCCCATCGGGGGACTATAACGCCTCGAGGCCCATCGGGGGACTACAACGCCTCGAGGCCCATCGGGGGGACTACAACGACAAGAGGCCCATCGGGGACTACAACGGCAAGAGGCCCATCGGGGACTACAACGGCAAGAGTCCCAACGGGGACTACAACGGCAAGAGGCCCATCGGGGGCGACAACGGCAAGAGGCCCATCGGGGGACTACAACGGCTAGAGGCCCATCGGGGGGACCACAACGGCTCTAGGCCCATCGGGGGACTACAACGGCTAGAGGCCCATCGGGGGACTACAACGGCTAGAGGCCCATCGGGGGATTACAACGGCTAGAGGCCCATCGGGGGACTACAACGGCAAGAACCCAGATTGCCGTGGGCCACCTGCTGTGCCCGTCACTCGACGGGCTGCTTGCCTTGTCAGTCCCCCAATGGGTCCCCTGACATCGGAGGAATGACATGGCAAGCAGCCCATCAGGGGATTTAAAGCAATCGGGGTCTGACACGGCTAGAGGTCCATCGGGGGACTACAACGGCTCGAGGCCCATCGGGGGACTACAACGGCTCGATGCCCATCGGGGGACTACAACGGCTCGAGGCCCATCGGGGGACTACAACGCCTCGAGGCCCATCGGGGGACTACAACGCCTCGAGGCCCATCGGGGGACTACAACGGCAAGAGGCCCATCGGGGACTACAACGGCAAGAGTCCCATCGGGGACTACAACGGCAAGAGGCCCATCGGGGGCGACAACGGCTAGAGGCCCATCGGGGGACTACAACGGCTAGAGGCCCATCGGGGGGACTACAACGGCTAGAGGCCCATCGGGGGCACTACAACGGCTAGAGGCCCAACGGGGGGACTACAACGGCTCTAGGCCCATCGGGGGACTACAACGCCTCGAGGCCCATCGGGGGACTACAACGCCTCGAGGCCCGTTGTGGGACTACAACGGCTCGAGGCCAATCGGGGGACTACAACGGCTAGAGGCCCATCGGGGGACTACAACGGCTAGAGGCCCATCGGGGGACTACAACGGCTAGAGGCCCATCGGGGGACTACAACGCCTCGAGGCCAATCGGGGGACTACAAAGGCTAGAGGCCAATCGGGGGACTACAAAGGCTAGAGGCCCATTGGGGGACTACAACGGCAAGAGGCCCATCGGGGACTACAACGGCAAGAGGCCCATCGGGGGCGACAACGGCAAGAGGCCCATCGGGGGACTACAACGGCTAGAGGCCCATCGGGGGGACCACAACGGCTCTAGGCCCATCGGGGGACTACAACGGCTAGAGGCCCATCGGGGGACTACAACGGCTAGAGGCCCATCGGGGGATTACAACGGCTAGAGGCCCATCGGGGGACTACAACGGCAAGAACCCAGATTGCCGTGGGCCACCTGCTGTGCCCGTCACTCGACGGGCTGCTTGCCTTGTCAGTCCCCCAATGGGTCCCCTGACATCGGAGGAATGACATGGCAAGCAGCCCATCAGGGGATTTAAAGCAATCGGGGTCTGACACGGCTAGAGGTCCATCGGGGGACTACAACGGCTCGAGGCCCATCGGGGGACTACAACGGCTCGATGCCCATCGGGGGACTACAACGGCTCGAGGCCCATCGGGGGACTACAACGCCTCGAAGCCCATCGGGGGACTACAACGGCAAGAGGCCCATCGGGGACTACAACGGCAAGAGTCCCATCGGGGACTACAACGGCAAGAGGCCCATCGGGGGCGACAACGGCTAGAGGCCCATCGGGGGACTACAACGGCTAGAGGCCCATCGGGGGGACTACAACGGCTAGAGGCCCATCGGGGGCACTACAACGGCTAGAGGCCCAACGGGGGGACTACAACGGCTCTAGGCCCATCGGGGGACTACAACGCCTCGAGGCCCATCGGGGGACTACAACGCCTCGAGGCCCATTGTGGGACTACAACGGCTCGAGGCCAATCGGGGGACTACAACGGCTAGAGGCCCATCGGGGGACTACAACGGCTAGAGGCCCATCGGGGGACTACAACGGCTAGAGGCCCATCGGGGGACTACAACGCCTCGAGGCCAATCGGGGGACTACAAAGGCTAGAGGCCAATCGGGGGACTACAAAGGCTAGAGGCCCATTGGGGGACTACAACGGCAAGAGGCCCATCGGGGACTACAACGGCAAGAAGCCCATCGGGGACTACAACGGCAAGAGGCCCATCAGGGACTACAATGGCAAGAACCCAGATTGCCGTGGGCCACCTGCTGTGCCCGTCACTCGACAGGCTGCTTGCCTTGTCAGTCCCCCAATGGGTCGCCTGACATCGGGGGACTGACATGGCAAGCAGCCCATCAGTGAACTGACAGCAATCGAGGGACTGCAACGGCTAGAGGCCCATCGGGGGACTACAACGGCTCGAGGCCCATCGGGGGACTACAACGGCTCGAGGCCCATCGGGGGACTACAACGGCTCGAGGCCCATCGGGGGACTAAAACGGCGATTTGAGGCTCATCGGGGGACTACAATGGAGGCTCGAGGCCCATCGGGGGACTACAACGGAGGCTCGAGGCCCATCGGAGGACTACAACGGAGGCTCGAGGCCCATCGGGGGACTACAACGGTGGCTCGAGGCCCAACGGGGGACTACAACGGCGGTTCGAGGCCCATCGGGGGACTACAACGGCGGCTCGAGGTCCATCGGGGGACTACAACGGCTCGAGGCCCATCGGGGGACTACAACGGCAAGAGGCCCATCAGGGGACTACAACGGCAAGAGGCCCATCGGGGACTACAACGGCAAGAGCCCCAACGGGGACTACAACGGCAAGAGGCCCATCAGGGACTACAATGGCAAAAACCCAGATTGCCGTGGGCCACCTGCTGTGCCCGTCACTCGACAGGCTGCTTGCCTTGTCAGTCCCCCAATGGGTCGCCTGACATCGGGGGACTGACATGGCAAGCAGCCCATCAGTGAACTGACAGCAATCGAGGGACTGCAACAGCTAGAGGCCCATCGGGGGACTACAACGGCTCGAGGCCCATCGGGGGACTACAACGGCTCGAGGCCCATCGGGGGACTACAACGGCTCGAGGCCCATCGGGGGACTACAACGGCTCGAGGCCCATCGGGGGACTACAACGGCTCGAGGCCCATCGGGGGACTACAACGGCAGTTCGAGGCCCATCGGGGGACTACAACAGCGGTTCGAGGCCCATCGGGGACTACAACAGCGGCTCGAGGCCCATCTGGGGACTACAACGGCTCGAGGCCCATCGGGGGACTACAACGGCTCGAGGCCCATCGGGGGACTACAACGGCTCGAGGCCCATCGGGGGACTACAACGGCTCGAGGCCCATCGGGGGACTACTACGGCTCGAGGCCCATCGGGGGCCTACTACGGCTCGAGGCCCATCGGGGGACTACAACGGCTCAAGGCCCATCGGGGGACTACAACGGCTCGAGGCCCATCGGGGGACTACACCGGCTAGAGGCCCATCGGGGGACTACACCGGCTAGAGGCCCATCGGGGGACTACACCGGCTAGAGGCCCATCGGGGGACTACAACGGCTAGAGGCCCATCGGGGGACTACAACGGTTCGAGGCCCATCGGGGGACTACAACGGTTCGAGGCCCATCGGGGGACTACAACGGCAAGAACCCAGCTTGCCGTGGTCCGCCTCCTGTGCTCGTCACTCGACGGGCTGCTTGCCTTGTCAGTCCCCCAATGGGCGACCTTACATCAGGGGACTGACATGACAAGCAGCCCATCAGGGGACGGACAACAATAGGGGGACTACAACAGCAAGAGGCCCTTCGGGGGACTACAACCGCGGCTCGATGCCCATCGAGGGACTACAACAGCGGCAAGAGGCCCAACGGGGGACTACAACGGTTCGAGGCCCATCGGGGGACTACAACGGTTCGAGGCCCATCGGGGGACTACAACGGTTCGAGGCCCATCGGGGGACTACAACGGCTCGAGGCCCATCGGGGGACTACAACGCCTCGAGGCCCATCGGGGGACTACAACGCCTCGAGGCCCATCGGGGGACTACAACGCCTCGAGGCCCATCGGGGGACTACAACGCCTCGAGGCCCATCGGGGGACTACAACGCCTCGAGGCCCATCGGGGGACTACAACGGCTAGAGGCCCATCGGGGGACTACAACGGCTAGAGGCCCATCGGGGGACTACAACGGCTAGAGGCCCATCGGGGGACTACAACGGCTAGAGGCCCATCGGGGGACTACAACGGTTCGAGGCCCATCGGGGGACTACAACGGTTCGAGGCCCATCAGGGGGGAATACAACGGTTCGAGGCCCATCGGGGGACTACAACGGTTCGAGGCCCATCGGGGGACTACAACGGCAAGAACCCAGCTTGCCGTGGTCCGCCTCCTGTGCTCGTCACTCGACGGGCTGCTTGCCTTGTCAGTCCCCCAATGGGCGACCTTACATCAGGGGACTGACATGACAAGCAGCCCATCAGGGGACAGACAACAATAGGGGGACTACAACAGCGGCAAGAGGCCCAACGGGGGACTACAATGGAGGCTCGAGGCCCATCGGGGGACTACAACGGCGGCTCGAGGCCCATCGAGGGACTACAACAGCGGCAAGAGGCCCAACGGGGGACTACAACGGCGGCTCGAGGCCCATCGGGGGACTACAACGGCTAGAGGCCCATCGGGGGACTACAACGGCTAGAGGCCCATCGGGGGACTACAACGGCTAGAGGCCCATCGGGGGACTACAACGGCTAGAGGCCCATCGGGGGACTACAACGGCTAGAGGCCCATCGGGGGACTACACCGGCTAGAGGCCCATCGGGGGACTACACCGGCTAGAGGCCCATCGGGGGACTACACCGGCTAGAGGCCCATCGGGGGACTACACCGGCTAGAGGCCCATCGGGGGACTACACCGGCTAGAGGCCCATCGGGGGACTACACCGGCTAGAGGCCCATCGGGGGACTACAACGGCGGCTCGAGGCCCATCGGGGGACTACAACGGCTCGAGGCCCATCGGGGGACTACAACGGCTCGAGGCCCATCAGGGGACTACAACGGCTCGAGGCCCATCGGGGGACTACACCGGCTAGAGGCCCATCGGGGGACTACACTGGCTAGAGGCCCATCGAGGGACTACAACGGTTCGAGGCCCATCAGGGACTACAACGGCAAGAACCCAGCTTGCCATGGTCCGCCTCCTGTGCTCGTCACTCGACGGGCTGCTTGCCTTCTCAGTCCCCCAATGGGCGACCTTACATCAGGGGACTGACATGACAAGCAGCCCATCAGGGGACGGACAACAATAGGGGGACTACAACAGCAAGAGGCCCTTCGGGGGACTACAATGGCGGCTCGATGCCCATCGAGGGACTACAACGGCGGCAAGAGGCCCAACGGGGGACTACAACGGCTCGAGGCCCATCGGGGGACTACAACGGCTCGAGGCCCATCGGGGGACTACAACGGCTCGAGGCCCATCGGGGGACTACAACGGCTCGAGGCCCATCGGGGGACTACAACGGCTCGAGGCCCATCGGGGGACTACACCGGCTCGAGGCCCATCGGGGGACTACACCGGCTAGAGGCCCATCGGGGGACTACACTGGCTAGAGGCCCATCGAGGGACTACAACGGTTCGAGGCCCATCGGGGACTACAACGGCAAGAACCCAGCTTGCCATGGTCCGCCTCCTGTGCTCGTCACTCGACGGGCTGCTTGCCTTCTCAGTCCCCCAATGGGCGACCTTACATCAGGGGACTGACATGACAAGCAGCCCATCAGGGGACGGACAGCAATAGGGGGACTACAACAGCAAGAGGCCCTTCGGGGGACTACAACGGCGGCTCGATGCCCATCGGGGGACTACAACGGCGGCTCGAGGCCCATCGGGGGACTACAACGGCGGCTCGAGGCCCATCGGGGGACTACAACGGCGGCTCGAGGCCCATCGGGGGACTACAACGGCGGCTCGAGGCCCATCGGGGGACTACAACGGCAAGAGGCCCATCGGGGGCGACAACGGCTAGAGGCCCATCGGGGGACTACAACGGCTAGAGGCCCATCGGGGGGACTACAACGGCTAGAGGCCCAACGGGGGGACTACAACGGCTCTAGGCCCATCGGGGGACTACAACGGCTCGAGGCCCATCGGGGGACTACAACGCCTTGAGGCCCATCGGGGGACTACAACGCCTCGAGGCCCATCGGGGGACTACAACGCCTCGAGGCCCATTGTGGGACTACAACGGCTCGAGGCCAATCGGGGGACTACAACGGCTAGAGGCCCATCGGGGGACTACAACGGCTAGAGGCCCATCGGGGGACTACAACGGCTAGAGGCCCATCGGGGGACTACAACGCCTCGAGGCCAATCGGGGGACTACAAAGGCTAGAGGCCAATCGGGGGACTACAAAGGCTAGAGGCCCATCGGGGGACTACAACGGCAAGAACCCAGATTGCCGTGGGCCACCTGCTGTGCCCGTCACTCGACGGGCTGCTTGCCTTGTCAGTCCCCCAATGGGTCGCCTGACATCGGAGGAATGACATGGCAAGCAGCCCATCAGGGGATTTAAAGCAATCGGGGTCTGACACGGCTAGAGGTCCATCGGGGGACTACAACGGCTCGAGGCCCATCGGGGGACTACAACGGCTCGAGGCCCATCGGGGGACTACAACGCCTTGAGGCCCATCGGGGGACCTCGAGGCCCATCGGGGGACCTCGAGGCCCATCGGGGGACTATAACGCCTCGAGGCCCATCGGGGGACTACAACGCCTCGAGGCCCATCGGGGGGACTACAACGACAAGAGGCCCATCGGGGACTACAACGGCAAGAGGCCCATCGGGGACTACAACGGCAAGAGTCCCAACGGGGACTACAACGGCAAGAGGCCCATCGGGGGCGACAACGGCAAGAGGCCCATCGGGGGACTACAACGGCTAGAGGCCCATCGGGGGGACCACAACGGCTCTAGGCCCATCGGGGGACTACAACGGCTAGAGGCCCATCGGGGGACTACAACGGCTAGAGGCCCATCGGGGGATTACAACGGCTAGAGGCCCATCGGGGGACTACAACGGCAAGAACCCAGATTGCCGTGGGCCACCTGCTGTGCCCGTCACTCGACGGGCTGCTTGCCTTGTCAGTCCCCCAATGGGTCGCCTGACATCGGAGGAATGACATGGCAAGCAGCCCATCAGGGGATTTAAAGCAATCGGGGTCTGACACGGCTAGAGGTCCATCGGGGGACTACAACGGCTCGAGGCCCATCGGGGGACTACAACGGCTCGATGCCCATCGGGGGACTACAACGGCTCGAGGCCCATCGGGGGACTACAACGCCTCGAGGCCCATCGGGGGACTACAACGCCTCGAGGCCCATCGGGGGACTACAACGGCAAGAGGCCCATCGGGGACTACAACGGCAAGAGTCCCATCGGGGACTACAACGGCAAGAGGCCCATCGGGGGCGACAACGGCTAGAGGCCCATCGGGGGACTACAACGGCTAGAGGCCCATCGGGGGGACTACAACGGCTAGAGGCCCATCGGGGGGACTACAACGGCTAGAGGCCCAACGGGGGGACTACAACGGCTCTAGGCCCATCGGGGGACTACAACGCCTCGAGGCCCATTGTGGGACTACAACGGCTCGAGGCCAATCGGGGGACTACAACGGCTAGAGGCCCATCGGGGGACTACAACGGCTAGAGGCCCATCGGGGGACTACAACGGCTAGAGGCCCATCGGGGGACTACAACGCCTCGAGGCCAATCGGGGGACTACAAAGGCTAGAGGCCAATCGGGGGACTACAAAGGCTAGAGGCCCATTGGGGGACTACAACGGCAAGAGGCCCATCGGGGACTACAACGGCAAGAAGCCCATCGGGGACTACAACGGCAAGAGGCCCATCAGGGACTACAATGGCAAGAACCCAGATTGCCGTGGGCCACCTGCTGTGCCCGTCACTCGACAGGCTGCTTGCCTTGTCAGTCCCCCAATGGGTCGCCTGACATCGGGGGACTGACATGGCAAGCAGCCCATCAGTGAACTGACAGCAATCGAGGGACTGCAACGGCTAGAGGCCCATCGGGGGACTACAACGGCTCGAGGCCCATCGGGGGACTACAACGGCTCGAGGCCCATCGGGGGACTACAACGGCTCGAGGCCCATCGGGGGACTACAACGGCTCGAGGCCCATCGGGGGACTACAACGGCTCGAGGCCCATCGGGGGACTACAACGGCTCGAGGCCCATCGGGGGACTAAAACGGCGATTTGAGGCTCATCGGGGGACTACAATGGAGGCTCGAGGCCCATCGGGGGACTACAACGGAGGCTCGAGGCCCATCGGAGGACTACAACGGAGGCTCGAGGCCCATCGGGGGACTACAACGGTGGCTCGAGGCCCAACGGGGGACTACAACGGCGGTTCGAGGCCCATCGGGGGACTACAACGGCGGCTCGAGGTCCATCGGGGGACTACAACGGCTCGAGGCCCATCGGGGGACTACAACGGCAAGAGGCCCATCAGGGGACTACAACGGCAAGAGGCCCATCGGGGACTACAACGGCAAGAGCCCCAACGGGGACTACAACGGCAAGAGGCCCATCGGGGGACTACACCGGCTAGAGGCCCATCGAGGGACTACAACAGCGGCAAGAGGCCCAACGGGGGACTACAACGGCGGCTCGAGGCCCAACGGGGGACTACAACGGCGGCTCGAGGCCCATCGGGGGACTACAACGGCTAGAGGCCCATCGGGGGACTACAACGGCTAGAGGCCCATCGGGGGACTACAACGGCTAGAGGCCCATCGGGGGACTACAACGGCTAGAGGCCCATCGGGGGACTACAACGGCTAGAGGCCCATCGGGGACTACAACGGCTAGAGGCCCATCGGGGGACTACACCGGCTAGAGGCCCATCGGGGGACTACACCGGCTAGAGGCCCATCGGGGGACTACACCGGCTAGAGGCCCATCGGGGGACTACACCGGCTAGAGGCCCATCGGGGGACTACACCGGCTAGAGGCCCATCGGGGGACTACACCGGCGGCTCGAGGCCCATCGGGGGACTACAACGGCTCGAGGCCCATCGGGGGACTACAACGGCTCGAGGCCCATCGGGGGACTACAACGGCTCGAGGCCCATCGGGGGACTACAACGGCTCGAGGCCCATCGGGGGACTACACCGGCTAGAGGCCCATCGGGGGACTACACTGGCTAGAGGCCCATCGAGGGACTACAACGGTTCGAGGCCCATCAGGGACTACAACGGCAAGAACCCAGCTTGCCATGGTCCGCCTCCTGTGCTCGTCACTCGACGGGCTGCTTGCCTTCTCAGTCCCCCAATGGGCGACCTTACATCAGGGGACTGACATGACAAGCAGCCCATCAGGGGACGGACAACAATAGGGGGACTACAACAGCAAGAGGCCCTTCGGGGGACTACAATGGCGGCTCGATGCCCATCGAGGGACTACAACGGCGGCAAGAGGCCCAACGGGGGACTACAACGGCTCGAGGCCCATCGGGGGACTACAACGGCTCGAGGCCCATCGGGGGACTACAACGGCTCGAGGCCCATCGGGGGACTACAACGGCTCGAGGCCCATCGGGGGACTACAACGGCTCGAGGCCCATCGGGGGACTACACCGGCTCGAGGCCCATCGGGGGACTACACCGGCTAGAGGCCCATCGGGGGACTACACTGGCTAGAGGCCCATCGAGGGACTACAACGGTTCGAGGCCCATCGGGGACTACAACGGCAAGAACCCAGCTTGCCATGGTCCGCCTCCTGTGCTCGTCACTCGACGGGCTGCTTGCCTTCTCAGTCCCCCAATGGGCGACCTTACATCAGGGGACTGACATGACAAGCAGCCCATCAGGGGACGGACAGCAATAGGGGGACTACAACAGCAAGAGGCCCTTCGGGGGACTACAACGGCGGCTCGATGCCCATCGGGGGACTACAACGGCGGCTCGAGGCCCATCGGGGGACTACAACGGCGGCTCGAGGCCCATCGGGGGACTACAACGGCGGCTCGAGGCCCATCGGGGGACTACAACGGCGGCTCGAGGCCCATCGGGGGACTACAACGGCAAGAGGCCCATCGGGGGCGACAACGGCTAGAGGCCCATCGGGGGACTACAACGGCTAGAGGCCCATCGGGGGGACTACAACGGCTAGAGGCCCAACGGGGGGACTACAACGGCTCTAGGCCCATCGGGGGACTACAACGGCTCGAGGCCCATCGGGGGACTACAACGCCTTGAGGCCCATCGGGGGACTACAACGCCTCGAGGCCCATCGGGGGACTACAACGCCTCGAGGCCCATTGTGGGACTACAACGGCTCGAGGCCAATCGGGGGACTACAACGGCTAGAGGCCCATCGGGGGACTACAACGGCTAGAGGCCCATCGGGGGACTACAACGGCTAGAGGCCCATCGGGGGACTACAACGGCTAGAGGCCCATCGGGGGACTACAACGCCTCGAGGCCAATCGGGGGACTACAAAGGCTAGAGGCCAATCGGGGGACTACAAAGGCTAGAGGCCCATTGGGGGACTACAACGGCAAGAGGCCCATCGGGGACTACAACGGCAAGAAGCCCATCGGGGACTACAACGGCAAGAGGCCCATCAGGGACTACAATGGCAAGAACCCAGATTGCCGTGGGCCACCTGCTGTGCCCGTCACTCGACAGGCTGCTTGCCTTGTCAGTCCCCCAATGGGTCGCCTGACATCGGGGGACTGACATGGCAAGCAGCCCATCAGTGAACTGACAGCAATCGAGGGACTGCAACGGCTAGAGGCCCATCGGGGGACTACAACGGCTCGAGGCCCATCGGGGGACTACAACGGCTCGAGGCCCATCGGGGGACTACAACGACTCGAGGCCCATCGGGGGACTACAACGGCTCGAGGCCCATCGGGGGACTACAACGGCTCGAGGCCCATCGGGGGACTAAAACGGCGATTTGAGGCTCATCGGGGGACTACAATGGAGGCTCGAGGCCCATCGGGGGACTACAACGGAGGCTCGAGGCCCATCGGAGGACTACAACGGAGGCTCGAGGCCCATCGGAGGACTACAACGGAGGCTCGAGGCCCATCGGGGGACTACAACGGTGGCTCGAGGCCCAACGGGGGACTACAACGGCGGTTCGAGGCCCATCGGGGGACTACAACGGTGGCTCGAGGTCCATCGGGGGACTACAACGGTGGCTCGAGGCCCATCGGGGGACTACAACGGCAAGAGGCCCATCAGGGGACTACAACGGCAAGAGGCCCATCGGGGACTACAACGGCAAGAGCCCCAACGGGGACTACAACGGCAAGAGGCCCATCAGGGACTACAATGGCAAAAACCCAGATTGCCGTGGGCCACCTGCTGTGCCCGTCACTCGACAGGCTGCTTGCCTTGTCAGTCCCCCAATGGGTCGCCTGACATCGGGGGACTGACATGGCAAGCAGCCCATCAGTGAACTGACAGCAATCGAGGGACTGCAACAGCTAGAGGCCCATCGGGGGACTACAACGGCTCGAGGCCCATCGGGGGACTACAACGGCTCGAGGCCCATCGGGGGACTACAACGGCTCGAGGCCCATCGGGGGACTACAACGGCTCGAGGCCCATCGGGGGACTACAACGGCAGTTCGAGGCCCATCGGGGGACTACAACAGCGGTTCGAGGCCCATCGGGGACTACAACAGCGGCTCGAGGCCCATCGGGGGACTACAACGGCTCGAGGCCCATCGGGGGACTACAACGGCTCGAGGCCCATCGGGGGACTACAACGGCTCGAGGCCCATCGGGGGACTACAACGGCTCGAGGCCCATCGGGGGACTACACCGGCTCGAGGCCCATCGGGGGACTACACCGGCTAGAGGCCCATCGGGGGACTACACCGGCTAGAGGCCCATCGGGGGACTACAACGGCTAGAGGCCCTTTGGGGGACTACACCGGCAAGAGGCCCATCAGGGAATTAGTTCATGCTACATTAGCACTATCCAGGAGCGCCACGGGGAGGCTTCCCAATGCTCCCATACAACCGGGGTGCCGCGGGGCCCAAAGCTCTCACTGCCTGGAAACAACAGCGGCATGCCAGAGGGGGAGGCTGAGAGGTGCATGCGATCCTCCCTAAGCGTGGCCAGCGCCGGAAAGAGCATCCCGCACCTGCCTCCCAAATATGAAAAACAGGTACATACCTAAACCGGCAAAAGGCCCATCGGGGGACTACAACGGCTAGAGGCCCATCGGGGGACTACAACGGCTAGAGGCCCATCGGGGGACTACAACGGCTAGAGGCCCATCGGGGGACTACAACGGCTAGAGGCCCATCGGGGGACTACAACGGTTCGAGGCCCATCGGGGGACTACAACGGCAAGAACCCAGCTTGCCGTGGTCCGCCTCCTGTGCTCGTCACTCGACGGGCTGCTTGCCTTGTCAGTCCCCCAATGGGCGACCTTACATCAGGGGACTGACATGACAAGCAGCCCATCAGGGGACGGACAACAATAGGGGGACTACAACAGCAAGAGGCCCTTCGGGGGACTACAACCGCGGCTCGATGCCCATCGAGGGACTACAACAGCGGCAAGAGGCCCAACGGGGGACTACAACGGTTCGAGGCCCATCGAGGAACTACAACGGTTCGAGGCCCATCGGGGGACTACAACGGTTCGAGGCCCATCGGGGGACTACAACGGCTCGAGGCCCATCGGGGGACTACAACGGCTCGAGGCCCATCGGGGGACTACAACGCCTCGAGGCCCATCGGGGGACTACAACGCCTCGAGGCCCATCGGGGGACTACAACGCCTCGAGGCCCATCGGGGGACTACAACGCCTCGAGGCCCATCGGGGGACTACAACGGCTCGAGGCCCATCGGGGGACTACAACGGCTAGAGGCCCATCGGGGGACTACAACGGCTAGAGGCCCATCGGGGGACTACAACGGCTAGAGGCCCATCGGGGGACTACAACGGCTAGAGGCCCATCGGGGGACTACAACGGTTCGAGGCCCATCGGGGGACTACAACGGTTCGAGGCCCATCGGGGGGAATACAACGGTTCGAGGCCCATCGGGGGACTACAACGGTTCGAGGCCCATCGGGGGACTACAACGGTTCGAGGCCCATCGGGGGACTACAACGGTTCGAGGCCCATCGGGGGACTACAACGGTTCGAGGCCCATCGGGGGACTACAACGGTTCGAGGCCCATCGGGGGACTACAACGTTTCGAGGCCCATCGGGGGACTACAACGGTTCGAGGCCCATCGGGGGACTACAACGGCAAGAACCCAGCTTGCCGTGGTCCGCCTCCTGTGCTCGTCACTCGACGGGCTGCTTGCCTTGTCAGTCCCCCAATGGGCGACCTTACATCAGGGGACTGACATGACAAGCAGCCCATCAGGGGACAGACAACAATAGGGGGACTACAACAGCGGCAAGAGGCCCAACGGGGGACTACAATGGAGGCTCGAGGCCCAACGGGGGACTACAATGGAGGCTCGAGGCCCATCGGGGGACTACAACGGCGGCTCGAGGCCCATCGGGGGACTACAACGGCGGCTCGAGGCCCATCGAGGGACTACAACAGCGGCAAGAGGCCCAACGGGGGACTACAACGGCGGCTCGAGGCCCAACGGGGGACTACAACGGCGGCTCGAGGCCCATCGGGGGACTACAACGGCAAGAACCCAGATTGCCGTGGGCCACCTGCTGTGCCCGTCACTCGACAGGCTGCTTGCCTTGTCAGTCCCCCAATGGGTCGCCTGACATCGGGGGACTGACATGGCAAGCAGCCCATCAGTGAACTGACAGCAATCGAGGGACTGCAACGGCTAGAGGCCCATCGGGGGACTACAACGGCTCGAGGCCCATCGGGGGACTACAACGGTTCGAGGCCCATCGGGGGACTACAACGGTTCGAGGCCTATCAGGGGACTACAACGGCAAGAACCCAGATTGCCGTGGTCCACCTGCTGTGCCCGTCACTCAACAGGCTGCTTGCCTTGTCAGTCCCCCAATGGGTCGCCTGACATCGGAGGAATGACATGGGAAGCAGCCCATCAGGGGATTGAAAGCAATCGGGGTTTGACACGGCTAGAGGCCCATCGGGGGGACTACAACGGCTCGAGGCCCATCGGGGGGACTACAACGGTTCGAGGCCCATCGGGGGACTACAACGGTTCGAGGCCCATCGGGGGGAATACAACGGTTCGAGGCCCATCGGGGGACTACAACGGTTCGAGGCCCATCGGGGGACTACAACGGTTCGAGGCCCATCGGGGGACTACAACGGTTCGAGGCCCATCGGGGGACTACAACGGTTCGAGGCCCATCGGGGGACTACAACGTTTCGAGGCCCATCGGGGGACTACAACGGTTCGAGGCCCATCGGGGGACTACAACGGCAAGAACCCAGCTTGCCGTGGTCCGCCTCCTGTGCTCGTCACTCGACGGGCTGCTTGCCTTGTCAGTCCCCCAATGGGCGACCTTACATCAGGGGACTGACATGACAAGCAGCCCATCAGGGGACAGACAACAATAGGGGGACTACAACAGCGGCAAGAGGCCCAACGGGGGACTACAATGGAGGCTCGAGGCCCAACGGGGGACTACAATGTAGGCTCGAGGCCCATCGGGGGACTACAACGGCGGCTCGAGGCCCATCGGGGGACTACAACGGCGGCTCGAGGCCCATCGAGGGACTACAACAGCGGCAAGAGGCCCAACGGGGGACTACAACGGCGGCTCGAGGCCCAACGGGGGACTACAACGGCGGCTCGAGGCCCATCGGGGGACTACAACGGCTAGAGGCCCATCGGGGGACTACAACGGCTAGAGGCCCATCGGGGGACTACAACGGCTAGAGGCCCATCGGGGGACTACAACGGCTAGAGGCCCATCGGGGGACTACAACGGCTAGAGGCCCATCGGGGACTACAACGGCTAGAGGCCCATCGGGGGACTACACCGGCTAGAGGCCCATCGGGGGACTACACCGGCTAGAGGCCCATCGGGGGACTACACCGGCTAGAGGCCCATCGGGGGACTACACCGGCTAGAGGCCCATCGGGGGACTACACCGGCTAGAGGCCCATCGGGGGACTACAACGGCGGCTCGAGGCCCATCGGGGGACTACAACGGCTAGAGGCCCATCGGGGGACTACAACGGCTCGAGGCCCATCGGGGGACTACAACGGCTCGAGGCCCATCGGGGGACTACAACGGCTCGAGGCCCATCGGGGGACTACACCGGCTAGAGGCCCATCGGGGGACTACACTGGCTAGAGGCCCATCGAGGGACTACAACGGTTCGAGGCCCATCAGGGACTACAACGGCAAGAACCCAGCTTGCCATGGTCCGCCTCCTGTGCTCGTCACTCGACGGGCTGCTTGCCTTCTCAGTCCCCCAATGGGCGACCTTACATCAGGGGACTGACATGACAAGCAGCCCATCAGGGGACGGACAACAATAGGGGGACTACAACAGCAAGAGGCCCTTCGGGGGACTACAATGGCGGCTCGATGCCCATCGAGGGACTACAACGGCGGCAAGAGGCCCAACGGGGGACTACAACGGCTCGAGGCCCATCGGGGGACTACAACGGCTCGAGGCCCATCGGGGGACTACAACGGCTCGAGGCCCATCGGGGGACTACAACGGCTCGAGGCCCATCGGGGGACTACAACGGCTCGAGGCCCATCGGGGGACTACACCGGCTCGAGGCCCATCGGGGGACTACACCGGCTCGAGGCCCATCGGGGGACTACACTGGCTAGAGGCCCATCGAGGGACTACAACGGTTCGAGGCCCATCGGGGACTACAACGGCAAGAACCCAGCTTGCCATGGTCCGCCTCCTGTGCTCGTCACTCGACGGGCTGCTTGCCTTCTCAGTCCCCCAATGGGCGACCTTACATCAGGGGACTGACATGACAAGCAGCCCATCAGGGGACGGACAACAATAGGGGGACTACAACAGCAAGAGGCCCTTCGGGGGACTACAACGGCGGCTCGAGGCCCATCGGGGGACTACAACGGCGGCTCGAGGCCCATCGGGGGACTACAACGGCGGCTCGAGGCCCATCGGGGGACTACAACGGCGGCTCGAGGCCCATCGGGGGACTACAACGGCGGCTCGAGGCCCATCGGGGGACTACAACGGCGGCTCGAGGCCCATCGGAGGACTACAACGGCGGCTCGAGGCCCATCGGGGGACTACAACGGCGGCTCGAGGCCCATCGGGGGACTACAACGGCGGCTCGAGGCCCATCGGGGGACTACAACGGCGGCTCGAGGCCCATCGGGGGACTACAACGGCGGCTCGAGGCCCATCGGGGGACTACAACGGTTCGAGGCCCATCAGGGGACTACAACGGTTCGAGGCCCATCGGGGGACTACAACGGTTCGAGGCCCATCGGGGGACTACAACGCCTCGAGGCCCATCGGGGGACTACAACGCCTCGAGGCCCATTGTGGGACTACAACGGCTCGAGGCCAATCGGGGGACTACAACGGCTAGAGGCCCATCGGGGGACTACAACGCCTCGAGGCCAATCGGGGGACTACAAAGGCTAGAGGCCAATCGGGGGACTACAAAGGCTAGAGGCCCATTGGGGGACTACAACGGCAAGAGGCCCATCGGGGACTACAACGGCAAGAAGCCCATCGGGGACTACAACGGCAAGAGGCCCATCAGGGACTACAATGGCAAGAACCCAGATTGCCGTGGGCCACCTGCTGTGCCCGTCACTCGACAGGCTGCTTGCCTTGTCAGTCCCCCAATGGGTCGCCTGACATCGGAGGAATGACATGGGAAGCAGCCCATCAGGGGATTGAAAGCAATCGGGGTTTGACACGGCTAGAGGCCCATCGGGGGGACTACAACGGCTCGAGGCCCATCGGGGGGACTACAACGGCTCGAGGCCCATCGGGGGACTACAACGCCTCGAGGCCCATCGGGGGACTACAACGCCTCGAGGCCCATCGGGGGACTACAACGCCTCGAGGCCCATCGGGGGACTACAACGCCTCGAGGCCCATCGTGGGACTACAACGCCTCGAGGCCCATCGTGGGACTACAACGCCTCGACGCCCATCGTGGGACTACAACGCCTCGAGGCCCATCGTGGGACTACAACGCCTCGAGGCCAATCGGGGGACTACAAAGGCTAGAGGCCAATCGGGGGACTACAAAGGCTAGAGGCCCATCGGGGGACTACAACGGCTAGAGGCCCATCGGGGGACTACAACGGCTAGAGGCCCATCGGGGGACTACAACGGCTAGAGGCCCATCGGGGGACTACAACGGCAAGAACCCAGATTGCCGTGGGCCACCTGCTGTGCCCGTCACTCGACGGGCTGCTTGCCTTGTCAGTCCCCCAATGGGTCGCCTGACATCGGAGGAATGACATGGCAAGCAGCCCATCAGGGGATTTAAAGCAATCGGGGTCTGACACGGCTAGAGGTCCATCGGGGGACTACAACGGCTCGAGGCCCATCGGGGGACTACAATGGCTCGATGCCCATCGGGGGACTACAACGGATCGAGGCCCATCGGGGACTACAACGGCTCGAGGCCCATCGGGGGACTACAACGCCTCGAGACCCATCGGGGGACCTCGAGGCCCATCGGGGGACTATAACGCCTTGAGGCCCATCGGGGGACTACAACGCCTCGAGGCCCATCGGGGGGACTACAACGACAAGAGGCCCATCGGGGACTACAACGGCAAGAGGCCCATCGGGGACTACAACGGCAAGAGTCCCAACGGGGACTACAACGGCAAGAGGCCCATCGGGGGCGACAACGGCAAGAGGCCCATCGGGGGACTACAACGGCTAGAGGCCCATCGGGGGGACCACAACGGCTCTAGGCCCATCGGGGGACTACAACGGCTAGAGGCCCATCGGGGGACTACAACGGCTAGAGGCCCATCGGGGGATTACAACGGCTAGAGGCCCATCGGGGGACTACAACGGCTCGAGGCCCATCGGGGGACTACAATGGCTCGAGGCCTATCGGGGACTACAACGGCTAGAGGCCCATCGGAAGACTACAACGGCAAGAACCCAGATTGCCGTGGGCCACCTGCAGTGCCCGTCACTCGACGGGCTGCTTGCCTTGTCAGTCCCCCAATGGGTCGCCTGACATCGGGGGACTGACATGACAAGCAGCCCATCAGTGGACTGACATGGCAAGCAGCCCATTAGTGGACTGACAACAATCGGGGGACTACAACAGCTAGAGGCCCATCGAGGGGACTACAACGGTTCGAGGCCCATCGGGGGACTACAACGGTTCGAGGCCCATCGGGGGACTACAACGGTTCGAGGCCCATCGGGGGACTACAACGGCTAGAGGCCTATCAGGGGACTACAACGGCAAGAACCCAGATTGCCGTGGTCCACCTGCTGTGCCCGTCACTCAACAGGCTGCTTGCCTTGTCAGTCCCCCAATGGGTCGCCTGACATCGGAGGAATGACATGGGAAGCAGCCCATCAGGGGATTGAAAGCAATCGGGGTTTGACACGGCTAGAGGCCCATCGGGGGGACTACAACGGCTCGAGGCCCATCGGGGGACTACAACGCCTCGAGGCCCATCGGGGGACTACAACGCCTCGAGGCCCATCGGGGGACTACAACGCCTCGAGGCCCATCGGGGGACTACAACGCCTCGAGGCCCATCGGGGGACTACAACGCCTCGAGGCCCATCGTGGGACTACAACGCCTCGAGGCCCATCGTGGGACTACAACGCCTCGAGGACCATCGTGGGACTACAACGCCTCGAGGCCCATCGTGGGACTACAACGCCTCGAGGCCCATCGTGGGACTACAACGCCTCGAGGCCAATCGGGGGACTACAAAGGCTAGAGGCCAATCGGGGGACTACAAAGGCTAGAGGCCCATCGGGGGACTACAACGGCTAGAGGCCCATCGGGGGACTACAACGGCTTGAGGCCCATCGGGGGACTACAACGGCTAGAGGCCCATCGGGGGACTACAACGGCAAGAACCCAGATTGCCGTGGGCCACCTGCTGTGCCCGTCACTCGACGGGCTGCTTGCCTTGTCAGTCCCCCAATGGGTCGCCTGACATCGGAGGAATGACATGGCAAGCAGCCCATCAGGGGATTTAAAGCAATCGGGGTCTGACACGGCTAGAGGTCCATCGGGGGACTACAACGGCTCGAGGCCCATCGGGGGACTACAACGGCTCGAGGCCCATCGGGGGACTACAACGCCTCGAGGCCCATCGGGGGACCTCGAGGCCCATCGGGGGACCTCGAGGCCCATCGGGGGACTATAACGCCTCGAGGCCCATCGGGGGACTACAACCCTCGAGGCCCATCGGGGGGACTACAACGACAAGAGGCCCATCGGGGACTACAACGGCAAGAGGCCCATCGGGGACTACAACGGCAAGAGTCCCAACGGGGACTACAACGGCAAGAGGCCCATCGGGGGCGACAACGGCAAGAGGCCCATCGGGGGACTACAACGGCTAGAGGCCCATCGGGGGGACCACAACGGCTCTAGGCCCATCGGGGGACTACAACGGCTAGAGGCCCATCGGGGGACTACAACGGCTAGAGGCCCATCGGGGGATTACAACGGCTAGAGGCCCATCGGGGGACTACAACGGCAAGAACCCAGATTGCCGTGGGCCACCTGCTGTGCCCGTCACTCGACGGGCTGCTTGCCTTGTCAGTCCCCCAATGGGTCGCCTGACATCGGAGGAATGACATGGCAAGCAGCCCATCAGGGGATTTAAAGCAATCGGGGTCTGACACGGCTAGAGGTCCATCGGGGGACTACAACGGCTCGAGGCCCATCGGGGGACTACAACGGCTCGATGCCCATCGGGGGACTACAACGGCTCGAGGCCCATCGGGGGACTACAACGCCTCAAGGCCCATCGGGGGACTACAACGCCTCGAGGCCCATCGGGGGACTACAACGGCAAGAGGCCCATCGGGGACTACAACGGCAAGAGTCCCATCGGGGACTACAACGGCAAGAGTCCCATCGGGGACTACAACGGCAAGAGGCCCATCGGGGGCGACAACGGCTAGAGGCCCATCGGGGGACTACAACGGCTAGAGGCCCATCGGGGGGACTACAACGGCTAGAGGCCCATCGGGGGGACTACAACGGCTAGAGGCCCAACGGGGGGACTACAACGGCTCTAGGCCCATCGGGGGACTACAACGGCTCGAGGCCCATCGGGGGACTACAACGCCTTGAGGCCCATCGGGGGACTACAACGCCTCGAGGCCCATCGGGGGACTACAACGCCTCGAGGCCCATTGTGGGACTACAACGGCTCGAGGCCAATCGGGGGACTACAACGGCTAGAGGCCCATCGGGGGACTACAACGGCTAGAGGCCCATCGGGGGACTACAACAGCTAGAGGCCCATCGGGGGACTACAACGCCTCGAGGCCAATCGGGGGACTACAAAGGCTAGAGGCCAATCGGGGGACTACAAAGGCTAGAGGCCCATTGGGGGACTACAACGGCAAGAGGCCCATCGGGGACTACAACGGCAAGAAGCCCATCGGGGACTACAACGGCAAGAGGCCCATCAGGGACTACAATGGCAAGAACCCAGATTGCCGTGGGCCACCTGCTGTGCCCGTCACTCGACAGGCTGCTTGCCTTGTCAGTCCCCCAATGGGTCGCCTGACATCGGGGGACTGACATGGCAAGCAGCCCATCAGTGAACTGACAGCAATCGAGGGACTGCAACGGCTAGAGGCCCATCGGGGGACTACAACGGCTCGAGGCCCATCGGGGGACTACAACGGCTCGAGGCCCATCGGGGGACTACAACGGCTCGAGGCCCATCGGGGGACTACAACGGCTCGAGGCCCATCGGGGGACTACAACGGCTCGAGGCCCATCGGGGGACTAAAACGGCGATTTGAAGCTCATCGGGGGACTACAATGGAGGCTCGAGGCCCATCGGGGGACTACAACGGAGGCTCGAGGCCCATCGGAGGACTACAACGGAGGCTCGAGGCCCATCGGGGGACTACAACGGTGGCTCGAGGCCCAACGGGGGACTACAACGGCGGTTCGAGGCCCATCGGGGGACTACAACGGTGGCTCGAGGTCCATCGGGGGACTACAACGGCTCGAGGCCCATCGGGGGACTACAACGGCAAGAGGCCCATCAGGGGACTACAACGGCAAGAGGCCCATCTGGGACTACAACGGCAAGAGCCCCAACGGGGACTACAACGGCAAGAGGCCCATCAGGGACTACAATGGCAAAAACCCAGATTGCCGTGGGCCACCTGCTGTGCCCGTCACTCGACAGGCTGCTTGCCTTGTCAGTCCCCTAATGGGTCGCCTGACATCGGGGGACTGACATGGCAAGCAGCCCATCAGTGAACTGACAGCAATCGAGGGACTGCAACAGCTAGAGGCCCATCGGGAGACTACAACGGCTCGAGGCCCATCGGGGGACTACAACGGCTCGAGGCCCATCGGGGGACTACAACGGCTCGAGGCCCATCGGGGGACTACAACGGCTCGAGGCCCATCGGGGGACTACAACGGCAGTTCGAGGCCCATCGGGGGACTACAACAGCGGTTCGAGGCCCATCGGGGACTACAACAGCGGCTCGAGGCCCATCTGGGGACTACAACGGCTCGAGGCCCATCGGGGGACTACAACGGCTCGAGGCCCATCGGGGGACTACAACGGCTCGAGGCCCATCGGGGGACTACAACGGCTCGAGGCCCATCGGGGGACTACAACGGCTCGAGGCCCATCGGGGGCCTACAACGGCTCGAGGCCCATCGGGGGACTACAACGGCTCGAGGCCCATCGGGGGACTACAACGGCTCGAGGCCCATCGGGGGACTACACCGGCTCGAGGCCCATCGGGGGACTACACCGGCTAGAGGCCCATCGGGGGACTACACCGGCTAGAGGCCCATCGGGGGACTACAACGGCTAGAGGCCCATCGGGGGACTACAACGGCTAGAGGCCCATCGGGGGACTACAACGGTTCGAGGCCCATCGGGGGACTACAACGGCAAGAACCCAGCTTGCCGTGGTCCGCCTCCTGTGCTCGTCACTCGACGGGCTGCTTGCCTTGTCAGTCCCCCAATGGGCGACCTTACATCAGGGGACTGACATGACAAGCAGCCCATCAGGGGATGGACAACAATAGGGGGACTACAACAGCAAGAGGCCCTTCGGGGGACTACAACTGCGGCTCGATGCCCATCGAGGGACTACAACAGCGGCAAGAGGCCCAACGGGGGACTACAACGGTTCGAGGCCCATCGGGGGACTACAACGGTTCGAGGCCCATCGGGGGACTACAACGGCTCGAGGCCCATCGGGGGACTACAACGGCTCGAGGCCCATCGGGGGACTACAACGGCTCGAGGCCCATCGGGGGACTACAACGCCTCGAGGCCCATCGGGGGACTACAACGCCTCGAGGCCCATCGGGGGACTACAACGCCTCGAGGCCCATCGGGGGACTACAACGCCTCGAGGCCCATCGGGGGACTACAACGGCTAGAGGCCCATCGGGGGACTACAACGGCTAGAGGCCCATCGGGGGACTACAACGGCTAGAGGCCCATCGGGGGACTACAACGGTTCGAGGCCCATCGGGGGACTACAACGGTTCGAGGCCCATCGGGGGGAATACAACGGTTCGAGGCCCATCGGGGGACTACAACGGTTCGAGGCCCATCGGGGGACTACAACGGTTCAAGGCCCATCGGGGGACTACAACGTTTCGAGGCCCATCGGGGGACTACAACGGTTCGAGGCCCATCGGGGGACTACAACGGCAAGAACCCAGCTTGCCGTGGTCCGCCTCCTGTGCTCGTCACTCGACGGGCTGCTTGCCTTGTCAGTCCCCCAATGGGCGACCTTACATCAGGGGACTGACATGACAAGCAGCCCATCAGGGGACAGACAACAATAGGGGGACTACAACAGCGGCAAGAGGCCCAACGGGGGACTACAATGGAGGCTCGAGGCCCATCGGGGGACTACAACGGAGGCTCGAGGCCCATCGGGGGACTACAACGGCGGCTCGAGGCCCATCGGGGGACTACAACGGCGGCTCGAGGCCCATCGAGGGACTACAACAGCGGCAAGAGGCCCAATGGGGGACTACAACGGCGGCTCGAGGCCCAACGGGGGACTACAACGGCGGCTCGAGGCCCATCGGGGGACTACAACGGCTAGAGGCCCATCGGGGGACTACAACGGCTAGAGGCCCATCGGGGGACTACAACGGCTAGAGGCCCATCGGGGGACTACAACGGCTAGAGGCCCATCGGGGGACTACAACGGCTAGAGGCCCATCGGGGGACTACAACGGCTAGAGGCCCATCGGGGACTACAACGGCTAGAGGCCCATCGGGGGACTACACCGGCTAGAGGCCCATCGGGGGACTACACCGGCTAGAGGCCCATCGGGGGACTACACCGGCTAGAGGCCCATCGGGGGACTACACCGGCTAGAGGCCCATCGGGGGACTACACCGGCTAGAGGCCCATCGGGGGACTACAACGGCGGCTCGAGGCCCATCGGGGGACTACAACGGCTAGAGGCCCATCGGGGGACTACAACGGCTCGAGGCCCATCGGGGGACTACAACGGCTCGAGGCCCATCGGGGGACTACAACGGCTCGAGGCCCATCGGGGGACTACAACGGCTCGAGGCCCATCGGGGGACTACACCGGCTAGAGGCCCATCGGGGGACTACACTGGCTAGAGGCCCATCGAGGGACTACAACGGTTCGAGGCCCATCAGGGACTACAACGGCAAGAACCCAGCTTGCCATGGTCCGCCTCCTGTGCTCGTCACTCGACGGGCTGCTTGCCTTCTCAGTCCCCCAATGGGCGACCTTACATCAGGGGACTGACATGACAAGCAGCCCATCAGGGGACGGACAACAATAGGGGGACTACAACAGCAAGAGGCCCTTCGGGGGACTACAATGGCGGCTCGATGCCCATCGAGGGACTACAACGGCGGCAAGAGGCCCAACGGGGGACTACAACGGCTCGAGGCCCATCGGGGGACTACAACGGCTCGAGGCCCATCGGGGGACTACAACGGCTCGAGGCCCATCGGGGGACTACAACGGCTCGAGGCCCATCGGGGGACTACAACGGCTCGAGGCCCATCGGGGGACTACAACGGCTCGAGGCCCATCGGGGGACAACACCGGCTCGAGGCCCATCGGGGGACTACACCGGCTAGAGGCCCATCGGGGGACTACAACGGTTCGAGGCCCATCGGGGACTACAACGGCAAGAACCCAGCTTGCCATGGTCCGCCTCCTGTGCTCATCACTCGACGGGCTGCTTGCCTTCTCAGTCCCCCAATGGGCGACCTTACATCAGGGGACTGACATGACAAGCAGCCCATCAGGGGACGGACAACAATAGGGGGACTACAAGAGCAAGAGGCCCTTCGGGGGACTACAACGGCGGCTCGATGCCCATCGGGGGACTACAACGGCGGCTCGAGGCCCATCGGGGGACTACAACGGCGGCTCGAGGCCCATCGGGGGACTACAACGGCGGCTCGAGGCCCATCGGGGGACTACAACGGCGGCTCGAGGCCCATCGGGGGACTACAACGGCAAGAGGCCCATCGGGGGCGACAACGGCTAGAGGCCCATCGGGGGACTACAACGGCTAGAGGCCCATCGGGGGGACTACAACGGCTAGAGGCCCAACGGGGGGACTACAACGGCTCTAGGCCCATCGGGGGACTACAACGGCTCGAGGCCCATCGGGGGACTACAACGCCTCGAGGCCCATCGGGGGACTACAACGCCTCGAGGCCAATCGGGGGACTACAACGGCTAGAGGCCCATCGGGGGACTACAACGGCTAGAGGCCCATCGGGGGACTACAACGGCTAGAGGCCCATCGGGGGACTACAAAGGCTAGAGGCCAATCGGGGGACTACAAAGGCTAGAGGCCCATTGGGGGACTACAACGGCAAGAGGCCCATCGGGGACTACAACGGCAAGAAGCCCATCGGGGACTACAACGGCAAGAGGCCCATCAGGGACTACAATGGCAAGAACCCAGATTGCCGTGGGCCACCTGCTGTGCCCGTCACTCGACAGGCTGCTTGCCTTGTCAGTCCCCCAATGGGTCGCCTGACATCGGGGGACTGACATGGCAAGCAGCCCATCAGTGAACTGACAGCAATCGAGGGACTGCAACGGCTAGAGGCCCATCGGGGGACTACAACGGCTCGAGGCCCATCGGGGGACTACAACGGCTCGAGGCCCATCGGGGGACTACAACGGCTCGAGGCCCATCGGGGGACTACAACGGCTCGAGGCCCATCGGGGGACTAAAACGGCGATTTGAGGCTCATCGGGGGACTACAATGGAGGCTCGAGGCCCATCGGGGGACTACAACGGAGGCTCGAGGCCCATCGGAGGACTACAACGGAGGCTCGAGGCCCATCGGGGGACTACAACGGTGGCTCGAGGCCCAACGGGGGACTACAACGGCGGTTCGAGGCCCATCGGGGGACTACAACGGTGGCTCGAGGTCCATCGGGGGACTACAACGGTGGCTCGAGGCCCATCGGGGGACTACAACGGCAAGAGGCCCATCAGGGGACTACAACGGCAAGAGGCCCATCGGGGACTACAACGGCAAGAGCCCCAACGGGGACTACAACGGCAAGAGGCCCATCAGGGACTACAATGGCAAAAACCCAGATTGCCGTGGGCCACCTGCTGTGCCCGTCACTCGACAGGCTGCTTGCCTTGTCAGTCCCCCAATGGGTCGCCTGACATCGGGGGACTGACATGGCAAGCAGCCCATCAGTGAACTGACAGCAATCGAGGGACTGCAACAGCTAGAGGCCCATCGGGGGACTACAACGGCTCGAGGCCCATCGGGGGACTACAACGGCTCGAGGCCCATCGGGGGACTACAACGGCTCGAGGCCCATCGGGGGACTACAACGGCAGTTCGAGGCCCATCGGGGGACTACAACGGCGGTTCGAGGCCCATCGGGGGACTACAACAGCGGTTCGAGGCCCATCGGGGACTACAACAGCGGCTCGAGGCCCATCGGGGGACTACAACGGCTCGAGGCCCATCGGGGGACTACAACGGCTCGAGGCCCATCGGGGGACTACAACGGCTCGAGGCCCATCGGGGGACTACAACGGCTCGAGGCCCATCGGGGGACTACAACGGCTCGAGGCCCATCGGGGGACTACAACGGCTCGAGGCCCATCGGGGGACTACACCGGCTAGAGGCCCATCGGGGGACTACACCGGCTAGAGGCCCATCGGGGGACTACACCGGCTAGAGGCCCATCGGGGGACTACAACGGCTAGAGGCCCTTTGGGGGACTACACCGGCAAGAGGCCCATCAGGGAATTAGTTCATGCTACATTAGCACTATCCAGGAGCGCCACGGGGAGGCTTCCCAATGCTCCCATACAACCGGGGTGCCGCGGGGCCCAAAGCTCTCACTGCCTGGAAACAACAGCGGCATGCCAGAGGGGGAGGCTGAGAGGTGCATGCGATCCTCCCTAAGCGTGGCCAGCGCCGGGAAGAGCATCCCGCACCTGCCTCCCAAATATGAAAAACAGGTACATACCTAAACCGGCAAAAGGCCCATCGGGGGACTACAACGGCTAGAGGCCCATCGGGGGACTACAACGGCTAGAGGCCCATCGGGGGACTACAACGGCTAGAGGCCCATCGGGGGACTACAACGGTTCGAGGCCCATCGGGGGACTACAACGGCAAGAACCCAGCTTGCCGTGGTCCGCCTCCTGTGCTCGTCACTCGACGGGCTGCTTGCCTTGTCAGTCCCCCAATGGGCGACCTTACATCAGGGGACTGACATGACAAGCAGCCCATCAGGGGACGGACAACAATAGGGGGACTACAACAGCAAGAGGCCCTTCGGGGGACTACAACCGCGGCTCGATGCCCATCGAGGGACTACAACAGCGGCAAGAGGCCCAACGGGGGACTACAACGGTTCGAGGCCCAACGGGGGACTACAACGGTTCGAGGCCCATCGGGGGACTACAACGGTTCGAGGCCCATCGGGGGACTACAACGGCTCGAGGCCCATCGGGGGACTACAACGGCTCGAGGCCCATCGGGGGACTACAACGGCTCGAGGCCCATCGGGGGACTACAACGCCTCGAGGCCCATCGGGGGACTACAACGCCTCGAGGCCCATCGGGGGACTACAACGGCTAGAGGCCCATCGGGGGACTACAACGGCTAGAGGCCCATCGGGGGACTACAACGGCTAGAGGCCCATCGGGGGACTACAACGGCTAGAGGCCCATCGGGGGACTACAACGGCTAGAGGCCCATCGGGGGACTACAACGGTTCGAGGCCCATCGGGGGACTACAACGGTTCGAGGCCCATCGGGGGGAATACAACGGTTCGAGGCCCATCGGGGGACTACAACGGTTCGAGGCCCATCGGGGGACTACAACGGTTCGAGGCCCATCGGGGGACTACAACGTTTCGAGGCCCATCGGGGGACTACAACGGTTCGAGGCCCATCGGGGGACTACAACGGCAAGAACCCAGCTTGCCGTGGTCCGCCTCCTGTGCTCGTCACTCGACGGGCTGCTTGCCTTGTCAGTCCCCCAATGGGCGACCTTACATCAGGGGACTGACATGACAAGCAGCCCATCAGGGGACAGACAACAATAGGGGGGACTACTCGAGGCCCATCGAGGGACTACAACAGCGGCAAGAGGCCCAATGGGGGACTACAACGGCGGCTCGAGGCCCAACGGGGGACTACAACGGCGGCTCGAGGCCCATCGGGGGACTACAACGGCTAGAGGCCCATCGAGGGACTACAACGGCTAGAGGCCCATCGGGGGACTACAACGGCTAGAGGCCCATCGGGGGACTACAACGGCTAGAGGCCCATCGGGGGACTACAACGGCTAGAGGCCCATCGGGGACTACAACGGCTAGAGGCCCATCGGGGGACTACACCGGCTAGAGGCCCATCGGGGGACTACACCGGCTAGAGGCCCATCGGGGGACTACACCGGCTAGAGGCCCATCGGGGGACTACACCGGCTAGAGGCCCATCGGGGGACTACACCGGCTAGAGGCCCATCGGGGGACTACACCGGCGGCTCGAGGCCCATCGGGGGACTACAACGGCTAGAGGCCCATCGGGGGACTACAACGGCTCGAGGCCCATCGGGGGACTACAACGGCTAGAGGCCCATCGGGGGACTACAACGGCTCGAGGCCCATCGGGGGACTACAACGGCTCGAGGCCCATCGGGGGACTACACCGGCTAGAGGCCCATCGGGGGACTACACTGGCTAGAGGCCCATCGAGGGACTACAACGGTTCGAGGCCCATCAGGGACTACAACGGCAAGAACCCAGCTTGCCATGGTCCGCCTCCTGTGCTCGTCACTCGACGGGCTGCTTGCCTTCTCAGTCCCCCAATGGGCGACCTTACATCAGGGGACTGACATGACAAGCAGCCCATCAGGGGACGGACAACAATAGGGGGACTACAACAGCAAGAGGCCCTTCGGGGGACTACAATGGCGGCTCGATGCCCATCGAGGGACTACAACGGCGGCAAGAGGCCCAACGGGGGACTACAACGGCTCGAGGCCCATCGGGGGACTACAACGGCTCGAGGCCCATCGGGGGACTACAACGGCTCGAGGCCCATCGGGGGACTACAACGGCTCGAGGCCCATCGGGGGACTACAACGGCTCGAGGCCCATCGGGGGACAACACCGGCTCGAGGCCCATCGGGGGACTACACCGGCTAGAGGCCCATCGGGGGACTACACTGGCTAGAGGCCCATCGAGGGACTACAACGGTCCGAGGCCCATCGGGGACTACAACGGCAAGAACCCAGCTTGCCATGGTCCGCCTCCTGTGCTCGTCACTCGACGGGCTGCTTGCCTTCTCAGTCCCCCAATGGGCGACCTTACATCAGGGGACTGACATGACAAGCAGCCCATCAGGGGACGGACAACAATAGGGGGACTACAACAGCAAGAGGCCCTTCGGGGGACTACAACGGCGTCTCGATGCCCATCGGGGGACTACAACGGCGGCTCGAGGCCCATCGGGGGACTACAACGGCGGCTCGAGGCCCATCGGGGGACTACAACGGCGGCTCGAGGCCCATCGGGGGACTACAACGGCGGCTCGAGGCCCATCGGGGGACTACAACGGCAAGAGGCCCATCGGGGGCGACAACGGCTAGAGGCCCATCGGGGGACTACAACGGCTAGAGGCCCATCGGGGGGACTACAACGGCTAGAGGCCCAACGGGGGGACTACAACGGCTCTAGGCCCATCGGGGGACTACAACGGCTCGAGGCCCATCGGGGGACTACAACGCCTTGAGGCCCATCGGGGGACTACAACGCCTCGAGGCCCATCGGGGGACTACAACGCCTCGAGGCCAATCGGGGGACTACAACGGCTAGAGGCCCATCGGGGGACTACAACGGCTAGAGGCCCATCGGGGGACTACAACGGCTAGAGGCCCATCGGGGGACTACAACGCCTCGAGGCCAATCGGGGGACTACAAAGGCTAGAGGCCAATCGGGGGACTACAAAGGCTAGAGGCCCATTGGGGGACTACAACGGCAAGAGGCCCATCGGGGACTACAACGGCAAGAAGCCCATCGGGGACTACAACGGCAAGAGGCCCATCAGGGACTACAATGGCAAGAACCCAGATTGCCGTGGGCCACCTGCTGTGCCCGTCACTCGACAGGCTGCTTGCCTTGTCAGTCCCCCAATGGGTCGCCTGACATCGGGGGACTGACATGGCAAGCAGCCCATCAGTGAACTGACAGCAATCGAGGGACTGCAACGGCTAGAGGCCCATCGGGGGACTACAACGGCTCGAGGCCCATCGGGGGACTACAACGGCTCGAGGCCCATCGGGGGACTACAACGGCTCGAGGCCCATCGGGGGACTACAACGGCTCGAGGCCCATCGGGGGACTAAAACGGCGATTTGAGGCTCATCGGGGGACTACAATGGAGGCTCGAGGCCCATCGGGGGACTACAACGGAGGCTCGAGGCCCATCGGAGGACTACAACGGAGGCTCGAGGCCCATCGGGGGACTACAACGGTGGCTCGAGGCCCAACGGGGGACTACAACGGCGGTTCGAGGCCCATCGGGGGACTACAACGGTGGCTCGAGGTCCATCGGGGGACTACAACGGTGGCTCGAGGCCCATCGGGGGACTACAACGGCAAGAGGCCCATCAGGGGACTACAACGGCAAGAGGCCCATCGGGGACTACAACGGCAAGAGCCCCAACGGGGACTACAACGGCAAGAGGCCCATCAGGGACTACAATGGCAAAAACCCAGATTGCCGTGGGCCACCTGCTGTGCCCGTCACTCGACAGGCTGCTTGCCTTGTCAGTCCCCCAATGGGTCGCCTGACATCGGGGGACTGACATGGCAAGCAGCCCATCAGTGAACTGACAGCAATCGAGGGACTGCAACAGCTAGAGGCCCATCGGGGGACTACAACGGCTCGAGGCCCATCGGGGGACTACAACGGCTCGAGGCCCATCGGGGGACTACAACGGCAGTTCGAGGCCCATCGGGGGACTACAACGGCAGTTCGAGGCCCATCGGGGGACTACAACAGCGGTTCGAGGCCCATCGGGGACTACAACAGCGGCTCGAGGCCCATCGGGGGACTACAACGGCTCGAGGCCCATCGGGGGACTACAACGGCTCGAGGCCCATCGGGGGACTACAACGGCTCGAGGCCCATCGGGGGACTACAACGGCTCGAGGCCCATCGGGGGCCTACAACGGCTCGAGGCCCATCGGGGGACTACAACGGCTCGAGGCCCATCGGGGGACTACAACGGCTCGAGGCCCATCGGGGGACTACACCGGCTCGAGGCCCATCGGGGGACTACACCGGCTAGAGGCCCATCGGGGGACTACACCGGCTAGAGGCCCATCGGGGGACTACAACGGCTAGAGGCCCTTTGGGGGACTACACCGGCAAGAGGCCCATCAGGGAATTAGTTCATGCTACATTAGCACTATCCAGGAGCGCCACGGGGAGGCTTCCCAATGCTCCCATACAACCGGGGTGCCGCGGGGCCCAAAGCTCTCACTGCCTGGAAACAACAGCGGCATGCCAGAGGGGGAGGCTGAGAGGTGCATGCGATCCTCCCTAAGCGTGGCCAGCGCCGGGAAGAGCATCCCGCACCTGCCTCCCAAATATGAAAAACAGGTACATACCTAAACCGGCAAAAGGCCCATCGGGGGACTACAACAGCTAGAGGCCCATCGGGGGACTACAACGGCTAGAGGCCCATCGGGGGACTACAACGGTTCGAGGCCCATCGGGGGACTACAACGGCAAGAACCCAGCTTGCCGTGGTCCGCCTCCTGTGCTCGTCACTCGACGGGCTGCTTGCCTTGTCAGTCCCCCAATGGGCGACCTTACATCAGGGGACTGACATGACAAGCAGCCCATCAGGGGACGGACAACAATAGGGGGACTACAACAGCAAGAGGCCCTTCGGGGGACTACAACCGCGGCTCGATGCCCATCGAGGGACTACAACAGCGGCAAGAGGCCCAACGGGGGACTACAACGGTTCGAGGCCCAACGGGGGACTACAACGGTTCGAGGCCCATCGGGGGACTACAACGGTTCGAGGCCCATCGGGGGACTACAACGGCTCGAGGCCCATCGGGGGACTACAACGCCTCGAGGCCCATCGGGGGACTACAACGCCTCGAGGCCCATCGGGGGACTACAACGCCTCGAGGCCCATCGGGGGACTACAACGGCTAGAGGCCCATCGGGGGACTACAACGGCTAGAGGCCCATCGGGGGACTACAACGGCTAGAGGCCCATCGGGGGACTACAACGGCTAGAGGCCCATCGGGGGACTACAACGGTTCGAGGCCCATCGGGGGACTACAACGGTTCGAGGCCCATCGGGGGGAATACAACGGTTCGAGGCCCATCGGGGGACTACAACGGTTCGAGGCCCATCGGGGGACTACAACGGTTCGAGGCCCATCGGGGGACTACAACGGTTCGAGGCCCATCGGGGGACTACAACGTTTCGAGGCCCATCGGGGGACTACAACGGTTCGAGGCCCATCGGGGGACTACAACGGCAAGAACCCAGCTTGCCGTGGTCCGCCTCCTGTGCTCGTCACTCGACGGGCTGCTTGCCTTGTCAGTCCCCCAATGGGCGACCTTACATCAGGGGACTGACATGACAAGCAGCCCATCAGGGGACAGACAACAATAGGGGGACTACAACAGCGGCAAGAGGCCCAACGGGGGACTACAATGGAGGCTCGAGGCCCATCGGGGGACTACAACGGCGGCTCGAGGCCCATCGGGGGACTACAACGGCGGCTCGAGGCCCATCGAGGGACTACAACAGCGGCAAGAGGCCCAACGGGGGACTACAACGGCGGCTCGAGGCCCAACGGGGGACAACGGCGGCTCGAGGCCCATCGGGGGACTACAACGGCTAGAGGCCCATCGGGGGACTACAACGGCTAGAGGCCCATCGGGGGACTACAACGGCTAGAGGCCCATCGGGGGACTACAACGGCTAGAGGCCCATCGGGGACTACAACGGCTAGAGGCCCATCGGGGGACTACACCGGCTAGAGGCCCATCGGGGGACTACACCGGCTAGAGGCCCATCGGGGGACTACACCGGCTAGAGGCCCATCGGGGGACTACACCGGCTAGAGGCCCATCGGGGGACTACACCGGCTAGAGGCCCATCGGGGGACTACAACGGCTAGAGGCCCATCGGGGGACTACAACGGCGGCTCGAGGCCCATCGGGGGACTACAACGGCTAGAGGCCCATCGGGGGACTACAACGGCTCGAGGCCCATCGGGGGACTACAACGGCTCGAGGCCCATCAGGGGACTACACCGGCTCGAGGCCCATCGGGGGACTACACCGGCTAGAGGCCCATCGAGGGACTACAACGGTTCGAGGCCCATCGGGGACTACAACGGCAAGAACCCAGCTTGCCATGGTCCGCCTCCTGTGCTCGTCACTCGACGGGCTGCTTGCCTTCTCAGTCCCCCAATGGGCGACCTTACATCAGGGGACTGACATGACAAGCAGCCCATCAGGGAACGGACAACAATAGGGGGACTACAACGGCGGCTCGAGGCCCATCGGGGGACTACAACGGCGGCTCGAGGCCCATCGGGGGACTACAACGGCGGCTCGAGGCCCATCGGGGGACTACAACGGCGGCTCGAGGCCCATCGGGGGACTACAACGGCGGCTCGAGGCCCATCGGGGACTACAACGGCGGCTCGAGGCCCATCGGGGGACTACAACGGCGGCTCGAGGCCCATCGGGGGACTACAACGGCGGCTCGAGGCCCATCGGGGGACTACAACGGCGGCTCGAGGCCCATCGGGGGACTACAACGGCGGCTCGAGGCCCATCGGGGGACTACAACGGCGGCTCGAGGCCCATCGGGGGACTACAACGGCGGCTCGAGGCCCATCGGGGGACTACAACGGCGGCTCGAGGCCCATCGGGGGACTACAACGGCGGCTCGAGGCCCATCGGGGGACTACAACGGCGGCTCGAGGCCCATCGGGGGACTACAACGGCGGCTCGAGGCCCATCGAGGGACTACAACGGCTAGAGGCCCATCGGGGGACTACAACGGCTAGAGGCCCATCGGGGGACTACAACGGCTAGAGGCCCATCGGGGGACTACAACGGTTCGAGGCCCATCGGGGGACTACAACGGTTCGAGGCCCATCGGGGGACTACAACGGTTCGAGGCCCATCGGGGGACTACAACGGTTCGAGGCCCATCGGGGGACTACAACGGTTCGAGGCCCATCGGGGGACTACAACGGTTCGAGGCCCATCGGGGGACTACAACGGTTCGAGGCCCATCGGGGGACTACAACGGTTCGAGGCCCATCAGGGGACTACAACGGCTAGAGGCCCATCGGGGGACTACAACGGTAAGAACCCAGATTGCCGTGGGCCACCTGCTGTGCCCGTCACTCAACGGGCTGCTTGCCTTGTCAGTCCCCCAATGGGCGGCCTTACATCGGGGTACTGACATGACAAGCAGCCCATCAGGGGACTGACAACAATAGGGGGACTACAACAGCTAGAGGCAAAAGGCCCATCGGGGGACTACAACGGCTCGAGGCCCATCGGGGGACTACAACGGCTAGAGGCCCATCGGGGGACTACAACGGTTCGAGGCCCATCGGGGGACTACACCGGCTAGAGGCCCATCGGGGGACTACACCGGCTAGAGGCCCATCGGGGGACTACAATGGCTAGAGACCCATCGGGGACTACAACGGCTAGAGGCCCATCGGGGGACTACAACGGCTAGAGGCCCATCGGGGGACTACAACGGCTAGAGGCCCATCGGGGGACTACACCAGCAAGAGGCCCATCAGGGAATTAGTTCATGCTACATTAGCACTATCCAGGAGCGCCACGGGGAGGCTTCCCAATGCTCCCATACAACCGGGGTGACGCGGGGCCCAAAGCTCTCACTGCCTGGAAACCACAGCGGCATGCCAGAGGGGGAGGCTGAGAGGTGCATGCGATCCTAAGCGTGGCCAGCGCCGGGAAGAGCAGCCCGCACCTGCCTCCCAAATATGAAAAACCGGTACATACCTAAACCGGCAAAAGGCCCATCGGGGGACTACAACGGCTAGAGGCCCATCGGGGAACTACATCGGCTAGAGGCCCATCGGGGAACTACATCGGCTAGAGGCCCATCGGGGAACTACATCGGCTAGAGGCCCATCGGGGAACTACATCGGCTAGAGGCCCATCGGGGGACTACAACGGCTAGAGGCTTATCGGGGGACTACAACGGCTAGAGGCCCATCGGGGGACTACAACGGCAAGAACCCAGCTTGCCGTTGTCCGCCTCCTGTGCTCGTCACTCGACGGGCTGCTTGCCTTGTCAGTCCCCCAATGGGCGACCTTACATCAGGGGACTGACATGACAAGCAGCCCATCAGGGGACGGACAACAATAGGGGGACTACAACAGCAAGAGGCCCTTCGGGGGACTATAACGGCGGCTCGATGCCCATCGAGGGACTACAACAGCGGCAAGAGGCCCAACGGGGGACTACAACGGCGGCTCGAGGCCCATCGGGGGACTACAACGGCGGCTCGAGGCCCATCGAGGGACTACAACGGCGGCAAGAGGCCCAACGGGGGACTATAACGGCGGCTCGAGGCCCATCGGGGGACTACAACGGCGGCTCGAGGCCCATCGGGGGACTACAACGGCGGCTCGAGGCCCATCGAGGGACTACAACGGCTAGAGGCCCATCGAGGGACTACAACGGCTAGAGGCCCATCGAGGGACTACAACGGCTAGAGGCCCATCGAGGGACTACAACGGCTAGAGGCCCATCGGGGAACTACAACGGCTAGAGGCCCATCGGGGGACTACAACGGCTAGAGGCCCATCGGGGGACTACAACGGCTAGAGGCCCATCGGGGGACTACAACGGCTAGAGGCCCATCGAGGGACTACAACGGTTCGAGGCCCATCGGGGGACTACAACGGTTCGAGGCCCATCGGGGGACTACAACGGTTCGAGGCCCATCGGGGGACTACAACGGTTCGAGGCCCATCGAGGGACTACAACGGCTAGAGGCCCATCGAGGGACTACAACGGCTAGAGGCCCATCGGGGGACTACAACGGCTAGAGGCCCATCGGGGGACTACAACGGCTAGAGGCCCATCGGGGGACTACAACGGCTAGAGGCCCATCGAGGGACTACAACGGCTAGAGGCCCATCGAGGGACTACAACGGCTAGAGGCCCATCGAGGGACTACAACGGCTAGAGGCCCATCGGGGGACTACAACAGTTCGAGGCCCATCGGGGGACTACAACGGTTCGAGGCCCATCGGGGGACTACAACGGTTCGAGGCCCATCGGGGGACTACAACGGTTCGAGGCCCATCGGGGGACTACAACGGTTCGAGGCCCATCGGGGGACTACAACGGCTAGAGGCCCATCGGGGGACTACAACGGCTAGAGGCCCATCGGGGGACTACAACGGTAAGAACCCAGATTGCCGTGGGCCACCTGCTGTGCCCGTCACTCAACGGGCTGCTTGCCTTGTCAGTCCCCCAATGGGCGGCCTTACATCGGGGGACTGACATGACAAGCAGCCCATCAGGGGACTGACAACAATAGGGGGACTACAACAGCAAGAGGCCCATCGGGGGACTACAACGGCAAGAGGCCCATCGGGGGACTACAACGGTTTGAGGCCCATCGGGGGACTACAACGGTTTGAGGCCCATCGGGGGACTAAAACGGCGGCAAGAGGACCTTCGGGGGACTACACCGGCGGCTCGAGGCCCATCGGGGGACTACAACGGCGGCTCGAGGCCCATCGGGGGACTACAACGGCGGCTCGAGGCCCATCGGGGACTACAACGGAGGCTCGAGGCCCATCGGGGGACTACAACGGAGGCTCGAGGCCCATCGGGGAATACAACGGTGGCTCGAGGTCCATCGGGGGAATACAACGGCGGCTCGAGGCCCATCGGGGGACTACAACGGTGGCTTGATGCCCATCGGGGGACTACAGTGGCAAGAACCTAGATTGCCGTGGGCCACCTGCTGTGCCCGTCACTCAACGGGCTGCTTGCCTTGTCAGTCCCCCAATGGGCGGCCTTACATCGGGGGACTGACATGACAAGCAGCCCATCAGGGGACTGACAACAATAGGGGGACTACAACAGCTAGAGGCAAAAGGCCCATCGGGGGACTACAACGGCTCGAGGCCCATCGGTGGACTACAACGGCTCGAGGCCCATCGGGGGACTACAACGGCTCGAGGCCCATCGGGGGACTACAACGGCTCGAGGCCCATCAGGGGACTACAACGGCTAGAGGCCCATCGGGGGACTACAACAGCTAGAGGCCCATCGGGGGACTACAACGGCTAGAGGCCCATCGGGGGACTACAACGGCTAGAGGCCCATCGGGGGACTACAACGGCTAGAGGCCCATCGGGGGACTACAACGGCTAGAGGCCCATCGGGGGACTACAATGGCTAGAGACCCATCGGGGACTACAACGGCTAGAGGCCCATCGGGGGACTACAACGGCTAGAGGCCCATCGGGGGACTACACCGGCAAGAGGCCCATCATGGGGGCCAACATGGAAACCACTGCATAAAAAAAAACCAAAGAACGATTTACTATTTCAGTAATACACTCCTTTTCCTACACATCTAAACTAAGTAACTGCAACTGAGTTCTACTACAAGGAAGACTCCAGTGTTCCTCAAGTGCTTTAAACAGTGCATAACACAGGTAGCTTCACATATGCACACATGGAGTGATTAATATAAAAGTATTTTAAATCTGTTGGCCCTCATACTACATGAGAGGTAAAACTGACCAGTGACGGGGCAATCAAGATATATTGTGTGTACTGGGCTTTAAATGAATGGTTATGTTATTTTTGCGCTTTATACTTGAGAAAAGAAGGTCTTAAATATATATTTGCACATCTAAAGAAAAAAATTCTATGCATTTCAAGAATTTTGATTTAAGAGGCAGTGACTCCTAGCACCTTGTGTAGAGTTCTCCATGTACTTACCTGCAACTGCTTTTTAGGATGACTCAGCAGCTGTTGATATGGGAACGATTTCTCTCATGTAAACAGGTTTCCTGTGAAATGAATCAATGCAGTAAAGCTGGATAACATACACAAATCATATTTCACACATTACTTTAAAATTTTGATACTTAGCCAACAATATTAGTTTTTTTAAGGCAGTCCTCTTCAGCATTAATGGCATAGCTGAAACTGCTATACCACTGCAAAAATAGGCCCTAAAGAGACTAAAAAAAGGTCCCCCTGGGGGGTACTCCTCGGCTGTAGCTGCAGGCAATCTAGCGCTTGCTCCCCCAAAGCATGCCACAATCCTGGCTCGACTGATATATTTACCTTCCCTGGCTCCAGCGGGGGCGCTGCTGCGGCTCTCAGAACAGAGATAGGCTGAAATAGCCGATTTCTGTTGGGTCCGCTTTACTACGCAGGAGACTTGCACCTGCGTAGTTGAGTGGTCCAACAGCGATCGGCTATTCCGCCTATCTCCGAGTGGAGAGCCAATGCGCCTGCGCTGGAGCCGGGAAGGTAAATATTTACATCCCCGCTGTTCAGAGGGGCACAGCGAGACCGCTGTGGGACACAGGAGGACGGGAGACTGCTCAAAAGGATCTGGAGGCTTCCCCCACCCGAAGCGAGAAACCCCCAGGGGAACTTTTTTTAGTTGCAGGTTTTCTTTAATCACCCCGAAGTCCCCAGGGCAAATTGCGGGGCTCCTTCCTGTTGGAGGCAGAGCTGTAAACAGTCAGTAGCTCTGCCTCTCCTCGCATTAATCCCTGCTGATCGCCGCCTCTCCCCCGCTCCTCTCAGTCCTTTGAGTGGGGCAGGGGAGAGGCAGAGATCCGCGGAGATTGATGAGAATTGAGGCAGAACTACAACGCTAAGCTCAGCCTCTCCGGGCAGCAAAATCCACGACTTTGAAGGTCATGGATTTTTGCCCCAGTATTTGGTGGCGATTAAGGTATCGTTTTGTCGCGGGATAGCGGCGTTTTAGCTATGCTATTAATGCTGAAGAGGACTACCTTAAAAAAGGTGATGTGTAAGCTTTAGACTAAGCAAACCTCAAATTGTTGCCATGGTTTTCGGCAAGGTTTCTTAAAAGCTATGGCAGTCAGTAAATGTCTTGTGCAGTGATAAGTTAAATGTATTTAAGTGGAGTTACTCTAAATTCCTACTGAGAGCAAAAACTAGAAAGAAAAGCTAGTGCTGACTATTTCAGTGCTTACCTCCATCTGACGCACTCCTTCCTTGGTGCCTGTGATGTCAGTTTATCTAACAGTGCTAAGGTTTCACAGATTAACACTATGTGGCCTACACATGTGCAGCCCAGAGCGAAAGCCGCTAGAACCATTACACATGTAAGAGCCAAAGTGCAAGCTTTAATAGAGTGTTAAAGGACCACTGAAGTGAGAGGTATATGGAGGCTACCATATTTATTTCCTTTTTGCCAGAAAATCCTGCTAATTTCTGTAGCTGAAATAGTATCTGAATAAACCTTGAAAAAAAAGAAAAACATAAGGCTAATCCAGTCAGACTTCAGTCAAACATCTGATCTGCATGCTTGCTCCGTCTGGCGAAAAGTATTTGAGGGAGAGTATAGGCAGGACAGCAAGGCAATATGAATGGTTTAAAAGTAAATATATCAGCCTCCGTATCACTCACTTCACGTGTGCTTTCATTTTTAGCCATCTTAAACTCATATTTAAACTTTCCCCGCACAGGATAAAATTAACCCCTTTAATCATTTCTTTCAAGTTTTAGCATTACTTTTTTATCCTTGAGAAAAGAATAAACCACACAACAAAATAAATAACTTTATTTCACAATCAAATACAATCAACATACATTGTATCAAAAGAAATTGAAAGATTGTAAAAAAAAAAAATTATATATAGAGAGAGAAAATAGCTATACATAATTTGTGATTTTTCTTCTCAGCAATGGAACTTGCATTGGCCCAAGAACACTTTGAAAAACAGTAAAGGCTTGGTGAGAGTGATATGGAGGCGGCCATATGTATTTCCTTGTAAACAGTTGCCCGGTAACCCTATTGAGCTATACCACTGCAAAAATAGGCCCTAAAGAGACTAAAAAAAGGTTCCCCTGGGGGGTACTCCTTGGCTGTAGCTGCAGGCAATCCAGCGCTTGCTCCCCCAAAGCGTGCCACAATCCTGGCTCGACTGATATATTTACCTTCCCTGGCTCCAGCGGGGGCGCTGCTGCGGCTCTCAGAACGAAGATAGGCTGAAATAGCCGATTTCTGTTGGGTCCGCTTTATTACGCAGAAGACTTGCACCTGCGCAGTAGTGTGGTCCAACAGCGATAGGCTATTCCGCCTATCTCCGAGTGGAGAGCCAATGCGCCTGCGCTGGAGCCGGGAAGGTAAATATTTACATCCCCGCTGTTCGGAGGGGCAAAGCGAGACCGCTGTGGGACACAGGACGACGGGGGACTCAAAAGGATCTGGAGGCTTCCCCCACCCGAAGCTAGAAACCCCCAGGGGAACTTTTTTTAGTTGCAGGTTTTCTTTAATCACCCCGAAGTCCCCAGGGCAAATTGCGGGGCTCCTTCCTGTTGGAGGCAGAGCTGTGAGCAGTCAGTAGCTCTGCCTCTCCTCGCATTATTCCCTGCTGATCGCCGCCTCTCCCCCGCCCCTCTCAGTCCTTTGAGTGGGGCAGGGGAGAGGCAGAGATCCGCGGAGATTGATGAGAATTGAGGCAGAACTACAACGCTAAGCTCAGCCTCTCCGGGCAGCAAAATCCACGACTTTGAAGGTCATGGATTTTTGCCCCAGTATTTGGTGGTGATTAAGGTATCGTTTTGTCACAGGATAGCGGCATTTTAGCTATGCTATTAATGCTGAAGAGGACTACCTTAAAAAAGGTAATGTGTAGGCTTTAGACTAAGCAAACCTCAAATTGTTGCCATGGTTTTCGGCAAGGTTGCTTAAAAGCTATGGCAGTCAGTAATTGTCTTGTGCAGTGATAAGTTAAATGTATTTAAAGAGAACCTGTACTGAGTAAAAATATTTAAAATAAACACATGAGGTAACTTCAAATGAAAATTACAGAGTTACCTTGCCATCAGTTCCTCTCAGAAGCTCACCATTTTCTTCTGACAATAATCCCATCCAGTTATGACAATATTTTGTCAGATCTGAAATATATCAGTTGCTGTCAGTAAAATATCAGTTGCTGTCAGTTATAGCTGAGAGGAAAACGGATGTACCAGGCAATGTCCATGTTTCCCTATGGCTCAAGTGGGCGATGTTACAGTTTAACTGTGTGCTGACCAGAAAGCTGTTATGGGTAATGGCTATTTACAAAATGGAGGACGGAAAATTCCCTTGATCATAGTGAACAAATAGGACGCAGGACAGGAGAAAGACACTGAGGAATAGACTACATGGAAGGTAAGTATGACTTGTGTATGCCTTTTTTGACTTATTTTCAGTACAGGTTTTCTTTAAGTGGAGTTACTCTGAATTCCTACTGAGAGCAAAAACTAGAAAGAAAATCTAGTGCTGACTATTTCAGTGCTTACCTCCATCTGACGCACTCCTTCCTTGGTGCCTGTGATGTCAGTTTATCCAACAGTGCTTAAGGTTTCACAGATTAACACTATGTGGCCTACACATGTGCAGCCCAGAGCGAAAGCCGCTAGAACCATTACACATGTAAGAGCCAAAGTGCAAGCTTTAATAGAGTGTTAAAGGACCACTGAAGTGAGAGGTATATGGAGTCTACCATATTTATTTCCTTTTTGCCAGAAAATACTGCTGATCTCTGTAGCTGAAATAGTATCTGAATAACACTTGAAAAAAAAAGAAAAACAAAGCTAATCCAGTCAGACTTTAGTCAAACATCTGATCTGCATGCTTGCTCAGTCTGACGAAAAGTATTTGAGGGAGAGTATAGGCAGGACAGCCAGGCAATATGAATGGTTTAAAAATAAATATATCAGCCTCCGTATCACTCACTTCACGTGTGCTTTCATTTTTAGCCATCTCAAACTCACATTTAAACTTTCCCCGCACAGGATAAAATTAACCCCTTTAATCATTTCTTTCAAGTTTTAGCATTACTTTTTTATCCTTGAGACAAGAGAATAAACCACACAACAAAATAAATAACTTTATTTCACAATCAAATACAATCAACATACATTGTATCAAAAGAAATAGAAAGATTGTAAAAAAAAAATTATAGAGAGAGAGAAAATAGCTATACATAATTTGTGATTTTTCTTCTCAGCAATGGAATTTGCATTGGCCCAAGAACACTTTGAAAAAACAGTAAAGGCTTGGTGAGTGATATGGAGGCGGCCATATTAATTTCCTTGTAAACAATACCAGTTGCCCGGCAACCCTACTGAGCTTGCATAAGTAGTTTGAGTCGAAACCCTGGAACAAGCATATGGCTAATCCAGTAAAACCGAAGTCAGAGTGCCTGATCTGCTGCATGCTTATTCAGGGTCTATGGCTCAAAGTATTCGAGACCCAGGATCAGGAAGACTGCCAGGTAACTGGTACTGTTTATAAGGAAATACATATGGCAGCATTCAATATCCTTTTCACCTCATGTTCCCGTTAAAGCACATCTTAATTGAGGGATATGGAGGCTGCCATATTTATTTCCTTTCAAAGTAAATCAGTTGCCTGGCTATCCTGCTGATCCTCTGCCTCTAATACTTTTAGCCATAGACCCTGAGCAAGTATGCAGCAGATCAGGTGTTTCTGACATTGTCAGATCTGACATGTTTAGCTGCATGCTTGTTTCTTGTGTTATTGAGACACTACTGCAGCCAAATCGATCAGCAGGGCTTCCAAGCAACTGGTATTGTTTACAAGAAAATAAATATGGCAGCCTCTATATCCCTCCCACTACAGTTGTCCTTTATGAGATGAGCAACAAACAATGGAATACTATTTTTCTGTATTAATGCAAACTTGAGAAGTTCAAGACAAGACAAAACATTTATATAGCGCTTTTCTCTTGGCGGACTCAAAGCGCCAGAGCAGCAGCCACTAGGATGCACTCTATAGGCAGTAGCAGAGTTAGGGAGACTTGCCTAAGGTCTCCTACTGAATAGGTGCTGACTTACTGAACAGGCAGAGTCAAGATTCAAACCCTGGTCTCCTGTGTCAGAGACAGAGCCCTTAACCATTACACCATCAAGCAGCTTGGAATTGGGTCAATAAAATGCAGTTGGCCTAATGTAAGTTGTATGTAATTACGGCAAATTTGCATCAGCCTGATCAATTAACGTCAACCTAAAGGTGCCCAGACAGATCAAATCTGATTAGAGAGGGATCTGTTGGCTACCCCATATACCGCAAGACAGTTCTGCCTTGCTACTCCATATATACTCCGACACCCCAAATGTTATCCTCCCTCCCACCCCCCCCCCCCCCCCTTCCCCCAATGCCCCTGCTATGTAATCTCACCTGCTCCAGCTGCCACAGCTGCTTCTGGTCTCATTACTGGGTCACAAGCAAGCATGACAGCATCTCATCCCAAAATGTCATATGATCCTTAAAGAAAAAAGATGGACATCTGTAAACATATGTAAAACTCTGAAAAATACAAAATTCTTTACTAAGCAAGCAAATGAGGATAACTTCAAAGAAGCACATGTGTTACAAATAAGGCTGTGTTCCCACTAGAGCGGAGAATGGACTTTTTTTGTCCATCTTCTGCTCATTGCTAAACGGACAGTGAACAGCTCCTATTTTTAAATAGAAGCTGCTGGCACTTGTCATGGATCCATGACAGTAAGCTGACTGCACTTCTGTGCAGTCCGCGATAATCCCGGGCAGGCAGATGTGTTCCCTCATATAGCCTATGGGGAGCACATCCACCCCAGGCTCCAGCCGTACCACCCCGTACCATCTGAGCGGATACTACACTGCTCCCGCTAGCCACGTGTGTTCAGGCAAAAAGTGGGAACAGTCTTCGAGGTAAGGACATGCAGATATTGCCAACAATTAGAAAAATAGATATCACTTAGACACTGAAGCAAAAAAAAAATTATGATATGATTTGTATGTGTAGTACAGCTAAGAAATTAAACATTAGGATCAGATACATCAGTCTAATTGTTTCCAGTACAGGAAGAGTTGAGAAACTCCAGTTATCTCTATGCAAAAAAGCTATTAAGCTCTCCGACCAAGTTAGTCGTGGAGAGGGCTGTTATCTGACTTTTATTATCTCAACTGTAATTGAAATGTTTACTTTTCCTCTGCCAGAGGAGAGTTCATTATGTCACAGACTGCTCTGAAAGACTCATTTTGAATGCTGAGTGTTGTGTAATCTGCACAGATTATAGAATCATGCAATGTTAGAAAACACACTATATACCTGAAAATAAAAGTATGAGAATATTTTCTTTGCTGCTAATCTTCTAGTAATTATTCATAGTACACAACCAATTCATTATATCATATATTTTTTTTCGCTTCAGTGTCTCTTTAAACACAGATATTCCCAATTATAAGAAGAAAATACCAAAAGGGAAAAATATCAGTGACATACAATTGACAGTGGTAGGCAGATAATGGCATCCATGTGTGGTGGATGCGGTATAACAGCTTACAACATCCCAAAGCACTGCATGCAGTGCGTTACTGCAAAACGTGTTAAAAGAGAAGAAAATTTTTAATGGATTGTGCGCTTCACTGTGTGCAACACAACCTGCTGCTAACGTGCTACATTGCTTTCCCGCTGTCACAGGGAATAACAGGCAGACATTACCAGCAATGACCGGCATATGTCACATTTACAGTATAAAAGACCTGCAGGCATTGAGAAGTGTAGGCAAAAAGCAATGACCTGCATATATTACCTGTAATGACCAGCAGAGAGGAATTCTCTGCAGATATTACCCTCAGCATGAATGACCTGCAGACATTGCCAGGTGACCTGCAGGCATAGCCAATGGAAGGGCAGACCGTGATGACCTGCAGACATTACTAAGAACAAACCACAATGATCTGCAGACATTGCCAAATGACCTGCAGGCATTACCAATAGCAGGAAGAAAGCAATGACCTGCAGAAATTACAAATGCCAGGCATTGCCAGGTGACCTGCAGGTATGGCCAAATGACCTGCAAGTGTAACGAATGGTAGGCAGAAAGCAATGACCGGCAGACATTACCAGCAAAGACCGGCAAGACATTACCACATTGCCAAATGACTGTAGGCATTGCAAAATGACCTGCAGAAAGCAATAACCTGCAGGCATGACCTGCAGAAAGCAATAACCTGCAGGCATGACCTGCAGACAGCAATAACCTGCAGGCATGACCTGCAGACAGCAATAACCTGCAGGCATGACCTGCAGACAGCAATAACCTGCAGGCATGACCTGCAGACAGCAATAACCTGCAGGCATGACCTGCAGACAGCAATAACCTGCAGGCATGACCTGCAGACAGCAATAACCTGCAGGCATGACCTGCAGACAGCAATAACCTGCAGGCATGACCTGCAGACAGCAATAACCTGCAGGCATGACCTGCAGACAGCAATAACCTGCAGGCATGACCTGCAGACAGCAATAACCTGCAGGCATGACCTGCAGACAGCAATAACCTGCAGGCATGACCTGCAGACAGCAATAACCTGCAGGCATGACCTGCAGACAGCAATAACCTGCAGGCATGACCTGCAGACAGCAATAACCTGCAGGCATGACCTGCAGACAGCAATAACCTGCAGGCATGACCTGCAGACAGCAATAACCTGCAGGCATGACCTGCAGACAGCAATAACCTGCAGGCATGACCTGCAGACAGCAATAACCTGCAGGCATGACCTGCAGACAGCAATAACCTGCAGGCATGACCTGCAGACAGCAATAACCTGCAGGCATGACCTGCAGACAGCAATAACCTGCAGGCATGACCTGCAGACAGCAATAACCTGCAGGCATGACCTGCAGACAGCAATAACCTGCAGGCATGACCTGCAGACAGCGCCAGATGACCTGCAGACATTGCCAGATGACCTGCAGACATTGCCAGATGACCTGCAGACATTGCCAGATGACCTGCAGACATTGCCAGATGACCTGCAGACATTGCCAGATGACCTGCAGACATTGCCAGATGACCTGCAGACATTGCCAGATGACCTGCAGACATTGCCAGATGACCTGCAGACATTGCCAGATGACCTGCAGACATTGCCAGATGACCTGCAGACATTGCCAGATGACCTGCAGACATTGCCAGATGACCTGCAGACATTGCCAAATAACTTGCAGGCAGAAAGGGATAGCCGGCACTCATTGCAATGACCTGTAAACCTTACCAGCAATAGCCTGCAGACAGCTACGGCAGGCAGACATTACCACATTGTAAAATGACATGCATACAATGCCAGGTGACCTGCTGGCATAGCTAATGGTAGGCAGACAGCAATGACCTGCTGACATTGGCCAAATGACCTGCAAGCATAGTCAATGGTAGGTAGACAGAAATGATCTGTATAAATTACCAACAGACATTATCAGCAATGGCCTGCAGACATTACCATCCATGACCTGCAGGCAGACAGCAATGACCTGCACACATTACCGCATTGTCAAATGACCTGCACACAATGTCAGGTGACCTGCAGGCATAGCAAATGCCCGGCAGACATGGGCAAATGGTATGCAGACATTACCATCAACAACCAGAAGACAGCAATAGCCTGCAGGTGTTGCCAAATGACATGCAAGCATTATTAAATGAACTGCAGACATTGCCAGGTGACCTGCAGACATTGCCAGGTGACCTGCAGGCACGGCCAAATGATCTGCAAGCATAGTCAATGCTAAGCAGATAGCAATGACCTGCAGACATTACAAGCAACGACCTGCAGGTATTACCAATAGATGGCAGAAATGACCTGAAGACATTACCAGCGATGACTGGCAGAAAGCAATAACCTGCAGACATTACCACATTGGCCAAATGACCTGCAGGTATGACCAGCAAAAAGCACTGACTGACAGGCATGGGCCAATGACCTACAGACAACCCCAGCAATGCAATGGCCTGCAGACGCCACCCGCAACGCAACGGCCTGCAGACGCCACCCGCAACGCAACGGCCTGCAGACGCCACCCGCAACGCAACGGCCTGCAGACGCCACCCGCAACGCAACGGCCTGCAGACGCCACCCGCAACGCAACGGCCTGCAGACGCCACCCGCAACGCAACGGCCTGCAGACGCCACCCGCAACGCAACGGCCTGCAGACGCCACCCGCAACGCAACGGCCTGCAGACGCCACCCGCAACGCAACGGCCTGCAGACGCCACCCGCAACGCAACGGCCTGCAGACGCCACCCGCAACGCAACGGCCTGCAGACTCCACCCGCAACGCAACGGCCTGCAGACGCCACCCGCAACGCAACGGCCTGCAGACGCCACCCGCAACGCAACGGCCTGCAGACGCCACACGCAACGCAACGGCCTGCAGACGCCACACGCAACGCAACGGCCTGCAGACGCCACACGCAACGCAACGGCCTGCAGACGCCACCCGCAATGCAACGGCCTGCAGACGCCACCCGCAGTGCAATGACCTGCAGGCATCAATAGCAGGCAGAGAGCGATGGCCTGCACATTACCAGTGATGACAGGCAGACATAACCAAATTGCCAAATGGCCTGCAGACAATGACAGGTGACCTGCAGGCATAGCCAACGGTAGACAGACAGTAATGACCTGCAGACATTACCAGTAAAGACCAAATGTCCAAGTGTGTCTCCAGGCCGCACTCCCCCACAGCATAAACCAAGATGCAAGGTCAGTCCGCCAGAGCAGCAGGTTGGACACCCAGTATAAAGTCCACAAGGACCAGCACACTCAGGGATTTCTTCCAAAACTCAGAAATCTTTATTACAAAATCTTCATTCATAGCAGTCGGATAGACAAAGATCACCATAATTTAGAAAGTCCAAACATCACGCCGTGATGTTTGGACTTTCTATGATGGTGACCTTTGTCTACCCGACTGCTATAAATACTGCGTCTTCTTGGGGACTAGGCTTTTGATGGACATTGACCTTTGGCGGTTATCGTATTGCTGGACAGTCCCTGTGACGGCTCATGTATTTTAATGTTTTTAATAATGAAGATTTCTATGAGTTTTGGAAGAAATCTCTGAGTGTGCTGGTCCTTTTGGACTTTATTATCAGCAAAGACCAACAAACCGCAATCACCTGCAGACATTACCAGCGATGACATGCAGAAAGCAATAATCTGCAGACATTAGCCAAATGACCTTCAGACATTGTCAATGGTAGGCAGAGAGCGATGACCTGCAGACATTACCAGCAACAACCGGCAGACAGCAATAGCCTGCAGGTGTTGCCAAATGACCTGCAAGCATTATGAAATGATCTGCAGGCATTACCAAATGACCTGCAGACATTGCCAGGTGACCTGCAGGCACGGCCAAATGACCTGCAAGCATAGTCAATGGTAAGCAGATAGCAATGACCTGCAGAAACTACCAGCAACAACCAGCAAACAGCAATGACCTGCGGACACTGCCAAACCACCTGCAGGCATGGCCAAATGAGCCGCAGGCATGGCCAAATGAGCCGCAGGCATGGCCAAATGAACCGCAGGCATGGCCAAATGAACCGCAGGCATGGCCAAATGAACCGCAGGCATGGCCAAATGAACCGCAGGCATGGCCAAATGAACCGCAGGCATGGCCAAATGAACCGAAGGCATGGCCAAATGAACCGAAGGCATGGCCAAATGACCCGCAAGCATAATCAATGGAAGGCAGAAAGCAATTACCTGCAGACATTACCAGCAACGACCTGCAGACATGGACAAATGACCTGCAGACAACATCAGCAATGCAATCACCAGCAGGCAGACAGCGATGGCCTGCACACACTACCAGCGATGACCAGCAGACATTACCACATTGCCAAATGACCTCCAGGCATAGCCAGGTGACCTGCAGACAGCAATGACCTGAAGGCATAGTCAATAGCAGGCAAGCAGCAATGACCTGCAGACATAAGCAATGACCTGCAGACATCATCAATGGCAGGCAGACAGCGATGGCCTGCAGACATTACCGCATTGCCAGGTGACCTGCAGGCATAACCAACGGTAGGCGACAGCAATGACCTGCAGACATTACCAGCAACGACTGGCAAATGACCTGCAGGTATTACCAATAGAAGGTAGCAATGACATGGAGACATTACCAGCGATGACTGGCAGACAGCAATAACCCGCAGACAATACCAGCGATGCGATGACCTGCAGGTATGACCGGCAGGCATGGGCCAATGACCTGCAGACGCCACCCGCAGTGCAGTGACCTGCAGACGCCACCCGCAGCGCAGTGACCTGCAGACGCCACCCGCAGCGCACTGGCCTGCAGACGCCACCCGCAGCGCACTGGCCTGCAGACGCCACCCGCAGTGCAAGGGCCTGCAGACGCCACCCGCAGTGCAAGGGCCTGCAGACGCCACCCGCAGTGCAAGGGCCTGCAGACGCCACCCGCAGTGCAAGGGCCTGCAGACGCCACCCGCAGCGCAATGACCTGCAGACGCCACCCGCAGCGCAATGACCTGCAGACGCCACCCGCAGCGCAATGACCTGCAGACGCCACCCGCAACGCAATGACCTGCAGACGCCACCCGCAACGCAATGACCTGCAGACGCCACCCGCAACGCAATGACCTGCAGACGCCACCCGCAACGCAATGACCTGCAGACGCCACCCGCAACGCAATGACCTGCAGACGCCACCCGCAATGCAATGACCTGCAGACGCCACCCGCAATGCAATGACCTGCAGACGCCACCCGCAATGCAAGGGCCTGCAGACGCCACCCGCAATGCAAGGACCTACAGGCATCAATGGCAGGCAGAGAGCGATGGCCTGCACACATTACCAGCGATGACAGGCAGACTTTGCCCCATTGCCAAATGGCCTGCAGACATTACCAGATATGACATGCAGGCGGCAATAACCTGCAGACATTGTCAATGGTAGGCAGACCGCGATGACCTGCAGATATTACCAGTAACGACCTGTAGACATTGCCCAGTGACCCGCAGGCTTAGTCAGTGGTAGGCAGACAGCTATGACATGCAGGCATTGGCCAAATGACATGCAGACAGAAATGACCTGCAAGCATAGTCAATGGTAGGTAGACAGCAATGGTCTGCATAAATTACCAGCAGACATTATCAGCAACGGCCTGCAGACATTACCATCAATGACCTGCAGGCAGAAAGCAATACCCTGCACACATTGCAATGACCTGCAGGCAGAAAGCAATAGCCTGCAAACATTGCAATTACCTGCAGGCAGAAAGCAATAGCCTGCACACATTGCAATGGCCTGCACACATTACGGCATTGTCAAATGACATGCACACAATGCCAGGTGACCTGCAGGCATAGCCAATGGTAGGCAGACGGCAAATGACCTGCAGACATTACCAGCAACAACCAGCAGACAGCAATAGCCTGCAGGTGTTGCCAAATTACCTGCAAGCATTATCAAATGATCTGCAGGCATTGCCAGGTGACCTGCAGGCACAGCCAAATGACCTGAAAGCATAGTCAATGGTAAGCAGATGGCAATGACCTGCAGACATTTCCAGCAACGACCAGCAAACATCAATGACCTGCAGACATTGCCAAATGACCTGCAGGTATTACCAATAGAAGGCAGCAATGACATGGAGACATTACCAGCGATGACTGGCAAACCGCAATAACCCGCAGACATTACCAGCGATGCAATGACCTGCAAACATTGGCCAGATGACATGCAGGTATGACCAGCAAAAAGCACTGGCCGGCAGGCATGGGCCAATGACCTGCAGACGCCACCCAAGCAATGCAATGGCCTGCAGACGCCACCCAAGCAATGCAATGGCCTGCAGACGCCACCCAAGCAATGCAATGGCCTGCAGACGCCACCCAAGCAATGCAATGGCCTGCAGACGCCACCCAAGCAATGCAATGGCCTGCAGACGCCACCCAAGCAATGCAATGGCCTGCAGACGCCACCCAAGCAATGCAATGGCCTGCAGACGCCACCCAAGCAATGCAATGGCCTGCAGACGCCACCCAAGCAATGCAATGGCCTGCAGACGCCACCCAAGCAATGCAATGGCCTGCAGACGCCACCCAAGCAATGCAATGGCCTGCAGACGCCACCCAAGCAATGCAATGGCCTGCAGACGCCACCCAAGCAATGCAATGGCCTGCAGACGCCACCCAAGCAATGCAATGGCCTGCAGACGCCACCCAAGCAATGCAATGGCCTGCAGACGCCACCCAAGCAATGCAATGGCCTGCAGACGCCACCCAAGCAATGCAATGGCCTGCAGACGCCACCCAAGCAATGCAATGGCCTGCAGACGCCACCCAAGCAATGCAATGGCCTGCAGACGCCACCCAAGCAATGCAATGGCCTGCAGACGCCACCCAAGCAATGCAATGGCCTGCAGACGCCACCCAAGCAATGCAATGGCCTGCAGACGCCACCCAAGCAATGCAATGGCCTGCAGACGCCACCCAAGCAATGCAATGGCCTGCAGACGCCACCCAAGCAATGCAATGGCCTGCAGACGCCACCCAAGCAATGCAATGGCCTGCAGACGCCACCCAAGCAATGCAATGGCCTGCAGACGCCACCCAAGCAATGCAATGGCCTGCAGACGCCACCCAAGCAATGCAATGGCCTGCAGACGCCACCCAAGCAATGCAATGGCCTGCAGACGCCACCCAAGCAATGCAATGGCCTGCAGACGCCACCCAAGCAATGCAATGGCCTGCAGACGCCACCCAAGCAATGCAATGGCCTGCAGACGCCACCCAAGCAATGCAATGGCCTGCAGACGCCACCCAAGCAATGCAATGGCCTGCAGACGCCACCCAAGCAATGCAATGGCCTGCAGACGCCACCCAAGCAATGCAATGGCCTGCAGACGCCACCCAAGCAATGCAATGGCCTGCAGACGCCACCCAAGCAATGCAATGGCCTGCAGACGCCACCCAAGCAATGCAATGGCCTGCAGACGCCACCCAAGCAATGCAATGGCCTGCAGACGCCACCCAAGCAATGCAATGGCCTGCAGACGCCACCCAAGCAATGCAATGGCCTGCAGACGCCACCCAAGCAATGCAATGGCCTGCAGACGCCACCCAAGCAATGCAATGGCCTGCAGACGCCACCCAAGCAATGCAATGGCCTGCAGACGCCACCCAAGCAATGCAATGGCCTGCAGACGCCACCCAAGCAATGCAATGGCCTGCAGACGCCACCCAAGCAATGCAATGGCCTGCAGACGCCACCCAAGCAATGCAATGGCCTGCAGACGCCACCCAAGCAATGCAATGGCCTGCAGACGCCACCCAAGCAATGCAATGGCCTGCAGACGCCACCCAAGCAATGCAATGGCCTGCAGACGCCACCCGCAGTAATGCAATGGCCTGCAGACGCCACCCGCAGTAATGCAATGGCCTGCAGACGCCACCCGCAGTAATGCAATGGCCTGCAGACGCCACCCGCAGTAATGCAATGGCCTGCAGACGCCACCCGCAGTAATGCAATGGCCTGCAGACGCCACCCGCAGTAATGCAATGGCCTGCAGACGCCACCCGCAGTAATGCAATGGCCTGCAGACGCCACCCGCAGTAATGCAATGGCCTGCAGACGCCACCCGCAGTAATGCAATGGCCTGCAGACGCCACCCGCAGTAATGCAATGGCCTGCAGACGCCACCCGCAGTAATGCAATGGCCTGCAGACGCCACCCGCAGTAATGCAATGGCCTGCAGACGCCACCCGCAGTAATGCAATGGCCTGCAGACGCCACCCGCAGTAATGCAATGGCCTGCAGACGCCACCCGCAGTGCAATGGCCTGCAGACGCCACCCGCAGTGCAATGGCCTGCAGACGCCACCCGCAGTGCAATGGCCTGCAGACGCCACCCGCAGTGCAATGGCCTGCAGACGCCACCCGCAGTGCAATGGCCTGCAGACGCCACCCGCAGTGCAATGGCCTGCAGACGCCACCCGCAGTGCAATGGCCTGCAGACGCCACCCGCAGTGCAATGGCCTGCAGACGCCACCCGCAGTGCAATGGCCTGCAGACGCCACCCGCAGTGCAATGGCCTGCAGACGCCACCCGCAGTGCAATGGCCTGCAGACGCCACCCGCAGTGCAATGGCCTGCAGACGTCACCCGCAGTGCAATGGCCTGCAGACGCCACCCGCAGTGCAATGGCCTGCAGACGCCACCCGCAGTGCAATGGCCTGCAGACGCCACCCGCAGTGCAATGGCCTGCAGACGCCACCCGCAGTGCAATGGCCTGCAGACGCCACCCGCAGTGCAATGGCCTGCAGACGCCACCTGCAGTGCAAGGACCTGCAGACATTACCAGCAACAACCGGCAGACAGCAATAGCCTGCAGATGTTGCCAAATGACCTGTAAGCATTATCAAATGACCTGCAGGCACGGCCAATGGTAGGCAGACAGCGATGACCTGCAGCCATGGCCAATGGTAGGCAGACAGCGATGACCTGCAGCCATGGCCAATGGTAGGCAGACAGCGATGACCTGCACACACTACCAGCAATGACCTGCAGACACTGCCAAATAACCTGCAGGTATTACCAATAGCAGGTAGGCAGCAATGACCTGGAGACATTACCAGCGATGACTGGCAGACAGCAATGACCTGCAGACATTGCCAGCTGACCAGCAGACATGGGCAAATTACCTACGGACAACACCAGCAATGCAACCGCCAGCAGACATCAATGGCAGGCAGACAGCGATGGCCTGCACACACTACCAGCGATGACTTGCAGACATTACCACATTGCCAAATGACCTGCAGGCATGGCCAGGTGACCTGCAGACATTATCAAGGGCAGGCAGACAGCGATGGGCTGCAGACATTACCACATTGCCAGGTGACCTGCAGGCGTAGCCAATGGTAGGCAGAAAGCAATGAACTGCAGACATTATCAGACTGGCAGACCGCAATAGCCTGCAGGCATTGCCAAATGTCCTGCAGGCAGACAATGGCCTGTAGACATTACCAGTGATGACCGGCAGACCGCAATGACCTGCAGACATAACCAGCAATAGACTGCAGACATTACCATCAATGAGCTGCAGGCAGAAAGCAATACCTTGCACACATTGCAATGACCTGCACACATTTCCGCATTATCAAATGACATGCACACAATGCCAGGTGACCTGCAGATATAGCCAATGGTAGGCAGAAGGCAAATGACCTGCAGACATGAGCAAATGACCTGCAGACATTACCAACAACCAGCAGACAACAATAGCCTGCAGGTGTTGCCAAATGACCCGCAAGCATTATCAAATGATCTGCAGGCATTGCCAGGTGGCCTGCAGGCACGGCCAAATGACCTGCAAGCATAGTCAATGGTAAGCAGAAGGCAATGACCTGCAGACATTACCAGCAACGACCAGCAGAAAGCAATAGCCTGCAGGTGTTGCCAAATGACCTGTAAGCATTATCAAATGACCTGCAGGCATGGCCAATGGTAGGCAGACAGCGATGACCTGTAGCCATGGCCAATGGTAGGCAGACAGCGATGACCTGTAGCCATGGCCAATGGTAGGCAGACAGCGATGACCTGCAGCCATGGCCAACGGTAGGCAGACAGCTATGACCTGCACACACTACCAGCAATGACCTGCAGACACTGCCAAATAACTTGCAGGTATTACCAATAGCAGGCAGCAATGACCTGGAGACATTACCAGCGATGACTGGCAAACAGCAATGACCTGCAAAAATTGCCAGCTAACCAGCAGACATGGGCAAATGACCTACAGACAACACCAGCAATGCAATCGCCAGCAGACATCAATGGCAGGCAGACAGCGATGGCCTGCACACACTACCAGCGATGACCGGCAGACATTACCACATTGCCAAATGACCTCCAGGCATGGCCAGGTAACCTGCAGGCATAGTCAATGGCAGGCAAGCAGCAATGACCTGCAGACAACACCAGAAATGACCTGCAGACATTATCAAGGGCAGGCAGACAGCGATGGGCTGCAGACATTACCACATTGCCAGGTGACCTGCAAGCGTAGCCAATGGTAGGCAGAAAGCAATGAACTGCAGACATTACCAGACTGGCTGACCGCAATAGCCTGCAGGCATTGCCAAATGACCTGCAGGCAGACAGCAATGGCCTGTAGACATTATCAGTGATGACCGGCAGTCCGCAATGACCTGCAGACATAACCAGCAATAGACTGCAGACATTACCATCAATGAGCTGCAGGCAGAAAGCAATACCTTGCACACATTGACATGACTTGCAGGCAGAAAGCAATAGCCTGCACACATTGCAATGACCTGCACACATTACCGCATTGTCAAGTGACATGCACACAATGCCAGGTGACCTGCAGGCATAGCCAATGGTAGGCAGACGGCAAATGACCTGCAGACATGGGCAAATGACCTGCAGACATTACCAACAACCAGCAGACAGCAATAGCCTGCAGGTGTTGCCAAATGACCAGCGATGACTGGCAGACAGCAATAACCCGCAGACATGACCAGCGATGCGATGACCTGCAGACATTGGCCAGATGACCTGTAGGTATGACCAGCAAAAAGCACTGACCGGCAGGCATGGGCCAAGGACCTGCAGGCGCCACCCGCAGTGCAAGGACCTGCAGGCGCCACCCGCAGTGCAAGGACCTGCAGGCGCCACCCGCAGTGCAAGGACCTGCAGGCGCCACCCGCAGTGCAAGGACCTGCAGGCGCCACCCGCAGTGCAAGGACCTGCAGGCGCCACCCGCAGTGCAAGGACCTGCAGGCGCCACCCGCAGTGCAAGGACCTGCAGGCGCCACCCGCAGTGCAAGGACCTGCAGGCGCCACCCGCAGTGCAAGGACCTGCAGGCGCCACCCGCAGTGCAAGGACCTGCAGGCGCCACCCGCAGTGCAAGGACCTGCAGGCGCCACCCGCAGTGCAAGGACCTGCAGGCGCCACCCGCAGTGCAAGGACCTGCAGGCGCCACCCGCAGTGCAAGGACCTGCAGGCGCCACCCGCAGTGCAAGGACCTGCAGGCGCCACCCGCAGTGCAAGGACCTGCAGGCGCCACCCGCAGTGCAAGGACCTGCAGGCGCCACCCGCAGTGCAAGGACCTGCAGGCGCCACCCGCAGTGCAAGGACCTGCAGGCGCCACCCGCAGTGCAAGGACCTGCAGGCGCCACCCGCAGTGCAAGGACCTGCAGGCGCCACCCGCAGTGCAAGGACCTGCAGGCGCCACCCGCAGTGCAAGGACCTGCAGGCGCCACCCGCAGTGCAAGGACCTGCAGGCGCCACCCGCAGTGCAAGGACCTGCAGGCGCCACCCGCAGTGCAAGGACCTGCAGGCGCCACCCGCAGTGCAAGGACCTGCAGGCGCCACCCGCAGTGCAAGGACCTGCAGGCGCCACCCGCAGTGCAAGGACCTGCAGGCGCCACCCGCAGTGCAATGACCTGCAGGCGCCACCCGCAGTGCAATGACCTGCAGGCGCCACCCGCAATGCAATGACCTGCAGGCGCCACCTGCACACAATGCCAGGTGACCTGCAGGCATTGCCAACGGTAGGCAATGACCTGCAGACATTACCAGCGATGACATGCAGACAGCAATAACCTGCAGACACTAGCCAAATGACCTTCAGACATTGCCAATGGTAGGCAGAGAGCGATGCCCTGCAGACATTGGACAAATGACCTGCAGCCATAGCCAGGTGCCCTGCAGATAGCAATGACCTCCAGGCATAGCCAATGGTAGGCAGACAGCAATGACCTGCAGGCATAGCCAATGGTAGGCAGACAGCAATGACCTGCAGGCATTACCAGCAACAACCGGCAGACTGCAATAGCCTGCAGGTGTTGCCAAATGACCTGTAAGCATTATCAAATGATCTGCAGGCATGGCCAATGGTAGGCAGACAGCGATGACCTGCAGCCATGGCCAACGGTAGGCAGACAGCTATGACCTGCACACACTAAAAGCAATGACCTGCAGACACTGCCAAATAACCTGCAGGTATTACCAATAGCAGGCAGCAATGACCTGGAGACATTACCAGCGATGACTGGCAAACAGCAATGACCTGCAGAAATTGCCAGCTACCCAGCAGACATAGGCAAATGACCTACAGACAACACCAGCAATGCAATCGCCAGCAGACAATTAATGGCAGGCAGACAGCGATGGCCTGCACACACTACCAGCGATGACCGGCAGACATTACCACATTGCCAAATGACTTCCAGGCATGGCCAGGTGACCTGCAGGCATAGTTAATGGCAGGCAAGCAGCAATGACCTGCAGACATTATCAAGGGGAGGCAGACAGCTATGAGCTGCAGACATTACCACATTGCCAGGTGACCTGCAGGCGTAGCTAATGGTAGGCAGAAAGCAATGAACTGCAGACATTACCAGACTGGCAGACCGCAATAGCCTGCAGGCATTGCCAAATGACCTGCAGGCAGACCGCAATGGCCTGTAGACATTACCAGTGATGACCGGCAGACCGCAATGACCTGCAGACATAACCAGCAATAGACTGCAGGCATTACCAGCAATTCCATGCAGGTGTTGCCAAATGTGTTGTCACCAAAGGCAGGCAGACAGCAACGGCCTGCAGACATTACCAGAGATGACCTGGTAGACCTGCAGACATTAAAGGACACCCGAAGCGAAAATGAATGAAAAACAATTGTATCCATCTTCCTTCTACTAAAAATGATATTCCACAGTTTTATTTTATGTTTAAATCTACTTTTTAAGTTTTAACTGTTTTATTGTTTTTTGCTCAATGATACATTCATTGAACTATGCCAGAGTCAAAATCTAAGAAATATTGACCCTTTTTATCTCTTTCCTGCTCTTTGAAGCCATTTTCTACTAGGAAAGTGTTTTATAGTTGGAATTTCTTATCAGTGAGGGTCACGCTGTAGTCACTTCCTGTCTAGTCAGGACTGAGTCAGCCACTTATATACCTGATATTTAACTTTCAGGCAGAGAAAGAAAAAAAAAGGAACAGCATAGTTATTAGTGTGCTTGGCACTGTATATATACATGTCTATCATTATGTCACACGTCACTTTGGGTATTCTTTAACAAAGATGACTTGGTAGACCTGCAAACACTACCAATGGCAGGCAGTCAGCAATGACTTCAAGTAAAATTTGAAGCCACAAGCACACAGCATCAACCTACAGATATTTCCAGTGCCAAGAAGTAGCAATGGTGCTTCCCCAACACCATTATGAACCTCCCCTAGGGAGAGGTTCATTTGTTATCATTCAGAAGAGCACTAAATGACAGGCAGCTACCAAAGGAAAACTATACCAATGACAGGGCAATAAAGGAAGCCATACATCTAGCGATGATGGGCAGATTCGACCAAGAGACAAATCTCTCTCTAATCAAATCTGATTAGAAAGATCTGTTGGCTGCCCATACACCACAGAGTAATTAACGATCAATTCCACGCTGGAATCGATCTGGAATCGGCCTTGTGACACTGCCTCGCCACCCCGATGCTATCCCCCGAATGTTAAACATCCCCCCGGTGCCCAGTGCAAGTGATACGATGCCTGTCCGTGGCCTCCGCTGGCTTACGGGCGCACTCTGATCTATATATACGCGTGCCATGTGGTTGTCTAGTAATATGGCCACATGTATAATGTCTGACTTCATATGCGCGCACTTACTAGGCAACTACTTGGGAGGCCGCATGTATGTAGAGTGGAGAGCGCCTGGAGTAAGCACAAGCGTTGGCCGCGGACAGGTAATGTATAATTTCCAGGGGGCACATTTAACATTAGGAGTCGACAGCGCCGGTGGCTTCGTTGCATTGGTCAATCATCCCAAAATTGCACGCTGTTACCGCCATGCACCCGATCGAGCAGGTTGTCCCAACATCTTACAGCATGGGCAATCGACTTATGCAACCAATTTCATCCCGAAATTGTTTGCATTATTGGTCAGGCATGCATTAGCACAGATTTTCATTCGATTCAATTATAATCGAATTGGATGGTCGATCGGTAGCCTGATATATGGCTACCTTAACAGGACAAACAGATATCACTAACATACCAATGACAGGCAGACAGCAATGACCTGCAGGCATTACCACATGACCTACAGATAGCAATGACTAAAAATAAATTTCAAGAGAAAAGCAGACAGCAACGACCTACAAATATTTCCAGTGGCAAAAAAACACAAGAAGACCAATGACACGTACATAGCAACATACATAAATTGCCAATGGCAAGCGGACAGTAATGACAACTGTTAAAGGATACCTTAGCCCATATCAAAATTTAAAGATGGGGAGCAGGCATGTGTAGGAGGCTCTCATGCCCCTCCGCTCTCCTCCATCCCCCTCAGTTATGGTGTAATGTCCACCCGAAGCTACTTCCGGGTCAGTGAACATTGAGCAGGCGCTGCCTGGTGACACGCATCCTTGATCACGTGGCTAGGAGCGGTCTGAGCATGCACACTATGACGTAGTTCTGTAGTACACATGCGCAGAGCACTCCTGGGCAGCGATCAAGAATGTGCGTTGTTGGGCAACACTTGCTCAGTGTGCACCGACCATCCCAAACCCAGAAGTAGCTTCAGGGGACATCACACCATAACGGAAAGGAGGAGAACGGGGGAGCGGTGGGCATACAGAGAGCCACCTACACATGCCTGCTCCCGTTTTTAAATTTTGATATGGGCTAAGGAATCTTTTAAAAAGCAAATACTAGCAATCAGCAAATGGCAATAGAATTAAGATGTTACCAAATACAAGCATTTATCAGCCATAGCCATCTTTCCAAGACAGAAAAGCAGCATAGCTATGAAGCTATTACACTAAAATGTACACGTTAAACTGCTAGCAACAGCTTAAAGAGAACCTGAGGTGGTTCTTGGAAAGGTGAGGGGGCAGATGGGACAAAGGCATGTTCTCTGCCTCATGACATGCCTCTGTGTCCCCAACTGACGCTCTCTGTCCTCCCCCCACCGCCGTGCTGTAGCCTCCTGAGTTGAGCGACAATTTGTTGCAAACTCAGAGGTAGACACGGAAGAGCGGCGGTTTTTGTGGCTACCTGATCCTCTCGGCCCCACGGATCAGGTAGCCTACTTTTTTTTTTTCATTTTTTGAGCCCGCCTCAGGTTCTCTTCAAAGCCTGGTACACACGGTGCGCTAGTTACTTTAGGGAACCCAGCAGGAAACCTCATAGGGAAATTCAGGTAACGTGATTGGTGAATGGCTCCCTCTCGAATTGCTAGTTTTCCAGTAGGTTGTAGCAAACCACGCCCACTCTATTTGGCAAATCACAACATTGTGTTCCCTATGAGGTTTCCTGCTGGGTCCCTGAAAGACAACTAGCAGCACACACATCCAATTTTGATTGGCCAATAACGAGCCAATTTTAACTCCTCCATGCAGAAGGCCAGACTTTGAGGGAAGGCTCTGGGTCTTATAGAACATTCCCATTCCTCTCCTGGTCCCCTCATTGCAGCCCAGGCTCCCTCTCCATTACATTCTCCTGCAGCAGGAGGCTTTGAAGGTTTTTGGGAGCCCGAGTGCTCCCAAAACCAGGCGGCTGTGCTTACACATGCACAGTATGAAGCGACCGGTCCAGCACTTGGACTCCTGAAGACTTCTGAAGTCAACCGCAGTGGCAGAGAGCAGTCTCCGACAACGGTCAGAGACTGCAAACGAGGGAGCCAGCAATTGAACGAGGGGACCAGGAGGGGAATGGGAAGGCTCTATAGCACCCAGAGCCTTCCCTCTCCTTAAGTATCTTTAATTTTCGCTTCAGACTCCTGTTAAAGAGTCTGAAGCCTTTCAAAATACCTCTTTTTATGCTGCAGGCTTCTTCAGTATTATAAGCCAAGCTGATTCAATGTGGAGATGCGGCAGACCACATAACTCCACATAAATACAGACAGCATTTAAGGACTTCAGATGCGAAAATAAAAACTAATTTTTTACTCACCTGGAGCTTCTTCTAGCAGTTTAGCCCCTCACCGCAGCCCCAGTCCTCTTCGTGTCCCCGCTGGCTATCCACAAAGATGGCGACCTGCCGGCGGGGTCGGCTCTTCTGAGAGCACAACTAATGAGTGCCTGTGCATCCACGTCATCTTGTGCATAATGCGCTTGCGCAGTAGTTGTGCAGGAGTGTCCGCGCAGGCGATGAAGCGCCAACCATGCCAGCAGATCAACATCACTGTGGACGGCCAGCGCGGATAATGAAGAGGACAAGGGCTATGGACTGAACTGCTGCACGGGGCTGGAAGAGGCCCTAGGTGAGTAAAAAATAGATTTTGATTGTAGCATCAGAAGTCCTTTAAAGTCAAAGGCTGTATATGAACATTTGACCAAGAGACAGCACTATCTGATCGAATCTGATCAGAGAGATCTGTTGCCTGCCCACATATTGCAGGCCAATTACAGATCGATTACAATATGAAATCTCAGTTATTGGCCTTGTGATGCTACATCTGCCCGTCCCCCTATTGTTATTGTGCCCGCCTGCCCATGCATTAAAATACCTTATCTGTCCACTGTTGCCTGCTGCAGTGCGCAGTGACATCACACACGCACCATGTGCTATACACCGGCACCGAGTGGGGTGTGAATGCAAGACTGATGGAAACTGCGGCCGGCAATAGTGGACAGGTGAAGTATTTCAAAGCATGGGCCGGGGGGAATATTTACCTCCGTGGGGACAACGCCAGGGATTCCATTGTGTTTGACGCTCAGCCCGACATTGCATACCGTTACCTCCGTGCACCCAATCAACCACAGCAGCCAAAGATTCCCCAGCATGTCCAATCCATAGTCAGGGACGGATGTGTACTTTTTACTGCCCTAGGCCAGCAGTCAATGAACTGCTCCCTCCTTCACCCAGCACACACAATATATCACCGTTTGTTTGCTCTACTGAAGACAGTCAGTGGCATGTCTAAAGTGCTGCAGAAGATGTCAGATATATAAATATGTAATAATATGGTAGGACATTAGGCTATGACTATGGTAGGATTAGATTGTGAGCTCCTTTGAGGGCAGTCAGTGACATGACTATGTACTCTGTAAAGTGCTGCAAAAGATGTGATGGGAAGAAAAAAGTGGAGGAGGCAGGAGACGTTACACATGTGGAGAGACTGAGAATGGGCAATAAATCAGGCAGGGTAGGCTGAGAAACAGCAGCAGGCAAATCTCCGGTGCAGCTGCCTAACCTGACCTGACTTAAAGTGTAACTGTCGGGCATAAAATCAATTCTTTATTTTTATCTGGTAAACAATAAGGATGCTAATCAGGCACTCCAAAAGTTAAAATCACCATTACTTGCTGATAAATGATCATTCCCCAGTTTACCTGTCTCTTATTTGGTACGTTGCCGCACAAAGGAAGTTCCAGGGCATGCTGGGTTGTCCTTTTTTGCTTCTGTACATTAGTTTAGAATGAGGGGAAATAAAGAAGCAAAAAAAAAAAAAAAAGACAACCCAGCATGCCCTACAACCTCCTTTTTGCGGCAACGTACCAAATAAGAGTCAGGTAAACAGGGGAATGATAATTTATTAACAAGTAAAGTAATAGAGATTTTAACTTTTGGATTGCCTGGTTAGCATGCTTATTACTTGTTTACCAGATAAGAATAAAGAATTGGTTTTATGGGGCTGGTTCAGACGGACGCTTGCGGAGCGTTTACCACAAGCGTTCGGAACGTCGCGTTAAACGCTCCCATTCAAGTGAATGGGAGCATTTGCACCAAGCTTTTGCACACGTTGACACGAACGCGTTGTTCGGGTCCCGATTTTCGCTTGCGTTCGAGGTGCCCCTGGAAGCTACATGTAGCTTCCAGGGGTGGCCAACCGCGACGGGTAATGTCCCCCTAAGGGAAGGAAAAACCGCGACCGCATCCGAACGCGACGCGAAGGCTGCTGAAAGCCTGACCGCGCAGCCGCCGCACGTCATCAAACGTGACGCCGCGCAGCCATCCGTGTGAACCAGCCCTAAGTCTAAAATACCGATGCAGTGTTTTCCCTCCATGATTTTTTTTTCCCCCGCAAATGTTTTGTGAATAGAGCCCTATATCTGTTTCCTAATTACTACCCAATGCTGGTGCTGCTCCCTGACAGACAGCTCGTTTTCACGAGCCAGCTCACGTTTTCGTTATCTGTGATATATAGCCAAGGGGAACTTCAGCCAGGTAACATGATGCGAGTTGCCTGGCTGTGTCTGCTGCACGCGCTTCTACCACCCTCTCCATGATCAAAAGCTTGAACCTGGCCATTCCGTCTAGGGGCTAGACGGAATGGGGCATGCACAGCCACAAGCGAATCGATGCCCACCATTAGCAGGTGTAAATAGCAGTGCTGGCCAAGCCGCTCCCCCGACCCGCGCTATTGGATGCCTGGAGGATGTGAGCGCAACGATTGGCTGCTGACAACGCGTGCAGAATGTGCACACAACCCTTGCCACCAGCTCGGCTTTATGTGATATGGAGTAGAGATGGGAAGTTCGGATCTTTTCAATGATCCGGATGATTCGAATCGGATCATTGAAGAGATCCGGATCTTTGATTCGAATCTCGGATCATTTACTACGGGAAGCATTCGGGGGTGAAATAAACAGCAGGACAGGTCTGTGGACAGGAGAGGGGGAGGGGGGTGGACACTCAGAGAAGGGGAGAAGATGGACAGAGGGCAGGGAGTGGACAGAGAAGGGAGGAGGGACAAGCAGAGAGCAGAAATATTTGCACGTAATACCCACATGCTGAAGTCACATGCTTTACATATATTTCACCTATATGTTCATCTGTACACTTTGAAAGAAAAGGTCGCACAGTGAAAGAAAGCATTCCCAGAAGATAAGTGCAGCTGTTTAGTGCCGAGTGCAGGAGGATTATATTGCGCTGCAATCACAGTGCCTGCAAAGTTACTGAGCTGTGCTGAGCCAAAAGCTTCCAATGTGATCACTGTGCAGCACTACGGAACAGCCAGCCTATAATGGGCAGCACGTTATAGCCAGTATGTGTGCTCTACACATATCTGGCAGTGGCACCCATGTCCCCTCTCTCTCATCTACCTGTGTAGCTGCAAGGCTGCCTCCCATACAACAGAGCGATCCATCTCTGCTCTGCTTCCAGGACCCCGCTGCCCGCTGAGAGGGGGCGTGTCGCTCCTGGCCCCGCCCCTTTTGCGATCCGAATCACTCATTTTGATGATTCGGATGATCGACTCATAAAATAGATTCGGATCAAAGATCCGAATCGTTCATGATCCGGACAACACTAATATGGAGAGGGGGAGCAGCTGTATGGTTAGGGGAACTTCAGCCAGGTAACATGATGTGAGTTGCCTGGCTGTGTCTGTTACTACTTCTCGCTGCACGCGCCTTTACCACCCTCTCCATGATCAAAAGCTTGAGCCTGGCCATTCCATCTAGCCCCATGCAGCCACAAGCGATTCAGCGAATCGATGCCCATCATTAGCCATTGTAAATAGCAGTGCTGGCCAAGCCGCTCCCCCGACCCGCGCTATTGGATGCCTGGAGGATGTGAGCGCAGCGATTGGCTGCTGACAGCTCGTGGAGAATTGTCACCAGCTCGGCTATGTGTTTGATATGGAGAGGGGGAGCAGCTGAATGTTTTATGTTCCAGCAGATGCGGGGGACCTCGCCCGTCTGCTACTAGTACTAAACACAATAGAAGACACAAACCAGCAAACGAAACTTAACTTACAGAGCGACGCAGCGATCTCCCAAACAGTCACATTCACTAAGGCCGGGGTGGGCGTAACACAAAGCTATTTATTAGGAGCAGCTGCTCAGTTTTGGCGCCTTTTTTTTTTTTTTTTTTTTTTTACACCATCACGTGACCGAAAAGGCAAACTTTTAAAATGTTGGAAATTACTTTTTAAGCTGGATAACTGAATGTATCTCGGCTCATAAGCCGAGTTTTAATATGAACATTGTGAAAAAAAATTGAAATTCAAAGTAAGAAAAAAAAACGTATGCCAGACCTTCACCATGCCCCGCCCACGGAGCTTTAGCCAATCCCTGGCCACGCTCTCTGGAGTGATCCAGTAGTACTGGCAATCTGTGTGTATAACGAGCTGTGTGATCTCTGGCTGTCTAGCACTGAGAAGCTGCAGGATCTGCTATGCACAAAATCTCGTGTGAAGAAACGGATCTGTCCTGAATATAGCAGACCTGGGGAAAGGCAGCACCCTCCTCTGCAGGACATCACAAGAAGTCACATCCACATTTTAACTAGGACCATAAGACCCCGTTCACATCTAAAAACACTAGCGATTATCGCTAGTGTTTTGCGGGAGTGATTTTTCTGCGATTAATAAGGAAAAATCACTGGACACTAGCATTTTGGGAGTGATCGCGATTAGCGGTTCTATACATGCTAATTGCGATTACTCAGGAATCTCTGCCAAAATGCTGCATGTAACGCGTTTGCGGTTAACGCTAACGAAAAACGCCCTGCGATTGTGGCAGTGAGAATACTACCATAGGCTAACATGGGCTAGCGGTTTTGTGAGCGGGAATCGCGCGTTAAGGGCTCGTTCATACTGCAGGCGTTTTCGGTTTTTTTCGTCCGCCTGCGGTTTTTGAAAACGCCCCCCTCCCCACCCAACAGCGTGGCAAATGCATGTCTATGAGAAGGTTCATATCAGCGCGGGTCGTTCGTGGTGCGGGCAGGAAAGCTGTGCGTGCTCAGGCCGATTCCGCGTCAGTGAAAAATATAGGAAAATTCGTGAGCGCATACAAACACGATTGCGGTCGCGTTTTTAAGAATAAATACATTGTATTTATTCTTTTCCGGGTCAAAGAGTTCACTTCCTGACTTGCGTCAGGGAGTGCATTACAAAACCGCTCGGAAAAATGCTTAGAAAACCGCTAAGCACAAAAACGAATCGCCCACACAAGCGCCGGGAATCGGGGAAAAAAAGCTTTTCTAAGCGTTTTTGCAGAGCGATTGTTTTTTCACTTCCTGACGTCAGTCAGGAAGTGAACTCTTTCACCCAGAAATGAATAAATACAATGTATTTATTTATGAAAGCGCTTTTTCAAGTGCTTTGCGATTTCACTATATCTTACATTGAGCAAAAACGCTGGAGCTTCTTCCAAGGGCTGCCTGAAGTCTTCCTGGTCTCTGCGCTGCTCCGGTGCCCCCCCCCCCCCCCTGTGTATGCTGCAAAATTGCGCTGTAGTTATTTTTATGAGGAAGTGTGTGGACCAGGCAGACTTCGGGCCGGAACAAGCCCCAGGTAAGTAACTGGACACTAACATTTGCACTTTAAATTCCCTTAAGGTTACATTCCCAGTGGCAATTGCGATCCCTGTAGGAACGCAAATGATCAGGAACGTGGCACCGAACAGTATCCGCGCATTGGGCTTGATTCACAAAGCCATGATAACTCTTATCACGGTCATGCTAGCGTTTTGCGCGCACTATAACACACGTAACAGTTTTCACGTGTAAACGGACGCGTTTTGCGGAAAAATAGGACATTTTTGCACAAACATTCACAATTACGGCGAAAACCGTTATGCGTGTTATAGCGCGCACAAAATGCTAGTGCGACCATCAAGCCCATTGTGTCAGATACAGTAAAGCACACAGTGAAAAGTGTGCTTCACTTTTACTGTTAACGTATGTGCTACATCACAATGCTCCCACCTCACTGTGTGTGTTCCTATATGTGATGCATTTCAGTTCGTCAAGCCACTTTACAAGGCAGCCGTCATGCCACACTGCAATGCACCACTGTTAACCTAAAAATGTCCCTGTATAAGTAAAGTGCCCAAGGTAGATACTTACCTCAGTAAAGAGCCTCTATATAATGAAGAGGTTTCCACCTTCCTCTCGAGCAGAGCACGCCGTTACAGCACTGGGACCTTCTGAACTTATTCAACAAGGGCTTTTTGTATGGGTTTGCACTGCGCAGGCATACTGATGGCCTGCACAGTAGCATGGTGCTGCTCTTCAGTGTGCCTGTGGAGTGTGGCCGTGTTTGTTCAGAGACGGGGACTTTCACATGGGAAGCCTGATGTAAGTATATAACTTTTCCCTGAGGGCCCTTTCACACTGCCGCGGTGTTGTGCGTCAAAAAGACACACTGCTACCGCAGCCTAATGAAAGTCTATATGGAAGTTCATACTTCCCACGTTGTCGTACGCTGCGCCGGAGGTCCCCAATTTACCGCTAACTCAAAACTACGTTACCGCGTGGCTCCTGCGTCAATCTGTGTCGGCCCGGAAGTCATGTTAGTCTATGCGACCCAGGCTTCTTTAAAGAAGTTGATGTGTTGCTTCCGTGCACTTCGCAATACTCGAAGCAGGAAGTGACCATAAGCACACCTCACTTCCTGCTTGGCCTAATGCCAGACAGGGTAACACCGTGTACTAACGTGGTGTTCCCTGAAGGCCTGTTTTTGGCGCTGCGGTGCGACGGGCGCAACGCACTGCATCGATGACGCCAGTTTGCAGTGTGAAAGCAGCCTGGAGTCACAGGTTTGCTTCAAATTGCCTGAGGTGAACCCTCAGTCAAAAGTTAAAGAGATTCAGAGACAAGGGTTAAGCTACTTTTTTTACTTACCCTGGGCTGCCTCCAGCTCCCTAAGCACGTCTGTGTCCCTCGCCGTCCTCCTGCGATCTCCTGTTCAGCCACGGTGAGCCCCGGTAACAGGCTCAGTGACGTCACTCCGGGTCTACTGTGCATGCGCAGTAGGTCCGCGCATGCGCAGAAGACCCTGATTGGCTTCGGGCTCACCGCGGGCAGAACTGGAGAGAGCAGGAGGACAGCGAGGGGCGCAGCCGTGCTTAAGGGGCTGGAGGAAGCCCCGGGTAAGTAAAAAAACTAGCTTAACCCTCATCTCTGAGTCCCTTTAAATACCTAAAGCCCAATCTACACGATACGATTCTTTATACGATTCGATTACGATTCTATTTACGATCCGATTAAATCCAACATGTCCGATCGGGATTCGATTCAATTCGATTTGCCATTGCAAAACAATGGTAAATCGAATTGAATCGAATTGAATCCCGATCAGACATGTTGGATTTAATCGGATCGTAAATGGAACCGTAATCAAATTGTATAAAGAATCGCATCGTGTAGATTGGGCTTAAGAAGTGGCAAGACTCTGAATCCTATAAAGGCTTCCCACACTGTCCTCCATTACTGTGTCCCAAACACCCCCCCCCCCCCCCCCCCTAAGGAATCTGTAGAGCTTGTCAGATTTCAAGCTTGCAATTGCGCTCCTCTTCAAGCATGGCCATACTGTGTTAGCAAAGCCGCGCCTGCGCAATAAGCTGTGCTACTGCTAATGCTTCTGCTTGAAGAGGGTCACAGTTGGCAATGTGCAGAGTGTCCCGGACAGTGGTGGAGGAAGGCCCCTCTCCTTGGGTAAGTATCCTGAGAAAGAAAAAAATTACACATACTTGGGGCTTCCTCCATCCCCCTCCGGGCTGATCGCTCCCTCGCCATCCTCCTCCGCCTCCTGAATCGTCCACAATTCACCCCAGAAAGTCCCCTGGCTGGGGCGTAATGTAAGGCCCTGTCAACGCTCCGGACGATGGGGGAGCCCGCGCGGCCGGACTGCAACAACTGGCCCCGACTGGAGGAATGTCCGGAGTGAATTGCGGACAGTACCTGGAGGAGGACGGTGAGGGAGCGACTGGCCTGGAGGAAGCCCCAGGTATGTATAATTTTTTTTTCTCGTCCCCCGTCTCAGATACCCTTTAAAGGTGGCCACTAAAAACACAACATAATTGAAGTAGTAAGTTTATTCAATAAAATCGTTGTACTGAAAAATCAAATTAAATGTTTCCATTGTTCAATAGATTTCACTCAGTGGTGTAAGAATCACCCCCAGCAGACCTGCAATCAGAGTGGATGGGGGCCGATCCAGTAGGTACAGTGCTAGATATACAGCCTGTGGCTATTGGGAGGTGGGCCTTTTTCTTTTTTTTCCTCTCTTTCCTCTCCTTGGGAACCCCTCCTGTGCTCCTCCTACCACTGTTATCTCTCTCCTTCTACACTTGCAGACAGGCGCAGTGGTGGTGCATGGTCCTGATTATGCTAGAATCCAGCTTCGGGTCTTCTTCCCAACCTTGGTTGTCATGCAATTTCCTTTCCTGAGTCTTATCTGCAAGTTTGTGGTGGGGCTGGAGATGCTAAATGACTACTACGGCTGCAGCTAATTTATTTTATTTAAAGGGTTTCTGGGGCAATCCAAACTTTACAGAGTGGCCACGGGACTTCTTATGTGTCCCCATTACATCTGTGGCAGCTCACATCTGTCTGTGCTCAAGCTGTGGCACCCATTCACAGCTCCAACTGGGTATGGTTAGAGAGGGGTGTGTTCTCCATCCGCTCTGAACAGTAACTCTGACCAGGAATGTCCATTTTTTTCTTTTAATCATGCTCTCTGTTGTGGCTTCTGCACACAGCCTCGTGGGAGTTGCACAAAGAGGGCGCACAGTCTGGATGGAGCAGCTTCAACTTGAAAAGTGAATGGAAGGTATAGCCAGACCACAAGAGGATGGCCACAGAAAGCGAGGGACCATGGATATCTCAATCCACACATCAACTATGTATGTATGTATTTTTACTTGTATTACTGGATGCCTTAACTGTACAGTGTCTTGAACTTCTCATTTATATATGTTCCCCAATATTTGTTTTGGACTATGTACAGAACTACGGAAGATGTTGGCACTATATACAGTAAATTAAGAATAATAATAATTGTTTGCTGTGAAAGGTAGAATAATGGCTACAGTTGAGCATGTCTCATAATGGGGATAATGGCTGCATTTACCATTCATTGATGATGGGGGAAGGGGGTGGAGAGTTATACGGGGAAGAGGGGATGAGCTGGCCACACTTTGGTGTCTCCCAGGGCTGTTTCTTGGGCAGTGCAGGCAGGGCGACCGCCCTGGGTGCAGACTGGCAAGTAGAAGAAGGGGGGCGCAGGTAGAAGGACATAACTGCTAGGGAGCTGGTGATGCACAGTGCATCGAAATGGAAGAAGAAAGAAGACTACCAGTGTGATCACTTTTCTTGACTCCTCCTGGGCTGCCTGTGTCAGACGTCAAGTCATCATCACGTCACCACCGGGTGATGGTACCTAATATCCTGTAGCGGTACCCATAGAGGAGTCAGCTTTCTGGACTCTTTTCACCTGTGTGTTTTCCTGGTCCCTGCTTCCTCCTGTATGAGTGGCTGATCACTAGTAAGCAGGCAGATCTACTTGTGACCTGTGGCTGTGTGACTGTCCCTAAAGAGTAAGGTTTCGCGAGTCCACGGGGGCGGGGGGAAGGGGGCGCAATTTTTACACTCTCGCCCTGGGTGCAATTTAGTCAAGAAACTGCCCTGGTGTCTCCCCTCCTGGGGTCTCCCTTCTACAATGCTCTGTGTTTTGCAGAAGCACGGTGGAGCACGTGAACTGCATGTGCAGCCCTGTACCACCATAAAGAGTAAAAGTGGCCACTAACAATACAATTTGCCAAACGATCGTTTACTAACAGTTATTCATATGAAAGATCAGAAATTATCATTTGAGACCACTAAAGGACAAAAGTCTCTCAACCAATCCAATCAGATTGGATGGATGGGATTTAACCGAAAATCGTATTGATTTCATTAAAGAGAACCTGTAGCAAACAAAGTCCCCTGGGGGGTACTCAACTCGGTAAGGGAAAGCCTCAGGGTCCCAATGAGGCTTCCCCCTCCGCTGTAGCTGCAGGCAGTCCAGCGCTGGCTCCCCTGAAGCGTCCCGGAATCCTTCCTCGACAAGGCTCATAAGCGATGATTTACTTACCTTTCCTGGCTCCAGCGGGGGTGCTGTTGTGGCTCTCCGCATGGAGATAGGCGAAAATAGCAAATCTCCATCGGGTCCGCTCTACTGCGTAGGCGCAGGAGACTTGCACCTGAGCAGTAGAGTGGCCCGACAGCGATCGGCTATTTCCGCCTATCTCCGAGCGGAGAGCCGATACTGTGCCTGCGCTGGAGCCCGGGAGGTAAATATTTACATCCTCGCCGTTCCGGGAGGATTTTCGCCATCGCCGTGAGACCGAGGAGGACAGGGGAAGCCTCAATAGGATCCAGAGGCTTCCCCCACCCGATGGGGAGTACCCCCCAGGGGAGGTTTTTCTTATTGCAGGTTTTCTTTAATCTGATCACATTGGTTAGGAGATTTTTGTTAGTGGTCCCAAAGGATCATTTCCGATCGTTCACATGAATAATGGTTTGTAAATGATCGTTTGGCAAATTGTATGGTTAGTGGCCACCTTTCCGAGGCTCTGCACAGAGCTCACGGCCAGGCTGAAAAGAGGAAGCAGATAAACGTACTGCTCCGATGTGCTCTTGTGCGTATATCAGGGGGAGGAGGGTAACCCTCCAGGCTCCCTAACTCTAGCTGGGTGGAGCGGTGCACACATAAGCTGCTTAAGGGCCCGTTCACACTATGACACACATGCAGCAGATGCGGAAACGGTGTGGTGGGTGTGTCTGCTCAGGATGTGCAGGGGCATTAGGGTTAGCTCAGTGCAGTTTCTAGGCTAAAATGCACCCAGGGCGAGGGTGTAAAAATTGTGCCCCCCCCCCCCCCCCCCCCCGAGTAAGGTATAGGAGCCCGCAGTATAGGTTAGCCAGGTCTAGTTGCACTCAGTATAGGTCCCCCCAGTATAGGTAGCCAAGAATAGGTAATCCAGTATAGGTAGCCAGCTATAGGCCCCCAGTATAGGTAGCCAGGCATAGGTGAGCCAGTATAGTTGCCCCTGGTATAGGTTAGCCAGGTAGGTGCCTCCAGTATAGGTAGCCAGTATAGTTGCCCCCAGTATAGGTTAGATAGGCAGGTGCCCCCAGTATAAGTTAGATAGGTAGGTGCCCCACTACAGGTTAACTAGGTGGGTGCCTCTAATATAGGTAGCCAGAATAGTTGCCCCCAGCATAGGTTAGATAGGTAGATGCCCCTAGTATAGGATAGTTAGGTAGGTGCCTGCAATAGAGGTAGCCAGTATAGTTGCCACCTGTATAGGCTAGGTAGGTAGGTTAGATAAGTAAGTGCCCCCAGTATAGGTTTGATAGGTAGGTGCCCTACAGTATAGGTTAGTTAGGTAGGTGCCCCCAGTATAGGTTAGATTAGGTAGGTTCCCCCCGTATAGGTTAGATAGGTAGCTGCCCCCCAGTATAGGTTAGATTAGGTAGGTGCCCCCCCATTATAGGTTAGATTAGGTAGCTGCCCCCAGTATAGGTTAGATAGGTAGGTGCCCCCCACTATAGGTTAGATAGGTAGCTGCCCCCCAGTATAGGTTAGATAGGTAGGTGCCCCCCAGTATAGGTTAGATTAGTTAGGTGCCCCCCAGTATAGGTTAGATAGGTAGCTGCCCCCCAGTATATGTTAGATAGTTAGGTGCCCCCAGTATAGGTTAGATTAGGTAGGTGCTCCCCAGTATACGTTAGATTAGGTAGGTGCCCCCCAGTATAGGTTAGATAGGTGCCCCCAGTATAGGTTAGATTAGGTAGGTGCCCCCCAGTATAGGTTAGATTAGGTAGCTGCCCCCCAGTATAAGTTAGATAGGTAGGTGCCCCCCAGTATAGGTTAGATTAGGTAGGTGCCCCCCAGTATAGGTTAGATTAGGTAGCTGCCCCCCAGTATAGGTTAGTTAGGTAGGTACCCCCAGTATAGGTTAGATTAGGTAGGTGCCCCCCAGTATAGGTTAGATTAGGTAGGTGTCCCCCAGTATAGGTTAGATTAGGTAGGTGCCCCCCAGTATAGGTTAGATAGGCAGCTTCCCCCAGTATAGGTTAGGTAGGTCGGGTCCACCCCCCATAATGGAGGGGGGAGCCGGAGCCGCGGGGAGGGCAGCCCGACCTTTCCCTGGGCCGCCCTCTGTGCTCCCCCCTCAGACGCTGAGTAATGACACAGCAGGAAGCTCTGTGCATAACTACTCACCTTCCTGCGTTCCACTCGTCGCTGATCTCCTCTCGTGCGTCATAGACGCTGATACACACGCTGCTTCCGGCTAAACAGGAAGCAGCACGTGTATCAGCGTCTATGAGGAGAGGAGATCAGCGGCGAGTGGAACGCAGGAAGGTGAGTAGTTATGCACAGAGCTTCCTGCTGCGTCATTACTCTGCGTCTGAGGGGGGAGCATGGAGGGCGGCCCGGGGAGAGGTCGGGCTGCCCTCCCCGCGGCTCCGGCTCCCCCCTCCTTTACAGCACCCCCCTCACAGCAGCGCCCACGGCCCTAAAAATGGGCCTGGGTTAGCTAATACCATAGGGGAGGGGCAAAGGTTGCTACATGCTGACAGAGAAGTTAACAATAGACATTGGCACTGTGTCAAGCAGGGGCACAGTGATGGATGGATGGTTGAGTTCAGCACTGCTGGGTTCACTGTCCATTTGTAAAGTGCTTCAGTGCAATACACAATAGTGGAAATCATGCAAGAAATCACATACCAGCGTGTAACATAAATGTGTAATGGGTGCGGCGGAGAAAAATAGCCTGACAGCTATTTCACACTTGGTGCTTCTTCTGAGGCTAATAGCTGGTATGTGCTTTCTTGCATGATTTCCACAATTGTGTAATGTATAGCACCTTAATCACTTCGGTACTAGCAGCCTCTGCCTCCTTAAGGACCAGAGGCTGCTGGTACACTAAAACGCTGCATACCGGTGAATCGCCGCAAAAATCCGCCGATCTCGCCGGTCACCCTGCTCTGTCCCCGCCGCAGGCTGCTCTCTCTGCCGTCGCTATGACGGCAGAGCGCTGTGCGCCGGTCGGGAGCCGCTTTTATTGGCTCCTGACCCTGTCACTCAATGTAAGCCAATGGGAACGGCTTTCAGTAATGACAGGGCCAGGAGCCAATGAAAACGGCTCCTGCCCGGCTCACAGTGCTCTGCCGTCATAGAGACGGCAGGGCGAGCAAATTGCAGCGGAGAGAAAGCGTCGGGAATGGCGGGGAAGCGCGGTGAATGGGACGTAGAGCTTACGTCCAGTCAGAACCGCAGCGCCCCCTGCCCGACGTAGATTTGTACTGCGTCGGTCCGGAAGAAGTTAATAAAAAACAATGGACCCAGCAGTGCCGGCCTCTGCCACCATCTCTTCTACTGAAACATACTGCTTAAAGTGGACCAGAACTCATAACTCCCCCTCTGCTCTAAAAGATAAGCAACAGCATAATAACCTTTAAAGAAAAAACATTTCTTTTGTTACAGCCGATACCGATCCTGCAATAAATCTGCAGTGTGCCTACTTCCTGCTTTTGTGGAAGCAGACATAGGTTTAATATACTGTGTTTACAAATCAGCTGCTCTGCTGAGGCAGCCAGTTGACACAGCTGAGCGCTCAAGTTACACTTGTGATTAGTCACAGATGAGGGGGAGCTAAACTCTCTAAATACATGCAAGGTGCATTTCTCTCTCTTTCCTTCTGTCCTGTGCAGGGGTTCAGGTCCACATTAATAGAACTACCCAATTCTTCTAACATCTGGGCACACAAATGCTTCCTAATACTTAAGGAGAAGGGGTTCCTATTACCACCTAAAGGTGACCATTAACGATACAATCCTACGGCCAATCTATAATTTCTGATTGTAAAGGTAATCATAAACAATAGGTGGTGCCCATTAATGTCCGAATTCCTGTTAACTTGAATTGGGCAACGGGAATTTGGCTTGTTAAAGGGGGGGAGTGTTCCAGAGACGGGGGGCAGCTCTAGAGAAGTCCTGCAGTCGTGTGTGGGAGTTCGAGATATGCGGGGCGACGAGGTGAAGGTCCTTGGAGGAGTGGAGAAGGCAGCCATCGAGATGTGACCCCAGATGCTGATGGTCTCTCTTTCAGCAGTCCAATATATTGAATTATGCTTGTGTATCTCATTGTTGTGCTGCTGTAGTCCCCGCAGCATTGCACCTCATACTAGTCCCTCTGCCTCCATCTGAATAGAACAGAACAGGCTGCTTCCCAGCAAGCAGAGCAGAATGTTCATGCGTTAATCATTCATTTGAGCAGGAATCATTGCAAGTAAGTGGGCAGCTTGATATTGCTTCCATTAGAATGTCACCATCCTTCTGCATTGATTTTGCTGTTCAATTCCTTGCAGGTTCAAGCACTGTAATCAAATCTGCTGGTAATCTATTGCCTTTAAATATGTTATCGATCAACTTTCAACGATTTTGACTGAAATTGATCAAAAGTATTGTTGAGTAGGATGTAAAATACAGTGGCGTAGCTAAGAAGCTGTGGGCCCCGATGCGAGTTTTACAATGGGGCCCCCCCCAAGCACTCTATACATAACAATTGCTATGGCGCACCAAAACCTGCCAATTGCAAGTACAGTGTCAGAGGTGCAAGAAGGGGATGGGGAACAGTTTGTTAATGATTACCACTATTCAAAGTATCTATAGAAGTGATTATTAGGCGCACAGGACCAATAGAGAGCTAATACTGTAGTTGAGGGAGGGCCCTTCGGGGCCCCTCTGGCCCAAGGGCCCCGATGCGGTCGCTACCTCTGCACCCCCTATTGCTGTTCCCCTTCTTGCACCTCTGACACTGTAGTTGCCATTGGCAGGTTTTGGTACGCCGTATCAATTGTTATGTATAGAGTGCTTGAGGGGCCCCATTGTAAGACTTGCATCGGGGCCCACAGCTCCTTAGCTACGCCACTGGGTACTAACCATGTCATACTGTGAATGCTCCTGAAGACTTTCCATTTTTTGTTAGATATTCTGAGCCAGTTGTCAAGCCATTACAGTTTGGCTCTTGTCAAAGCTGTTACGTCTGCCCATTTTTCCTTCTTACCACACCATGTAGAAGAAGTAACTGTTCACTTGCTGCCTAATATATTTTAGCCCTTGTAGGTGCCATTGTATCAAGATAGTCAATGCTATTCAAGTCACCTGTTAGTCCTTTCACACTGGGGCGGTGCGGTGCGTCAAATTGACGCACTGCTACCACTCTCCAATGCAAACCTATGGGGAAAACACATTACCTGCGTCACGGTGCGGTCTGCCAGAAGTTTCCCATCTGACGCGGCTCCAAAACTACGTTACCACGCGATTTCTGCGGCGATCTGTGTTGGCCTGAAAGTCATGTTAGTCTATGGTGACGCAGGGATTTTTAAACACTTTCCAACATTACATTGCAGCGCGGAAGTACATTTTTTATAATACACTTCCGAGCACGATTGCTTGGCCGTCAGGAAGTGAGCGTTAGTTCCTGCTTGGCCAGATGAGGAATATCGCGTAGTAACACTGCCAGTTTGCAGTGTGAAACCAGCCTAAAGGTGTACATGTAATTAACGAGCCGGCAAATTTGGGCACAGGGTGAAGCCAAAAAAAGGCTCACTGCTCCTGCAAAAGTCCCCGCAGCATTACTATTTCCCTCCAGACCGCCGGCGACTGTGATGTAAGATGTAATTCGGCTGGCAGCTATTGCTCTATGCTATTTGTATCGTTATTTGGGCCATCTGTTGATGGCGCCTAAATTAGTGCCTGAGCACCGAAATAGCTGTAATGCGTATGTACAGTATATACTTGTCACCGGTGAATTGGGCACAGAGTGAGCCGAATGACGGCTGTCCCTGCTGGCGCAAAACTCCACAGCAGTGTTAAATATTATTCCCCCTCTGAGTTTTCGCAACTCGGGGTAGATGTAATTTGAGGCCCAGCAACGCACAGTATTACATTACTGCTATGAGGCTCCTAGTTTCGGTGCCCTGAAACAACCTGTTTCGGTTTTCCATTACCACCTATGGCGGCGGCTGCTGCGCCCAAATTTCCTACGCCGTTTTTGCCTGACTTGTCTTAAAGGGCATCTAAAGGGAGAAGGACACAGAGACTGACATATTATTTCCTTTTAAACGATGCTAATTGCCTTGCTGCCCTGCTGATCCTTTGCCTTTAATACAGTAATTTTAGCTAAAGACCCTGAAAAAGCATACAGATTAGATTTTTCTGACTGAAGTCTGACAAGATTAGCTGCATGCTCATGTTTCAGTTGTGTGGTTCAGACACAACTGACCAGAAAGATCAGCATATTCCTTTCATTTCAGGGGCTTGATTCACTAAACCGTAATAACGCGTTTTGCGTGCGTTATAACGCACGTAGCAATTTTCACTCACAATCACGAATTTTTGCACGCAATCGCAAATTTTCACACGAAAATTTGCAATTGGGCCCGAAAATTGTTACGCGTGTTATAACGTGTGCAAAACGCTAGCACAGCCGTTATATCAGTTATCACAGTTTAGTGAATCAAGTCCAAGGTGTGTTTTAAAGTTGTGGCTGATTGGTATTTGTTTGCTGCATTTCTGGAAGGATGAGCAATGCTGAAATGGTTAAAAAACAATACTGAGACGGAATTTAAAATGCTTAAAGTGTACCTGAGATGAATGGAGGCAAAACATTTATACTTACCTGAGTCTTCCTCTAGCCCCCTTCAGGCCATGGGCTCCCTCGCCGCCTCTCTCGGGCCACTCCGGTCACCGCTAGCTGTCCCAGTATCTCTGAGAGTCATGCTCCTTCACCCATGCTCATTATCCTCCCGTGGCCGGGAGCGCTCTATACCTGCGCAGGCCGCCTATGCATGACAGAGCGCGACTCACAGAAGTACCAGGACGGCTAGCGGACAATGGCAGCAGCCCAGAGAGACGGCAAGGGCCTGAACTGGGAGGGAGAAAGCCCCAGGTATGTATTTTTTGCCTCCATTCATCTCAAGTCTCCTTTAATAAACTTCTTTAATAGATAAGCTTATTTATTTATTTTCCTTACAATGGATGTTTGTTATTAACTTCATTATAAAAATCAACTTATAAATAGTTTTATTTAGTTCTTAAAGCCAGCGGAGTTTTCCTTTAAAAATCATCGGCAAATCCTTTCTGTTGTGGATGCGGTCATCAGTCCTCTCAAAGGGAAGCCTCTGTGAAAAGATTTACCCAGCTGAATGTGGAGGGAGAAGGTGCACCTACCATGGAAAGATCACTGTGAGTACACATCGGTGGGGTTCAGCGCTAATGATGGGCATGTCTAGGAGAACTCATGGAGAAGCATGTGATGTTTGATCAGCTGATAGATTTGCAAAGCTCTGATTTGGTGGGATCACATCCTGCTTTAGCACATGAGCATGACTAGCAAATCAGAGACTTACATATCTATCACCTGACTGGCGCTACACTAGGGCATGGAGAGGCACGTGCCCCCCTACTGATGATTGTACATCCCCCCATCCCCCCCCCCCCCCGGACACACAAGTCACAAACAGCCAGTGTATCATGCACACAGCACACACACAGCAACATGCTGCTGTGTGTAGAATGACTGGCTGTGATGCCCCACCCCCTCTCCCAGCAGAGCGGACTCTAGTTAAATGTGTGTCTCTGACACACAGCCTACTGCCTGTCCCTGGAACAGCTGTTCTGCTCACCCCCCAGCAGACAGGAGAAGAGGAGGAACACCTGCAGCAATGGAAGATCAGCATCTCACTGCTGCAGGAGAGATTGAAAACCGGCACAGCTGTGAAGCTGACAGTGATGAGATGAGCACAGGCGTCTCACCCACCAGGCAGCTATAAATTCTTGCCTAGAGTGGCAGGAGGAAGCAGGAGCGCTGCTGCACTGAGTAGTGAGAGAAGAAATGCCTCTCAGGTATCAGTTTACACTACAGCAGCAGCTAACAGCAGCGCCTGACTGGACTCATAACTGATTCACTGACTGATTAATTCAGTTCCTTCAGCTCAGTGATTCAAAGAACCACAGTAATGAGTCTGACAGAAGACTCCGAGTACAGCATCAGCTCCTGAGTCCTGACACTTCACTCTTAACTAATTCATTCAATTCCTCTCTCTCTGCTACTAGTAACTGCGTGGATGACTGAGTGCAGGGACGGGGCAGAGGCGAGAGAGGCTCCAGCCTCAGGGTGCAGTGTAGAAGGGGGGCGCACATCTCACTCAGCTATCATTCCCCTATTGTGTTTGAAGCAGAGAGAAATAAGAAAAGGGGATACGTGGTAGTGACTACAAGCCACCAGACTAGAGATTAAGGGGTTGGGGGGTTGGGGGCCTGGGGTGCCTCTTAGTCTAATAACAATCAGTGTGTGACAGATGGGGGGGCGAAATTTGGCATCTCAGCCTTGGGTGCTGAAGGACCTTGTCCCGGTACTGACTGAGTGTAGCAGCCAGGCATGGACTGCCCCCCAGGCCGCCTTTTATTCAGTGATTTGGGGCTAGTCTGGTGTTTGGTGTGTTGGGGTTTGTTGTTGTAAGACAAAGTGAAATACTAGGCTAGCTGATAAAAGTGCAATTAGAGGGCAGGCATGCTGGTAAATATACACAGCATGATGCAGAGCTCGTCTGGAGGGTCTGTGGGAAAAAAAATCTGTCTGGTCTCTCCCCATTGTTATAATGACTGCATGTGGATAAGGTGTTAAACAGGTTGAAAAGTTTTGACAGTCCCTAGACTCCAGGAGGGCTGCTTTCTGACTTGTGTGAGAGACTGTCAGGGCCAGCAGTCCTATTACCGGCAACTAGTCTCTGTGTAATGTGGGACTGCAATACAGATAAACTCTATGCTCCATCTCCTGCTATTCTCAGTCTCACTCCACTCCTCCTCTGCTTGGGCTAGTGCACGACAAAATCGTAATAGCAATCGCTAGCAATTTGCAAATGCGACTTGATAATTTGGGCTGAGGCTGCCATGATAACGGGCCTCAAGTCTATGTTTCCCCCCAGGCCAAAAGGTCCCAGTCCTTCCCTGGTAGTAGCATAGTGTGTGTGTATAGTGTATGTCTACTGTGCGCTGTGTGTGTATAGTGTGCGTGTGTATAGTGTATGTCTACTATGTGCTGTGTGTATAGTGTGTATAGTGTGCGTGTGTACTGTGTGTACTGTGTATAGTGTGTGTGTTGTGTGTATTTTCTGGTGAACCCATGCCGCAATAAGTGTATTTTCTGATTTTCTGGTGAATTGCTGCTGTATTATGATTTTCGGGGGTCTTGGGGTGGGGTTCACCACGGGGGTGGGGGGTATGGGGCTGGGGGTCAATCACGGGAGGTGGGGGGGCGCCACAGGATTTCTCACCTGGATTGACAAAATGGCTAGAGACGCCCCTGGTGATGAGGGCCTGTTCTCACTAGGGCAATTAGCTGGCGATGCCCTCTAATCGCCGAAGCGCCAGCGTGTTTAGTTTTTACTGTTTTGTAACATCAAAAATGTGAACAGAGTTAAGAAAAGTACAGTGGTCCAACAGGGATCTGAATATTACAGGTATCCACAGCTTGTACAAGTATGCATCAAAAATAATTATACCTAGGTAACATGAGTATGCATTATGAAATTACATACAGGCAACTGCATTATCTATAAAATCATACAAGTAAGTTGCAGGTAGAGCTGTATTATGCTGGGCATACACAGTTAGATAGTTCTTAGATAGGGTAGATAGTTCTAGCTGATGGCTCGATTGATAAGATCCAACCTGTCCGATCACCGCGGCAGATCGATACCGCGCTCTATCCCCGCGGGCGGACAATAGAAAAAAACGAAGCGCTGATAAGAAGCACCCGCGGGGACGAGCGGGAATCGATCCGCGCGGACGAGCAGTGACGCGACGGCATTGAGCCGCTGGCTCGATATTGGCGCATAAACGAAGCGTGTATGCCCAGCATTACAGTGCAATATTTTAGCTAAAGTAATTATGTAACCAGTAGCCAATCAAGCAGAGTATACCTCAGATCTCATTGCGGATCTTAACCACTTGCCGACCGCCCACTGTACATTGGCGGCTGCAAAGTGGCATGCCCAGGACCACGTAACGCCAATTGGCGTCGGGTCCTGGGACTCTTCCGGGCCGGGGATCGCGCCCTGTGATGCGCACGCATCTGCCGGCAATAGGCTCCGCCCATCCGCGACGCCGCGTTAGAAGTGTATAATACGCTTTGCAATGTATACAAAGCGTACTAAACAGGCTGCCTCCTGCCCTGGTGGTCCCAGTGATCGAGGGACCACCAGGGCAGGCTGCAGCCCTCCCTGTCTGCACCCAAGCACACTGATCTGCCCCCCTCCTGCCCCCTGATCGCCCACAGCACCCCTCAGACCCCCCCCCCCCCCCCTGCCCAGACCCCTGTTTGCACCCAATCACCCATCAATCACTCTCTGTGACTATCTGTCAATGCTATTTTTGAGATTAGGTCCTAAACTGCCCCCTGGGGGCTCCTGATCACCCCCCCCCACACCCTCAGATCCTCAGCCACCCCCCCCCCTCCCCTGTGTACTGTATACATCTATCTTCCCCTATAATCATCCACTGATCACCTGTCAATCACCCATCAATCACCACCTGTCACTGCTACCCATCAGGTCAGACCCTAACCTGCCCCTTGCGGGCATCTGATCACCCACCCACACCCTCAGATCGCCCGCAGACCTGCCGTCAGATCGCCTCCCAAATGCATTGTTTACATCTGTTCTCTCCTCTAATCACCCATCAATCACTCCCTGTCACTATCTGTCAGCGCTATGTTTTAGATTAGTCCCTAAACTGCCCCATGGGGGCTCCTGATCACCCCCCCCACACACCCTCAGATCCTCCCCAGACCCCCCCTGTGTACTGTATACATCTATTATCCCCTGTAATCACCTGTCAATCACAAATCAATCACCCCCTGTCACTGCCACCCATCAGCTCAGACCCTAACCTGCCCCTTGTGGGTACCTGATCACCCGCCTACACCCTCAGATTGTCCGCAGACCCACCCTCAGATCACCTCCGAAAGTGCATTGTTTACATCTGCTCACCCCTCTAATCACCCAGTGATCACCCATCAATCACCCATCAAACACCCCGTCACCACCTGTCACTGCTACCCATCAGATCAGACCCTAATCTGCCCCTTGCGGGCACCCAATCACCCGCCACACCCTCAAATAGCCCCCCAGACCCGCTCTGATCAACTCGCCAGTGCATTGCTTGCATATATTTTCCCTTGTAATCACCTACTTTTCACCTATCAATCACCCCGTCACCCCCTGTCACCACCTGTCACTGCTACCCATCAGATCAGACCCTCATCTGCCCCTTGCGGGCAACCAATCACCCGCCCACACCCTCTCAGATAGCCCCCCAGACCCTCTCTGATCAACTCACTAGTGCATTACTTGCATATATTCTCTCTTGTAATCACCTACTTTTCACCTATCAATCACCCCGTCACCCCCTGCCACCACGTGTCACTGCTACCCATCAGATCAGACCCTCATCTGCCCCTTGCGGGCACCCAATCACCCGCCCACACCCTCAGATAGCCCCCCAGACCCCCTCTGATCAACTCACTAGTGCATTGCTTGCATATATTCTCCCTTGTAATCACCCACTGATCACCTATCAATCATCCCGTCACCCCCTGTCACCACCTGTCACTGCTACCCATCAGATTAGACCCTAATCTGCCCCTTGCGGGCACCCAATCACCCGCCCATACCCTCAGATAGCCCCCCAGACCCCTCTGATCACCTCCCCAGTGCATTATTTACATCTGTTCTCCCCTCTAATCACCCACTGATCACCCATCAATCACCCCCTGTCACCACCTGTCACTGCTACTCATCATACCCATCAGATCAGACCCTCATCTGCCCCTTGCGGACACCCAATGACCGGCCCACACCCTCAGATCGCCCTCAGATACCCCGATCACCTCCCCAGTGCATTGCTTGCATCTATTCACACCCTGAGACACCCATCAATCACCTCCTGTCACCCCCTAGCACACCTACCCATCAAATCAGGCCCTAATTTGCCCTGTGTGGGCTCCTGATCACTTGGCCAAACCCTCAGATCCCCCTCAGACCCCCTTCCGATCATCTCCCCAGTGCATTGATTGCATCTATTCTCCCCTCTAATCACCCACTGAGACACCCATCAATCACCTCCTTTCACAACCTGTCACCCCCTAGCACTCCTTTTCATCTGATCAGGCCCTAATCTGCCCCCCTGCGGGCTTCTGATCCCCCGGCCAAACCCTCACCCGCCCCACCGCAGTGACAGAATTTTTTTTTCCTGATCACTGCTGGTACAACTTAATTGTGGCTGAGACCAACCGTTATGCCACACAATATGCAACCGCCAATCCAAGAAGCTACTATGCCCAGCTTTTTTTGGTGGAAGCCACTCCAAGTTTCAATCACCTGTCAATCACCCATCAATCACCCTCTGTCACCACCTGTCACTGCTACCCATCAGATCAGACCCTAACCTGCCCCTTGCGGGCATCTGATCACCCACCCACACCTTCAGATCGCCCGCAGACCCGCCGCCAGATCACCTCCTCTAATCACCCATCAATCATTCCCTGTCACTATCAGTTAGCGCTATTTTTTTAGATTAGTCCCTAAACTGCCCCCTGGGGGCTCCTGATCACCCCCCACACCCTCAGATCCTCCCCAGACCCCCCATGTACTGTATACATCTATTCTCCCCTGTAATCACCTGTCAATCACCTGTCAATCACAAATCAATCACCCCTGTCACTGCCACCCATCAGCTCAGACCCTAACCTGCCCCTTGTGGGCACCTGATCACCCGACTACACCCTCAGATTGCCCACAGACCCACCCTCAGATCACCTCCAAAAGTGCATTGTTTACATCTGCTCACCCCTCTAATCACCCAGTGATCACCCATGAATCACCCATCAAACACCCCGTTACCACCTAACACTGCTACCCATCAGATCAGACCCTAATCTGCCCCTTGCGGGCACCCAATCACCCGCCACGCCCTCAAATAGCCCCCCAGACCCGCTCTGATCAACTCACCAGTGCATTGCTTGCATATAGTCTCCCTTGTAATCACCTACTGATCACCTATCATTCACCCCGTCACCCCCTGTCACTGCTACCCATCAGATCAGACCCTAATCTGCCCCTTGCGGGCAACCAATCACCCGCCCACACCCTCAGATAGCTCCCCAGACCCGCCCTGATCAACTCGCCAGTGCATTGCTTGCATATATTCTCCCTTGTAATCACCTACTTTTCACCTATCAATCACCCCGTCACCCCCTGTCACCACCTGTCACTGCTACCCATCAGATCAGACCCTAATCTGCCCCTTGCGGGCACCCAATAAACCGCCCACACCCTCAGATAGCCCCCCAGACCCCCTCTGATAAACTCGCCAGTGCATTGCTTACATCTGTTCTCCCCTCTAATCACCCACTGATCACCCATCAATCACCCCCTGTCACCACCTGTCACTGCTACCCATCAGATCAGACCCTCATCTGCCCCTTGCGGGCACCCAATGACCGGCCCACACCCTCAGATTGCTCTCAGGGTCTGATCTTTTATGAACTCACCATACACCTAACGGAATACCTTGGAGTGTCTTCTTTCCAAAATGGGGTCACTTGTGGGGTTCCTATACTGCCCTGGCATTTCAGGGGTCCTAAACCATGAGGAGTAGTCTTGAAACCAAGTGCCTCAAAATGACCTGTGGGTAGGACGTTGGGCCCCTTAACGCACCTAGGCTGCAAAAAAAGTGTCACACATGTGGTATTGCCGTACTCAGTAGAAGTAGTATAATGTGTTTTGGGGTGTATTTTTACACATACCCATGCTGTGTGGGAGAAATATCTCTGTAAATTACAATTTTTTGATTTTTTTTTTTTTTTACACACAATTGTCCATTTACAGAGATATTTCTCCCACCCAGCATGGGTATATGTAAAAATACACCCCAAAACACATTATACTACTTCTCCTGAGTACAGCAATACCACATGTGTGACACTTTTTTGCAGCCTAGGTGCGCTAAGGGGCCCAACGCCCAATGAGTACCTTTAGGATTTCACAGGTCATTTTGAGACATTTTGTTTCAAGACTACTCCTCACGGTTTAGGGCCCCTAAAATGTCAGGGCGTTATAGGAACTCCACAAATGACCCCATTTTAGAAAGAAGACACCCCAAGGTATTCTGTTAGGAGTATGGTGAGTTCTTAGAAGATTTTATTTATTTTTTGTCACAAGTTAGCGGAAATTGATTTTTATTGTTTTTTTTCACAAAGTGTCATTTTCCGCTAACTTGTGACAAAAAATAAAATCTTCTATGAACTCACCGTACTACTAACGGAATACCTTGGGGTGTCTTCTTTCTAAAATGGGGTCATTTGTGGGGTTCCTATACTGCCCTGGCATTTTAGGGGCCCTAAACCGCGAGGAGTAGTCTTGAAACCAAATGTCTCAAAATTACCTGTGAAATCCTAAAGGTACTCATTGGATGTTGGGCCCCTTAGCGCACCTAGGCTGCAAAAAAGTGTCACACATGTGGTATCGCCGTACTCAGGAGAAGTAGTTTAATGTGTTTTGGGGTGTATTTTTACATATACCCATGCTGGGTGGGAGAAATATCTCTGTAAATGACAAGGTTTTGATTTTTTTACACACAATTGTCCATTTACAGAGATATTTCTCCCACTCAGCATGGGTATGTGTAAAAATACACAGCAAAACACATTATACTACTTCTCCTGAGTACGGCGATACCACATGTGTGGCACTTTTTTGCACCCTAACTGCGCTAAGGGGCCCAAAGTCCAATGAGCACCTTTAGGATTTCACAGGTCATTTTGAGACATTTGGTTTCAAGACTACTCCTCACGGTTTAGGGCCCCTAAAATGCCAGGGCAGTATAGGAACACCACAAATGACCCCATTAAAGAAAGAAGACACCCCAAGGTATTCCATTAGGATTATGGTGAGTTCATAGAAGATTTTATTTTTTGTCACAAGTTAGCAGAAATTGATTTTTATTGTTTACCTAAAGGTACTCATTGGACTTTGGGCCCCTTAGCGCAGTTAGGGTGCAAAAAAGTGCCACACATGTGGTGTCGCTGTACTCGGGAGAAGTAGCATAATGTGTTTTGGGGTGTATTTTTACACATACCCATGCTGGGTGGGAGAAATATCTCTGTAAATGGACAACTGTGTGTAAAAAAAAAAATCAAAAAAATCTCATTTACAGAGATATTTCTCCCACCCAGCATGGGTATGTGTAAAAATACACCCCAAAACACATTATACTATTTTTCCTGAGTACGGTGATACCACATGTGTGACACTTTTTTGCAGCCTAGGTGCGCTAAGGGGCCCAAAGTCCTATGAGCACCTTTAGGCTTTACAGGGGTGCTTACAATTTAGCACCCCCCAAAATGCCAGGACAGTAAACACACCCCACAAATGACCCCATTTTGGAGAGTAGACATCCCAAAGTATTCAGAGAGGGGCATGGTGAGTCCGTAGCAGATTTCATTATTTTTTTTGTCACAAGTTAGCAGAAATGTAAACTTTTTTTTATTAATTTTTTTTGTCACAAAGTGTCATTTTCCGCTTGTGACAAAAAATTAAATCTTCTATGAACTCACCATGCCTCTTAGTGAATACTTTGGGATGTCTTCTTTCCAAAATGGGGTCATTTGGGGGGTATTTATGTTATCTTGGAATTCTAGCACCTCATGAAACCTGACCGGTGCTCAGAAAAGTCAGAGATGCTTCAAAATGGGAAAATTCACTTTTTGCACCATAGTTTTTAAACGCTATAACTTTTACCCAAACCAATAAATATACACTGAATGTTTTTTTGGGACAAAAATGTATACAGAAATTTTACTTTGACAAATTTTATCACAGAAAGTTAAAAAAATCATTTTTTTGACAAAATTCATGTCTTTTTTAATGAATATAATAAAAACTAAGAATCGCAGCAGCAATCAAATAGCACCAAAAGAAAGCTGTATTAGGGACAAGAAAAGGAGGTAAAATTCATTTAGGTAGTAGGTTGTATGACCGAGCAGTAAACTGTTAAAGCTGCAGTGGTCTGAATGGAAAAAAAGTGTCTGGTCCTTAAGGGGTTTTATGACTGCAGTCCTTAAAGCAGAATATAACCCTGCATTTCAACTTTGCTCTAAAACATTATTTACAGTATATTATATGCAACCAGCATTTTTTTTTTTTTACTAGACCAGCATTGGAAGGGTTACACAGGGCTTTAAAGTTCCTTTAGATTTCTGCAGACGCATCCGAAGCTGAAAAGAGATACATTTTGTTTACAGAAATGTATCTAAGTGTTGAATGACTCATCTCTCTGACTGAGAAGGAGCTTGGAGGACTGCCAAAGAGTGTGTAACTGTTTATCAATAGATACATAGAATGTAACAATCTGAACTTCTGCATATCTCTCCACGGAACTTGAAACGTCTGTGTTTAACCCTTTCAATGCTGGTCTAGTAAAAAAAAAAATGCTTTTTGCATATAATATGCTGTAAATAATATTTTAGAGCAAAGTTGAAATGCAGGGTTATATTCCGCTTTAAGTGGTTAAAGAGCTACAGAGAAGAAGAAGAAGCAGAGTAGAGAAGAAAGCTGAAGAAAGAGGGAAAAGGAGAAAGAGAGAAGACAAAGAGCTCTCCGACATCCCCGCCACCTGACCCCAGCCAAAGACCAATTATTAGTGACATATCTATTTAGAATCACCTTGGTGAGAAGCTAAGTGAGGATGAAATCAAACCTGAAATCAAGCCTCAAGACAAGTAGGAAGGGCATCTACATTGTTATACCAGGGGTAGTGTTGGGCGAACAGTGTTCGCCACTGTTCGGGTTCTGCAGAACATCACCCTGTTCGGGTGATGTTCGAGTTCGGCCGAACACCTGATGGTGTTCGGCCAAACTGTTCGGCCATATGGCCGAACTAAGAGCGCATGGCCGAACGTTACCCGAACGTTCGGCTAGCGCTGTGATTGGCCGAACGGGTCACGTGTAGTGTTGGGCGAACATCTAGATGTTCGGGTTCGGGCCGAACATGGCCACGATGTTCGGGTGTTCGAGCCGAACTCCGAACTTAATGGAAGTCAATGGGGACCCGAACTTTCGTGCTTTGTAAAGCCTCCTTATATGCTACATACCCCAAATTTACAGGGTATATGCACCTTGGGAGTGGGTACAAGAGGAAAAATTTTTTAGCAAAAAGAGCTTATAGTTTTTGAGAAAATCGATTTTAAAGTTTCAAAGGGAAAACTGTCTTTTAAATGCGGGAAATGTCTGTTTTCTTTGCACAGGTAACATGCTTTTTGTCGGCATGCAGTCATAAATGTAATACATATAAGAGGTTCCAGGAAAAGGGACCGGTAATGCTAACCCAGCAGCAGCACACGTGATGGAACAGGAGGAGGGTGGCGCAGGAGGAGAAGGCCACGCTTTGAGACACAACAACCCAGGCCTTGCATGAGGACAAGAAGCGTGCGGATAGCAATTTGCGTTTCGTCGCCATGCAGTCATAAATGTAATACAGATGAGAGGTTCAATAAACAGGGACCGGAAACGCTAACCCATCACAGATGTTCATTGTTCATGTTACTTGGTTGGGGTCCGGGAGTGTTGCGTAGTCGTTTCCAATCCAGGATTGATTCATTTTAATTTGAGTCAGACGGTCTGCATTTTCTGTGGAGAGGCGGATATGCCGATCTGTGACAATGCCTCCGGCAGCACTGAAACAGCGTTCCGACATAACGCTGGCTGCCGGGCAAGCCAGCACCTCTATTGCGTACATTGCCAGTTTGTGCCAGGTGTCTAGCTTCGATACCCAATAGTTGAAGGGTGCAGATGGATTGTTCAACACAGCTATGCCATCTGACATGTAGTCCTTGACCATCTTCTCCAGGCGATCGGTGTTGGAGGTGGATCTGCACGCTTGCTGTTCTGTGTGCTGCTGCATGGGTGTCAGAAAATTTTCCCACTCCAAGGACACTGCCGATACCATTCCCTTTTGGGCACTAGCTGCGGCTTGTGTTGTTTGCTGCCCTCCTGGTCGTCCTGGGTTTGCGGAAGTCAGTCTGTCGGCGAACAACTGGCTAGAGGAGGGGGAGGATGTCAATCTCCTCTTTAAAGTCTCCACAAGGGCCTGCTGGTATTCTTCCATTTTGACCTGTCGGACTCTTTCTTCAAGCAGTTTTGGAACATTGTGTTTGTACCGTGGATCCAGAAGGGTATAAACCCAGTAATTGGTGTGGTCCAGAATGCGCACAATGCGTGGGTCGCGTTCAATGCAGTCCTAGGCCGAAGAGGTCATAGCCTAGGGTCACAAAAACCTGTTTATTTGGGCAATTTCAATGGTAGTGATGGTGACGTACATAAATCTCAGCCATGGCCGTTAGCAACGTCTGAATTTCACGAAATGTCTCATGCAGGTAGAAGACATATTGTTAGACTTGGATTCCAAAGATGGGGTCCCTACATCTCTGCAAACCAGAGTTACAGGGGTCCAAAATTGGTAAAATCCCCCATAGGCTTTCATTGGGCCTCCTATTTACAGTTCCAAAATCTCACATCTTTTCAAAGGGCAATTGATCAGCAGTGGCAAATTTTCTAGCATTGTAGGGACCCTTAGGGGGAACATGACTGGTGAGTTTCGGGCCCCTAGGCCGAAGAGGTCATAGCCTAGGGTCACAAAAACCTGTTTATTTGGGTTATTTCAATGGTAGTGATGGTGACGTACATAAATCTCATCCATGGCCGTTAGCAACGTCTGAATTTCACGAAATGTCTCATGCAGGTAGAAGACATATTGTTTGACTTGGATTCCAAAGATGGGGTCCCTACATCTCTGCAAACCAGAGTTACAGGGGTCCAAAATTGGTAAAATCCCCCATAGGCTTTCATTGGGCCTCCTATTTACAGTTCCAAAATCTCACATCTTTTCAAAGGGCAATGGCTCAGCAGTACCAAAATTTCTAGCATTGTAGGGACCCTTAGGGGGAACATGACTGGTGAGTTTCGGGCCCCTAGGCCAAAGAGGTCATAGCCTAGGGTCACAAAAACCTGTTTATTTGGGCTATTTCAATGGTAGTGATGGTGACGTACATAAATCTCAGCTATGGCCGTTAGCAACGTCTGAATTTCACGAAATGTCTCATGCAGGTAGAAGACATATTGTTAGACTTGGATTCCAAAGATGGGGTCCCTACATCTCTGCAAACCAGAGTTACAGGGGTCCAAAATTGGTAAAATCCCCCATAGACGTTCATTGCCTCCCTATTTCACTTTCCAAAATCTCACATCTTTTCAAAGGGCAATGGCTCAGCAGTACCAAATTTTCTAGCATTGTAGGGACCCTTAGGGGGAACATGACTGGTGAGTTTTGCCACTGCTGAGCCATTGCCCTTTGAAATGGTGTGAGATTTTGGAACGGTAAATAGTAGGCCCAATGAAAGCCTATGGGGGATTTTACCAATTTTGGACCCCTGTAACTCTGGTTTGCAGAGATGTAGGGACCCCATCTTTGGAATCCAAGTCTAACAATATGTCTTCTACCTGCATTAGACATTTCGTGAAATTCAGACGTTGCTAACGGCCATAGCTGAGATTTATGTACGTCACCATCACTACCATTGAAATAGCCCAAATAAACAGGTTTTTGTGACCCTAGGCTATGACCTCTTTGGCCTAGGGGCCCGAAACTCACCAGTCATGTTCCCCCTAAGGGTCCCTACAGTGCTAGAAAATTTGGTACTGCTGAGCCATTGCCCTTTGAAAAGATGTGAGATTTTGGAAAGTGAAATAGGGAGGCAATGAAAGTCTATGGGGGATTTTACCAATTTTGGACCCCTGTAACTGGTTTGCAGAGATGTAGGGACCCCATCTTTGGAATCCAAGTCTAACAATATGTCTTCTACCTGCATGAGACATTTCGTGAAATTCAGACGTTGCTAACGGCCATAGCTGAGATTTATGTACGTCACCATCACTACCATTGAAATAGCCCAAATAAACAGGTTTTTGTGACCCTAGGCTATGACCTCTTCGGCCTAGGGGCCCGAAACTCACCAGTCATGTTCCCCCTAAGGGTCCCTACAATGCTAGAAAATTTGGTACTGCTGAGCCATTGCCCTTTGAAAAGATGTGAGATTTTGGAAAGTGAAATAGGGAGGCAATGAAAGTCTATGGGGGATTTTACCAATTTTGGACCCCTGTAACTGGTTTGCAGAGATGTAGGGACCCCATCTTTGGAATCCAAGTCTAACAATATGTCTTCTACCTGCATGAGACATTTCGTGAAATTCAGACGTTGCTAACGGCCATGGCTGAGATTTATGTACGTCACCATCACTACCATTAAAATAACCCAAATAAACAGGTTTTTGTGACCCTAGGCTATGACCTCTTCGGCCTAGGGGCCCGAAACTCACCAGTCATGTTCCCCCTAAGGGTCCCTACAATGCTAGAAAATTTGCCACTGCTGATCAATTGCCCTTTGAAAAGATGTGAGATTTTGGAACTGTAAATAGGAGGCCCAATGAAAGCCTATGGGGGATTTTACCAATTTTGGACCCCTGTAACTCTGGTTTGCAGAGATGTAGGGACCCCATCTTTGGAATCCAAGTCTAACAATATGTCTTCTACCTGCATGAGACATTTCGTGAAATTCAGACGTTGCTAACGGCCATGGCTGAGATTTATGTATGTCACCATCACTACCATTGAAATAGCCCAAATAAACAGGTTTTTGTGACCCTAGGCTATGACCTCTTCGGCCTAGGACTGCATTGAACGCGACCCACGCATTGTGCGCATTCTGGACAACACCAATTACTGGGTTTATACCCTTCTGGATCCACGGTACAAACACAATGATTCAAAACTGCTTGAAGAAAGAGTCCGACAGGTCAAAATGGAAGAATACCAGCAGGCCCTTGTGGAGACTTTAAAGAGGAGATTGACATCCTCCCCCTCCTCTAGCCAGTTGTACGCCGACAGACTGACTTCCGCAAACCCAGGACGACCAGGAGGGCAGCAAACAACACAAGCCGCAGCTAGTGCCCAAAAGGGAATGGTATCGGCAGTGTCCTTGGAGTGGGAAAATTTTCTGACACCCATGCAGCAGCACACAGAACAGCAAGCGTGCAGATCCACCTCCAACACCGATCGCCTGGAGAAGATGGTCAAGGACTACATGTCAGATGGCATAGCTGTGTTGAACAATCCATCTGCACCCTTCAACTATTGGGTATCGAAGCTAGACACCTGGCACAAACTGGCAATGTACGCAATAGAGGTGCTGGCTTGCCCGGCAGCCAGCGTTATGTCGGAACGCTGTTTCAGTGCTGCCGAAGGGATCGTCACAGATCGGCGTATCCGCCTCTCCACGGAAAATGCAGACCGTCTGACTCAAATTAAAATGAATCAATCCTGGATTGGAAACGACTACGCAACACTCCCGGACCCCAACCAAGTAACATGAACAATCAACATCTGTGATGGGTTAGCGTTTCCGGTCCCTGTTTATTGAACCTCTCATCTGTATTACATTTATGACTGCATGGCGACGAAACGCAAATTGCTATCCGCACGCTTCTTGTCCTCATGCAAGGCCTGGGTTGTTGTGTCTCAAAGCGTGGCCTTCTCCTCCTGCGCCACCCTCCTCCTGTTCCATCACATGTGCTGCTGCTGGGTTAGCGTTACCGGTCCCTTTTCCTGGAACCTCTTATATGTATTACATTTATGACTGCATGCCGACAAAAAGCATGTTACCTGTGCAAAGAAAACAGACATTTCCCGCATTTAAAAGACAGTTTTCCCTTTGAAACTTTAAAATCGATTTTCTCAAAAACTATAAGCTCTTTTTGCTAATTTTTTTTTCCTCTTGTACCCACTCCCAAGGTGCACATACCCTGCAAATTTAGGGTATGTAGCATGTAAGGAAGCTTTACAAAGCACAAAAGTTCGGGTCCCCATTGACTTCCATTATGTTCGGAGTTCGGGTCGAACACCCGAACATCGCGGCGATGTTCGGCGAACGTTCGCGAACCCGAACATCTAGGTGTTCGCCCAACACTAACCAGGGGGCCCAGATCTTATCAAATCGTTGAGGACAATTCCTACTTTTGTATGTTAGACGATATAAAGGTAGAGTTTTTAGGACGGTTCTCTTCCAGAAATTAAAAGAAGGGGATTTATCAGATTTCCATGTTCTTAGTATCTCCTTCTGGCCATTGAAGCACAGGATTTTTACTAGGTATTGTGAGTGCTTATTTGCAGGAGTACCATCCAACAAACCTAGCAAAGCCATTCTAGTAGAAATTATCAAGTGAGTTTCAAGAATTTCATTCATTAATGAAATAATCTCATGCCAGAAGCTATTCACCTTAGGACAATCCCAGAAGAAGGTACCTGGATTGGCCATGCATCTTGGGCAGTTAGGGTTATGTATGTTAGAGATTTTGATCATACGCAACGGTGTTAGGTTCTGTGCAAGAACTTAAATTGAAGGCGTTCTTTTGCTGAAATGGGAGTTTTGACAAATTCCTCCAATATTTCATCCTAGTCCGCTTCGTCCAACCCCATGAACGCTTTGTTCCAGCGAGATTCACACCTAGATAGGCTATGCGTGTTGTTGTTCATTAGTGTAAAATAAATTACTGAAAGTGGTTTATCTAATTCCGTTAACAATGTTTTCTCTAAGTCACCAAATACCAGAGGTGGTCTACCTTGTGCAAACTGTGTATTGTACACTAGAGATGGCCCAAACCTCCGATTTTCGGTTCACGAACTTCCGCGAAAGGTTCGGTTCGCGCAAACTTTCGTGAACCGCAATAGACTTCAATGAGGAGGCGAACTTTGAAAAATAGAAACACTTATGCTGGCCACAAAAGTGATGGAAAAGATGTTTCAAGGGGTCTAACATCTGAGTTTTTGCATGGATGAGTGGAATAGAAGCCAAAAGTCCCGGGGAAAAATCTGGATTTGACGCAAAGCAGCGTTTTAAGGCCAGAAATCACATTGGATGCTAAATTGCAGGCCTAAAGTGCTTTAAAACATCTTGCATGTGTATACATCAATCAGGGAGTGTAATAAACAGGGAGTGTAATAAACAGGGAGTGTAAACAGGGAGTACTGCTTCACACTGACACACCAAACTCACCACGTAACGCACCGCAAACAGCTGTTTGCGTAGTGACGGCCGTGCTGGACTGGTGCGCACCATGGCGAGAGTGCAGGCTGTGGCGGTTTTCAAGCCCATATGGTCGCCGGGCTGTGGTAGCTCAATGATAGAACAACAGTGACTGTCCAGCTGATCAAATTTGGTCTGTCCACAATGAAGCAACAACCTTATTATCTTCTTGTATGTAGGTAGGCATAGGTAGGTGCCCCAGTATAGGTAGGTAGGCATAGGTAGGTGTCCCAGTAAAGGTAGATAGGCATAGGTAGGTGCCCCAGTAGTTAGCTAGGCATAGGTAGGAGTCCCAGTATAGGTAGGTAGGTGTCCCAGTATAGGTAGATAGGCATAGGTAGGTGCCTCAGTAGTTAGCTAGGCATAGTTAGTATTCCCAGTATAGGTAGATAGGCATAGGTAGGTGTCACAGTATAGGTAGATAGGCATAGGTAGGTGCCTCAGTAGTTAGCTAGGCATAAGTAGGAGTCCCAGTATAGGTAGGTAGGTGTCCCAGTATAGGTAGGTGCCCCAGTAGTTAGCTAGGCATAGGAAGGAGACCCAGTATAGGTAGGTAGGCATAGGTAGGTGCCCTAGTATCGGTAGGTCTGTAGGCATAGGTAGGTGTCCCTGTATAGGTAAGTCCCAGTATAGATAGTTAGGCAGGGCCTGGCTGGCACAGTAATAGCAATTACCAAGGTCCAGCTGCAACAGATAGGGCTTATTAATGCAGTGTCAGTGGGCAACACAAAAAAAAAAACACACCAGGAGAACATTAGCTCTCAAAAGAGCTGTTGAGGGGTGCTATTTTAGCAATAACAATCAGCCAGGAGCAAGCTAAGAAGCCTACAAGAGCCTAACTAATCTTTTCCTATGAGTGTCTGCCAGCAGCTGTCCCTTCACTAATTAATGCAGGCACATGAGTGAGTGTAATGGCCAGCGCTGCCTGCCTTTTATAAGGGGGGGTGTGGCTCCAGGAGAGAGTGTAGCCTATTTGGCTACAATGTGCCTGCTGACTGTAATGTAGAGGGTCAAAGTTGACCCTAATGGCGCACTATGGGGGCGAACCGAACTTCCGGAAAAGTTCGCCTTACATGGAACCGTTCGGGCCATCTCTATTGTACGCATGTCGCAGCTGTAGGTACCTGAAAAATATCTTATTGGGAACGTTATAGGTGTGCTTACGAGTGTTGAATAATAAAAGACCATCGTTATTCACTATATGTTGTAATGCTTTGATATCATATCAAGCCCATAAGGCTGGGTCTGGTATCTGCAAGAAGTGTGAAAGCGAGAGGTTGTCCCAAAAAGGAGTACGGGGAGATAACTTATCCTTATCTCCAGTGTATTTTAGCATGTCGTTCCATACTTTAACTGTGGTGACCATAGGGGTGGTGCATCTATCATCAGATCTAGTAGTGCGGAAGGGTAGTAGTGTTAGCCTTTCATAGGATCCTAATCTTGCCACTTCCACTGCAATTGCAGTGTTGTATTTATCCTGAGAAAACCACCATCCCACAGACACCAGAACCGCCGCACAATAGGATAGCTATAAGTCAGGTAGAGCCAAACCCCCCTGATCGGCTGGTAGTTGTAAAGTGGTAAGTCCCACCTTTGGGACCTGTTCACCCCAGAGAAAGCCAGAGATTAGTGAGTGCAGTTTCTTGAAGAAAGCTTTAGGAAGAAGTATCGGAGTCTGTCTAAAAATATATAGAAATTTGGGGAGAAAATCATTTAAAAAATATTTATCCTACCAGTAAGAGATAGAGGGAGTGTTTTCCATAAAATGAGTTTATTTTTTAGAGCATCAACCGCAGGTTGTACATTAATGGGGTGGAAATCTGTTAGATTATTAGTTACATTAATTCCGAGGTATTTAAACTGCGTAACCCATTTCAGGGTAGAACGATACTTAGAGGTGTCAAAATTATCTAGTGGTATTAGAGCCGATTTATCCCAATTAACTTTAAGTCCCGAGTATTTGCCAAAGGTGGTGATGATATTTAGTGCTTCCGAGAGGCCTCTGGATCGTCCAAATAGAGTAGGGTATCGTCCGCATACATACTTTTTCAACTAAGGATCTAACCGGTATACCCTTAATGTTCTCGGCGTCTCTTATTAGGACTGCTAAGGGCTCAATGGCAAGAGCGAAGAGATATGGTGATAGTGGACAGCCCTGGCATGTGCCCCTCGACAGCGGAAATGGATGTGAAATATTATTGCCTGTTTTGATGCGAGCCACCGGTTCAAGGTAGAGGGCTTGGATCCATGAAATTTTGGAAAATTGTATACTTACCTTCTCAGCAATTTTCCTTTCCTGGCATTCCTCCATGGCAGCATAACATATGGGCAGTTCTCCGCCTCCAACTGCCAGATAGGACCACCCTCATTATAAAAGTGAACCACACCCAAGCACCAACATTCCTAGTAACGGACGAACCGCCTAGAAATGGGTGGGAATGTATGCTGCCATGGAGGAATGCCAGGAAAGGAAAATTGCTGAGAAGGTAAGTATACAATTTTCCAAATTCCCTGGCATCTCCATGGCAGCATAACATATGGGTAATAACTAGACACAATAACCATAGGGAGGGTCTGCTTAACAAACATCAATTTAATGAAAAAATCATACACAAAATAAACTATAGAGGCTGCTCAGTAGCCAGAGAGATAACTTTTCTCCCAAATACAGAAGTTGAAAGAGTAGCTGGCTCTATCTTATAGTGCTTAATACATGTATGGCTTGACGACCAATTGGCCGCTCTGCATATAGTCTCCAGAGATACTTTTCCCAGAGACGCCCAAGAGGCTGACATTCCTCTAGTTGAGTGGGCCGACACCACTTGTGGAGGAGATAAGTCTTTTGCCCTGTATGCTCTTCTCCCAGAGGTGATCGCGATTAGGAAAACAGTTTTCAATGTTAGATTATAGAGAGAGCAGAGCTGTAATGGAATGAATGGAGGACCTGAGAGAAACTCCAGAACCAGCGGCAAATCCCATTGGGGAAATCTCGGCTTTCTAGGAGGCCATATCTTCATTGCTGCTTTAAAAAATTGTTTAATAAGGACATTGGAGGACCAAGGAATTCCTAACACTGCCGAGATTGCTGACACTTGCGATCTTAAGGTATTGTATGCCAGACCCAAATCAAGACCTTTCTGTAAGAACAACAAGATATTGTAAACTTGCAGAGAAAGTGGATCAAAGCCAGCCTCCTGTGCCACAGCTGCAAATTTTCCCCAAGCTCTGTTATATATGGCCAGTGTAGTTGGTTTCCTCGCCGTGAGCAAAGTGTTTACCACTTCTAATGGACAGCCTTGACTTATCAGTCTCTGTTTTTCAATCTCCAGACCGTCAGCCTTAGTTTGTCGAGGTTGGGATGAAGAAATCCTCTCTGGGAAAAAAGGTCCGGTATGTTCGGAAGGGGAAAAGACTGATCTATCAACAGGCTCCTCAGTAAGGTGTACCATGGCCTTCTCGGCCAGTCCGCAATGACCGCTAGGACTTCCACTTTGGTCAGTAGAACTTTTTGAAGGAATTTGAAGATCAGTGGAATAGGGGGAAATGCATAATCACTGACGAATGTCCAGTCCTGAACCAAAGCATCCGTAGCCAACGCCTCCCTCGTCGGAAAACGAAAGTAAAAGATCTGGAGTTTCCTGTTGTACTTCGAGGCAAATAGGTCTATTTGTGGGAGACTCCACTTCTCCACTATCATTTGGAACACTCTGGGATTCAAGGACCACTCGTTGTTGGACAAGTGAACCCTCGACAACATGTCTGCCTGTACATTGTCTGATCCCGGAAGGAATACTGCTGTTATGTCCTTCAGATTTTTTTGGGCAAGGGTCAGAATTGGAGCTACTTCCTTCATCAAGGATCTGCTGTGCGTTCCTCCTTGCCTCTTTATATAAGACACCGCGGCTGTATTGTCGAGTCTCAACATTACAGAAGCCCCATTCAATAGTGGCAGGAAAGATTTCAAAGCTTGGTGGGCAGCTTTGACATCTATGATGTTGGATACTATTGGCGTATCTTGAATTGACCAGGTGCCCTGGACTGCCCATTCTTTGTATGTGGCTCCCCACCCCTGAGCACGGGCATCTTAAGTTATTACTTTCCATCTTGGTGGTGTGATGGAAAAGCTGTTGCTTAAGTTGGACCGGGATTTCCAACACTGAAGACTGCTCCACACTTTCAACGGAATATGAATTGGGTAATTCAGATCCTGATGTTTCCACTGACTTAGAAAGTTTGTTTGGAAAGTTCTGAGGTTCCAATGTGACCATCTCACCAGGGGTATCGTCGAAGACATTAGGCCCAGAATCCTCATGCATTGTCTCGCTGTCATCATTGAATTGGGTCTGATTGTCCCCACTCTCTGAATGATTAACTTCATTTTGTCCGGTGGCAGAGAAATCGTGTAGTTCTCGGTCGAGAACAAAGCTCCTAAGAAGACTAGATTTTGGGACGGCAGGAGCTGACTTTTCTTGAGGTTTAGTAACCATCCGAAGTCTCTGAAGGTTCGCATTTCTGTGTCTCGATGAATTACTATTCCATTCGTCTAAAAAAATGTCCTTAACTTCATCCATCAAGGGAAAGGAGTCATGCGATTTATCAAGTTGTTTAAAGTATTTATTTTTCTTCACATCCTTGTCAGAGTCTTCCCAGCCAATCGACTCTTTTACTTGAGCAATGAAAGCAGGAATTGAAGTAAAGTCTATCATCGAATCCCAATCTTCCGAGGAGTCCGATTCTGTATCTGCCTTGTCGTTTGAATTCTCATGTTTTGAGCTGGAAGCGGAAATAGGCTTTGGATTTTTAATATTTTGGAGCCCTTCTAGTGCATCTCGTACAGTCTGCTTTATCACCATAGATAGATCATGGTTTTCTCCTGCGATTTCACCAAAACATGATCTACAGACTAATTTATCCGGGAGGCAGTCACTCCCACATAACCAACATTGATCCTATGTAGGCCTGTTCGTTTTCTTGATGCAATTCTTGGGAGGAGAGCTCCGTCCCTGAACAACCTCAGGAGAACTAGAAGCAATTCTTTTTGAGCCGGTCCTCCTTCTTTCAGCAATTCCTGGGGAGTCAGATCTCTGTGCAGGTGACTTTTCCTTTGAGCGTGACATCCTGTGTGATGAGGCTCCAGAACTCGATGGTTTAGAGTGGGAATATGAGGATTTATCCCTTGAATCCCTAAAAGAAAAAATAACCTATATTAGCACTCTCCTATAGAGAGTATATGGCCCCTTTAAATTACTTACCCTCCTTACCTATTACTTTCACAACAGTCTTTTTTAGAAGATTTCCCCATGTTGAATGGCTGAAAAACAAAAGTTTGCTTTCCTAAAACAGAAAGAATTTGCGATAATTCAGGTTGGAGTGAGCTCGAGATGTCTCCCAGGCACCACTGCTGAATATATGCAAATTAACCATTGTACCCTTAGAAGCTAAACACACCTCCAGAACCGCTGGAATGCAATGATGTGTCAGCTTGTTAATATGTACAGAGCCATAATAATCCAACATGCATACAGACTGTTTCGGATTGTTTGATCCTCATCAGTGCATGGCATGGATTAATTTGGCTCTATGGAGTAGGGCTTGTAAATCCGAGAGGCACAGACCAACCAGCAAGCTCATGGTGACCCAGAACTCATTGGTGTGTGTGAGGGACTACAATGTAGTAAGGGGGCTTTTAGGACCATTGTAGTCCCTTACACACACCAATGAGTTCTGGGTCACCATGAGCTTGCTGGTTGAATGGCTGAAACAAGGGATAAAATCCAGTATAAGCACTAAATCAGCATATCATGTATGTACTAGTTATCATCCATCCTGATCATGGATGGTGATATGACAAGCAAGCAAGAAGATCTGCGTTTGGCATACCTGAATAGAGGGCAACAAGGAACCTCTCCTACGCTCCAGCGTCCTGCTGCGATCCAAATTGCGTATAGTGAGGACGCCGGAAGAGGAAGGAAGCCTGCATTTAAACTTGTGCTGAGTGCACACAGAAAAAATGGCCACCGCTGCACTTCCTGTCACTATACGAGTCATCCCCAAGATGGCCGCCAAACCGGAAGTGATGCGGGCGGCTAGGGGCGCGGCTACACCGCTGAATAGCGGTGGACTTGCCGCAAAGAACAGCACACAGACTCACCCTTTAGGTGAACTGGCAGCCAAGTCTAATTTGCCCTCAGCGGGAACAGCGCAACAGCGCTGCACGAGACAGCAGCAAACGGGCACAGTGGGTATAGCCTAGGAGCCTGGATTTACCCTTTAGGCAAACTGACCGGCAATTGCTGGAGACCAAACCAGCCACACATCTGCTCCTATCAGTTCATTTAGAAGCCTAGGATACAGGACAACAGACAGAAGGGGCTCACACTGTCTGGAACCGCAAATAACGCGGAGGTAAGGGAACATAAAATATATATATATATATATATATATATATATATATATATATATATATATATATATATATATATATACACACCTGTATATGTAAAAACTATACATCAAGAAATATTCTGATATGTGAAAAATGAGGGAAGGAAAAAAATAACCTGGTCCATATACTCTGGCGGTGAGGACGAAAAAAGGAATGTTGGTGCTTGGGTGTGGTTCACTTTTATAATGAGGGTGGTCCTATCTGGCAGTTGGAGGCGGAGAACTGCCCATATGTTATGCTGCCATGGAGATGCCAGGGAAAAAATTATTACCGAAACCTAATGTATCTAATAGTTGCCATAAATACTGCCATTCAACAGAATCAAAGGCCTTTTCTGTATCCAGAGAGGCCACCGTACGCCGGCCTGATTCTTGAGGGGGGATAGAGATGTTGGTGAAGAGTCTGCGTATGTTGATGTCGGTACTACGCCCTGGCATAAACCCAGTCTGGTCACAGTGGACTACTTCTGTAATAACTTTTTTAAGTTGTTTGCTAGTACTTTTGCAAATATTTTTGCGTCCGAGTTTAAAAGCGATATCGGCCTATAAGAGCCACATTGATTGGGGTTTTTATTAGGTTTCAGTATAACTATAATAATAGCTTCTTTAAATGTGGGGGGTAGGATTTTCCCATCAAGTATATCATTAAACAGTGAACAAAGTTTATCTGCGACTTGGCTAGAGTACGTATGGTAGAACGCAGCTGGGAGTCCGTCGGGACCTGGAGTTTTATTTGGTTTAAGTTCAGATATAGCCCCCTGAACTTCTTCCAATTTAATAAGCGCAATTAACATTTTGCCGTATAACAATAGCTGTATTTTTGTTGAAAGAAAAAAAAAAACTTTAATTTTTTTGAGATGTCTGGGCTGAAAACTGTAATGTCCCAGTTGTGCTTTGGACACAATGTGGGCTGCACAACCTCTGTCTGGAACCTCCTGATGTTAATTTACAGCCATTTCTTTTCTTTTTTTTCTTTTTTTTTGTATTATACCTCCCCACATAAACAATTGCAGTTTTTCTTTAAAAAAAAAAAAACATGATGCTCCATGCATCATTTGCTATAAAAGACGTTTTGGAAGCAATTTAAAGGCCACTTCCGGATTTCAATCCGGATCCCAAATTTCAATCCGGATAATGGGTTCTGATATCTCGATAGACTCGGATTTCCAAACGGTTTGAATCCAGATATCTAGATTTATCCAGATATCTGGATTTATCCAGATTCTTTGCTATCCGGATCCGGAACAATCCAGATATCAAAAAGAGGTATTCGAGCACCACTGTGAGTCCTGCACAATTAATTCAAAAGTCTCACATCTAAAATACCTCACAGAATTACTTTACCTACAGAAATCAGCAGGTGTAATCTCTGTAAGAAAAAGTGGGCGTGGTTACTCCTTGCTTGCCTTTGTGAATTGTGTAATTAATGAATGTTAGACCAGGTCTAAAAACAGTCTAAAACATTACACCAAACCATCAGTAGACTAATAACCATCTGTAGACTAGTCTAAACTGCTTAGTGAATTGAGGCCTATGTGTATAGTGAACAGTTATGTCAGCTGATCTCCTAATGTGCTCTGGGGCAGAAGACTGTGTGACATCAAGACTTAGCTAAAGATTACCAGGAGGACAGGGCTACATACTAATACACAATAATGTATAGTTATAAGAAGCATTCCTAATGTTGAAACAAGGATACATAAAGTACAAATAGGTTACCTAAATGATGTTTTTATATCCTGCTATGAGTAATAGTACTCTTTTAAATAAAACAGAAAACACATGAAGAGCAATGTTAAGTATAAACCAATTGAGAGATAAAGGCTAAGATCCCATCTAGCACTGAGTCCATCACATGGACATGTACATAATGAAAAAAATCCAGTCATAGACCTGGTGCACACCAAAAACCGCTAGCAGATCTGCAAAATGCTAGCAGATTTTGAAACGCTTTTTCTTATTTTTCTGTAGCGTTTCAGCTAGCATTTTGCGGTTTTGGAAAGCGTTTTTGGTGTAGTAGATTTCATATATTGTTACAGTAAAGCTGTTACTGAACAGCTTCTGTAACAAAAACGCCTGCAAAACCGCTCTGAACTGCCGTTTTTCAGAGCGGTTTGCGGTTTTCCTATACTTTACATTGGAGGCAGAAACGCCTCCGCAATCCAAAATCTGCAGCAGCCCGGGAGTATGCGTTTCTGCAAAACATCTCCCGCTCTGGTGTGCACCACCCCATTGAAATAGCATTTCCACATCCGCAATCCGCAATCGGATCTGAAAACGCTGCCGAACCGCTCTGGTGTGCACTGACTCTTTCTAAAGAATCAACTTGGTCTCCTCAGCGGAAAAGCATTGCCACTCTCTGTGACTGACCTCTCATTCAGAGGTCTTCATTGAACAACTTTTTTTTTTTTATTAAATTGAGTCTCTATGCAATAGCAACCATCACACTAAGATCATTTGCATCGATCCTGGCCATATTATTCACTGCTCTTGGTGTTTTTAGTTCTTCTTTCCTAGTCGCTGCCTCAACCATCTGCATACAGTGATGAAAAATGTGTTTGGGTGCTGTGTCTATGGAGGGGGGAGGGGAATGTATGAGTGCTATAAGTGTGTTTGGTAATACAGCACTTTTGCTACTGGTTTCCACCTTCTGGCGGTAAACTACAATGTGTTCACTTCCTTTCTCCAGACATTGCCAAGTGCCATGCCTTCTTTCATATGCAATTACAGACCAGGGACACAATGCTCACTTCAGTTTTTAAAGGGTTCTCTAGATTTAATAAACTTTACTTTGATGCCTCCTCCTCTGTGCTCTGGATGGACCAGGTTTACTGCCTATAAGGAATGTCTATGATGATAATAATAAAATCAACATTATAAACAGAGTTTACAGGTTTATTTAGAAATTAGATTTACAGCATAAAAACAACAAAAGAAAAAAGATAACAAGAAAAGAGAAAAGGCACAAACATGTGGAGCAGCACCTTAAGTTGGTTGGTGCTTCCTGAGCATCCTATGGGCTCAGAACTTAAAGGGAAGGTGCAAGCAGTGAAAAAAAAAAAACAGATCTACTTACCTGGGGCTTCAGAATGTTCCAGACCTTGTGAGTGTGATCACAAGTGGTGTGGCTGTGAGCTTGCACAGAAGATGCTGACCTGGCGAGGTGGTCATCTATAACGGAGGGTATAGGCTGCCATGGGCTGGAAGAAGCCCCAGGTAAGAAGATCTGTTTTTTTTTAACTGCTCGCACCTTCCCTTTAAGCGTTTTCTTTTTTTTTTTTTTTTTTTTTTTTTTTTAGCATTAAAGTGAACCTTAAGAGTAAAAAATAAATTGAGTTTTACTCACCTGGGGCTTACCTCAGCCCCTTGCAGCTGATCGGTGCCCACGACGAGTCGCTCTGATGCTCTGGGTCCCGCTGGCAGCCACTTCCGGTTTCGCCCTCAGGGCCCGTCAGGCTGGGGAACGCGGCTGATACTACGCATTCCCAGCCAAAATAGCACCCCTATGCGGCCATATGGCAAATATAAATGTCAACTGCTAGAAGAAGCCTTTTTCCTAAAACAAGACATAAGGCAGTAAGTTAATGGCTCTTTCTGTAATGCAATTTATTAAGGGTTTCCCGATATATAATTGTGTTTTTGAAACTAAGGCCAGTTTGTGGACTCACAATCCTATATGTGATTTCACTGGGACTGCAGGTGCCAGTCTGGATACTTGAGGTTAGGTCTTGGCTTTAAATGACCAAGATTGCCTCTGTCCCCTCTCACCTTGCTCAATCCATCTTCCAACTTTTGCCTTCATGTGTGTTTATGTATTTAAAAATGCTTGTAAACATATATATTTTATACTTTTGTATTGCTTTTATATCTTATCTTACCCCTACCTAAGAGATTTGCTCTTATAAAGAGGTTGTACGTCTTATTGTAATTTGACTATGACTAAGGGCTGATTGTTGGTCCCATATGCATGAGTATTTTCCTGTTTAATGCTTTAGACTTGGCACTATCCTGATTTCCCAATTCAATCTTAGATCAGATCACATGAGAGATCTAATCTCCCTCTCTTTGCTGCTGCCACAAGCTTCCTGCTGCTCACTAAAATACAAAGCTATGGAGCCTCACTCTCAGCCTCCCCTATACTCTAGTCCACTCAGTTTCCTACAAAAAACAGACTTTTCCAATAAACATGCAATCAACAAAACAATCAGACATCAACTGAGATGGCCATCTTTTCTGATAGATGAATTGAATGTTTAATCGATTTTGTTTTTTAAATCTATGTTTTAATAGCAATATAAAACTGACAATGCACAGTACAGCTTGGCTATAGAGAGGCTGAGTTCTAACTGGCTAGCCAATTAAAGTATTATATAATATATATAAAGTAGGTAGTATAAACTCTCTCTGTTGATCTATATATTAAAAAGACAAGCATATAAGGTATTCAATTGTTACTGTAATTTCTTACAGCCATAGTCATAAAAACATTCAAAAGCCTTGATTTTATTATTGCTGCCTTTACACCTCGGTTCCTCAGAATGTATATAAAAGGGTTCAAGAGTGGAGTGACAATAGTGTTTATAAGAGAAAGGTATTTGTCATTCTGGCCATCAGTCTGTATGACATACACAATAAAACCTGAACTATAGTATAAACAAGCCACTATAAAATGAGATGAACTGGTGGAGAAGGCTCTTCGCTTGCCCTCAGCACCCTTAATTTTTGAGATGGTGTGTAAAATATGTGCATAGAAACCAAGAATAGTGATAACTGGGAAAACTACAGCAAAGGAAGCTGTTAACATTGTAGCTAATTTGCTTATGTAGGGATCAGAACAAGCTAAATTCTGGAGTGGAGCCACAACACACACAAAATGATTAATGTGGTTTGGACCACAGAATTTCATCTGAGCTGTGCAACCAGTAGTCATGGAAGAACTTGTAAAACCACCAACCCATGGAGCCACAACCAGCATTGTACAGAGTTCCTTAGTCATAATTGCTGAATAATGCAAAGGTTTGTTAATAGCAAAATTCCTATCAATAACCATGACCACTAACAAACTCTAACTCTATTGGAGCCTGTGCCACCTGCCTTTGTAAAAGCATTACAAGGACAGTGTCTGCCTGTATACTCATGCACATTCAAGTATAAATGTGTAGAGAAAAAATATATAGGTTGGCACATGCGGCATTGCACTTAAAAAAATGACTTTTATTGAATCCAAAGGATAAAAATAACATATGAATTCCATATTGCAAATCAATCCTACCCAGTCCTTAGATGCTGTGGGGCGAAGTGGGAGCGGAGGGTGGCCTAACGACCGTTACGCTCACTTGAGCGTCTTCAGAGGCTCTGCGCACTCATGCACATGACAGGGAGCCGCGTTGGTCCTGTGTGCACCACCCTGTTGTATTATATGTCTTCATGAGACAACACTGGAGATATAACACTTTAGCCCTTATTTAATTCACCTTTTCTCCTAAGTGTTCTCTTTAGTGATATTTTAACACCTTATCAATAAAACATCTTTTAACCCCCCTGGCGGTATAAAAAATTCCGCCAGGAGGGAGCGCAGCAGTTTTTTTTGTTTTTTTTTATTTTATTATATCACGTAGCGAGCCCAGGGCTCGCTACATGATAGCCGCTGCTCAGCGGCATTCCCCCGCCCGCTTCGATCACCGTCGGGACGTCATTGGGAGTCCCGAACCACCCCTCAGCGCTGCCTGGCACTGATTGGCCAGGCAGCGCACGGGGTCTGGGGGGGCGCGCGGCGCGACGGATACCGGCGATCGAGCGTGGGGCGGCGGCGATCGGTGTGCTGACGCAGCTAGCAAAGTGCTAGCTGAGTCCAGCAAAGAAAAAATTAAACAAATCGGCCCAGCAGGGCCGGAGAAAACCTCCTACACGGCTTTACCGCCAAGGAGGTTAAGCCACCAGCAAATAAGAATATTCTCAGAATGATTTTAACAGTACTTTTTAACTTACTTTTTGGTATTTTTTCAATAGCAGAGTGCTGAAAAGTTATTTTAACCTATTTTGGTTCCTGGACGTAGTTTCTACGTCCAGGAACCATGCGCGCTACCGCACGCCCCCGAAGCCAATCGCGCACGTGCACGTGCACTCCCGGCCGCGGATTCGGTAGCCAGGGAATCAATGTATCGGTCTACGGTGCCCGATCATTGATTCCTCTCCCCCGCTGAAAAAGCGACAGCTTCTCTCGGAAGCTGCGCCTTTTCTGGCCGTTCCCTCTGCGATGAGTCACTCTAAGCGTGTGTTACGCTTAGAGTGACGTCATGTAAACAAACTCATGGCCGCCATCTTGTGGCCAAAAAGTAATACTACACCTGTAAAAAAAAATAATTTAAAATTAACACACATTTACATTATCAATCTATTGTTTACCTCCCACCCTCCCAAAACTACCCAAATAAAATGTTTACAATAAAAAAAAAACCATTACAATAAAAAAAAAAAAAAAACATGTAAATATTTACCTAAGGGTCTAAACTTTTTAAATATCAATGTATAGATGAAATATTTCTATATTTTTTTTATTTTAAACTTGTAAATAGTGATAGATGCAAAACGGAAAAAATGCACCTTTATTTCCAAATAAAATATTGTCGCCATACATTGTGATAGGGACATAATTTTAATAGTGTTATAACCGGGACATATGGGCAAATACAATACGTGAGTTTTAATTATGGAGGCATGTATTATTTTAAAACTATAATGGCTGAAAACTGAGAAATAATGAATTTTTTCAGTTTTTTCTTATTCTTCCTGTTAAAATGCATGTACAGTAAAGTGGCTCTTAGCAAAATGTACCCCCCAAAGAAAGCCTAATTGGTGGCAGAAAAAACAAGATATAGATCAGTGCATTGTGATAAGTAGTGATAAAGTTATAGGCTAATGAATGGGAGGTGAACATTTCTCACGTGAAAACGACGGAACCTGAATGGGTTAAACAGAAGATGACAAATTACCTCCTAGTAGAAAACTTGGGAGAAAATGTGAATTGAATAAGTGGCCTTTGACACAATAGGAAGCAGGTAGTGTACAGCTTGTATAAAAGCATAAAATTGTTGCCCCATCAAAGTAACTCAACACACAGCCTTTAATGTCTAAACCACTGGCCACAAAAGTGAGTACACTCCTAAGTGAAGAATCTCAAAATTGTGTCAATATTTTGTGTACCCACCATTATTTTCCAGCACTAACTTATCTCTCTCTGGGGCATGGCGTTCACTAGAGCTTGACATTTTACCACTGGAATCCTCTTCCACTCCTCCATGACATCATCACCAACTTGGTGGACACAGATGCTCAATAGAGTTTAGGTATGGAGACATGATTGGCCAGACCAGCACTTTTACCCTCAATTTCTTTACAAAGGCAGTAATCATTATGGAGGTGTGATAATGGTCATTATTTTGTTGGAATACTTCCCTGCAGCTCACTTTCCAAATGGTGGGGATCATGCTTTGCTTAAAGCGGTTTAAAGCTCTGACAAAATTTACAACAAAAATGTGTTTTCCTACTTTTTATAACCCATACATTTATCATATTTGCTTTAGTGCACAAGTATTATTATTCATTTAGACATTATAACTTCCCAAAGTTCAGTTAATTTATTTTTAAAGCTGCTGGTGCATTTTATTCATAACTGTTGTAATTCTGTTGTGAATGCTGCCACCAGTGATTTCTGACCTGTGTTTCACCCCAGGACTCATCAGCTGAAGCCCTGCACAGCCAGAGAATGTTTACATAAATGTATCAAGTAAAGAATGTGTACACAAGATAAGCTTAACAGCAGTTTGGATGCGGGTTCTCCCTGCAGAAGAAAGAGTCAGCCCTGTGATGTAACCCTTTGAATGCTGTTTTACTAAAAAAAAACAACATTGTGTTAGTATATTATATGCTGTAAATAATCTTTTAGAGCAAAGAAGAAATTCTGGGTAATATTCCGCTTTAAGTATGTCACAGTACATGTTGGCATTCATGGTTCCCTCAATAAACTGTAGCTCCCCTGTGTCAGTAGCACTCATGGAGGCTCAAACCATGACACTCCTACCAATATGGTAAACAGTGAACCGAGGCGGCAAAAGAATACAATAAGCTAAAATTGTTAAAAGTTGCTGAGGAAGTCGTGGTGGACTTACCTCCTCGAAGCAGACACCAAACTGTCAATTTCACAAACAAAACATTTTTATTGACATACTCAGTGTTGTGTTTTAACTTATTTTATTCTTTTGGCCCCTCTGTTCACTGTTTACCATACGTGTGTCCACCCCTGGTGGAGGGGTGATATACCCCTTTCTTCTGATCTAAAGAGAGCAACTTCTTAATCCTGGGTGGGGACAGGTCTGATCTCCCCACCTGCATATACAGTGGTTGTCCAGGAGGTAACCCTGGTTTGTGAGTAGACATATGGCAGCCAATCAGTTAGAAACCCCTCCTGGACCCCCCACCCCCTATCAAAAAGCAGTTGCAGTGGCCATATTTGATTCATTCTCTGCTGGCTGCTTACTGTTAGTGAGAGAGGGTCAGACTTGCTGCAGATAGGTAGGGAAAGCATTAGCTAGGCCTGTGTTCTTGTTCTTCATTTGCTGTGAAAGCACCCCAAACAGCCCTTTTGAGGGCTAGCACATTGGTCTCCTGTGTTTTTGTTGTTGTTGTGTGTGTAACACTCCACAGCCCACTAACACCCAGAGCTGTGAGCACACTATGGCTGTTGCTACATTAAGTTTCCCACACAGAACAACTCCTGTGCATTATTATTTCACTGTATGCAGTGTGCAGCATATGGTCTGAGTAGAGATGGCCCGAATGGTTTGCCAACGGACAGTTCCCACTGAATTTCCACTGTTTGTGTTCTCCGTGAACTGCGAACATATGGCGTGTTCGACCCGCCCCTATACATCATCATGGAGCCAAACTTTGACCCCTTACCTCACAGTCAGCAGACACATGGCAGCCAATCAGCTAGCAACCCCTCCTGGAACCCCCACCCCCTATCAAAAAGCAATTGCGGTGGACATATTTGATTTATTCTCTGCTTGCTGCTGACTGTTAGTGAGAGCAGGGTCAGACTTGCTGCAGATAGGTAGGGAAAGCATTAGCTAGGCCTGTGTTCTTGTTCCTCATTTGCAGTAAAAGCACCCCAAAAAGCCCTTTTCAGGGCTAGCACACTCCACAACCCACTGACACCCAGAGCTGTGTGCACACTACTGCTGTTGATAAATTAAGTTGCACGCACAGAACCACACCTGTGCATTATTATTTTACTGTATTCTGAGAGTGCAGTTGCATTTCTCTGTGTGTGACACTCCACAGCCCACTGACACCCAGAGCTGTGCATAATGTGATTTCTGCCCTTTAGGAATAAAAACCCTACTTTGTGTCAACTCAGTAATTTTTGGTGGAACTTTTGGCATGGATCCCCCTCTGCCATGCCCCTATCCAGGTGTTATACCCCTTGAAACAACTTTCCATCACTTTTGTGACCAGAAACAGTTGTTGTAGGTTTTAAAATGTGCCTGACCATCAGGAGCGTAACAATAGGGGCTGCAGCTCCTGCACCCATGGGGGGCCCGGGGCCCCCCTGGGGCCCATGCAGGGATTTTTTGGGGGGCACGAGGGGTCACAGCATGAGGAAAGAGCATGGCCGCACATCGACGGGGAGAGGAGACACTCCCTCCTCCCTCACCTCGGGCTCTCCCCTCAGTACGCTCCCCTCCTGCAATTATCAGTGGCAACAGGCAGGAACACATACCTCCATGCATTCCATGCACCAGTGGTTCCGATCTCTAAGTGTCTGACTTTACTTCCTGTTTAAACAAAAAGTAGCGTGAGGCACTTAGAGATCAGACCTCCACGGTGGATCAAGGTATGTGTTCCTGCTGCCACTCGCTGTAACTGATAAATGCAGGAGGGGAGTGGGCTGAGGGGAGAGCCCTAGGTGAAGGGGTGGAGTGTCCCACCCTCCCCACCAGTATGCGGCCATGCTCTCTCCTCATGCTGCGACCCCTCCTACCCCCAAAACGGCCCTGAGCGGGCCCGGGGGGGTATCCAAATTTTTGAAGGGGGGCCCGGTGATTTCTAGTTACGCCCCTGCTGCCCATTGAAATCTATGGCGGTTCATCGGGTTTGCATCGTCACGAACATTTGCGGAAGTTCGCTGTTCGTGAATGGAAAATTCTATGTTTGCAACATCTCTAGATCTGAGCACTGACAGGTTGACCCCCCCCCCCACCCCTTTAAACTGTGCAGCAGTGCTGCCAACATTCATATATCTATTTGAAAAAGACAACCTTGTCACAGGAGCCCTAGTGGTCAGACCGCAAATTGCCTTCCAATCGGTTTCAGCACACAGACCATGCAAGCTTTGGTCGTGATCTTTGCGCAGAAACCGACAGAAATTTGGGCAGCTGCCCGACCAGAAGGGAGCCTGTGGGGTTACGGAAATACAACTTACACACTATTTCAGGGTATATCTGCCACCACCACTGGTATGGGCCAGTGGACCCTACCGACTGACTGACTGATCCTGCAAATAAAACAGTTAAAACACGCTGTATTCTGTCTAGATATCAACAATAGTAGTAGCGTCTCTCCAGAGACCTGGGATCAGTTTCTGTGTACGGCTGAAAAGCAGGATAGCGGAACAGTGAATGACTTTGATAAAGTCTTTTATTCACGGCAATATAAATAATTAATATATACAGACAATTATTAAAATCAACAATTATTGAAACATTAATAGCCAGTATGGAAAATAAAAGAAAGGGAGAAAAAATACTTAGTTCCTGGAAAGATGTCCTTTAGTGGGAAGAATCAAAGTTCCTTGGTAAAGTCCTTTGTTTCAGCTCAATTTAAAAAGCAAGCAAAATGGAAAAGGTTCTTTGTTTCAGTTCAGACAAGATGGCCGATCAAAGATGGAATGTGGAGGACTGAGGGAGTGGTCCCTCGCAAACACTTTTGAACAATGCACATCTTTGGCTGGAGCCTCAAGTACAGCCCAGGGGTTGGACAAGGGCGGTGAGCTCCCTGGAGGGGTGCTCTATGCCCACCAAATATGATATTTGCCATATCTCGGCTTACGCTTTCCGCACACACATGACCATCACATATTCATATTTCTGAGACTAGGCCAGTTCATATGATACCAAACTTGGGCATGTTTGCATGCCCGGTTAAAAAATGGTGGGATTCCCCAAGTTCTGGTTATGCCAGGAGCCCCAATTTAATATCAAAATACTCACAAGATCCGGACCAGCAGAATGATATAACTTTCACATTTCTCACCTGAACGGTATTGCTTAAATATGCTCAAAATCCTAAACTCCATGCTTTCTTATTCTGTCTATATGGCTCCGGCCAGTCTGGGGGGAAAGCAGGTTTTGAATAGCCCCTGCTGGGATTAGCTTCCTGAACACAAGGGGTTGGTTCCTGCTTATTAGCATATCAAAAGAGCCATCCTGCTGTTAAGTTAGGCAGGGGAGAAAAAAACTTGTAGTTTAAAAAAAACAGGACTGTCAGTTCTGCTTGCTGCAATGACTGGCAAATCCGACCAAGACATCGGAAAGTCGACGGCGAATTGGCCAGATTCGCCGACGCTCCTTCCGGCTGTTCCGTGACAGCTGGGAGGAAGAGAAACTCCAGGTTGCTACAGGTAGCCCCTACACAACCAATCCAGACTCTATTGATCTGAACCGCAATCGATGCAGAGAATCGAGTGCGATCGCATTTTCTTCACGGGTGGTTCCAGGACGCGTCTGCGGCCCCGCAACCGTCCGTGACAAACCTCTGTATATTATGCTGAGCATGTGCACTTCTTTGATCAACCACGGCAAGGACTTTTCTGAGTGGAGCCCGTCCTGTTAAACAGCTTTATGGTCTTGACCACCATGCATCATCTCAGTGTAAGTTCTTATAGCCTAGGCTATCTTTATGTACAGCAATAATTTTAAGATCCTTGGAGAGTTCTCTGCCATGAAGTGCCGTGTTGAATGAGAGAGTGTGAAAGCGATAACTCAAATTTTAACACACCTGCTCCTCATTCACACCTGAGACCCTATAGCACTAATGAGTAACATTACCTTAGGAAATGAAAATGTCTAATTGGTTAGAATTGTGAAATTCTTCACTTGGGGTTGTACTCACTTTTGTTGCCAGTTTTTTTTACATTAATGGCTGAGTGTTGAGTTATTTGTATAGAACAAAAAAAAATTACACTGCTGCACACTGACTACTTTACATTGTATCAAAGTGTCATATCCTCAATGTTGTCCTAAGAGAAGATATAATAAAAAATTTCAAGAATGTGAGTGGTGTACTCATTTACGTGAGATAATGTTTTACATGTTCATTCTGTTGTTATTGTAATTTATGAGTCATAAAAACATTCAATATCCTTGACTTTTTGATTGCTGCCTTAACATCTCGGTTCCTCAGAGTGTATATAAAAGGGTTCAAGACTGGAGTGATAATAGTGTATATAAGAGCAAGGAATTTGTCATTCTGGCTGCCAGTCTGTCTGACATACACAATAAAAGAAGAACTATAGTATAAACAAGCCACTATAAAATGAGATGAACAAGTGGAGAAGGCTCTTTGCTTACCCTCAGCACCCTTAATTTTTGAGATAGTGTGTAAAATATGAGCATATAAACCTATAATAGTGATAACTGGGAAAACTACAGCAAAGATTGCCGCTAGCATTGTAGCTAATTTGCTCATGTTGTAATCGGAACAAGCCAGATTCTGGAGTGGAGCCACATCACACACAAAATGATTGATCTGGTTTGGACCACAGAACTTCATCTGAGCTGTGTAACCAGTAGTCAAGGAAGAACTTGTGAAACCACCAATCCACGGAGCCACAGCTAGTGCTGTATAAAATTTCTTTGTCATAATTGCTGAATAATGCAAAGGTTTGTTAATAGCAAAATTCCTATCAATAGTCATAGCCAACAACAAATAACACTCTGTTATACCCAAACCATGAAAAATAAATATCTGAGTGAAACATTCAAATTTAGATATCTTCTTATTGTTTGAAATTAGGTTATCTAGAAGTTTAGGAACCGTGACAGTCACAAACATAATTTCAAGAACAGCAAATGTACTGATGAAAAAATACATTGGAGTTTGTAGGGAGGGTTCAGTTCTCACTAAGAGGATGATGGTAAGATTTCCTGTGACACAGATTGTGTATGCAAGCAGAATAAACACAAACAATAATATCTGTAATTGTTTTAAACTTGAAAATGCAAGTAAAATAAACTCTTGTACCTCAGTCTGATTGACATCTCCGTTTTGGTAGGCTTTGAATACCTGTGACTGAAATATGGAAACCGAATAAAAATCTATTTCTGTTCTTAAGTTTCTAGTGTTATGACACAAACATTTTTGTCCTTCAAATCAGTGAGGGCCCTTTTCCACTATCCTGCGCTTTGCGACCTGATTTCGATCGCTAACGGATTGCAAAATTGTAAAGGTGTATTTGAATAAATGAATCCTTTCTCAAATATAGGTGCATGTCTGAAATCACTGCTTTAGTGGTCCATGTTTTATTCATATTATATAATAATCATATTTGTTAAGTCATTAAATTCAATTTTATTTTACGTTTCTTGTAAAAAAAAAAAAAAAAAAACCTTTAAACACTTCTGTGTTGCTATTGATAGTTAATAATTATAGGATTCCTCACCATGCTATCTGCAGGGAGGAGTTAAAACCTTTGTTACCACCTTTCATTGCTAAGCCAAAATGTAATGTAATGTAATGTAATGTATAGTGTTATGTACATTTGTTTCCTCTGTGTTACTCTTTGCCACATCAGGGCTAGAGCTGCTCAAATCCGATCCGGATGAAATCCGGATAGTAGCTATTCAGATTTCATCCGGTTAAACTCAAATCACCTGTGCGGGCTGGGCGGGGGGTTTAATCTTACCTATCATGACGTCTTCTTCGTCCGTCCCTTGGCGCCTCCCACGATGCGCTCCAATGCGGCGTCACGTGACTAAAAACACTTCCTCCTTCTGGGATTGGAGCGCATCGTGAGAGGCACCGAGGGACGGACAAAGAAGACGTCATGATAGGTAAGATTAAACCCCCCGCCCAGCCCGCACAGGTGATTTGAGTTTAACCGGATTTCATCTGAATCAGATTTGAGCAGCTCTAATCAGGGCTATGATCAGCAACTAACTATTGTTGTGTGTCACACTTGACAGGCTACACATTCCACAAAGGGCACTTGTTTGTTGTATCTTATTCTTTTAGACCCAGGTACTGAGTCCCATTGTGCCTTTTTACTGTACTTGTCAATTTCTTTGTGCCCTTGATTATCAGTGTAATGCTAACAATTTAATGTATTTCATTCTTACTTTTATTGCAAAAAAAAAAGAAAGAAAAGAGAGTAGCTGTTGAGAGTACATAATACACTTGACTTAGATAGTAGGACTCATTTATCAAATAATTGTTCCTCCACCAGTGCTGAATACCTGCAACCACCTGCAAACATTAGGAGGATTTACAGAGGACACCTATGTCGACCACTGGTATAGACCAATTATCATCCAGAAAAAATGGAAAGCTCAACCCTACCAATATTGATGGTGCTGTGTATAGATTGAGAGGGTACTGGAAAGAGAAAGCCACTCCATAGGCAATAACCAAAAACACATCCTTCATACTTAAACATCCTAAAAGTCAGGTTCTAATTAATTTGAAACTCCTATCTCCCCCCCCCCCCCCCCCCCACACACACACACACACACTTCCACTGATGAGGCAAGCCTGTCACTTCTAGTTTCTCTACCAAGAACAATTTGAAGGTAGAACAAGAGCCAGACCTATACCTGGTTGAGATGGTCCGATTATCTAAACTTATTAGAATCTTTCACCTAATTAGCATATGTTATTACAACAACTGTCTGAGCTACCATCTTGGTTTTCTCAATTGTAATTTCTGAAAGGTGTACCTCTGTTATGCCTGTTTTTGTTGTTGTTGTTGTTTTTTTTTTTTGTAAAATTATAAGAAATTCAATGAAAATCTATTGGAACATAAAATAAAGTCAAAAACAAATTCTCTGCACTCCTTCCATGTGTTGATAATTATTTATTGAACATTTATTATCAAACAGCACAGAGCATTGCAGCACAGGAGCTGACACATTTTCAACCCTACAGGGTCCTTAGTCGTCGCTAAAATGGCACAATGAAACACACCCGTAAATACTCCCAAAACACTCTCTTTCGTATTCCACCTACAGTAGGGGTGGTAATGATCTTGAGCCGAGCACTGCAGGTCTTCAGGTGGGATTTTAAACTAAAACACCAACTAAAAGAAATCCTCCAAAAACAATACTCCCTCAACCTCTTCAAACTAAATCTAATTAATTATTCCCAAAACAACAAAGCAAGCAAACTTCTAGCCAACCAAATCAAGCACAAACAAGCTCAAGCAAAAATAAATGCAATAATTCATTCATCCACTAAAGTAAAAACCTTTCATCCAATAAAAATAGCAGAAGCCTTTAAAGAGAACCAGAGATGAAGCACCCTCATGTATTTTATTACATTTATCAGTGGGAACATGACAGTAAACACCTACCCTGCTTTTAGTTTCATTGTTATCTGCTTAATTAGTCTATTAGTAGCTGTGATAAGAATCCACCGACTATTCAGTCGAGGTTTGACCTGGAATCATTTTAGCTGAGTCACTCTTCTGTGAAGTGTTTTCAAGCCCAAGCCTTCCCCTCTCCTGGCTTAGATTTCCTGCTTTGCATACTGAGAGCTGTGATGACTGGGAGGCGCTGCTCTGCTGAGAGAGAAGCTCTGTGGCTGTAAGATGATCCCTGTGTGCTCTGTCTGCATAGATACTGATCACTGCAGTTTCATTCCTATGAGAGACACTTCCTACAGGCAGTACATCATACCAAAATGAAAGCACACAGATGAGCCTTTCTCATATAGCCTAGACAGCACATCCAGAACACCTCATATAATCCGGAAGGAGAAGGGATATGAGCTGGCGGCCATATTTGATTTTTCCTGGAGCAATAATGGATAAAAAACACTAAAAAAGGCACACCAGAGCGGCAAAATTATCAGGTAGAGCATTTATTCTTTACAAGCTATCAACTGATATGTTTATTTTGTGTGAAACGTTCATCTCTGGTTCCCTTTAAGGACTATTACAGACAATTATACAATGTTGAATCAGACCCTAATACTCCCCAACCCAGTCTCACAAGCATCAGTTCCTTTTTGGACTCAATAAATCTTCCCAATCTTTCCCCAACACAACTCACTATGCTAAACGAACCCTTCTCCGCTAAAGAAATTATGCAAACTATACAGAAATTGAAATCTGGCAAATCCCCCGGGCCAGATGGCTTTAATAATGAGTACTTCAAAACCTTTGCCCCTATAATTTCTCCTCATCTCGCACAACTATATAACAGCTTCCTCAATAACAACCCCATCCCATCTGAGTTCTTAGAAGCTACAATCATTGTTTTGCCCAAGCCTGATAAGGACCCTGAGGTTACTTCTAATTACAGACCCATCTCGCTGCTTAATGCAGACCTCAAATTATACGCCAAATTATTAGCAACAAGAATAATGAAAGTCTCTCCTTCACTACTGGGTTTGGATCAAGTAGGTTTCACACCAGGAAGACAAGCCCCAGATGGAACTCTTCGCATGCTTAACATTCTAAAAGGGGCGGAGCTCTGTGGAAGGTCTTCTCTGCTTCTTTCCCTGGATGCGGAGAAGGCCTTCAACAGAGTTCACTGGGGTTTCATGAAACAGATTTTGGAAAGGTTTGGATTTAAAGGTGGTATATTGAATGCAATACTAGCACTGTACACGTCTCCATCAGCCAAGGTCAATGCTGCAGGTTACGCCTCTCAAAAATGTACTCTATCTAATGGCACCCGTCAAGGGTGCCCCCTTTCACCAGTAATATTCTCCTTGCTAATGGAGACATTTGCGGAAAAAATAAGATCAGATCCTCACATTCAAGGGGTGGAAATCAAGGGAACATCTCACCGTATCAGCCTATTCGCTGATGATGTTATTTTATCTTGCTCAGAGCCTCTTAAAACTCTCACGAGAATCCAAGAAATCATAGCTGAATTCTCATCTGTATCTTACTACAAACTCAATTCAACCAAGTCTACCCTACTAGGGATAAATATTCCAGACGCAACTAAAGCAATGATAATAGAAAAATTCTCATATCAATGGGCCACAAATTCAATAAAATTCCTGGGAATCTCTCTCCCACGAAAATCATCAGATCTTTTTAAGAGCAATTATGTTCCTTTGGTCTCACTACTCCAAAAAGAACTTCAATCCATGTCCAAATATTATCTGTCATGGGCAGGAAGAACTGTTGCTTTTAAAATGTTCACTCTCCCTAAAATTTTATATGTATTTAGGACAATCCCGATTCCAGACAAGGCCTCGTTCTTTAAAGATCTCAACAGACTTATAAACTCTTATGTTTGGCAAGGCAAAACTCCCAAAATCGCTCGTCATTTTATGGTACTAGCCAAAAATAAAGGAGGAATGGGCCTCCCCTGTGTACAAACATATTACAATGCGGCCATATTAGAAAATATTAAACACTGGTGGGATTACACTACAACTAAAACTTGGGTAAAAATGGAATCAAATGACCTATTCTTTAAGAGACACTCTAGCCGCCATGATGCTAGGTTATAAGCCCCCCTCTCATAACTTCCCAAAAATAAATGCTACATTAAAAGCGTGGGAACATTTCTTGAAATTCCCTCCGAACTCTCACAAAAACCTGCTCGCACGTCTCCCAATCAGCTGTCTATCCTTGTTCTCCCCCCATTTAGACACCTCACCCTGGTCAAAAGCAGGGATTAATACAGTTAACGACTTATTTCTCAAAGGCACAATCCAAAAATTCAACTCCCTACAAACTAAATTCAATCTCCCAGATTCTCAACTGTTCACCTACCACAGAATTTACCACATGATAAACAGTCGCTGTCTGACACTCCCAAAAATACCTTACAAAATTTACAATCTTTTAGAATCTCATTCGGATAAAAAAGGCATTATCTCAATATGGTATGAGACAATGAGCCCAGATCCCGACAAGACCTTAACCAAATACTCAGATGCATGGACAAACGATCTAAAACTAGAAATATCTCCATCAGATATACAAAACTCAACTAAAAAGCTACTACAATTCTCAAAGTGTAACTCCCACTGGGAAGCACACCAAAAAATAGTCTCAAGATCGTACCTCACACCTAGAAGAGTAGCGTCTTTCTCAACACTAGCCTCTCCACTGTGCTGGAAATGCCAAAAACAGATTGGAACATTACTTCACATGCTTTGGGAGTGCCAATTAGTGAGAACACTCTGGGTCAAAGTAGAACAATTCCTAAAAACAGAAATCTCCCCCAGTTTTAAACTGTCCCCAGCTTTGGCCTTACTGCTCATTGGAATAGATGACATACAAGTTAATCGCCAACCATTAGTAGCTCATATTATGATGAGCGCAATCTCACTAATAACTGCGGCCTGGAAATCCACTGAGGAAATCCCATTCACCAAGCTGCAGGCTAGGACCCGCAGCAATTTTAAAATGGAAACAGACATTAGAAAACGATTAAACACAAACCACCTATATTATCATGTCCCTAGCTTATGGTGCAATAAATTCAATTAATCAAATCTGTCTAAATAAAAATCACCCGTCTCAAGCTTAAGAGCATTAACTCAACCCCAAATCCATAAACAAATAAGAACTCCACGAATTAGTGGTCTACCCAACCAAATATGCCCCGAACTGACCCAAAAATTACAAAATATCAATACACTGGCGGACTGCCCTTGCGGCTCTGCGTTCGTCCAGTACTCTTGTTGACACTCTCAGGTGTTCTGCCCAGAGTGGCCATGTAAAGAACACACGAGAGCATCACCAACCCTAATGTAGTAACACCCACGACCATTACACAACACCCAGATCGGGACCAATACTTATCAATATCTATCAATATTAATTTATCCAAGGCAACACTACAGCCTCAATATAATAGGTGCTACCAGACGAGGTCTCAACCCATGTTATCATTTCTCTTCTTATGCTATAGTGAGCAAGTTAATTGTTATGTTAAACTAGTAGCCCTGGTATTCCACCCCTATCCTCCCCACTAACCCGTCACTTAATTGAATAAGCGTCATATGATTTCAGGAAGATACAAGTGGGTAAATGACAAAATGTGAATGTCTCCATATATCATGACGGCTACGCAGCTATGCTTACATGTGTCACAATATCTAGACACCACATATCAGATGTTGTAGTTATTAGAGTTTATAGTGTTAAATTAAGCTTCATAGCAAAAAGTATATCTATAAGCTGTATTAATACGGAATTATTTGTATTGCAATCATTTCAATGTCAACATTCTTTTCATTTTTATGTCAAACAGTTGTCTTTTCATCAAAATGTTTTCTTATCCTGTGATATGCTATGAAACTGAATAAAAATATATATATATATAAATAAAAAAATTTCAGGTGGGATGTTAACTTATTTGTGAATGCTTCTAGGTCTCTGGTATCAGATTGGTTTCTTTGTGCTAGAGTTATTGTTTAATTCTCTACATTATTGTGCTTTTTCCTGTTTCCTATAAAACTCTGAGTACATGAATGTTCCATGTTTTAGGGGGAGTGCCTATCTTGACATTTTTGTATGAATTTTGTTACTATAAGGGCATCTAGTACATAGCATTTGCTTTTTTATACCTGTCAGTTTATATGTATGTATTGCTATCCTATTCTATGTAATCCTGTACTTCCACACATCCTGTGAGTATCACTTAAGTGTCTGTTTCATTGTGCCATTTTAGCTACGACTAAGGACCCTGTAGGTTCGGAAACACATCAGCTCCCATGCTGCCATACTCTGTGCTGTTTTTTACTGGCATAGACCAATCCTAAAGGATATTAATAGCATCATAGATTTAAGACAGCTGAGTCCTAAACTCATGATCCTGTGTGGCATCATGTTCAGGTTTAGTCAAATGTGTTTCTTTTAAGAATAGTTTTGAACATAATGAATAATTTTGGTTTCATAAAAATTAATGTGATTTTCGCAATTACGATTCTGATCGTAATTAAGATTTTTGTGGGTAATATTGATTTTGCATGATTTTGTAATTTTGTGTAATTTCCTTACATGTGCACTGAAGTCTACGAGGCATAAGAAAACAAATTTTTCTATCTGAGAAAACACATTTTCACATAAATATATTAAAGTTTGTGGGCAAGTTCCGCAGGATCCTATGCGTATCGTTCCCTCATACACAACTTATGTGATGCATTCCACCACTCACTACCGCATGTCCTCCTTCCGGCCGTAAGGAGGAAGTGCGGTACTGAGTGGTGGAACGCATCACATAAGTCATGTGTGAGGGAATGATATGCATAGGATCCCGTGGAACTCTGGGTAAGTTAACCCCTCATTTCCTGTGCTCACACCTGGGGTAATCAAGCTTGATTACCATTTTATTTCTGAGTAGTTACGAACTCGTAACTACTTGGAAGCCCATATCTGCAATAAAAATATTAATAGTGAAAATATTACTTTCTCTTGAAATGCATCACATAAGTCGCGTGTGAGGGAATGATACACATAGGACCCTGCAGAACCTTGGGTAAGTTAACCACCCGTTTCCCATGGTCACACCTGGGGTAATTAAGATTTTGAATCTGAGTAGTTACAAACTTGTGATTACTCGAAAGCCCATCCCTGATTATTATTTTTTATTTAATTATTTTTTTGCAAATTCAATAGTAAATTCTATCCCATAAAGCTGAGTGATTATAATTGGTGTTTTAATCCTTTCATGCATGAGAAGTAGAAGTTCATATTGCTAACATTTTACAGGTTACATAAAAAAAACTACGCTTGGTGAAATTTGCCTTCTTAAAACAGAAGGAAATTTGCAATAATTCAGCTATAAGTGAACATTTGTGGTTACTCACAATGCACCACTACTGAATATGCAAATTATCCCTTTTTCGCCCCTGTAAGCAAGGCAAGCATCCAGAACCGCTGGTGTATAGCAAGCCTATAGCTTTAAATATTACACAGTCACACCAACCCCACATGTAGACAGCCTGTTTCGGGCTTTTGGCCCTCCTCAGTACATGGCAGGGATTGATATGGCTGTATAGGATAGGGCTTCGACCAGTATACCAGTGTAACCAAGCAGCTCAGGGTGACCCAAACCACTAAAAGTCCCTGATAAATAAATCATGCGGAACCTGTCCAGAACAGAGTCCAAGGCAGACACTGTGTAAGATTCACTATTCATGTGCATTGTGAGAGACATGAGCTGCTGTATTAAGCTGTGTCCAGAGTCTGCCTAGCAAAAATTTGACTATAGAGTAAAAATAGTCTGCATGTATACTTTTGTCATGATGCACTACTTAACTAAAGTGTAATGATATAAAAAAAAATAACCTTTTGCAATAATTATGTAACAAACGTTGGAGAAGCAGTTGCGGTGAACAGCGCTACCACCGCAGCTGCCTCCAGCTCTGTGCCTAGCAATCTATCTGTGCCTCGGGCGTCTAGCACGCTGAGGACGGGTTTGTCAGTTGCACATAAGGTCGCCTTATCGCGTGCGCGCACGCACACACAGGACCTTTATGCGGGGAGGAGGCGCGTCAGAGGAGACACTCGCCGCTCCTCATTGGCTGAGAGGAGTAGGCGTGACGGAGGGGTCTCCTCTGCTTTATAAGCCAAGCTGAATCACTAGCAACTTGTCTGCTGTTGCGAATACTTGGTGTTAGCGCTCAGACCTTAGATAGTTCCGGTGTGCTTTGATCCGGGAGGAAACTGGGGATTTCACACAAGATAGGAATTGTTTGATAGCTAATAAGATTATTCATTACTGTGTTATTATCTGTGCATGACTCTGGCTCGTTCTGACTAATTTTCTGCTCAGTGATTCTGTACCTCTGCCCATCTGATCTTGCTGCCGACTCTGCCTGTTTAAACCTTCTTGTCTCTGCCTTCCGATTTTGTACTGCATCTGTCTGTCTGTTGCCAACCTGATTAGTCTGACCACTCTACGCTCACCAGAGGGCACTTGACTCTGGTGAGGGGCGCTGTACTGTTAGTACCCACCAGCTCCTCTGGTGAGGTATAGCTAAACCTATCAGTACTACTGTTGCACCAATCATTATACTTGCTATTGCTGTCACATCAGCTGTCTGATATACCTGCATTATAGGTAATTCTGCAGATCACCATATAATCAGGTATATATCTGCATTATAGGTGATACTGCAGATCACCTAATAATCAGAATTCTGTTTCTTGCTGACCCAAATTGTTACAAATTAAAAAAAAAAAACTGTGTTCTCAAAGTATTTCCTGCATCTGCCTGAGATTCCTGGTCTATGACAAGACCATTATTCAAAATACACCACCCCTCCAATTCTGCTACATGCTATTCTTCCTCTCTGCAGTTTTCTTTGAACACATTATGGTTACTGAGACTACCCATTTTTTACATGAATCTATAAAAATGAGCTTTCTCGTTACATAAAGTGGGTTGGAAAAGTATTCGGCCCCCTTGAAGTTTTCCACATTTTGTCACATTACTGCCACAAACATGCATCAATTTTATTGGAATTCCACGTGAAAGACCAATACAAAGTGGTGTACATGTGAGAAGTGGATCGAAAATCATACATCATTTCAAACATTTTTTACAAATCAATAACTGCAAAGTGGGGTGTGCGTAATTATTCGGCCCCCTGAGTCAATACTTTGTAGAACAACCTTTTGCTGCAATTACAGCTGCCAGTCTTTTAGGGTATGTCTCTACCAGCTTTGCACATCTAGAGACTGAAATCCTTGCCCATTCTTCTTTGCAAAACAGCTCCAGCTCAGTCAGATTAGATGGACAGCGTTTGTGAACAGCAGTTTTTCAGATCTTGCAACAGATTCTTGATTGGATTTAGATCTGGACTTTGACTGGGCCATTCTAACACATGGATATGTTTTGTTTTAAACCATTCCATTGTTGCCCTGGTTTTATGTTTTGGGTCATTGTCCTGCTGGAAGGTGAACCTCAGCCCAGTATCAAGTCTTTTGCAGACTCCAAGAGGTTTTCTTCCAAGTTTGCCCTGTATTTGGCTCCATCCATCTTCCCATCAACTCTGACCAGCTTCCCTGTCCCTGCTGAAGAGAAGCACCCCCCGAGCATGATGCTGCCACCACCATATTTGACAGTGGGGATGGTGTGTTCAGAGTGATGTGCAGTGTTACTTTTCCGCCACACATAGCGTTTTGCATTTTGGCCAAAAAGTTCAATGTTGGTCCCATCTGACCAGAGCACCTTCTTCCACGTGGTTGCTGTGTCCCCCACATGGCTTGTGGCAAACTGCAAACAGGTATTTTTATGCTTTCTGTTAACAATGCCTTTCTTCTTGCCACTCTTCCATAAAGGCCAACTTTGTACAGTGCATGACTAATAGCTGTCCTATGGGCAGAGTCTCCCACCTGAGCTGTAGATCTCTGCAGCTCGTCCAGAGTCACCATGGGCCTTTTGACTGCATTTCTGATCAGCGCTCTCCTTGATCGGCCTGTGAGTTTAGGTGGATGGCCTTGTCTTGGTAGGTTTACAGTTGTGCCATACTCCTTCCATTTCTGAATGATCGCTTGAACAGTGCTCCGTGGGATGTTCAAGGCTTTGGAAATCTTTTTGTAGCCTAAGCCTGCTTTAAATTTCTCAATAACTTGATCCCTGACCTGTCTTGTGGAATTCCAATAAAATTGATTCATGTTTGTGGCAGTAATATGACAAAATGTGGAAAACTTCAAGGGGGCCGAATACTTTTGCAACCCACTGTATATTGCATGCTATAAATTCATAATTTAATCCAATTCACATTTTCTCCAAGTTTTCTCCTAGGTGATACATCTTATCAACAAAATGCCCTTTAAGGCCTCGTTCACATCTTGGTAAAAAACGCATGCGCTTGTGCGCGCTTTAGTGCGCGGTTCTGTGCGTTGCGCTGCGCTTCTTTAAAGCACGTTTTGCTTACTGTAGCAGCAGCAGTTGTCAATAAAACTTTGTTTTTGTATGTAAATGTATTTTTTTCTCCAATTAGGGGTAAAAAATGCATGCGCTTCTATGCGATTGTACGCGCTTCTATGCGCTAAAAAAGCGGACCCATTCACTTGCATTGCTGTGCGCTTTACAGCTCAGCACACAGAATTGCATGCAACACTACGTTTTTGTAACGCTGCTCAGCGCAGCGCATAGATGTGAACCAGCTACATTTAGTTACATGGAAAAATCAATACCTTGCTGATCGCACAGGGCAGTGCGCTGTGGAAAGCACACAGAAACGGCCCTAATGTGAACGAGGCCTAAGCCAAAAGCAAGCAAGAAAATGCTCAAATATTTTTGATAGTACTTTTTAACCTACTCTTTTGAGCTTTTGCAATTGCAGAGTGCAGAAGAGTACATTTCAACAGAAGATTAAAAATGATCTCCTAGGAAAAATTAGGAGCAAACATGAATTGTGTAAAGCCCAAAGGGTTACTTTTCATTTATAATAAATACATGGAAAATGTGCACACAAACTTCACATTTTAATACAACGGTATTGACTCTTTTTTAAGCCCACATGTGAATAAATAAAGCTTTCACTGCAGATCCAAAACTGTAACATGAAACACTTGACACTGGTGTCGTTTGTATGAATCATCACAAAACACTTCAAAGCTAAATGTTTAGAATGGTTTAAACATACTAGAGATTTTGCATCCATAATATAAGAGAGAAAGCAGAACAGTGATGATAATAATATAACTAAAGATATGTCATTATTTTCCAAACAACAAAATAGTTGTAGAGCGTCTTTAGTAAAAATGTGTTATCCTCTAATTGTACATAAACACAGATATATTTATACATCCAGTGTTTGTGAAAAGAAACCAAGGAAATCCCTATAGAACAAAAAAGGAAGGAGGATTAATTTTCTGCAAACCTCAGTCGTATCCAATTAAAGAGACACTGAAGCGAAAAAAAAATTATGATATTATGATTTGTATGTGTAGTACAGCTAAGAAATAAAACATTAAGATCAGATACATCAGTCTAATTGTTTCCAGTACAGGAAGAGTTGAGAAACTCCAGTTGTTATCTCTATGCAAACAAGCCATTAAGCTCTCCGACTAAGTCTTAAGGCCCATACACACGTCGGATTTTTGCGAACGACCCGTCGTTTGAACGTTCCGTCGTTCAGTCGTTCGCACATCAAATCCGACGTGTGTACAAACTATCGTTCGGGTGATAAGACTGGTTTCCAGCGAAACCAGTCTTATCACGCGAACGATAGTCAGTACACACGTCTGATTCCGCGTGCGAACGACTAAACGACGGGACGTTCAAACGACCCGCCGTTCAGAAAAATCCGACGTGTGTATGGGCCTTTAGTCGTGGAGAGGGCTGTTATCTGACTTTTATTATCTCAACTGTAATTGAACTGTTTACTTTTTCTCTGCTAGAGGAGAGGTCATTACTTCACAGACTGCTCTGAAAGACTCATTTTGAATGCTGGGGCCCATATGCAATTCACTTTTTCTCCTTAGTTTTCTCCAAGTTGACATTTTTTAACTTTTCAATAAAATGCCTTTTAAGCCACCATAAAGCAAAAAAATGCTCAAAATAATTTTGATAGTACTTTTTCAACTTCTTTTGGGTACATTTTTAGTTGAAAAGTGCTGGAAAGTTATTTTAAATTGAAAATGAAAAATTATCTCCTAGGAGAAAACTCAGGTGAAAAAGTGAATTGCATATGGGCCCGAGTGTTGTGTAATCTGCACATACTGTATTATAGAATGATGCAATGTTAGAAAAAACACTATATACCTGAAAATAAAAGTATGAGAATATTTTCTTTGCTGCTAATCTTCTAGTAATTATTCATAGTACACAACCAATTCACTATATCATATTTTTTTTTTCGCTTCAGTGTCTCTTTAAGAATAGGAAATGTAATCATTCATTATAAATCTTAGACTGATATTATAATGTTGAAATTTGCCTTCTGTAACATGTTTAAAAATGTACTAAATGCAAAATTATACCTCCTAAATTATCATACTTCTGAATCTGTAAACATTATTAGGTAAATCAACTTACCATGTATACTCGCCCTCCATGAACCTAAAACACTCGCCGAACCGCACCACAAGTGTGTTGGTTTTCCCCGCTGTCACTTCTCTGTTACTTCTTTTGCCCTTTATAGGCAGTTACAGGTGTCCCTTAGCATTAGGTTGCCAGAGGTACCCTCAGTATTAAGTAGTAGCTACTAGTGCCTCAGACTGAAGGAATATCTCATCAGTGGAATGCTGAGAGCTGGGTAAGTACCCTCTCATTTATGCCCTGCTTGGGACTTTTGCATAGGGAAAGAGGAAGGGGGGCACTCAAGGAGGGGAGTGAGCCACCTGTACATCATCAGGCGCCTGTAGGCATGTGCCTACAGTGCCTTATGGTAAATCCGGCCCTGTCTCCTCCTATATTATTTACTTTACAACCGGTGCCACATAAGCAGATGGAGTATTGGGAGATGGATGTGGATATGAAGGGGGCTGGTAAGAGAGTGAGACAGATAACTGGCATTTGAATGCAACCTATGACCCGATGTTTTACTATATCCCATCCTAGTATGCTTTCTGCACTATCCTACATAGGTAAAGCATCATGTAGCAAAATAGTTTGGTGGACGTGGCTATAATTGTAACATGACATGGTGATACGTGCGTATAGATGTGGCTATACTTGGGCAATATGGCTATATTTGTAGGGGGCATGGTACAGTTGTTGGAGGACATGGCAAGTATGTCTCCTGCTGCAATCCAAATTTGATGTTCCACAAGGTAATCTATAATTGTGTCTTTGAAATTAAGACAAGCTCATGCACTCTGAATCACATATGATGTCACTGAAACTTCAACATTAGCAGCTGGGAGGTGGGTTTAAAGGAATACTATCAATGTATTCATTTATTTTGAAATGCTGTATGTTGTAGCACACATTAGGGCAAGTACTAGGAGCAATTTGATTCTTCACACAGCTGTTCCTCTCAGCTGTAAAATCCTCTGTCAGTTTTGGCGTCAGTGTTGGATACAAAATGTATCTAAATACTGGGCTCCCAGAGGGCTAGACCATGTCTCTGCACAGGGGAGTTGCTATCAACTCCTCAGTTTATAGTTTAATTATCACCTTGCTGAAATAATCTTGTTGATATGGTGGTAAGGGGTTAAAGATTCTAGCAATGTGTGTTTATTATCTTTGCTTCTCTTGACTGATAAAGATACTAATAATGCTAATTGTAGACAGTGGTCTGCCCCTCTCAGCAGCTTGTAAAGTGGATGCAGCCTGGAGTGAATCACCTCAAGCAGGCAGCCAGTCTGAGTGTAAACACAGACTAGTGTTATAGCTAGTTATATTCCAGCAATATTACAGCTCATTTAGTTACCTGTTACCACCTCAGATCAGCCTGTTTCTCCTCATGTCTCCTGCATGCTGTGAGTGACACAGTGAAATATATTTGTGAGCTGTGTGACAGAGTAACCAAGCAGCTCAGGGTGACCCAAACTACTATGAGCTGTGTGAGAAATGAATTTTTAAGCAGGGATAGAGGGAGAGAGACCTGGGTGAATAAATAAAGTGCCCCTAGCACTAGTGGTAATGTGTACACTAATATAGAGTATTAAAAAAAAAAGTTGTTTCTATCGATAGTATTCCTTTAAGTCAGGGTGGCAGGATGAACTAATAGCCACTATCTTCTTTGAGCAGCTAGAGGCTGCTGGGACTTGTAGTTCCACTGTGATTGGTCCATGTTGTACTGTATAAAGGTCTGCTCTAGTCTAATGTTCCTTAACCATGATAGTGGTTGGTTAGTTAGTTAGTTAGTTAGTTAGTTAGTTGGCTCTACTGCTGGGTGTGTTCTGGATTGCCTTTTGTTACAACCCTTGATTGATCTCCGATGTATGTTGGATTTCAGCCTGTCCTGAGCTCTGGCTTGACGCTACATTTGTGTCTGATCCTTAGTTTATTCACCTGGTTACTTGCTTTTCTGTGTTTGACCTCTTGCTTGTTCTGGACCTCAAGCTTGTTTGGCTACTGAATTCTTAGTCATCTGACCCTGGTTTAGACTTTGGCAATGATCCTGGACTCTATCTCTCTGTTTGGCTATTAGGTATGTCATTGGCTCCTCAGATCCTATATCTTGCATGCTAAGTCCTGGGGAAAACTGAAGTAAGGTAGATGTCTACAATCCCCTGTTGAAGTGGGGGTTTGGCAATAGGTGAAGAGTATGTTGGAGTTTGCCATATAGGGTCTGAAGGGAAGTTGGGGATTGCCAGAGAGCCTTACAGCAATACAATGTTGTACTGGGCAGTGGCATATCTAGAGGTTTGCAGGCATGGCTCGTGCCATGGGTGCCACAGTCCATGCCTGCTCCCACCTACCTTATGTTGCTGCAGTGGAATCTTGCCACATGGTAAATGCATCACTGAGGCCCAGGGGTGTTGCTAGCCCTAAAGATCAGTGTCACATGCTCCGGATCTGATCTACGATGCCCAGGATGTCCCCCAGGCAGAGCCAGGCAGCGGGCAGCAGTACTCACCTCCAGCTGCTTGGCCTCCAGATTCTGAAGACATCTTCGCTTCTGGACTTCTCCCCTTAGTGTCTGCGAACATATCAGAATCTTGAGCTCCTAGCGTCTGATTTTCCGATGCTATGGGGAGAATCGCCAGCTACAAAGGATGTCTCCAGACTTGGAGAGCGAATGGAGGATATGAGTAGTTCCTCCTGCTTTACTACTATGCTGGAAAGGGGTGGTCATGGGGATGAAAAAGGAGTAGGGATGGTCGCTGGATTTCGCGGAATTGTAAATTCCGTGATTCCGTCCGGAATTAGGTGATTGCGGTTCCGAAATGACGGAATGGAATTGCTATAGCGCTAAAACGGAATTCCGCGGAAAACTGTAAAATTCCGCAGAATTTTACGGAATTCAAATTTGTTTCCCCACCAAACTGATTTCTGCTTGATTACAGGTATTTCTACTCCATATACTTCCTCCCTTCCCCCGGAGGGAGGAGGGTCTCGTCTTCCAGAGAATTGTAGGATTTCAAAGGCCAGCTTACATACCTTGGCCGGGAATTGAACCAAGGTCTGGGTGCATGGTAGGTAGCTCTCTTCACCACTATACCACCACCAACACTACTAGCTGAAGCCAGCCTAGCATGTACCATTATGATATATCCAAGAGAAAAATTAGCTTGCTTAAGGATTTGTAGCATGTCAAAAGCCAACCCACATTGGCCAGCAATAGAACCCAGGCCTCCCGCTCTGTAGGCTGCTATCCTAACCATTATACCACCAACACAGCACACTACAATGCTACATGCTGAAGCCAGCCTAGTATGTACCATTGTGATATATCCAAGAGAAAAATGAGCTTGCTTAGGAAATTGTAGGATTTAAAAAGACAGCTTACATACATTGGCTGGGAATCGAACCCAGGTCTAGTGCTCGGCAGGCTGCTATCCTAACCATTATACCACCAACACAACACACTATGATGCTACATGCTGAAGCCAGCCTACCATGTACCATTGTGATATACCCAAGAGAAAAATGAGCTCTCTCTCTCTCTTTCTCTCTCTCTCTCTCTAGGACTTGATGCCATTGAACTGAATTTTCAGCTTAAAACCATCAACGGATACCAGCAGAATTTCACAGGCAATTTCGGAATTCCGCCAGATTGAAAAAGCAATTCCGTTCCGACCAAACGGAACGGAATGACCAATTTCCGACTAAAATTGCAAAAAATACAATTCCGTGGAAAGCGGTGACCATTCCTATTAGAGAGAGAGAGGGAGAGAGAGATGAATCTACCTGGCTATCTGGGGTTCTCTTCAGGCAACTGTTGAACACAAAAGGCAAGGCCATGCCTGGGTGGGCTTGAACCACCAACCTTGCAGTTAACAGTCAAACGCGCTAACCAGTTGTGCCATAGAGACTGTGTACCACAAAGACTGTGCATGCAGTTGCTGTTGAATGATTTTATGGAGATGTATGTGTGTCTTTTGGAGGAAGGAAGGAAGTCTGCTCCAAGAAGTTTCAGCATGTAGTGTTGGTGGTATAATGGTTAGGATAGCAGCCTACCGAGCACTAGACCTGGGTTCGATTCCCAGCCAATGTATGTAAGCTAGCTTTTGAAATCCTACAATTCCCTAAGCAAGCTCATTTTTCTCTTGGATATATCACGATGGTACATGCTAGGCTGGCTTCAGCATGTAGCATTGTAGTGTGTTGTGTTGGTGGTATAATGGTTAGGATAGCAGCCTACAGAGCGGTAGACCTGAGTTCTATTTCTGGCCAATGTGAGTTGGCTTTTGACATGCTACAAATCCTTAAAGGGAACCTTAACTGAGAGTGATATGGATGTTTCCTGTTAAACAATATCAGTTGCCTGGCAGTCCAGCTGATCTCTGTGGCTGCAATAGTGGCTGAATCACACCCTGAAACAAGCATGCAGCTAATCCAGTCTGACTTCAAGAGAACCCGAGGTGGGTTTGAAGAATATTATCTGCATACAGAGGCTGGATCTGCCTATAAAGTCCAGCCTCTGTTGCTATCCCAAACCCCCCTAAGGTCCCCCTGCACTCTGCAATCCCTCATAAATCACAGCCACGCTGCTGACAAACAGCTTGTCAGAGCTGGCTGTGTTTATCTCTATAGTGTCAGTCTGCTGCTCTCCCCGCCTCCTGCAGAACTCCAGTCCCCGCCTGCATCCCTTCCCTCCCTGCTGATTGGAGGGAAAGGACTGGGGCAGGGACCGGAGCTATGCAGGAGGCGGAGGAGCAGCTGAGACTGACACTACAGATGTAAACACAGCCTCACAGCATGGTTGTGATTTATGAGAGAGTGCAGGGGGACCTTAGTGGGGTTTGGGATAGCAACAGAGGCTGGGCTGTATAGGCAGATCCAGCCTCTGTATGCAGATAACATTCTTTAAACACACCTCGGGTTCTCTTTCAGTCAGAGCACCTGATCTGCATGCTTGTTCAGGGGCTGTGGATAAAAGTATAAGAGAATCAGGATCAGCAGGCGATTCAGGCAACTGGTATTATTTTAAAAGGAAAAATCCATATCCTTCTCAGTTTAGGTTCCCTTTAAGCAAGCTCATTTTTCTCTTGGATATATCATAATGGTACATGCTAGGCTGGCTTCAGCATGTAGTGTTGGTGGTGGTATAGTGGTGATGAGAGCTACCTACCACGCACTCGGACCTGGGTTCAATTCCCAGCCAAGCTATGTAAGCTGGCTTTTGAAATACTACAATTCCCTGGAAGACGAGACCCTCCTCCGGGAGCAGGATGGAAGGGAGGAGAAAAAGGACTAAGGGAATAGTTAATAGGGTCTATGGGCTACTATATAGGATAAACAAGGTTGCTTTTGCGATTATTTTAATTTTTCTGCCGGAATCTGGAATTCCGCAGAATTTCGTAAAAATTCTACGGAATTTTCATAGCGACGGAATTTAGCGCTGACGGAATCCGCGAATTCTGGCGGAATGGAATTTGCTGTTTCCGATCATCCCTAAATGGGAGGACACACAACAATGCATGCTCCCTATGGTGGCTACACAGCTTCCAGCATGTCACCACAACACCCAGTATGCCCTATAAAGGCACCACAATACTCAGAATGCCCCATAGAGGCACCACAGCACCCAACATGGCACCACATAGCACCCAGCATGCCCCAGCATGAATTTTTTGGGGGTATTAATGGAGCGGGGGCTTCATCCAAACATTTTGCTGGGCAGGCCTACTTAGACTGCTGTTAAGTTCATGTAAGTATGGCTCCACCCATTACCACATCCACGTGTATGACCACACCTACTATTCAGCTGGAGTGCCCAGAAGTGCCTCTGAGCTCTTAGGATCCTAGCAATGCCCTGGAGGCCATCACTGCAGATGGCATTTCCTGATGCTTTATTACTGTAGCTGTGCAGAGAGGTGCTACTGACATCATGGGGATCACCACATGTCGCTCCACATATCCTCTGACCCTAAACCTGTACTGTGCTGTACTGTGCTGTTCAGCTTATAACAGAGCCTAACACTTGCATCAATGTGTGATCATGAAGGATTGGGGGATGTGATATGTGGACATGTGGCGATCCCCCTGAAATCATCAGCACGTCTGTGCAGCTGTGGTAATAGAGCATCAGGGGATGCCATTTGCAGTAATGGCCACGGTGATGTACATACCATGTGGCAAGATTCCATTAGAGCCTGCAAACCTACCTAGGGTAAGTTTGCGGGCACTTGCCCCAGGGAATGGGTGTAGCTATATTTGGCGCTGTTTTCATGAGTACATGCTGATAAATCTTCTTGCAGATACACCATGGATGGCTCAGATCACCCCCCTGCCATATGAGGTGAGCAAATACCATTGCATAACACTGAACTGGAGGGATTTATGAGGAGATTCTGATTTTAGGGGTGGTAGTTTATTGCAATGAATTATGTGGCTTATATAATGTCTGCACATTTTGTATTTGTGTTGACACTGTATGACTTGAAAGGGGTACACTTTATTGACCCTGAAACAATTGTTTTTTTTTAATTACATGGTGAATAAAACCGCTTGAAACAGCTGTCTCTGTCTTGGTGTGTTGGTTCTCCTCTCTTCAGTCGCCACAAATCTGAGGTCTGCGAGTAACAGAGAGTGAGCAATGCCAATGGCCTGTAGGGGGGCTATCTATACTGGAACGTTAGAGGGGGTTGAAGGACCTGTGGCTACCCTAGCTACAGTGGGGGGGGGGGGGGCAGTGTTTGACATGGGCGCCATTCTACCTAGATATGCCCATGCTTGTACATATAATTTTATTTTAATACTTTATTTTTCTGGTTGAATATTGATGGACTGACTAATGTATTTTTTTCACCCAAGTTAACTATGCAACTACATATAATTAATAGTAAATTAGAAATCACAATTGCTTTCCAAAAGGAAATAAGAATTGTTTATAAGTAAATAACAAGCTGAGAGAGATTCTCTTTGCAAATTAAAATCAGTGGTTCCTTTATTCAGCCATACATTTATACACCTGTTCAAAATGGAAAAAAAGCATTAATTACATTAAAAAAGTGTTATACATGCGTGACATCATTTTTATATAATGAAATTGAAGCAATAAGTGATATATGAGGATGATGGGATGTGATGCTGCTTATGTTAAACCCCTTGTGGATGGTTTTGCCCTAGGTCCTTAAAAAACAGAGCCATTTTTTTCTACTTTTGCTTTGTGATCACTGCAATTGGCTCACGGTGATCACAGGGTCACAAGCCTAAAATTGGCTCCTTACCGGCACACAGACCTCAGCTGTCATCAGACAAGATTGGCAATTATGACGGGAGTGTGGGAGATGGTCTGCTGGAATCTATGCCATGTCAGCGATAAGAGGCTCCAAACAGGATGTAGATTTCAACAGGCTCTGTCTGCATCAAGATAACCTCAGTTAAATATTCAGTTATGACTTAATGCTAGATTAAACAATTTTATTAAAGCATAGGGTGACCCAGCTGCAGCTGTCAGCTAGAACAACTGGCCTTGTACATCTTAGACAAAAATCTGATAGGTGACAAGCAGCTACAGTAGCTAGACAAAATAAACAAAGTTACTTACAAGATGGAGGCAAGTTAAGGCCTATTGATGTGTACTTCAAATTATATAGCACCCCTGTTGAGATGCAAAGTATTTTGTGTGAGCCAACTCCTGTAGGAATGGCAGGGAGGTAGCCTTAGAGCCTGCATATTCTGTGTAACAATCCTTGGAGAAGCAGCTGCGGGCAGTCAGGATGCCTCTGCAGCTGCTTCGGTTTCCCTGTCAGGCATGTCTCCTGTCCCTCCGGCGTCTAGAACACCGAAAGGGGACTGTCAGTGGCTCACAGAGTAGCTTTGTCGCACGCGCATAGACGAGACCTTTATGCGGGAAGGAGGCGCGTCAGCTGACCGGCCGGTCGACTGACGTCAGCGGAGACTCTCGGTGTCCCCGATTGGCTGATGAACGGGGGCGTGGCCGAGGGGTCTCCTTCGCTTCTTAAGCAGCTTGGAGTCACTTGCTAGTTGTCTGCTGTTGCGAATGCTACTTGTTAGCACTCAGACCCTTAGATAGATCCGGTGTGCTTTGATCCGGGAGGAAACCGGGGATTTCACACAAGACTAGGATTTATTACTGTTATTGATTTATATATTGCTTGATAACCTGTGTATGACTCTGGCTCTCTTCTGACTTTGCTCTCGCCTTACGATTTAGTACTTTAGCCCTTCTGATTCTGTTGCTAACTTTACATGTTACATCTCTATCCTTTTGCCTGCCGATTTTGTACTATACCTTCCTTATGTGCATTCCTTAAATAAAGTTCATTATTTATCTTGCATGGAGTTGCACCTATTTTTGTTATTTGGTTCAGTATGGACTTCTGTTTGGTATTCTAGTGTTTGGTTGGTCCATGAACATGGATTTGCTGTATTATATCCTTATTGTGCTCAAATTGTTTTTGTGCCGATGCAGATTGGTCGGTCAAAACTGACCCAGGTGGAGCGAAGACGGAGAATGACCGAACAGCTGTGTCTGTATTGCACTGAAGGGGGGCATAGAGTACGAAACTGCCCTAATAAGCCGGGAAACGCAACCGCCTAGGAGTTGTAGGGGGTAACACCCTAGGCGCCCGACTCTTACCCCTAGAAGATATACGGTTGCTTCTTCCTTGTATTGTTACATGGGAAGATAAGACCGAGGTCACTGAAGCTTTTGTTGATTCTGGCTCTGCAGCTAATTTTATGGACTTTGAGTTTGCTAAAAAGTTGGGTATTTTACTCACCCCGGTAAAACCACCCGTCCAGGTTACAGCAGTGGATGATTCCCACCTGCAGAGGAATCAACAGTTATCACAGACACCAGAGGTGGGAGTCACTATAGGGGTGCTGCACAGCGAGAGATTGCAGTTCTTTGTGCTACACATGACAACCTTCACCATTATCCTTGGCATGCCATGGTTGCACCTCCATTCTCCACACATCTATTGGACCACTGGTCAGTTGACAGGCTGGTCGGCTCGATGCTTTCAGCAGTGTTTAGGGAAGGTGACTTTGGGTCAAACCAGGATTCATGTGGAGGGTGTGCCAGAACAATATTCGGAATATGCTGACGTATTTTGTCCTAAAGTTACCCCCACATCGCCCTTTCGATTGTCCAATCGATCTCCGTTCAGGTTGTATGCCCCCCCGGGGCCATTTGTACAATTTGTCTGGGCCTGAAAAATTGGCCATGCAAGAATACATCTGTGAAAATTTGGCCAAGGGCTTCATTCGCCCGTCCCGGTCACCTGCTGGGGCAGGTTTCTTTTTTGTTAAGAAAAAAGACGGAGGCCTGCGGCCCTGCATTGATTACCGGGGCCTGAATAAAATTACGGTGAAGAACCGCTATGCGTTGCCCCTGATAGACGACTTATTCACGCAGGTCACCAACGCTAAGATCTTTTCGAAGTTAGATTTACGGGGTGCGTACAACCTGATACGAATTAGGAAGGGCGATGAGTGGAACACGGCCTATAATACGCACGACGGGCATTACGAATACCTGGTGATGCCCTTCGGGTTATGTAATGCCTCGACCGTTTTCCAAGAGCTTATCAATGAGGTCTTCAGGGAGGTGTTGGGGAGATTCGTTCTCGTGTATCTTGATGATATACTTATTTTCTCCAACAACCTCTCTGAGCATAGGACCCATGTGAGATTCGTGCTGGACAAACTGAGACAGAACTCACTTTACGCTAAATTGGAGAAATGTATATTTGAAGTAACATCTGTCACCTATCTGAGGTGCATTATTTCCACCTCGGGCCTGTCTATGGACCCTGCCAAGGTTTCCGCTGTTCTGGATTGGCCTCAGCCGGTTGGGTTGAAGTCTCTTCAGCGGTTTTTGGGCTTCGCAAACTACTATAGAAGGTTCATTAAGGGGTACTCCACGGTCATTGCACCCCTCACCAGTCTCACTAAAAAAGGGGCAGATACTACGCACTGGTCTTCTGAAGCTCTACAGGCATTCTCCACCCTGAAGGATTTGTTCTGTTCAGCACCTATCCTTAGACATGTGGACACTTCATTCCCCTTTGTTGTTGAGGTAGATGCCTCAGAGGTCGGGGTGGGGGCTGTGCTGTCTCAGCGATCAGGCTTGCAGGGTTGAATGCACCCATGTGCCTACTTTTCTCGTAGGTTCTCCCCAGCAGAGAGAAACTACAATATTGGCAACAGGGAGCTCCTGGCCATTAAATTGGCTGTTGAAAAATGGCGTCATTGGTTAGAGGTAGCTGAACATACGATCACGGTTTACACTGATCACAAGAACCTGGAATACATCGAGGGGGCTAAGAGGTTGAGCCCCCATCAGGCTCGATGGTCGTTATTTTTCTCTAGGTTCAGATTTATTATTACTTATACTCCAGGTAGCAAAAATATTAAAGCGGATGCTTTGTCCAGGTGCTTTGAGCCAGAGACAGCACAGCCCTCCGTCCCAGAGACTATTGTCCCACAAAAATTGGTGCTGGCTGCAACTGAAACTTGGGAAGACTGGAAGGAGAATTTAAGTCCCTTTCAGCAGGACATCCCGGAAGGAATGCCTGAAGGGGTTATGTTCATTCCTTTGCCTTTCCGTCTCCAAATCTTAGAGATGTTCCATGCGCACAAGAATGCTGGACATCCTGGGGCATCCAGAACACAAGATCTCATGGCCAGGTGAGCCTGGTGGCCTTCCTTGTCGGCAGATTGCAAGGAATTTGTTAGGGAATGTGCAATATGTGCAAAAAGCAAGCCCTCCCGGCTGGCACCTGTCGGTACCTTGCAGCCTTTGCCCGCCCCGAGTGAACCGTGGACCCACCTGTCCATGGATTTTGTGGGTGAGCTTCCCAGGTCAGAAGGCATGTCGGTCATTTGGGTGGTAGTCGACCGCTTCAGCAAGATGGCCCATTTTGTGCCCTTGAAAGGACTCCCCTCAGCCCAGGAATTGGCCGACTTGTTCATAGTCCACGTTTTCCGGCTGCATGGCATTCCGGAAAACATAGTGTCAGATCGGGGAGTCCAATTCGTCTCTAGATTCTGGAGGGCATTTTGCCACCAAATGGGCATGAAGCTGTCATTTTCGTCGGGCTACCACCCACAGACCAACGGGCAGACTGAACGGATCAATCAGTCTTTGGAGCAGTTCTTAAGATGTTACGTTGCGGAGGCACAGAATGACTGGGTAAAATTTCTGCCCTTCGCAGAATTCGCACAGAATAATTTGAAGAGTTCTTCTTCTGGTTTTTCTCCATTCTAGATTGTGACAGGGAGATCGCCCAAATTCTCCCCTTTGCCAGTAGCCTCTACTCCGTTTCCAACTCTGGAGGCTTAGCAGAGGGCATTTAAAGATATTTGGTGGACGGTAAAGAGTAATTTGGAAAGGGCATTTCAGAGTCAAAAGGGTCAAGCTGACAAGAGACGTTCGTTAGAGTGGAGGTTCCAGCCAGGAGACTTGGTTTGGGGAGATCGCCCAAATTCTCCCCTTTGCCAGTAGCCTCTACTCCGTTTCCAACTCTGGAGGCTTAGCAGAGGGCATTTAAAGATATTTGGTGGACGGTAAAGAGTAATTTGGAAAGGGCATTTCAGAGTCAAAAGGGTCAAGCTGACAAGAGACGTTCGTTAGAGTGGAGGTTCCAGCCAGGAGACTTGGTTTGGGTGTCCACACGTCACTTGACCCTGAGACAACCCTCAGACAAGCTTGGTCCCAGGTTTGTGAGTCCATTCCCGGTAGCCAAAAAGATCAATAACGTTACTTATGCCATTGATCTTCCCGCCAGCATGCGTGGGGTAAGGTCTTTTCACGTGTCCCTGCTCAAACCTGCAGTCCATGTGGGTCCTACTCCTCCTCCTCCTGTGATGGTGGATAGTCAACCGGAGTATGAAGTAGAAAAAATGTTGGACTCACGTATAGTGCAGAACTCAGTACAATATCTAGTGCACTGGAAGGGGTATGGTATTGAGGAAAGAATGTGGGTACCCTTCAGCCGCATGCATGCTGATAAATTGAAGAGGGAGTTCCACACTTTACATCCAGAAAAGCGGAAGGAGCTGTCTGGAGTCCACTCCTCGTAAGGCGGCTGCTTCTATGAAGAGCAGGGCGGAATGCGGAAAAACCGCCGCGTCTGACGCGGCGGTTAGCACGCATGGTCCCGCTACTGACAATCTGTCCCTGCGCGGGGAGGCCGCCGCATGTGCTGTGAGCAGTGCGACCAACCCCGCGCATGGGACCGCAGAGACATTGCAAAACAGTGTTGGTGTGGCTGGGACTCATAGTCCCTCTAGGTTCAGAATGACGCGCGTGTGCGCGAAGAGGCAGAACTTATATGGCAGCCAGAAAATGGTCAGCTGACCCGGTCGGTCAGCTGACGACTTTGCTCCTTCCCATTGGTCCAGCACTTAGGGAGGTGCTGGAGAATGTCTGTGTATATATACTGGGGGCTGGGCATTTGCTGGTTGTCTGCCGTTGCGATCACTACGTGGTAGCACTCAGACCTGAGTCAGATCCTAAAGTGTGCTGGGACCAGCTGGAGCTGTAATCCTACACTTAGCTAGATTCTATTGATAGTCTAAAGTACTAGTTTGATTGTGATTATCTGTTATGACCTTCTGCCTGCCTGACTATTCTTCTGAACTCTGATCCTGTACCTTGCCATTCTGATACTCTGTTGCCAAACCCCGACTCGTCCTTAGACTCTGCATCTGTCTCCTGATTTTGTACCTCGATATTTCTGATACCCTGTTGCCGAACCCTGCCTGTACTTTAGACTCCGCCTCTGCCTTCTGAATCTGTACTTTATCTGTCCATGTGTTTTCGACCTGGCTTGTCCGACCTCGAGAACTGACCTTACTGTTAGAGGCAGTTCCTAGATCTGTTAGTGACACCCCCTCCAGGGTGTCACTCCCGTTCTGTCCTTCCTACCTTCAGCCTGACTCCTCCCCCGGGAAAGTCCAGGTCTACGGAAGGAATCTGTATTTGTGCAGTACTCCTTGCTGTACGGAACTTGTTCCTGAGGCTCAGTCCTCAAAGTATTACTGTTGCACCAAACACTCTTACTCTACTCAGGTGTCCAGAGGTTACCTTATATATCTGATTATCGGTGATACTGCAGATCATCAATAATCTGGTATATATCTGTATTCCCAGTGATACTGCAGATCACCGGTAATCAGATCCTCTCTGTGTTACACCGATCGTTACAACCAGCTCCTCTGGTGAGGTTCTGCTTCATATTCACCAGTGAGCCCTTGTCACTGGTGAAGTTCATTACAGATAGTACCTACCAGCTCCTCTGGTGAGGTCCTGCTAAACTTATCTGTATTACTGTTGCACCAAGCACGTTACACCTGTTACACCTTTTGTATTTGTTGTCACGGCAGCTTCTGATATACCAGCATTATAGGTGATTCTGCAGATCATCTTATAATCAGGTATATATCTGCATTATTGGTGATACTGCAGATCACCTAATAATCAGAATTCTGCCTTTTGCTGGCACAGAACGTTACAGAACAGCAGACCGAAAAATGTCTATGGAGACACTATGCACGCAGATCAAATTGTTGACCACGACCGTTAACGATCTTTCCAATACGGTCAACACACAGCAGACACACATTAACTTATTGTCTGAGGTAGTGACCCGACTCCCAAAAACCAATGCATTAGTGTCATCCCCTGTAGTCAGTGAGCCCAGGATGCCTCATCCTGAAAGATTTTCAGGGCACCGGTCTGACTTCCAGAACTTTAAGCATCGTTGCCTATCTTATTTTGATTTACGCCCGGTATCTTCAGGCTCTGAAAGTCAGCGAGTTACCTTCTTAAAAACATTATTATCCCGGAATTCGCAGACATGGGCTTACAGCCTGCCTACTGATCATGAGGCTTTAACTTCAGTTCAATAATTTTTGAAAGCTATGGCAATTATATATGATGATCCCGATTTAGCTATGACTTCAGAGAGGAAGCTCAAAATGCTCCGACAAGGGTATAATACGGTTGAAACTTACGCTGCTGAGTTTAGAAAATGGGCAGTGTCAGCCAGATGGGGGCAGTATGCTTTATTAGATTGTTTTTTATCAGGATTATCTGATGCTGTTGCTGACTTGATGTTAAGTCACCCAGAACCTAAGACTGTGGATGACGTGATCTCTTTAGCGGTTAAGATTGATCATCGAGTTCGTTATCAAAAACAGACTCGAGCTAGACCGCTAAGGAAACCTTCTCCTATCCCCTTCTCTGCTCCTGCCCTTCCTTCTCCTCCTCAAAATAAACCGATGCAAATCAGACAATCTAAGCTCTCGGAGGTTGAGAAGAACAGGAGATTTACTGAAAGACTCTGCCTGTATTGTGCAGAGAAGGGTCACATGGTACAAAATTGTCCCAGGAAGGCGGAAAATTATCACCTAGGTGTAGCCGGAGGTACTACACTAGGCGATCCTGTCTTACCTCTAAAAAATAATCACTTACTGCTGCCGTGTTCTATCACCTGCCAGGATCAAGTCCGCTCTACCCAGGCATTTATAGACTCGGCTTCTGCAGCTAATTTTATGGATTATAATTTTGCTGTCAAGTTTGGTTTTCCTTTCCTTTCCTTTCCTTGTGACGTCAGATTGTGGTTACTGCAGTGGATGATTCACCACTACAGGGCAAACAACCTCTCTCTCACACTCCTGTATTATTGTGTCAGATTGGAGCTTTGCATAAAGAACAAATACAATTCTTTGTTCTTAAGATGGCTACCTCCACAGTGATTCTTGGTATGCCGTGGCTTCAAAAACATTCCCCTCAGATCAACTGGAGTTCCAGACAACTGCTGAGCGGGTCCTTTTTTTGCCATCATCTTTGTATGGAAAAAGTCACAATTTGTGCTACCAAGGTTCAAGTGGAGGGGTTGCCTACTCAGTATTCAGACTTTGCTGATGTTTTCTGTCCCAAAGCGGCAGACAAACTTCCTCCTCATCAAAGTTTTGACTGCCCCATTGAGTTGAGATCAGGTTGTATGCCTCCCAGAGGCCATTTGTATAGCTTTTCTGGGCCAGAGAAACTTGCTATGCAGGAGTATATTAAAGAAAACTTGGCCAAAGGGTTCATCCGTCCTTCTAGGTCCCCGGCCAGGGCTGGCTTCTTTTTTGTAAAAAAGAAGGATGGGGGACTTTGGCCTTGTATTGATTACAGACAGTTGAACAAAATTACAGAAAAAAATCGTTATCCTCTCCCTCTGATTGATGACTTGTTCTCTCAGATTACTGATGCCAGTATCTTCACCAAACTTGATCTTAGAGGAGCATACAACCTGGTTCGCATAAGAGAGGGTGACGAGTGGAAGACGGCATTCAACACACCCGACGGGCACTACGACTACCTGGTGATGCCCTTCGGGTTGTGCAACGCACCTGCCGTCTTCCAAGAGCTGATTAATGAAGTCTTTAGAGAGGTTCTGGGGCGGTTCATCCTTATGTACTTAGATGACGTACTCATTTTTTCATCTAATATATCTGAACACAGGGATCATGTGAAATATGTGTTAAAGAAACTACGACAAAATTCCTTGTATGCCAAACTTGAGAAATGTCTTTTTGAAGTTTCTGAGGTTCCCTTCCTGGGGTACATAATTTCCACTGCTGGACTCTCTATGGACCACAAGAAGGTTTCTGCTATCTTGGAGTGGCCACAGCCTTTAGGGTTGAAGGCACTCCAGCGATTCATTGGTTTTGCCAACTATTACAGAAAGTTCATTAAAGGGTTTTCTTCTGTGGTGTCACCCAGGGCAGTTTTTAGGCTAAATTACACCCAGGGCGAGGGTGTAAAAATTGCGCCCCCTTCCCCCCGACCCACATGGACTCGGGAACCCTTACTCTTTAGGAACAGTCACACAGCCACAGGTCACAAATAGATCTGCCTATTTACTAGTGACCAGCCGCTCATCCAGGAGGAAGCAGGAACCAGGAAAAGACACAGACGAAGAGAGCCCGGAAAGCCGACTCCTCCATGAGCGCCGCGCACTGACAGCCTGCAGTACCGCTGCAGGACATCAGGTGTCATCATGCGGTGGTGACGTGATGATGACTTGACGTCTGCCGCAGGCAGCCCAGGAGGAGTCAAGGAAGGTGATTGCGCTGGTAATCTTCATTCTTCTTCCATTTGGTTGCACTGCCTGTCACCAGCTCCCTATCAGTGATGTCCTTCTGCCAGCACCTCCTTCTTCTACTTGCCGGTCTGCGCCCAGGGCGGTCGCCCTGCCTGCACTGCCCAAGAAACGGCCCTGGACTGTCACCCCTCACAGAACTTACCAAACAGGGGCAGATACCTACAATTGGTCAGCAGAAGCACAATCTGCATTCTCATCACTTAAGAAATTGTTCTGCTCCGCCCCCATTTTTAGACACGTGGATATCACTCTCCCTTTCATTGTAGAGGTGGATGCTTCAGAGATCGGAATAGGGGCTGTATTGTCTCAGCACTCTGGTCTGCAAGGCAGGTTGCATCCATGTGCATTTTTCTCTAGGAAGTTTTCCCCTGCTGAGAGAAATTATGACATTGGGAATCGAGAACTGTTGGCCATCAAACTCGTGTTTGAGGAATGGCGACATTGGCTCAAGGGGGCTGAACATACTATAACTGTTTACACCAATCACAAGAACTTAGAGTATATTGAAGGGGCCGAACGTCTCAGTCCTAGACAAGCCCGTTGGTCTTTGTTTTTTACGAGGTTCAGATTCATTATTACCTACAAACCTGGTAGTAAAAACGTTAAGGCAGACACACTATCCAGATGTTTTGAGCCCGAGACAATACAACCCTTGACCCCTGAAAGCATCCTCCCCGAGAAAGTGATACTGGCTGCTACAGAAACTTGGGAGGATTGGGCTTCTATTCTAAGCTCTTATCAGCAGGAGGCTCCTGAGGAGAAACCTGATGGGGTTCTCTTTGTACCATTACAGTTTCAATTTAAAATTCTTCATGTCTTCCATTCCCAAAAGAATGCAGGACATCCGGGGGTTGCCAGAACACAGGAGCTCCTGGACAGATGTGTTTGGTGGCCATCCATAGTGTCCGATTGTAAGGAATTTGTCAGAGATTGTTCTGTGTGTGCCAGGAGTAAACCATCCAGGCATGCTCCTGTAGGCACTCTACAATCACTACCCATACCTGAACAACCATGGACCCATCTGTCCATGGATTTTGTGGGTGAATTGCCCAGATTTGAGGGGAAGACAGTCATTTGGGTGGTAGTCGATAGGTTCAGCAAGATGGCCCATTTCATTCCATTGGACGGACTCCCCTCTGCTCAAGAATTAGCAGAACTCTTAATTCACCACATCTTCTGGTTGCATGGTATCCCGGAGAACATGGTGTCAGACAGGGGAGTCCAGTTCGTGTCTAAGTTCTGGAGGGCTTTCTGTCATCATTTGGGTATGAACCTGTCATTCTCCTCCGGCTACCATCCACAGACTAACGGACAGACTGAAAGGGTTAACCAGTCCCTTGAACAGTTTCTTAGGTGCTATGTGGCAGATGCCCAGTTGGATTGGGTGAAGTTTTTGCCATTTGCAGAGTTTGCACATAATAACTTGAAGAGTGCCTCTTCAGGTTTTTCCCCTTTCCAGATAGTAACGGGGAGGTCACCCAAATTCTCTCCTCTGCCAGTAGTGTCATATCCTTTCCCTGCATTGGAAGTGTGGCAGGGAACCTTGAAGGAGATCTGGGGTATGGTTAAAAGAAACTTAGAGAAGGCCTTTCAGACTCAGAAAAAACAGGCAGATAAGAGACGGTCTGTGGAATGGAAATTTGCACCTGGTGACATGGTGTGGGTTTCTACCCGGCATTTGGCTTTAAAGCAGCCCTCTGCGATGTTGGGTCCCAGATTTATAGGCCCATACCCTGTGTCCAAAAAGATTAATAATGTCTCATATGTCATCTCTCTACCTTCCAGTATGAGAGGGGTTAAATCATTCCATGTGTCTCCTGCTGTGCATGTAGATTCCTCTCCTCCCCCCCCCCCCGTGGTTATTGATGGAGAACCTGAGTATGAGATTGAACAAATTTTGGACTCTCGGTGGGTACAGAACTCTATACAGTACCTTGTTCACTGGAAAGGGTATGGGCCTGAGGAGAGATCTTGGGTACCGGGGCATCGCATGCATGCGGAGGAACTCAGGAAAAGATTTCATGAAGTACATCCTGAGAAGCCAGGTGGACCGTGTCCGGAGTCCACTCCTCGAGGGGGGGGGGGGGGTACTGTAACAATCCTTGGAGAAGCAGCTGCGGGCAGTCAGGATGCCTCTGCAGCTGCTTCGGTTTCACTGTCAGGTATGTCTCCCGTCCCTCCGGCGTCTAGCACACTGAGGAGGGGACTGTCAGTGGCTCACAGAGTAGCTTTGTCGCGCGCGGGCATAGACAAGACCTTTATGCGGGAAGGAGGCGCGTCAGCTGACCGGCCGGTCGTCTGACGTCAGCGGAGACTCTCGGCATCTCCGATTGGCTGATGAGCGGGGGCGTGGCCGAGGGGTCCCCTCCGCTTCTTAAGCAGCTTGGAGTCACTTGCTAGTTGTCTGCTGTTGCGAATGCTACGTGTTAGCACCCAGACCCTTAAATAGATCCGGTGTGCTTTGATCCGGGAGGAAACCGGGGATTTCACACAAGACTAGGATTTATTATTGTTATTGATTTATATATTGCTTGATAACCTGTGTATGACTCTGGCTCTCTTCTGACTTTGCTCTCGCCTTACTATTTAGTACTTTAGCCCTTCTGATTCTGTTGCTAACTCTGCATGTTACATCTCTATCCTTTTGCCTGCCGATTTTGTACTATACCTTCCTGTCTGTTGCCAAACCGATTTGTCTGACCTTTCTACTCACCAGTGAGCCCTTGTCACTGGTGAGGTTCTTTGCTGTCAGTTCTCACTAGTGATGGGCCGAACCTCCGATTTTAGGTTAGCAAACCGGGTTCGCGAACTTCCGCGGAAGGTTTGGTTCGCGAAAAAGTTCGCAAACCGCCATAGACTTCAATGGGGAGGCGAACTTTGAAAACTAGAAAAAATTATGCTGGCCACAAAAGTGATGGAAAAGATGTTTCAAGGGGTCTAACACCTGGAGGGGAACATGGCAGAGTGGGATACACGCCAAAAGTCCCGGGGAAAAATCTGGATTGAACGCAAAGCAGCGTTTTAAGGGCAGAAATCACATTGAATGCTAAATTGCAGGCCTAACGTGCTTTAAAACATCTTGCATGTGTATACATCAATCAGGTAGTATAATTAGAGTACTGCTTCACACTGACACACCAAACTCACTGTGTAACGCACTGCAAGTTACCACCTGTTTGTGTAGTGACGGCCATGCTGGACTACTGCGCATTGTGCGCAACATGGTGAGATCTTTCCATGGCATTGTTAAAAAGCTTACGTTTTGTTTTTAAATTACATTTTCTACTTGCTGTGTACTTGTTTAGTACCGCTACAATGAGAATCCTATGGAGGCGGGCAAGTCTGCCATTGTGACTCCGGGTAATGGCCGGGGAATGAGGGTTTGAATCCGGTGTGGAGCCTGAGAAACGGCTACCACTACACATCCAAGGAGGGCAGCAGGCAGGCATGCACGCCTGCCCCGAGGTAGTGACCAAAAATAACAATACAGGAGGAGGACTTTCGAGGCCCTGCTGTGTATTTGAAATGAATTAACTTTAAATCCTTTAACAAGAACCAGTTATAGTTATAATTATTATATGGTTGGCAGTCCAAAAGATCTAATTTCACGAGAATCATATGGAGGCGGCCAGGCAGGCAAGTCTGCCATTGTGACCCTGGGTAATGGCCGGCAGAATGAGGGTTTGAATCCAGTGTGGAGCCTGAGAAACGGCTACCACTACACATCCAAGGAGGGCAGCAGGCAGGCATGGCCACCCCGAGGTAGTGACAAAAAATAACAATACAGGAGGACTATCGAGGGCTTGCTGTATTTGAAATGAATGTACTTTAAATCCTTTAACGAGAACCAGTTATGGCGGGCAAAGATGACACCACATTCCTTTCACGAGAATCATATGGAGGCGGGCAAGTCTGCCATTGTGACCCCGGGTAATGGCCGGGGAATGAGGGATGGAATCCGGTGTGGAGCCTGAGCAACGGCTACCACTACACATCCAAGGAGGGCAGCAGGCAGGCATGGCCGCCCCGAGGTAGTGACCAAAAATAACAATACAGGAGGACTATCGAGGGCTTGCTGTATTTGAAATGAATGTACTTTAAATCCTTTAACGAGAACCAGTTATGGCGGGCAAAGATGACACCACATTCCTTTCATGAGAATCATATGGAGGCGGGCAAGTCTGCCACTGTGACCCCGGGTAATGGCCGGGGAATGAGGGTTTGAATCCGGTGTGGAGCCTGAGAAACGGCTACCACTACACATCCAAGGATGGCAGCAGGCAGGCATGGCCGCCCCGAGGTAGTGACCAAAAATACCAATACAGGAGGACTATCGAGGGCTTGCTGTATTTGAAATGAATGTACTTTAAATCCTTTAACGAGAACCAGTTATGGCGGGCAAAGATGACACCACATTCCTTTCACGAGAATCATATGGAGGCGGGCAAGTCTGCCATTGTGACCCCGGGTAATGGCCGGGGAATGAGGGATGGAATCCAGTGTGGAGCCTGAGCAACGGCTATCACTACACATCGAAGGAGGGCAGCAGGCAGGCATGGCCGCCCCGAGGTAGTGACCAAAAATAACAATACAGGAGAACTATCGAGGGCTTGCTGTATTTGAAATGAATGTACTTTAAATCCTTTAACGAGAACCAGTTATGGCTGGCAAATATGACACCACATTCCTTTCACGAGAATCATATGGAGGCGGGCAAGTCTGCCATTGTGACCCCGGGTAATGGCCGGGGAATGAGGGTTCGAATCCGGTGTGGAGCCTGAGAAACGGCTACCACTACACATCGAAGGAGGGCAGCAGGCAGGCATGGCCGCCCCGAGGTAGTGACCAAAAATACCAATACAGGAGGACTATCGAGGGCTTGCTGTATTTGAAATGAATGTACTTTAAATCCTTTAACGAGAACCAGTTATGGCGGGCAAAGATGACGCCACATTCCTTTCACGAGAATCATATGGAGGCGGGCAAGTCTGCCATTTGTGACCCCGGGTAATGGCCGGGGAATGAGGGATGGAATCCTGTGTGGAGCCTGAGCAACGGCTACCACTACGCATCCAAGGAGGGCAGCAGGCAGGCATGGCTGCCCCGAGGTAGTGACCAAAAACAACAATACAGGACTCAGGAGGACTTTTTGAGGCCCTAATTGTAATGAATCAACTTTAAATCCTTTAATGGGAATCCGTTATGGAGGGAAAGTCTGCCATCCATTCAAGTGCAAGTTATGCACTGACTGCCAGGTATAATACAATGTGCAGTCACAGATGCAGTGAAAGGTATGCAGTGACTGCTGCGCACCATGACGAGAGTGCAGGTGATGGTGGCTTTTCAGCCCATATGGTCGCCCGGCTGATGTAGCTGAATGACAGAACAGTGACTGTCCAGCTGATCAAATTTGGTCTGAAAACAATGAAACAACGACCTTATTATCTTTGGTGTGCCACCCCCACCCGAGACACTCATATAGCCGGCGGTCATTGCTTCATTGTGATACGCAAGCCCCTTCACCGCGGCAAGGTAATGATCACGAAGGGGGATGGGCACATGTACATGCCTATTGTTTTTTTGTTGCAGCCGCCTGCAGTGCAGCCAGAAAAATTAGGCAGGCATGTGCACGCCCCAGAAAAATTAGTATAGCGGCCGCTGCTAGCAGCGGCCTTAAAAATTTAGGAATCTGCCTAGAATCATGGACCCTGTTGGTGGTGGTGGCCTGTAGGCAGAGATGCTGTGTGTAAGGACTGACTTAGTCTTCGGTCGTGCAATAGCCCTCAGGGATCCATGCCTCATTCATTTTGATAAAGGTCAGGTACTGAACACTGTCATGACTTAGGCGACTTCTCTTCTCAGTGACAATGCCTCCAGCTGCACTGAAGGTCCTTTCTGACAGGACGCTTGCGGCAGGGCAATAGAGAAGTTGGATGGCAAATTGGGACAGCTCTGGCCACAGGTCAAGCATGCGCAACAAGTAGAGCAAGGGTTCATCGTCGCTGCTCGCAGTCGCAGTGTGTACATCCACACTTAACCTCCTTGGCGGTACATTGTTTTTGCCAAGGAGGCTGCATTGCAATTTTTTGGCATTTTTTTTGTTTCATGTAGCTACCTGAGTGGTAGCTACATGAAACACCACTAGAGGTCGCATATGCCCCTCTAGTCCGATCGCCGCCGGCAACAACAGCAAACAGGAGATTGCATATAGAACGCGATCTCCTGTTTGGCTTCTCCTGTTGCCATGGCTATGATCGAAATGACGTCATGGACGTCAGCCGACGTCCTGACGTCAGGAGCATCCGATCCAGCCCTTTGCGCTGCCCGGGAGTGATAGGTTCGGGCTGCGCAGGGCTCTGGCGGGGGGCCCTCTTCCGCCGCTGCGTGCGGCTCATCGCCGATCAGGCTGTACACGCGGCTAGCAAAGTGCTAGCTGCGCGTACGGCAGTTTACAGATTGAAAATCGCCCCACCAGGGGCTGAGATATCCTCCGCGGCGGCTTACCCCGTGTCCAGCACGGGGTTACCGCTAAGGAGGTTAAGGCCAGGTAGTCGGCTACCTGCCGGTCCAGGAGTTGGTGGAGGGTGGATCCCGAAGGGCTACTGCGAGGCGTTGGACTAAAGAATGTCCGCATGTCCGACATCACCCCGAGATCGCTGAAGCGTCCTGTCCTTGCCTGCGTGGACTGGGGAGGAGGAGGAGGATTACTGCCAGTGGTACCTTTATTGTGTTGTACTGTCACATCACCCTTAAATGCATTATAAAGCATCATTGACAGCTTGTTCTGCAAGTGCTGCATCCTTTCCTCCTTGTGTTGAGTTGGTAACAGGTCTGCCACTTTGTGCCTGTACCGAGGGTCTAGTAGCGTGGTCACCCAGTACAGGTCATTCCCCTTGAGTTTTTTGATATGGAGGTTCCTCAACAGGCTGGACAACATGAAAGAGGCCATCTGCACAAAGTCGGATCCAGACGTACTCTCCATCTCCTCTTGCTCTTCCACAGTGACGTCACGCAACTCCTCTTCCTCCCCCCAGCCACGAACAATACCACGGGAACGTGAAGCAACAGAAGCCCCCTGTGACGGCTGCTGTGGTTGTTCTTCTGCCGCCTCTTCCTCCTCCACAGAAACACCTTCCTCATAATCGTCATCCGAGTCTGACTCCTCTCCTTCCCCACACGACTCCTCTTCTTCCTCCTCCTCCCCCCTCTGTGTTGCTGCAGGTGTCGAGGAAACATGTGGTTCGGATGAAAATTGCTCCTACGACTCTTCCACGTTCCCGCTCCTCCACAGCTTCATCCACCACTCTACGCACGGCACGCTCCAGGAAGTAAGCGTAGGGGATCAAGTCGCTGATGGTGCCTTCAGCGTGACTCACCAGGGTGGTCATCTCCTCAAACGGCCGCATGGTCCTGCATGCATTTCGCATCAGTGTCCAGTTGTTGGGCCAGAACATCCCCATCTTCCCAGATTGTGTCCTTCTACTGTAGTTGTACAGGTACTGGGTGACGGCTTTCTCCTGGTGTAGCAGGTGAGAGAACATGAGCAGGGTGGAATTCCAGCGAGTTGGGCTATCGCATATCAAGCGTCTCACAGGCAAGTTGTTTTTCCGCTGAATGTCCGCAAAGCGTGCCATGGCCGTATAAGACCGCCTGAAATGCCCACACAACTTCCTGGTCTGCTTCAGGATGTCCTCTAAGCCTGGGTACTTTGAGACAAATCTTTGCACGACCAGATTCTGCACATGTGCCATGCAGGGTACATGTGTCAGCTTTCCCAAATTCAAAGCGGAAAGGAGATTGCTGCCGTTGTCACACACCACATTGCCGATTTCCAGCTGGTGCGGGGTCAGCCATTGCTCCACCTGTTTGTTAAGAGCAGCCAGGAGAGCTGCTCCAGTGTGACTCTCCGCTTTGAGGCAATACATGTCTAAATTTGCACCGTCATACCTGGCATGCAGCGTAGGCTCTGGGGAGATGGGGCTGTGTAGCTGGAGAGGAAGAGGAGATGGCAGCACCGCTAGAGTTCAACTGCCACTCAGCCAAGGAGGAGGAAGAGGTTGACAGCGAAGAGGATGTAGCTGGAGGAGAAGGAGAGGAGGTGGCAGGAGGCCTGCCTGCAGGCCATGGAGGTGTCACAAGTTGGTCCGCTGAACAGCCACGTGCTCCCTGCTTGCTGCCATCGGTCACCAGGTTGACCCAATGGGCTGTGTACGTAATGTAGAGGCCCTGCCCGTGCTTGGCAGACCAGGCATCCGTGGTCAGGTGGACCCTTGACCCAACACTCTTCGCAATAGATGACACCACTTGCCTCTGAACTGCACGGTACAGTTTGGGTATGGCCTTTCATGAAAAATAAGTGCGGCCTGGTATCTTCCACTGCGGTGTCCCAATGGCCACAAATTTACGGAAAGCCTCTGACTCCACCAGCTTGTATGGTAATAGCTGGCGAGCTAATAGTTCCACCACACCAGCTGTCAGACGCCGGGCAAGAGGGTGACTGGACGAAATTGGCTTCTTCCGCTCAAAGACTTCCTTCATGGACACCTGGCTACTGCTGTGGGCAGAGGAGCAGGAACCGCTCAAGGGCAAAGGCGGTGTGAAGGAGGGTGGCTGTGAAGGTTCAAGGGAGAAAGCGGATGAAGACGATGCACCTGAAGGAGGAAGAGGAGAAGGAGGGTGGCTTGTCTTTTGAGGGGTGCTGCTTTTCCTCAGGTGTTCTTCCCATAGCTGTTTGTGCCTTTTCTCCAGGTGCCTTCATAAGGCACTTGTCCCTACGTGAGTGTTGGCCTTTCCACGGCTCAATTTTTGGAGGCAGAGAGAACAGATGGCTTTGCTCCTATCTGAGGCACACACGTTAAAATATTTTCAAACCGCTGAGCCCCCCTGGGGTGATGGCACTACGGTGGCATCAACAACTGACCTTGAAGGGCATGTTGGCTGGCTGGCCATAGCTGGCGATAAATGGCGCCGGACACTGCCCCCAGCTGTTTCTGAGGACGAGCTCCCTCTGCTTCTATCATGGAGTCGTCTCCGCCTACTCCTCTCTGGCTCCCCCTCTGAACTGTCCCCCTGGTCATCTCCTCTATTGGGAACATACATGGCATCCGTATAATCGTCATCACAATCCTCCTGCCCAGCTTCGCTTTCCTCAGACAACTCCACAACTGCACCAACTTCAGGTGGTTCATCATCCCCCTCCTCACACGTTACGTCCATACTATCGCCACCTAACTCAGATGTATGAGGTGGTGTACCTGCGCCTTCTTCTTGTTGTTGCAGTAGTGTCTGTGAATCAGTGATTTCACCACCACCACCAAATAACTCCTGCGAGGTGTCAAATGCAGCGGATGTGGTGCTTGTTGTAGCGCTGGTGGCTGCGGGAGATGAGGCGTTCTGTGTTAAATACTCAAGCATGTCCTCACAATTTTGGGAAGTGATGGCACGTGCCTTCTTCTGAGCACTGTACTTTGGGCCAGGTCCGCACGAAATCACAGCAACACCACCTCGCACAGACCTGCCAGGTGGCCTTCCTCTGGGTCTGCCTCTACCTCTTCCTCTACCTGGTTTGTCCATTTTGTCCATCTCGGGGGGAAGCTAGGTATATGCAGTGAGGTGAATTCACTGAACACAAAAGGTAGTTATATCCAGAGAGGTGAGTTCACTCAACATAAAAGGTAGATATGTAGTGAGGTGAGTTCACTGAACACAAAAGGTAGTTATATGCAGAGAGGTGAGTTCACTCAACACAAAAGGTAGATATGCAGTGAGGTGAGTTCCCTGAACACAAAAGGTAGTTATATGCAGAGAGGTGAGTTCACTCAACACAAAAGGTAGATATGCAGTGAGGTGAGTTCACTGAACACAAAAGGTAGTTATGTGCAGCGAGGTGGGTTCACTCAACACAAACGTAGGTGTATGCAGTGATGAGGTGGGTTAACTAAACACAACAGGTACTAGTAGTAGGTAAATGCAGTACTGGGTAGTACAATGTGCAGCTCCCTGTCACACACACAGGTAGTCACTGAATGTGCTGCTGCTGCTGGGCTGCTGGCAGTGGGACACACACAGTATGAATTAGCAATGCTGTCTAAGCAACACAAGTGTCTCACACACACAGGTAGTCACTGAATGTGCTGCTGCTGCTGCTGCTGGTGGACTGCTGGCAGTGGGACACACGGTATGAATTAGCAATGCTGTCTAAGCAACACAAGTGTCTCACACACACAGGTAGTCACTGAATGTGCTGCTGCTGCTGGTGGGCTGCTGGCAGTGGGACACACGGTATGAATTAGCAATGCTCAATGTCTCACACACACAGGTAGTCACTGAATGTGCTGCTGCTGCTGGTGGGCTGCTGGCAGTGGGACACACAGTATGAATTAGCAATGCTGTCTAAGTGTAACGATCGGTGTAACACAGAGAGGATCTGATTATCGGTGATCTGCAGTATCACCGAGAATACAGATATATACCCGACTATTGATGATAAGCATACAACCAGACCGGAGATCGATGGGACAATCGAAAGGGCGATGTGGAGGAAGTTTATCAGCTGATTTCGGACAAAACACGTCTGAAAATTCAGAATACTGATCCGGCACTCCCTCCATGTGAATCTTGGTCTGGCCCAGGGTTACCTTTGCTAAACAATGATGAAAGCAATGGGACGACCAGCTCGTTAGCTGACCAGTGGCCCAATTAATCTGAGGGGAGTGAAGTTTTAACCAAGGCATGCCAAGAATGATCGTGGAGGTTGTCATGTGTAACACAAAAAAATGCAAATTCTCCCTATGCAGCACCCCTATAGTGACTTCCACCTCTGGAGTCTGTGACAAAGGACTGTTACTCTGCAGAGGAGAATCATCCACTGCCGTAACTTGAATAGGTGGTTTTACCGGGGTGAGCGGAATACCCAATTTTTTTGCAAATTCGTAATCCATAAAATTAGCCGCTGAGCCTGAGTCAATGAAGGCTTCAGTGACTTCAGATTTATCCTCCCATGAAATACTACAAGGAAGAAGCAACCGTTCATCATCTAGGGGTAAAAATTGCACGCCTAGGGTATTACCCCCAACTACTCCTAGGCAGTAGCGTTTCCCGATTTCTTAGGGCAATTCTGTACTTTATGACCCCCCTCTGCACAATAAAGACAAAGCTGCTCTGATATCCTGCGTTTCCGCTCCACTAGAGACAACTTTGACCGGCCAATCTGCATTGGCTCAGGTGGAGGCGAAACGGGAGGAGGTGGAGTCACAGGGGGCGCAGCGTGGGATACCATTCTCATATGGTTTCTACCCCGGGTCTGTCTCTGATAGCGCAGCCGACGATCTATCCTAATGGCCGATAAAATGGCCTCATCGATGGACTTAGGTTCAGGCTGACTTAACATAAGATCGGAGACCTCATCTGACAACCCTGATAAGAAACAATCCAAAAGGGCAAAGGTGTCCCACCTGGCTGACACTGACCACCTCCTAAATTCAGCAGCATACTCCTCAACCGGACTCTTGCCTTGACGTAACAGTTTGAGCTTCCGCTCAGAAGTCGAGGCAATGTCTGGATCATCGTAAATTATAGCCATGGCTTTAAAAAATTCCTCCACAGAGGTCAGGGCTAAGTCTCCGGTGGGCAGACTGTACGCCCAGGTCTGAGAATCACCTGATAACAAAGTTTTAATAAATGTTACCCTTTGGGCCATAGTTCCTGAGGATCTAGGTCTCAACTCAAAGTATGATAACACTCTACTCCTAAAATTTCGGAAGTCAGATCTGTGACCAGAAAACTTTTCAGGTACAGGCATACGTATGTCTGTGCTAGGAGGAGATCGCACTTCATCCACAGCCGTCTGGAGGGTTTGTATAGACCCGAACAAAGCGTCAATTAACGCCCGGTGACTACCCAGCACTTGGTTGATGTTATCCACCGAAGTGGTAAGTGTGCCCAGACTGCCGGTGAGTGCGTCCATTTGCATTTGGTCTGCCGTTCTGTAACGATCGGTGTAACACAGAGAGGATCTGATTATCGGTGATCTGCAGTATCACCGAGAATACAGATATATACCCGATTATTGATGATCTGCAGTATCACCGATAATCAGATATATCTCTAACCTCTGGACACCTGAGTAAGATGAGTGTTTGGTGCAACAGTAATACTTTGAGGAGAGCACCCGTATCGAGGGTGCAAGGCAGTAAGAGATACTGCCCAAGAACCAGCTCCTTCCAATGGCCTGAGGCTCCCCAAGGGGAGGAGTCAGGCTGAGAGTAGGAAGGACCAGAGTGTGAGTGACACCAATGGTGGAGTGTCACTGACAGATCTGTGAACTATTTCTAAACAGAGGAGATAGTTCTCGAGGTCGGACAAGCCAGGTCGGCAACAGACAGACAGATAAGATACAGTGGAAAGAGACTGATACAGAGTCCTAAGGCAAGCAAGGTTTGGCAACGGAGTATCAGATATAGCGAGGTACAAAATCAGAGATCAGAAGAGAGGTCAGGAAAGCAGAAGGTCATAACAAATAATCAACAATGTCTAGTCTTTAGGTGTGAGCTCCTTGATCATCAACACCCTGGAACTAGTCTGAAGAAATAACAGGATGGTAAAGCTAATTCCTAGTCTTGGGTGTGAGCTCCGTAGTCATCAACACCCTGGAACTAGTCTGAAGTCTAACACAGATGATACACAGTATTCCTAGCCTTTGGGTGTGAGGTCCTTGATCGTCAACACCCTGGAACTAGTCTGAAGTATAACTGAGATAACACAGATTCTGACAATAAGGTCTGAGTGCTTACACGTAGTGATCGCAACGGCAGACAACCAGAGAATGACCAGCACCCAGTATATATAGCAAAGCGCTCTCCAGCGCCTCCCCTAAGTGCTGGACCAATGGGAAGTGGTTGAACCGTCAGCTGACTGGCTTGGTCAGCTAACTCCCTTCTGACTGTCATATAAGTTCTGCCCCTCAGCGCGCGCGTGCGTCCTTCTGAACCTGTGTGGACTATCAGTCCCAGCCACACCAGACATGTGCTGTAAAGCACCTGCCACGCTGGACACGGAATCCGCCGCACCGCTATCAAGGCATGCGGCGGCTTCTCCGCGTTCGGCCACACTACCAGATGTAGGCCTACGCGTGCCAACCACCGCGCTGGACGCGGAATCAGCCGCCTTGTTCTGAGTACACGCGGCGGCTTTTCCGCGTTTTCTCACACTAAGCAACACAAGTGTCTCACACACACACAGGTAGTCACTGAATGTGCTGCTGCTGATGCTGCTGGTGGGCTGCTGGCAGTGGGACACACAGAATGAATTTGCAATGCTGTCTAAGCAACACAAGTGTCTCACACACACAGGTAGTCACTGAATGTGCTGCTGCTGCTGCTGGTGGGCTGCTGGCAGCGGGACACACAGTATGAATTAGCAATGCTGTCTAAGCAACACAAGTGTCTCACACACACAGGTAGTCACTGAATGTGCTGCTGCTGCTGGTGGGTAGCTGGCAGTGGTACACACAGTATGAATTAGCAATGCTGTCTAAGCAACACAAGTGTCTCACACATACAGGTAGTCACTGAATGTGCTGCTGCTGCTGGTGGGCTGCTGGCAGTGGGACACACAGTATGAATTAGCAATGCTGTCTAAGCAACACAGGTGTCTCACGCACACAGGTAGTCACTGAATGTGCTGCTGCTGCTGGTGGGCTGCTGGCAGTGGGACACACAGTATGAATTAGCAATGCTGTCTAAGCAACACAAGTGTCAGTTTCAAACACAGGGGGAAAAAATGATCACACGAGCAGGATTAGCTCTGAAAAGAGCTGTTCTGGGGCGCTATTATAGAAATAAGATTCAGCTAGGAGCAAGCCAAGAAGGCAAGAGCCTGACTAATCTGTCCCTAGGAGAACAAGTCTGCAGCAGCTGTCCCTAGTCTGTCTCTAGCAGGCACACGAGTGAGGCTAATGGCCGCCGGAGCCTGCCTTATATAAGGGGGGGGGGGGCTCCAGGGCTTAGTATAGCTGGATTGGCTACAATGTGCCTGCTGACTGTGATGCAGAGGGTCAAAGTTTACCCTCATAGAGCATTATGGGATGAATCGAACTTCCGGGAAAGTTCGCCTTCGCCGGCGAAGGCGAACCACCCGGGGTTCGCCTGGAACCGTTCGCCGGCGAACCGTTCGGCCCACCTCTAGTTCTCAACAGCTCCTCTGGTGAGATTCTGCTTTATACTCACCAGTGAGCCCTAGTTCATTACAGATAGTACCTACCAGCTCCTCTGGTGAGGTCCTGCTAAACTTATCTGTATTACTGTTGCACCAAGCACGTTACACCTGTTACACCTTTTGTATTTGTTATCACGGCAGCTTCTGACATACCAGCATGATTCTGCAGATCATCTTATAATCAGGTATATATATATCTGCATTATTGGTGATACTGCAGATCACCTAATAATCAGAATTCTGCCTTTTGCTGACACAGATCATTACAATATATATATATATATACAGTGGGTTGCAAAAGTATTCGGCCCCCTTGAGATTTTCCACATTTTGTTACATTACTGCCACAAACATGCAGCAATTTTATTGGAATTCCACGTGAAAGACCAATACAAAGTGGTGTACACGTGAAAAGTGGATCGAAAATCATAATACATCATTCCAAACATTTTTTACAAACAAAAAACTGCAAAGTAGGGTGTGCGTAATTATTCGGCCCCCTGAGTCAATACTTTGTAGAACCACCTTTTGCTGCAATTACAGCTGCCAGTCTCTTAGGGTATGTCTCTACCAGCTTTGCACATCTAGAGACTGAAATCCTTGCCCATTTTTCTTTGCAAAACAGCTCCAGCTCAGTCAGATTAGATGGGCAGCATTTGTGAACAGCAGTTTGCAGATCTTGCCACAGATTCTCGATTGGATTTAGATCTGGACTTTGACTGGGCCATTTTAACACAATGTTTTGTTTTAAACCATTTCATTGTTGCCCTGGCTTTATGTTTAGGGTCATTGTCCTGCTGGAAGGTGAACCTCCACCCCAGTCTCAAGTCTTTTGCAGTCTCCAAGAGGTTTTCTTCCAAGTTTGCCCTGTATTTGGCTCCATCCATCTTCCCATCAAGTCTGACCAGCTTCCTTGTCCCCATGGCCGGATTTCCGCACAGGCCGAATAGGCCCGTTCGTAGGGCGGAAGAAAAGTAGCAAGAGAGCTGGGGCGGCTGTCACATACTGGCAGCAGATCAGCCGTTCGGCAATCAGCTGTCTGCTCCAGCCGCGCTGTTCTCTAGTCTCTCCTGCATACACGCAGCATGAGAGCGCCCCTCCCTTCCTCTCCACTCTGATGACACTGAAGGGAGGAGGGGCTGAGCTCTCTGCTGCTAGCCAGCCGGGAGATTCAAGCGAGCAAGAGAACTGGTAACTATGCGGGCAGCGGGGCACTGTAAGCATGGACGGGGCTGCGGGGAGGGGAAACAACGTGCAGCCAGCCATAGCGAGTGTCTCTCTTATAGTGAAGTGTGTCTGTCTGTCAGTAAAAATGTTGCTGCAGCTAACTCTGTATTACTGCACAGTCACTCAGCCCCTACCGACTACGAGTGAGTGCCCAGCTGGGAGCTCTGTGTCTCTCTCCCCCTCCTTCCTCCCCCCTCCCTCCAAGCTCGTGATTTGTAGAAAGTGAGGCTGCTGCTGCTGCCAGCCCAGCAATCACAGCAGCCTTATCTATCAATAAGATAAGGAAACAGAGTTGCCTGGCTTTGTGTGTGAAGAGGAGAGCACACAGGACGTAATGAGAGAGCAAATCAGGCTGTGATGCAATAACTGAAGCCTGTGTGACTATGACAGCAGAAATTATCTTACATCTCTCTGCTCATTGACAGAATCCTGCTAGCCTGGCCATAATCTGCAGTGCTTCCTACCTTACTCCCAGAATGCTGTACTTAATGCCACCTCAACACTTATCCTGATGCCCTCTCCCATCTCCTGTCACTCTCACTGCTTCTCCCCTTTACCCCCCCCCCCCCCCCTTCCAGTCCTTACACTTCATACTTTCTCATCCTATCTGTCCTTCCCTCTTTATATCTCCAAAAGCATCCCACCACTGTCATGTAATGCTTTTAACCCCTGCTATGTGATCACAGAGGTGCAGCGCTTAGTGATCCTGATCGCCTAAGTGCCGGGCAGATGATGGGAAAAATCTGGTTCCAAACGTGGGGTTTGTATAAACAATGGCACTGCCGCTGCCCGTGTGAACCAGCTCTAAGTATAATATAGTACTCATATCCTCCATACCACATTGCAGAGTAAATGGTCATGTCAATGATTATCCTCAGAGGAGCTCACAATCACACCATAGTCACAGTATAATGACCTACTTATTTATTTACCTACTAAATTATTATGTATTCATATAGCACTGACCTCTTCTGCAGCACTGTACAGAGTACATATTCATGTCACTAACTGTCCTCAGAGGAGCTCACAATCTAATCCTACCATAGTCATAGTCTAATGGCCTACCATATTATTATTACGTATTTATATAGCACTGGCATCTTCTGCAGCACTGTACAGAGTACATAGTCATGTCACTAACTGTCCTCAGAGGAGCTCACAATCTAATCCCTACCATAGTCATAGTCTAATGTCCTACCATATTATTATTATGTATTTGTATATCACTGACATCTTCTGCAGCGCTTTACAGAGTACATAGTCATGTCACTGACTGTCCTCAGAGGAGCTCACAATCTAATCCTACCATAGTCATAGTCTAATGTCCTACCATATTATTATTATTATGTATTCGTATACAATACAATAACATTTCTATAGTGCTTTTCTCCCATAGGACTCCAAGCGCTTAGGCCCTCTCAGATTCAGTATAGCACTGACATCTGCTGCAGCACTATATGCCTAGCCTAACCCTAAATTGACAAATGACCTAACCACTTTTTTTTTTTTTTTTGTAAATTCCTACCCCTGACCTGATATCCTGATCTATCAGTATCCCTAAACCCCCCATCCAATAACACTATCCTAACCCTGCCGATGTCATGGGGCGGCTGGTGATAGTGGGCCTAGGGCGGTAAAAAGTACAAATCCGGCCCTGCTTGTCCCTGCTGAAGAGATGCACCCCCGAGCATGATGTTGCCACCACCTTATTTCACAGTGGGGATGGTGTGTTCAGAGTGATGTGCAGTGTTAGTTTTCCGCCACATATAGGGCTCGATTCACAAAGCGGTGATAACCCAGTTAAAGACTTTAGGCGTGATAACCATTTTTATCATGCCTAAACTCAGTTTAGGCATGATAAGTTTAGGCATGATAAGTTTAGGCATGATAAGTTTAGGTGTGATAAGTTTAGGCATGCTAAGTTTAGATACGTTTATTACGCGCGCAAAGTCCCGCACGCAAAGCAGCGCCATTAAACTCTATGCAAAGTGCACCAGACTTTGCTAGTGCAAAACTTTTGATCAGCTGTGCACTGCAGTGCTAACCCAGTTGGTGCTTAAACTTATCACGCCTAAAAACTTATCACACCTAAACTTATCACACCTAAACTTATCACACCTAAACTTATCACACCTAAACTTATCATGCCTAAACAGAGTTTAGGCGTGATAAAGGGCTTTTCACCACGGTGCTAACTGTTAGCACCGCTTTGTGAATCGAGCCCCTAGTGTTTTGCATTTTGGCCAAAAAGTTCCATTTTGGTCTCCTCTGACCAGAGCACCTTCTTCCACATGGTTGCTGCGTCCCCCACATGGCTTGTGGCAAACTGCAAACGGGACTTCTTATGCTTTCTGTTAACAATGCCTTTCTTCTTGCCACTCTTCCATAAAGGCCAACTTTGTACAGTGTATGACTAATAGTTGTCCTATGGACAGAGTCTCCCACCTGAGCTGTAGATCTCTGCAGCTCGTCCAGAGTCACCATGGGCCTCTTGACTGCATTTCTGATCAGCCCTCTCCTTGTTTGGCCTGTGAGTTTAGGTGGATGGCCTTGTCTTGGTAGGTTTACAGTTGTGCCATACTCCTTCCATTTCTGAATGATCACTTGAACAGTGCTCCGTGGGATGTTCAAGGCTTTGGAAATCTTTTTTGTAGCCTAAGCCTGCTTTAAATTTCTCAATACCTTGATCCCTGACCTGTCTTGTGTGTTCTTTGGACTTTACGGTGTTGTTGCTCCCAATATTCTCTTAGACAACCTCTGAGGCTGTCACAGAGCAGCTGTATTTGTACTGACATTAGATTACACACAGGTGCACTCTATTTAGTCATTAGCACTCATCAGGCAATGTCTATAGGCAACTGACCGCACTCAGATCAAAGGGGGCCGAATAATTATGCACACACCGCTTTGCAGTTATTTATTTGTAAAAAAAAAATGTTTGTAATCAAGTATAATTTTTGTTCCACTTCTCATGTGTACACCACTTTGTGTTGGTCTTTCATGTGGAATGCCAATAAAATTGATTCATGTTTGTGGCAGTAATATGACAAAATGTGGAAAACTTCAAGGGGGCCGAATACTTTTGCAACCCACTGTGTGTATATATATATATATATATTATATATATATATATACACACAGTGGTGTGAAAAACTATTTGCCCTCTTCCTGATTTCTTATTCTTTTACATGTTTGTCACACTTAAATGTTTCTGCTCATCAAAAACCGTTAACTATTAGTCAAAGATCACATAATTGAACACAAAATGCAGTTTTAAATGATGGTTTTTATTATTTAGTGAGAAAAAAAACCTCAAAACCTACATGGCCCTCTGTGAAAAAGAAATTGCCCCCTGAACCTAATAACTGGTTGGGCCACCCTTAGCAGCAATAACTGCAATCAAGCGTTTGTGATATCTTGCAACAAGTCTTTTACAGCGCTCTGGGGGAATTTTGGCCCACTCATCTTTGCAGAATTGTTGAAATTCAGCTTTATTTGAGGGTTTTCTAGCATGAACCGCCTTTTTAAGGTCATGCCACAACATCTCAATAGGATTCAGGTCAGGACTTTGACTAGGCCACTCCAAAGTCTTCATTTTGTTTTTCTTCAGCCATTCAGAGGTGGATTTGCTGGTGTGTTTTGGGTCATTGTCCTGCTGCAGCACCCAAGATCGCTTCAGCTTGAGTTGACGAACAGATGGCCGGACATTCTCCTTCAGGATTTTTTGGTAGACAGTAGAATTCATGGTTCCATCTATCACAGCAAGCCTTCCAGGTCCTGAAGCAGCAAAACAACCCCAGACCATCACACTACCACCACCATATTTTACTGTTGGTATGATGTTCTTTTGCTGAAATGCTTTGTTACTTCTACGCCAGATGTAACGGGACATGCACTTTCCAAAAAGTTCAACTTTTGTCTCGTCGGTCCACAAGGTATTTTCCCCAAAGTCTTGGCAACCATTGAGATGTTTTTTAGCAAAATTGAGACGAGCCTTAATGTTCTTTTTGCTTAAAAGTGGTTTGCGCCTTGGATATCTGCCATGCAGGCCGTTTTTGCCCAGTCTCTTTCTTATGGTGGAGTCGTGAACACTGACCTTAATTGAGGCAAGTGAGGCCTGCAGTTCTTTAGATCTTGTCCTGGGGTCTTTTGTGGCCTCTCGGATGAGTTTTCTCTGCGCTCTTGGGGTAATTTTGGTCGGCCGGCCAATCCTGGGAAGGTTCATCACTGTTCCATGTTTTTGCCATTTGTAGATAATGGCTATCACTGTGGTTCGCTGGAGTCCCAAAGCTTTAGGAATGGCTTTATAACCTTTACCAGACTGATAGATCTCAATTACAGTACTTTTGTTCTCATTTGTTCCTGAATTTCTTTGGATCTTGGCATGATGTCTAGCTTTTGAGGTGCTTTTGGTCTACTTCTCTGTGTTAGATAGCTCCTATTTACGGTAAGTGATTTCTTGATTGAAACAGATGTGGCAGTAATCAGGCCTGGGGGTGACTACAGAAATTGAACTCAGGTGTGATAAACCACAGTTGTTATTTTTTAACAAGGGGGGCAATCACTTTTTCACACAGGGCCATGCAGATTTGGAGTTTTTTTTCTCACTAAATAATAAAAACCATCATTAAAACTGCATTTTGTGTTCAATTATGTTATCTTTGACTAATAGTTAACGGTTTTTGATGAGCAGAAACATTTAAGTGTGACAAACATGAAAAAGAATAAGAAATCAGGAAGGGGGCAAATAGTTTTTCACACCACAGTATAATATATATATATATATATATATTAGCTGATGGCCCGGCGTTGCCCGGGTATGTAGTTGGCGTGTGTTGGCTCCGCCTACTTTTTCAAACCCTAACATACATTTACTCAATTGCTCAATGACCTAGTTTGTGAGCTTTGCGGTCTTTGGCATCAATAATTTTCATTCAAATGAAACAAATCTGATTGGCTGTGGCTCCACTCCCTTTTCTGAATTTGAACCCCCGTCACCCAATGACCAACTGTACCAGGTTTGAGGCTTGTGCCATTAAGGCCCCGTTCACACTGGCGTTTCTTGACAAACGGACCGGATCCGGTCCGCATCCGCTCCGTTTGCACGCGTATTCCATCCGGTATGAATACGGCTGTGATGCGGATTCCGTCTTTTTAAAGAGATAACACACTATATAAATTCCAGGGGTCTGGGAAGTCAGCAGAAGCGCTGGGGTCATTGTTGGAGAGAGCTTGACGTGTGCAGATCATCTTTGTCTACAGAGACTGCAGTTTGGACCATGGATCCAGTGGTTTTGTACACCTTTTATCTGTGAATACTCTCCTTTTTGGTGTTTACATACTACTATGTGGGGAGAAGGCGTGCTCCTCGCAGGAGATGGTGGGTGCATCCTCTACTAGCCAGGAGGCAGAGGAAGGGAGAGTTCCAGACCCTCTACCGGGACCTGAGATGACACCCAGGGAAGTTCTACAGCTATACCCGGATGTCCATACCCCTGTAAGTATCCAGACCTAAACACACCATCCCTAAACACCCCACAACACCTCACCCCTGTATACCTAGCTAAAACAACCCACCCTCACCCCCACACCCCTATATACCTAGCTAAACACACCAGCCCCACCCTCCACAAAAACACACAAACCCCTAAACACACCTCCCTCATCCTCCACCCAACACCTTGTCCCACAGCAAACTTTACAGCTTGTTCCTTTCCATCTCCTGTCAGCTTTGATACCCTCTTGGAGATGGTGAAGGATGACCAACGGAAGAAGGATACCACGTTCAGGAGAGCAGTCACACCACAAGAACAACAACTGATCACGCTGAGGTATGTAAAAACCAATTTTTTTTTTATTCGAAAAAAAACTTCCCAACATGGAAACATTCTTCCAACATGGAAGACAAAATATAAATAACATTTGTATGACATTTGCACTCTTGTGACCCAGGTATAGTGTCTTTGGGGGACACCAGGCCCTAATGTAAGTAATTTAACTACTTGCACGCGGTCCTCTGAACCTTGGATGAAGGAGACAGGGCAGGAAAAGGCTTGGCTCTTCCAAGTCCAGATCTCCTTCGTCCAAGGTTCCAAGGGTCACGTGCAAGGGTGAGGAACAACAACAACAAACGACGGAGGTGCAGGTCCTAACTTGTGCAGAGGTGCAGGACCTAACTTGTGCAGAGGTGCAGGACCTAACTTGTGCAGAGGTGCAGGACCTAACTTGTGCAGAGGTGCAGGACCTAACTTGTGCAGAGGTGCAGGACCTAACTTGTGCAGAGGTGCAGGACCTAACTTGTGCAGAGGTGCAGGACCTAACTTGTGCAGAGGTGCAGGGCATAGCTGCCCTAAAGGCACTCTTGTGACCCAGGTATAGTGTATTGGGGGGACACCAGGCCCTAAATTTAAGTACTTTAAAAACCTAACCATTTGCACGCGGTCCTCTGAACCTTGGATGAAGGAGACAGGACCGGAAAAGGCTTGCCTCTTCCCTGTCCAGGTCTCCTTCATCCAAGGTTCCAAGGGTCACGTGCAAGAATGAGGAACAACTAGAGAGTGAGGAACAAGAACAACAAACGGCAGAGGTGCAGGGCATAGCTTGTGCAGGGGTGCAGGGCATAGCTGCCCTAAAGGCACTCTTGTGACCCAGGTATAGTGTCTTTGGGGGGACACCAGGCCCTAAATTTAAGTACTTTAAAAACATAACCACTTGCACGCGGTCCTCTGAACCTTGGATGAAGGAGACAGGGCCGGAAAAGGCTTGCCTCTTCCCTGTCCAGGTCTCCTTTGTCCAAGGTTCCAAGGATCACTTGCAAGGGTGAGGAACAACTAGAGAGTGCGGAACAACAACAAACGGCAGAGGTGCAGGGCATAGCTTGTGCAGAGGTGCAGGGCATAGCTGCCCTAAAGGCACTCTTGTGACCCAGGTATAGTGTCTTTGGGGGACACCAGGCCCTAAATTTAAGTACTTTAAAAACCTAACCACTTGCAACGCGGTCCTCTGAACCTTGGATGAAGGAGAAAGGGCCGGAAAAGGCTTGCCTCTTCCCTGTCCAGGTCTCCTTCGTCCTAGGTTCCAAGGATCACTTGCAAGGGTGAGGAACAACTAGAGAGTGCGGAACAACAAACGGCGGAGGTGCAGGGCATAGCTCGTGCAGAGGTGCAGGGCATAGCTGCCCAAGGTGTCTTTCGGGGACACCAGGCCCTAAGTTTAACCACTTCAGCCTACAGCTTCGAAAATCTTATGCATCCGAACAATGTTCACCTCCCATTCATTCGCTAATAACTTTATCGCTACTTATCAAAATTAATTGATCTATATCTCGTTTTTTCCGCCACTAATTAGGCTTTCTTTGGGTAGTACATTTTGCTAAGAGCCACTTTACTGTAAATACATTTTAACAGGAAGATTAAGATAGAAATGGAAAAAAATCATTATTTCTCAGTTTTTGGCCATTATAGTTTAAAATTAATACATGCTACAGTAATTAAAACCCATGCATTTTATGTGCCCATTTGTCCCGCTTATTACACCATTTAAATTACATCCCTATCACAATTTATGGCGCCGATATTTTATTTAGAAATAAAGGTGCATTTTTTCAATTTGCGTCCATCACTATTTACAAGCTTATAATTTTAAAAAATTTAATAAGATACTCTCTTGACATGTATATTTAAAAAGTTCAGACCCTTAGGTAACTATTTATGTAGTTTTTTTTTTTATTGTAATTTTTTTAAAAAAAAATTTAATACAAAACTGTATTTGGGTAATTTTAGTTTGGGAGGTAAATAGCCAATTTTAGATGTAATATAATGTATTTTTTTTATTCAGTACAGGTATGTGGGTGCAGTTTACTATTTGGCCACAAGATGGCCACATTCAAAAAATTCCTAGATGCGAACGATGTCGCATCTAGGAACTAAAAAGAAGAGAAGAAGTTTCCTGGTGGCAGAAATACCACGCTCTCTGATGAGAAAGCGTCGGTATTTCTGCCGGGGATTTAGATCGGTGAATGGGAATTATATTCCCATTCACTGATCGGGGGGGCAGCGGGAGGCAGCGGGAGCACGCGCGGGCGCGCGCCCGATCACGCGTACCACACGGCTGCAGCACCACTGCCTATCTGGACGGATATATGCGTCCAGATATGGCGAAGTGGTTAAAGGACTTTAAAAACGTAAGTACTTGGACATGGTCATCGGAACCCCTCTGAACTTTGGTTGATTGAGACGGGGCAGGGAAAAGTTTTGGCTAATGCCCTGTGCTAGTCTCCTTCCTCCAAAGTTCAGAGGGATTCAGAGGACCATGTCCAGGAACAAGAGGAAATTTGGTCAAATGTTAGGGTCTACAGCACTTGTTGGGAACATGGGAGGTGCTGCCTGGAACTCGGGACTGTCTTGGGTGCTGGTCGTGGAGGTGCTGGACCCTGACAGCAGCGGTGTGTATTGACTGCCTCTGAAGCCAGTGTACGACTGGGATGAAGATTGCCAGGGGGGCACCAATGCAGGTTGAGAATGTCTAAATGTTGGCAGAAGGATCAATGGCGTCTCCATGTGTTGTTTTATAGCATCGAGCATACTTGAATGGCATGCCATCATGTTGTTGCTTGGCACCTTTTCTAAGAACGGCAGGAGAGACTTGACTGTGTGGAATGCTGGGTGTGCCTGCAGTTTCAAGAGTTCACTACTTTGCTGATGCATCTGCTGCATCATCTGCTGCAGCTGTGCCACCGCTTGTTGATGTTCCGCACGCACTTGGTGATGTTCCGCACGCAGCTGGTCAAACTGTGCCCTGTGCACCTCGTGCATCAATTTTATTCCCGGTAGTGTCCATGCACCGATTGTAGCTCACTTTGAAGTGAATCGATGTGTCTCTTATACTGTTCGATTAAATGTCCCCTGTCCCCATCCTGCAGCTGCCTGGTGATTAGTGCCTCGTGGCTCTGTAGAATGCCGAGAAGTCCTGAGACAGCACCGGACATCTCAGCTTCGGTCTCCCTTCTGGTTGGAGGGTGGACAGGGGCTAATCGACGCCTCAGTGGGGGGGTAGCTTCATCACCGCGGCCTCTGCCTTGCGTAGGGGTTGCCCTGCGTGGCGGTTGTGCCTGAATGTCCTCTGCCGTTTGTTGTTCTTGTTGGGTCGTAGGAGCTTGAGGAGCTTCATCACTAGGAGCTGGGGCACTAGCTCCTGCCACCTCATCTTCCATGTCTTCCCCCAACTCCAGGTCTGCCCCCTTTTGTTCCTCAAAATTGTCTTGAGTCCTGTCGATGATAAAAACGATATATTGGTTTGCCAAACAACATCACATACAATGTGGCCTAAATTCACAGAGCTTTGTCATAGATTTATCAAACACTTTATCAAACGACATTAGGTAAATTAGCAAACGTTTGAGAAAGTGTTCGATAAATGTTTGATAAAGCCCTGTGAATTGAGTCCTGTTTTGTCAATACATAATCAAAGTCATGTTAGTTGTCTGTCAACGTCATATACAATGCCTTCTCAGTTCATGGTCACAATAGTGGTACTTACTCTCTCGGTTCCACGCTTGCATTTAGGAATGTCAATTGTTTGAAGAATTGGTAATCTTTTTTTTTGGAGGCCCCACTGCCACTTCTTTCTTCCTTGGCTTTGCGCCGCAGAAACTTGACATAGGCGTCCCGAATACTGCGCCAGCGTGTCTTGTACTTTTCACCTGCAAAGACATAAAAAATTGATTTTGATTATTTCTCTTGTAGGTACATCTCAACTGGACAAACGTATGCATCGCTACATGTCACTTTTCGGATTGGGAGGAGCACGGTGTCAAGCATCGTTGTGAGGACCTCAAAGATCATTTGGCGAAGACTGAGGTCCACATATATGCCAGTGCCTAAACCCAGAAATGGCAGGAGATCGCCCAGCGCTTCTGGACCCAGTGCAAGTTTCCAAATTGTTTTGGCGCGCTGGACGGCAAACACATTCGGATTCAGAAACCCGTGGGGAGTGGCAGCTGTTATAAACTGTTCTTATCACCTTGCTTCGACACCATCGTCTCACAGACTGTGAGATCACTTGACTCTCCACACAGCAAACAGGAAATAGACTTTCTCAGGCTTCTCCAATGTTTACGTTATTTATTCAGGAAACAGGAATACAGATAGATACATTTATCTCCTGGCCAAGCAGACTTCCATGTTGCGTTACAGCTGCTTGAGTATCTTCCTACTGAAGATACCCAGGTCTTCTTGTATCTACTCTATGTTACAGCTAGACTACCTATGTACAGCATACATTATATCAGATTACAGAAAGGAATAACATGCTTAGAGGTCCAAGTCGGCCTTGCGAGCTAGTGCAGAAGGAAGAAGCAGAAGTGAGTTCCCCATCGCTCGCTCCAGATTTAATACCGACTAGGAAAGAGTTAAATATGACATCATCTTCGCCACCCCCTATATCAGTCTATTGGTGGACCCACTCGTGGTGTCATCATACCCACCTACTCGATTAATAATCGATGAGGCACTTGACCCAGATGCAGGCATGTGGATGTTTATAGTAAATATGGCCAATGTTTACTGTTCCTGTCCTGTAAGTGGAGGTCAGAGTAAACCGATGGCCTTCTCTTAGGAACATTTTCTCAGTATCTGCGTGTATCTTCTGCTACACGCAGACCCTGAGATGCCTCTGCCTGCATCACCAAACCTCTATCTATTTTAAAGGCATACACTGTGGACAAGCCTTTTACATAAAACTCAGGCCAAGTAACTGAGGCCTACTTAAATTATAACAATCCCCCCTAAAACGGCTTGACCCGCAGATCTCAGCGTCTGAACCTCCCAGTACCTGGTTTCTTTCTTGTATGTTTCACTTTTCGATGTTCGTGCTCACACAACTTCTCTGCTCTAGGCGGTTACCCCTGGAAAAGAGAGAGCAAGACCTCTTGGTCTTCCTGTAACCAGGCTCTCTGGGGAGGCCCTACTTCTAAATCCCTCAATACCACATGCTCAGCATTTGCGTCACTTGCGTATCACTCACAAACTTGCATGACCACAGAAAAGTGAAACTCGTTTGTTTGTTACAAAACGGAGCAGTGCCAGGTGCCTTCTAAAAGAGCGCCTTTATACAATCAGCCCCATCATAGGTACTACTAAACCTATACCCGTAACCCTGTATATCCCTTAATTTAAACTATTGGTTCAGGAGATTGTTTATGAGGCACCAATCCCTGGACCGGTTAATTTATTTTACGTAATTTTAACCCGCAACCTCACCTGGATAATGATGCCTAAAGTTGTCATCCCCATCCAGACGACCAGTGGGTGTAGAAAGAACTTTGGAACTGCAGATGCCCCGTCCGAGTGTCCCTGGAACATCACCGGAACCTTTGTCCACCAGGGCAGACTGGAACTCACCTGCTCATTTTTGTGTTCTACCTCGTTAAGATCACCTGTATCATGGTGAAATCTTACCTCTAACTTAGTGTACTGTTTGTTTAACCTTTGTAACAAAATGTGGTCGGCTTGGATCAAAACCTGTTCCCCTTTGTCCCATGTCGTGTTCTCTTTCAGGACGGGAACTACCCGTGAAGCTTTGACCTTCCGAGTTCTCTTAACAATTTGAGAAACAACGTCATCAAACCTGGATGACAGGATCCATATGGGATCTCCACTCACACAATATGTTCCCCTTGGAAACTCCCCCTTATCGGAACAATTATGAGAATATACCTTGAATGTATCACTAGACCTTATGTTAAAAAACCAAACCTTTCCTTCAGCCACCGGAACTATTGGTTTGGCTTCAGGGTGGATCTTTTGAATGGTAGCCTCGCATTCTGCGTTATTGAGCCTGCAGGCTTCTTCACTAAATTTGGCTTGCCCCGGCCAACGCAGATACTTCTGCAAGAATTGCCCGCATGAGGACAACTCTACTTGCTTCACCTCCCCGTCTAGCACCAAAAAAGGTTGACCTCTCAGGTCCTGGTGTAAGACACGGGTTGAGGTGGGAACTAAGGAAGTAGCGGTGCCTAAAGGAATGTTGCACTGTTTCCATTTGTTCACCCAAACATCTCGAAGCTGCCATGCAAAAGATCCTTCTCCAGAAAAATTAATATACCTCCCCTTGTCCAATCTCTCGCTGACAAAATATGTCCCCAGCTGTCCTGATTGGACCTCTTCCCCCCTTATGTCCTGAGGCACAATATGTACCTGAGGTCGGGAAGACTGTACTCTCTGCAATCTTTCGATTAAGAGTACCTCATCACTTACCCAACTATCATGAGGATAAGCTGCTGCATATGGACTGTGTAATATCGTCCCCTGTTGTGACCCGTGTGGTGTGAATGGGGTTCCCTGTGTGGGCTTTCCCTCCCCCGGGACCGCTCTCCCCACCCTCTTTGTCACCTGGAAATGTGGCTTGATCTCGATTGTTACTTCTTGTTTCGAGAACCACCCACCCTTGGCTTTCCAGCCTTTACGTGTGTATAGTTGTTTCAGAGGCACTCTCTGTTGGTAGCTCCAGAGTGTGATGTTGTCCCTTGCGTCTCTCTGGTAAGAGAATTGACACCCCCTGCTCGTTCCTCTCCAATCTGGAACCATCTCACTCTGCATAACCAAGACAAGGTACCCCTGAATCACACACTCCACCTTTTGCATGTACCCATTGTACTGCAATGTACCTTTTAACAAACCTTTGGATCGGTGCATCGATTCTGGGAGTGTGGCATTCAATAGCAGATTTACACTGCCATTAAATTCCCACTGCCCGCACACTTGACCCTTCAGACCTTTCACCCACCTTGTGCCATGAAATTTGCTTTCTCCTGGCACAAGTGCTCTTTTCCTCCGTCCCTGCATGGTCCGTCTGTGCCAAGCGGAGGGAGGTGTGAAAGGATTAGTACCTTTGTCACCAAACATTAACATGCTTGGGCCTTGCATTCTCATGAACCCCTTATTATACATGAGAATGTCCTCTCTTCGTTCTCCTAGGACGAAATGGCAACCTAGGATCACCATCAGCACGGTACTCCTCATTATAAAAGCACCACCTTGGGAAAGAAAAACATTAGCAATTTGCACTATGCTTTGCTCAGACAGTTTTTTTAGTCTCTTTCCGATTTCAGGAATCTCGTGTTCCTCCAAGCTTAGATTGGCATCTGGAACCTTTCGCTTATCCGACTGACATCTCCATCTTTGCTGCCAGCACTGCAGCTGTCTCAATTCCATATTGCCAAACACCTGAAATCGAAATACAAACAAATCAATTCTTATTAATGATTTGGGATTCGCCCTGCGGCTTGTACTCTTTACACTTTAAATTGATCAATATATACCGTAATTGATCTCGTTGCTTTATGGTTCTCATGAACTCTGTTTACTCTTATTGGTAGATTGGAGTTAAACTTCACCCCGCCTACCTCAGTACTATCCTCAGTACTTACCTGTTTACAATATGCTCCCGCGGACTTCACCTATGGAAGCTCGCTTCACCTTTGGAAGCTCTCACCCCATTGCAGCTCACTCCACATCCCCCCTTATCTGTCCATGCGCGGCCGTCGCATGCACAGATTACGGATGCCACACCTGATGCTGCTTTGCAGGTGAGCCTGCAATGCTCTTACTCATTATCGCATTTACTTATCTAGAACTTCATCGCGATACCAGCTCTGCTAGAAGTTCTGTGTGTTGTACCCTCTGATCCATGTTTGCCGTGCCACTACCCCCAGACTTCACAAAAAAAACGGCTGCCTCCCTGTAGGAAGGAGCACTTTACACTTAAACTACACAGGGTGCAGGGCTAAGCATACCAGCGTCACATGCCTGTATGCAGATCCCTGAATGCCCACATGGAAGGTAGTCACATGGCAAACAGCGTACTGATACACTGTCACTCTGTAAACGGCAATTTTATCATCTGTATAATTGCCCCATGAACTGTTGTCAGTCCTTGTTCTTTGTGCTACAATTGATAGGAGCTGGAAAAAACATATTTGACCAATCAGTGGACGAAAAAAAACGCACACAAAAACAGCTCCAGCCCAGCATAGACCTCTCAGTCCAGCTCTGGCCCTGTTCACGACAAAACCGGAAAAAACGTTACCGCTCTGCAGAAGCGGCGACGGAAACCCGAATTGGTCAACTCCCTTTTTTCCAACTCCGGCACCCCCCTGATGCACTGTCCCCCCCTATACTCTATTGGGAACTCATGCTGCACCACCCATTAAGGTGCCCCACTTACAGGAATAATCCCATAAGCAACCCAGTACAGACCCTTTCCTGATCTGCACTGCTACGTGTGTCCCTGCACCTAGCTGGGAAACACTTCCTATTCTGGCATTCCTGTCCATGGACCCAGGGAAAAGCTCTGGGGAAATACTTTGAGAACCGAGACACACAGGAGAATGTCTCTGTATTTCTACCCCCCTTCCTTTCAGCTGCTCTGCCCAGAGCCGCGAGCACAGCCTGACGTGATGTGGATCCCCCAGCCCCTCCTCCCCCCCTGCCATGACGTGTGGGGGCCATGACTCTCGGAGGCGGGCTCTCTCCACTGCCGCCATTTTGAGTCCTGGACTGCCAGCTAAGATGGCTGCTCCCATAACAGCCTCTCGTTCCTATACCTTAGGAAAGAAAACAAACTCAAATAGAACATACATTTTTTTTATGCATAGTTACACACAGCATCTATCCACAGTGCACAAAAATCAGCCTCAGCATTCCTTCACGACTCAGCTGTAATCCGAACTGCAATCAGACATACGGATCCCCAGAGACGTAGGAATCTTTCTCACTCTATCACAGACATAACTAAGAACCGCCCGAGCGAGCTATACGACTCCAAACCACTGTAACTGTTTTAACTGTTAACATCCCAGCTCGAACTTCAACACAATACAGACATTGAAAAAACATGTTAGCAGCAGCACCGACTGGAAATGCGAGAAACGTACAGAACATCTCACAAACAGAAAGACACTCGCTTTCCTCCTTTCTCCCTCTATCCCCTCTCTCCACAACTCATCTGCAGCTTATCTCAGCCATAACTCAGAACTATTACAGCGCTATTACTGAGACGAACAACAGACGAGCTGGCTGAACAACATAACAGATGCAGATATTTACAAGCATGTTAGCAACTCTGACTGGAAACGCGCGGAGGAAAGACAAACAAAAACCTCACCCATTATCTCAGCTGTCCCTCTGCGAACTTCCACAGCTACCCAGAGACAAGGGCTGTCCACCCAGCTCCCCGAGAAAAACTTACTTCTAAGTTTTACAACTGTTCTCTCCTGTCTACTCTGCTACCTCTCCCCCCTTTCCACCACTAACACTGTTGGTTTCCCTCTGCCGCGGGGGACCCCCCCCCCTTATCTATCATCCTGCCCAGTCTCTGGACAGGGCGGGAAAAACAAAACAAAACCCAGAGAGAGAGAAAACAAAACATCTGCCACCCAGGAACATCGAATCCTAAGAAACAATCAAAGCGCATAAACTCTGAAAACACGTTCTGTATTTACATCGGAGCTGCACCTCTCCTCACCCCTCCCTTCACGCACAGGAGAGATGAGAAGCCCGCAGCCTCCACTCTGCAATTAACACAGAATGTACACATTAACACAGATAACGCCATATAACAACGTAAAACATACTTGCCTGAGCAGAAGACTTTGTAAGCCTGCGAATTCGACCAGCTTTTGGCAACTTTCCACGACACTGAGTGGATCTCTGGAACTACTGAGCGTCAGCTCTGTGTACCCACACTGGCTCAGCGGATCAATCTCCAGCGGCAGCTGCCAGCCGGCCTCGGAGCCTTCCAGTCACCTGTGATCCGGTTTAGGCTGTGACTGATGTGCACTGTCAGTCAAAGTTTAACATCCACGAGTGTCGCCGCTGGTTTCCCCGAATTGCAGCCCGTGCCCGTGTGTGCTCGGCTCCCACACACTACTCACACCAGCTTATCAGTCTCAGCTTGATAAGCTTTACAGTCCGTGTCCGTCTATTCCGCTTGTTTTGCTGTGGAATATCTTGAAACCATATTCCTTCGGCCCCGGCCCCGTCTGCCTGTTTTGCTAGGCAGGGAAGGATTTCAGGCACCACTGTTATAAACTGTTCTTATCACCTTGCTTCGACACCATCGTCTCACAGACTGTGAGATCACTTGACTCTCCACACAGCAAACAGGAAATAGACTTTCTCAGGCTTCTCCAATGTTTACGTTATTTATTCAGGAAACAGGAATACAGATAGATACATTTATCTCCTGGCCAAGCAGACTTCCATGTTGCGTTACAGCTGCTTGAGTATCTTCCTACTGAAGATACCCAGGTCTTCTTGTATCTACTCTATGTTACAGCTAGACTACCTATGTACAGCATACATTATATCAGATTACAGAAAGGAATAACATGCTTAGAGGTCCAAGTCGGCCTTGCGAGCTAGTGCAGAAGGAAGAAGCAGAAGTGAGTTCCCCATCGCTCGCTCCAGATTTAATACCGACTAGGAAAGAGTTAAATATGACATCATCTTCGCCACCCCCTATATCAGTCTATTGGTGGACCCACTCGTGGTGTCATCATACCCGCCTACTCGATTAATAATCGATGAGGCACTTGACCCAGATGCAGGCATGTGGATGTTTAGTAAATATGGCCAATGTTTACTGTTCCTGTCCTGTAAGTGGAGGTCAGAGTAAACCGATGGCCTTCTCTTAGGAACATGTTCTCAGTATCTGCGTGTATCTTCTGCTACACGCAGACCCTGAGATGCCTCTGCCTGCATCACCAAACCTCTATCTATTTTAAAGGCATACACTGCGGACAAGCCTTTTACATAAAACTCAGGCCAAGTAACTGAGGCCTACTTAAATTATAACAGCAGCCATTATTTTAATTATAAAAAATACTTTAGCATTGTGCTAATGGCAGTGGCCGATGCGGACTACAACTTTGTCTATGTGTATGTGGGGTCGTACCGTACGGAAGTTCCAATTATTCTGGAATCTTCCAGCGTACGGCCCTTTGCCAGCGGATGGAGCAAGGCAGACTGCATCTCCCTGGTGACAGACCCTGGCCTGGGACAAGGGCACCGGCCTACCACTATGTGTTTGTGGGGGACGAGGCCTTCGCCTTGTCCAGCCATGTGATGCGGCTGTACCCAGACAGGGGCCTTGATGCCAGGCAGCTCCACTTCAACGCTCGTTTGAGCCGGGCTCGGAGAATGGTGGAATGCACATTTGGGATCCTGGTGTCAAAGTGGAGGGTGTTCCACACGCCGATGCTGTTGAAGCCGGCCAACGCAGTCGACGTGGTGAAGGCAGCGTGCGCCAGGAGGAAAATGACACTCCGGAACCCCCAAATGTGCTCCCACTACTGTCGTTGAGGAGGTATGCCACCAGGCCAAGGGCAGTGTCCCTCCACAACAGGGACCTACTGAAAAACTATTTCCATACCCCGCCAGGACGACCCTGAATACTGTTTTGTTTTTACTGTAGTTTGTTAGTTTTTAACATTTGTTACTTTTTAACAGTTTTTACTTTAATATTTAAAATTTTTTTAAAATGTGCAATAAAAATGTGGTTTACAGTTTTCATTGGTCCATCTGGATGTTGTTTGCGCTCAGAGCATGCGTGTCTAGGCCACAGGATTGCACTTGCGGCCCAGACACGCATGCTACAAGGGTGTGGCAGGGCCACAGTTGGCAGGGCAACAGGTGGGTAGGACACAGGTGGGTAGGCCACGGCCCAGGTGGGTGGGACACAGGTGGGTAGGCCACAGGTGGGTGGGACACAGGTGGGTAGGCCACGGAACAGGTGGGTGGGACACAGGTGGGTAGGCCACTGCACAGGTGGGTGGGACACAGGTGGGTAGGCCACGGCACAGGTGGGTAGGCCATTGCACAGGTGCGTGGGACACAAGTGGGTAGGACACAGGTGGGTGGGACACAGGTGGGTAGGCCACGGCCCAGGTGGGTGGGACACAAGTGGGTAGGACACAGGTGGGTGGGACACAGGTGGGTAGGCCATGGCCCAGGTGGGTGGGACACAAGTGGGTAAGACACAGGGGGGTGGGACACAGGTGGGTAGGCCACGGCACAGGTGGGTGGGACACAGGTGGGTAGGCCACAGAACAGGTGGGTGGGACACAGGTGGGTAGGCCACGGCCCAGGTGGGTGGGACACAAGTGGGTAGGACACAGGTGGGTGGGACACAGGTGGGTAGGCCATGGCCCAGGTGGGTGGGACACAAGTGGGTAAGACACAGGGGGGTGGGACACAGGTGGGTAGGCCACGGCACAGGTGGGTGGGACACAGGTGGGTAGGCCACAGAACAGGTGGGTGGGACACAGGTGGGTAGGCCACAGAACAGGTGGGTGGGACACAGGTGGGTAGGCCACGGCACAGGTGGGTGGGACACAGGTGGGCAGGCCACAGCACAGGTGGGTGGGACACAGGTGGGTAGGCCACGGCACAGGTGGGTAGGCCACGGCACAGGTGGGTAGGCCACGGCACAGGTGGGTGGGACACAGGTGGGTAGGCCACGGCACAGGTGGATAGGCCACGGCACAGGTGGGTGGGACACGGCACAGGTGGGATACAGGTGGCAGGGCAACAGGTGAGTGGGCAACATGTGGGTGGGTGACACACATCAATAGCAAAAGTGGAATACATCACAATCAAACAAAACACATATGAATAGCCACAAGCCCCCTAAAACAACACTTGTAGTCAACATACCCTCTGCCGTTTGCGGTTCAGGTTTTCGAAACCCTCCACGTACAATTTTGCTATATTCTGCCACAGCCTTCTGCAAAGCCTCACATTGCTGTCGTCTTTGTCCCCCTTGTCCCACAGGGCAGGTATCTGCTGCACCTGTAGAATCAGGTCCTCCGCTGTGTAGGGCCTCACCTCCACCTCCGACATACTGTCAAACAGCTCCAGCAAAAAAGTCACTGCTGTTCCACTCCAGAAATGCTGGGCCCATGTGTCCACATCCAAAATGGCCGCCGGTACCATAGAGAACGCATAGGAAGTGGGGTAGAACGTCCTGTTTTTATAGCCAGTGTGTTCTGTGCTTTCCGTTTCCCATTGGTTTCTATGAGCGCATGGTGCAGTCAGGCTCCGGTCTGGCTCCGGTCCGGGTGCGTGGGCCGGATGATCCGGACCCAAAAAATAGCGCATGTTGGAAAAGTGTCCGGAGTCCGGATCCGATCCGGCTCTGTTCCGTACGGAATGGACGCGTGTGAACGTCCGCATAGACTTTACATTGCTATGCGGAACGTACGTTCCGTTTGTACAGTATACAGTCCGGATCCGATCAGGCGAATCCGGACAGCGAACGCTAATGTGAACCGGGCCTTACAGCGCAAGAATGGCAGCAATTAAATATTCCCCTTGAAAATCAATAGGTGAATTTTGATTGGCTTTTGAAGGCCCCACCCACTTTTCTCAATTTTAATCCCAGTCACCCAGTGATCAACTGTGCAAAGTTTGAGAACCCTGCCATTTCAGTGTAGGAATGGCTGCAGTTTACATTTTGCCAGTGAAATTTGTATTTGTCTCTGCCAATTTTTTGGTTATCGGGATAAAGAGTATCCTATATGTTATTCCAGTTAATGTACATTACAGTATTTTAGGCCAATAATATAATCCGCATTGGCGGAAACATCACTCGAGTAAATCAATGTGGGACCTGCAGTGTCAGTGCAGGAAACTAAAGTGCTTTCTCAATTTTAATGTGTAAAAGGGATGACTGGACGCTAGATGTTTCAGTGTGGTGAAAGTTATTTGCGTTGCACTTTCAGTAGTACATGTAAGAATACTGTATATTGGAGAGGTGCGGTTTGTGACTTGTCTTGTGCTGGAGGGGGCTATGCCTACAAATCTAAGAAACAAGAGACTTCGGCTTCCATGGCTGGTATAGCTTTGCTAATTCACTGTCTGGGAGAAGAAGGGCAGTGTATATTCTTCACTTTCAGGCCTCTATCACAGTGCGACGTTAAAGTCGCACGTTAGAAAATGTTTTAATGTGGACTAACGCACAGCAATATTAAGTCTGTGCAACATTCACAGTGCACACGTTGCGTTGTGTGTAACGTGTAGCAATATTTAAAATGTGCTGCATGCTGTGCGTTTAGCAATAAATCCGCTGCGTTGTGTGTGTTGCACATGCTCAGTAATGTTTTTGTTTCTTTTAATGTAACGCATGCGCCGTTTTCATTCCATCACTGTGTGACGAAAACGGCGCACCAAACGCAGGGCTAAAGAATGTACTATAACGTCCAAGTTATAGTCTTTCAATGCGTTGCATTAGGGGCATGTTATGCGACCTTAATGTTGCATCAAACGCACCGTCCCACTGTGAAAGAGGCCTAAAGGTAATAAATGAAACGCATGCTTCAGCCCTCACTTCATTAAAGATCGTCTTTGCCTCTGAAGCAGGGGTGTCAAACTCAAATACAGAATGAGCCGTAATTGAGCTCTGGGACCAAGTTGCAGGCCAACCTCAATGTCTAGAGGCCACCTCTCTCCCTTATAAAGTTCCCTGGTGTCTAATAGCCCCCTCCTTCCTCTATACGGTTCTCTGGTGTCTAGTGGCCCTCCTCGCTCCCCTATACAGTTCCCTGATCAGGACCGGATTTACCGTAAGGCACTGTTGGCACAGGCCTACAGATTATGGAAAGGCTGCTCACTACCCTCCCCTCCCTAGTGCCTCCCTCTCTCCTTGCCTATGCAGGGTCCCAAGCAGAGAGTAAATAAGAGGCTGTGCTCTGCATTCCTCTGATAAGATCTACTTTCAGTCCGGAGCTCCCTTACCTACTTAAAGGACAACTGTAAAGAAAGTGAAATGGAGGCTGCCATATTTATTTACTCTTTTAAGGAATACCAGTTGCCTGACAGTCCTGCTGATCCTCTGCCTCTAAGGTGCGTACACACGTCGGATTTGCGCAAACGACCCGTCGTTTGGACGTCCAAACGACCGATCGTTCGGACGTCAAATCGGGTGTGTGCAGTCTGTCGTTCAGGTGATAAGACCAGACTTGAGCAATCCGCTTGGCTCGGTTTGGACGTCCAAACGACGGGTCGTTTGCAGAAATCCGACGTGTGTATGTACCTTAATACTTTTATCCATAGACCCTGAATAAGCATGCAGCAGGTGTTTCTGACAAGATCAGATCTGACAAGATAAGGTGCATGCTTGTTTCTGGTGCTATTCAGACACTACTGCAGCCAAATAGATCAGCAGGGCTGCCAGGCAAATGATATTGCTTAAAAGGAAATAAATATGACAGCCTGGAAAAACTCTCACTACAGTTGCCCTTTAATACTGAGGGTTCCTTTGGTTACCTAAGTCTAAGGGACACCTGTAGCCAGAGCCGGATTAAGGCCAAATGGGGCCCTAAGCAAAGTAGCAGGTTTTCTCCACAACCCGAAAGGAAGGGAAGGAGAAAGGAGCGCTCTCTGGTGCATTAACTCTTAATATGCTTCCTTTAAGGCAAGTAAAATAACACGTACAATGTGAAGGTTAAAAAGTGCACTTATCACACTAGATGTGTATCACCACGTCCTCTGGGTGTTTGCTCCGCCCTGCACGCCTCCTCACTGTGGCCAGTAGCGGGGGAACCCATACGATTCTAGCTAGTGGCTAGAATCTTATGGGTTCCCCCACTACTGGCCAGTGACAAGGCGTGCAGGTAGGAACAAACACCCAGAGGACGTGATGATACACATCTAGCTCCTATCTCCTTCCCTTCCTTTCTGTTTTCTACAGCCTCTTACTGGTTCCCAAGTAAGTTAGGAGCTGCACTCTGGGGAAAGCTTAACGCAATTCAGATACATGAAACCACTCTTTGCCTGATCTCAACTGCCACCTTAAATCGGTATACCCACACCTCAATCTGAGGGAACAGTCCCACAAATAGAATGCCGTACATGTAAATATATAAATAACAGTGGGAGAGTTCATAGGTATTTGCAAAATTAGAAAAGTAGCTTTATTGTGACACCGACTCCATCGAGGGTAAACAAATTAAAATCAATTAAAAATTGACCTGTACTGAACACATCTCCTTCCGCACCTCCACCACGCATGCCTCACTCACACACCTCTATTGGTACCGGTACCATTTTTTGTCTTTAAAGAGGGGGAGAGAGCAATATATGCATGCATAAGCATGGAGGGCAAAGGAAATCCTCTTCAGCTTGCAAGCTAGACATAAATAGGTCCAGAATAATCTCACCACTGGTAGTCCACTTGTTTGGTTACCGCATCTGCGATGTCTCCGGAACAGTCAACTACCTGGTTCGTGACCATAGGACGGTGATGGTTCTCAGGCAATGTGGGGGGTGTTTTTTGATCGGAGCGCAGTGGATTTGTTGTGATCTTTTCTCCACAACCCCACAGTATAGTTGCCCCCAGTATAGTAGCAAGCTATCGGGGCCCCCACTATAGGTAGCCAGGTCTATAGGTGTCCCCAGTATAGGTAGCCAGATCTATAGGAGTCCCCAGTATAAGTAGCCAGGTCTACAGTTTCCCCATTATAGGTAACCGCTTTGCAAAATTCTGTAAGGGGAGCCCAGAAGGGGAGTCCCAGGTGAGGGGGGCTGCCCCAGCTCCCCGCCAATCACTATGTGCCCGACGCTCCCCTTTCCTGCACTGTGCCCCCTCATTCTGCAGTGCTGACGGAGCCCCCAGACTCTGTATGGGGCCCCAAGCTACTGCTTATGTGCCTGGTTGATAATCCGGCCCTGCCTGTAGCTACTTTTGACGGAGAAGGGAAGTAAGGGAAAAGTGACAGCTGGGCCAGCCAACACACTTGTAGTGCAGTTTGCTGCGGGATATGTAGGTTCATGGAGGGGGAGGTCTAGGGTGCCAGGACATTAGTGCCTATAGGCTCCTGTGGTGTAAATCCAGGCCTGTCCCTGTTTAGTTGTCCTCTCTCCCTCACCCAAAACAGTTTCCTAGTGTCCCCCTCCTTTTCCTATACAGTTCCCTGGTGTCTAGTGGACCCCTCCCTCTCCAATGCAGTTCCTTGCTATCTACTGCTTTCACCCTCCCCATATGGTTTCCCTGGTGATCTACAGGTCCTTCTCAAAAAATTAGCATATTGTGATAAAGTTCATTATTTTCTGTAATGTACTGATAAACATTAGACTTTCATATATTTTAGATTCGTTACACACAACTGAAGTAGTTCAAGCTTTTTATTGTTTTAACCACTTCTCTACCACAGGGTTTTCCCCTTAAAAACCACAGCAATTTTCACATTTCACGCTCCTCCAATTCATTCGTCAATAACTTTACCACTACTCATTGCACCTAAATGATCTATACCTTGTTTTTTTCAGGACAAACTAGGCTTTCTTTGGAGGGTACTTTTTGCTGAGTTATATTTTATTTTGTATGCATTTTAAAAGGAATTATAACGAAAAAAAAGAAAAAAGTCATTATTTCTCAGATCTCAGCCATTATAATTTAAAAATAAAAAGTGTTACGTTAGATAAAACCCACACATTTTATTTGCCTGTTTGTCCTGGTTATTACAACATTTAAAATATGTCTCTAGTACAATGCATGGCAACAATATATTAATTGGAAATAAAGGTGTATTTTTTCCATTTTGTGTTTTTTGATTTCACTTTGTACTCTGTGAATGATTACATGCCCTTATTGGCAAAAATAATGGTATTATACCCTCGTAGCATACATATTTAAAAAGCTGAGTCCCTAAGGTAACAAATTATGTATTCTTTTTTCAATTCTGTCACTTTAGGGATTTTTTACAAGTGTTTTTATTTTGGTGTAGCGTAAATGAAAATAACAATTTTACTGCTTTTGATTCAGTTCATTACAAAAAACATTCATATAATATAGGCCTCAGCTCTCTAACACCACAAATTCTCTTCTCTCGCTTGTCACGGTTAAAATGATACCCAATATACATAATCAGATAGCTTTTTGGGCACATGGGACACTTAGCCACAAGTAGCACTAATGGATTTTTCAAGGCCATTGTTTGTACTAAAAGTAATACAGTCACTCTATTTTAGCAAAGCCTTTGGAGCATTTGAACAATCAAGAAAAGCCATAAATGTCACCATTCTGAAAACTAGAGACCTGGGCCTACTCACATATACATATTTTGTAACATTTGCACCCATGCAGTTTTGCTGAAATTGCACTATAACTTTGAAAATGGTATTTTTTTTACAGTTTTTTCACTTTGGCATGAAAAAAAAATCATTTGGCATATGCCTAGGCTCACAAACTTCCCAAATTTGATTCTCTCACTTGTCACGAGTAAAATGATACCCTATATACATAAACAGATAGCTTTTTGGGCATAGGGCACACTGTTAACAAGTACCACCAATGGGTTTTTCAAGGCCATATTTTGTACCAAAAGTAATGCAGTCATTCATTCTTAGCAAAGCCTTTGGAGCATTTGAACAATCAAGAAAAGCCATAAATGTCACTATTCTGAAAACTAGAGACCTGGGCCTACTCACATATACATATTTTGTAACATTTGCACCCATGCAGTTTTGCTGAAATTGCACTATAACTTTGAAAATGGTATTTTTTTTTTACAGTTTTTTCACTTTGGCATGAAAAAAAAATAATTTGACATATGCCTAGGCTCACAAACTTCCCAAATTTGAGTCTCTCACATGTCACGGGTAAAATGATACCCTATATACATAAACAGATAGCTTTTTGGGCACACCGCAGACTATTAACCACAAGTAGCACCAGTGGCTTTTTCAAGGCCATTTTTTCACCAAATGTAACAATGCCATTCTTTCTTATAAAAACCCCTGTAACATCAGATCATTGAATAAAAGTCACAAATCTTACCATTCTGAAAACTAGAGACCCAGGCCTACTCAGATATTGCCATTTTGTAACATTTGGACTTTTCTAAATTCTTTCTTGGGTGGCTAAACCATTTCACTGACATTTCACTAAAAAAATGAAACAAGTGCAGCAAGTTCTCTTAACATTAAACACAAAAACATTGGTACTCACTGCTTAAGAAGTCAGAAGCTGTAGTGTCTTTAGCTGAACCATAAGTCAGAAGTCAGAGGGGAGTTGAAATCCATGCCAGAGGTCAGAGGGTAGTCGTAATCTATGCCAGAGGTCAGAAGCCGGGGGTAGTTGTAATCCATGCCAGAGATCAGAAGCCAGGGGGTAGTCGGAATCCATGCCATAGGTCAGAAGCCGGGGGTAGTCGTAATCCATGCCAGAGATCAGAAGCCAGGGGGTAGTCATAATCCATGCCATAGGTCTGAAGCCGGGGGTAGTCGTAATCCATGCCAGAGATTAGAAGCCAGGGGGTAGTCATAATCCATGCCATAGGTCAGAAGCCGTGGGTAGTCGTAGTCCATGCCAGAGGTCAGAAGCCAGGGGGTGGTCGTAGTCCATGCCAGAGGTCAGATCCAGAAGGTCAAGCGTAAAGTAAAAATTGAAGCAGTGAGAGAAAAAGAAAAAAAAACCTAAAAACGGACTGCTGTATGGTACACTTCAAAGCACGGGTTGAGGCACAGTCCTAATTTGGATGGACACTTTGGGCAATGATAGCGGGTGTCCCTTCTAACTCCATTTTTCCGGCAAATTCTGCATTTTTTTGGGGGATATTTCTTTGATGGAGTAGGGGGGATTGGGGTGGGGAAATGATTTCCTTCGAGTCGGATGACATTCTCTGAAACCAGGTCTTGGTTTGTGGCAGGTGGTCCAGATTCATGTATCAATGATGTTATGATCTCCTCCAGGAAGTCTAAATAAGCACCCTTGTTGCCTGATTTTTTGTACAGAACAAAAGAGTTCTGAACGGCGACCTGCATTAAGTTTATTGCAACTTTCTTATACCAGGCCTTTCTTTTCCTATCAATCCTGTATGGTGCCATTACTTGGTCGGCCAGGTCTACTGCCCCCATAAATTTATTATAGTCAACAATGGCTACTGGCTTGACTCGATGCTCTCTACGAGACCTGACTGTTGTTGTGGCCTCGGAGTGGATGGTGGTCAAAACTAGGACATCCCGGTTATCCTTGAATTTCAAGGCAAGCAGCTCATTGCTCCTTTGGCTACAGGTCTCCCCTTTCTTTAATTTTTTACTGACAACCTGTGGCGGCAGGCCTTTCCTGTTTGCCCTAACAGTTCCGCAGGCTGGAGTCTGGACAGAAAATAAAAATTTAAATAATGGGACACTAGTATAAAAATTGTCCACATATAAATGATACCCTTGGTGGAGAAGCGGGTTTAGCAAGTCCAGGACTACTCTCTCAATTGTACCCATGTAAGGAGGGCATCCAGCAGGCTCTATCAAGCTGTCCTTCCCTTCGTAGATCTTGAACGTAAAAGTATATCCACTCCCACTTTCACACAGCTTGTAGACTTTTATCCCGTAACGTGCCCTCTTGTTGGGAATGTATTGTTTGATCCCTAGCCTTCCGTGGAATGGGACTAGGGACTCATCTATAGCCAAGTTTTGCTCTGGCATATAAGCTTCTTTGAATGTTTCATTTAAATGTTTGATGATCGGCCGTAATTTGAATAGCCGGTCAAAGGCTGGGTCGTCACGGTGGAGCTGCTCTTCATTGTTATTAAAATGCAGGCATCTTAACAGCAATGTGTACCGGCCTCTAGGCATGGCGGCGGAATAGATAGGCATACAATGTATGGATTTTGTGGACCAGAAATGGCATAATTTTGGTTTCGGAGCAAGGCCCATATTAAAGGTCAAGCCCAAAAAGACCTTTAGCTCAGGGGTAGTAGTGGGGACCCATTTTCTTGCCAAATATGCGGTGGGATTGTCTGCTATCTTCTGTTGGGCGTAAAGATTGGTCTGTTCACAAATACAGTCCAGAAAAGTGTCAGTAAGGAACAGACTGAAATAATCAATTGGCTGCATATTCTGGGTATTAACTATTAAACCACTTCTTGCTGTGAAGGGAGGAATGTTAGGGGCTTCCATATTAGGGGTGGACCACTGTGGGTGGGCTATATCATAGGGTAGGTGTTCCCTCACTGGCTTGCTCCGCTTTGGCCTGGCAGCCCTCTGACCTCTGACATTGGCATTGCTGGTGGTAGGTGCAGGTGATCCCCCTTCAGATGCAGATTCAGTGTCACTGCCTCTCCCCTGTATCTCTCTCCTAGCTCGCTGAGCTGGTGGTGGCTCAGAGGACTCAGAATCTGAGTCACTTTCTGAGAAAGAGTCAGATTCCTCCATAGGTAGCCATTCAGCATCCGACTCATCTAAATCTTCCCATTCGCTGCTGCTGCTGCTGTCGCTGTCCTCCTGCAGAATGGCGGCCGCCTGTTCTGCAGTGTAAAGCCTCTTCGCCATAGTAAATGTAGGTAGGCTATGCTAGGCTATGCTATACTAGGCTAGACAAGTAGGGAAGTAGTATGTACTACTACGTAAGTGGCTAGGCAAGTCAGATAGGGGATCAAATAAAAAAAGTTTTATTTTTTCAGTGGCAAAATATAGAAATGGGGAGATATATATATATATATATATATATATATATATATATATATATATATATATATATATATACAGCATATATATGGGAAAAGCCAAAAGGGCCTGAAATGCCTGCACAGTAAAATGAAAATTGGAGCAGAGGAGCAGTGGCAGGGGAGGTAAGGGTTAATGGGCTCAATGGGGGGTATAATTTATAAAACTCACTGATCCTGATCAGTCACTAATGCTGTTCTAGTTATGAGATCCTCTCACGAGTGATCTCAGTAACTGTAACAGCTTAGTGACAGATACATTGTTTGTAAACATTCTGAATGAATGAGCACTGCCATTGGCTTTGGCAGTGCTTATTCAAACTTGTAAGCACTTTGATTGGCTGATCAGCGGGTGCCGAACGCGACCGCGCATCCGCGTGCACGCGATCGCGTGCACGCGATCGCGCACGCGAACGCTCACAGCGGGAAAACAAACAGGAGATGCCTATCTACGCCCCTGTGCCCCAGGTGAATTTTAAAGGGGCGTAGATAAGCGTGGCAAGGGTTGCTAAGTGGTTAATATTGATGATTTTGGCATACAGCTCATGAAAACCCAAAATTCTTATCTCAAAAAATTAGCATATCATGAAAAGGTTCTCTAAATGAGCTATTAACCTAATCATTTGAATCAACTAATTAACTCTAAACACCTGAAAAATATTCCTGAGGCTTTTAAAAACTCCCAGCCTGGTTCATTACTCAAAACCGCAATCATCATGGGTAAGACTGCCGACCTGACTGCTGTCCAGAAGGCCATCATTGACACCCTCAAGCAAGAGGGTAAGACACAGAAAGACATTTCTGAACGAATAGGCTGTTCCCAGAGTGCTGTATCAAGGCACCTCAGTGGGAAGTCTGTGGGAAGGAAAAGTGTGGCAGAAAACGCTGCACAACGAGAAGAGGTGACCGGACCCTGAGGAAGATTGTGGAGAAGGACCGATTCCAGACCTTGGGGGACCTGTGGAAGCAGTGGACTGAGTCTGGAGTAGAAACATCCAGAGCCACCGTGTACAGGGGTGTGCAGGAAATGGGCTACAGGTGCCGCATACCCCAGGTCAAGCCACTTTTGAACCAGAAACAGCGGCAGAAGCGCCTGATCTGGGCTACAGAGAAGCACCACTGGACTGTTGCTCAGTGGTCCAAAGTACTTTTTTCGGATGAAAGCAACTTTTGCATGTCATTCGGAAATCAAGGTGCCAGAGTCTGGAGGAAGACTGGGGAGAGGAAAATGCCAAAATGCCTGAAGTCCAATGTCAAGTACCCACAATCAGTGATGGTCTGGGGTGCCATGTCAGCTGCTGGTGTTGGTCCACTGTGTTTTATCAAGGGCAGGGTAAATGCAGCTAGCTATCAGGAGATTTTGGAGCACTTCATGCTTCCATCTGCTGAAAAGCTTTATGGGGATGAAGATTTCATTTTTCAGCACGACCTGGCACCTGCTCACAGTGCCAAAACCACTGGTAAATGGTTTACTGACCATGGTATTACTGTGCTCAATTGGCCTGGCAACTCTCCTGACCTGAACCCCATAGAAAATCTGTGGGATATTGTGAAGAGAAAGTTGAGAGACGCAAGACCCAACACTTTGGATGAGCTTAAGGCCGCTATCGAAGCATCCTGGGCCTCCATAACACCTGAGCAGTGCCACAGGTTGATTGCATCCATGCCACGCCGCATTGAAGCAGTCATTTCTGCAAAAGGATTCCCGGCCAAGTATTGAGTGCATAACTGAACATAATTATTTTCTTTTATTGGTCGGATGAAATATGCTAATTTTTTGAGATCGGAATTTTGGGTTTTCATGAGCTGTATGCCAAAATCATCAATATTAAAACAATTAAAGGCTTGAACTACTTCAGTTGTGTGTAATGAATCTAAAATATATGAAAGTCTAATGTTTATCAGTACATAACAGAAAATAATGAACTTTATCACAATATGCTAATTTTTTGAGAAGGACCTGTAGGACTTACTCTCCAGTATAGCTTCTCTGGTGGTCTAAAGTGGGCCAAACACAATGCAAAGTGGGGAAACCACATGAGGGCCAAACATGATGGCTCAGAGGGCCAGATTTGGCCCACGGGCCGGAGTTTGACATGTATGCTCTGAAGTAAATGTGGTTGCAGAAAGATTTAAATTCTGACAATGTGGACAGAATTCTTGCGAATCCACAGTACTTGATATTGCAGCATTGAGACAGCTGGCAGCGATGTGTTCGCTGGTAATGGTTTCCGGGCCTTAGTATGCTTTAAGCCTGGAACCCACTACGAAACGCTATCGCCAATCGCAATCGTTTTTTCTGAGCGGTTTGTAAGCGTTTTAATGAGCGTTTTTGGTAGCAATTTTAAAAAGTGTAATCAATTTTCCAACCGTTGTGTAGCGATTAATGTGTTTAATTTTGGTTGGTCCTTTCAATTAATTTTTAATTTTGTTACAGTGTGCAGTAATGTAAAAATGCTAGCAAAATCGCCCTGTGTAGGTTTTGACAAGCGATTATGCCAGCGTTTATATACTTTACATTGCAAGAATGCTAAACGCTAAAAATGCTGCATGTCCTGCATTTGCGATTTTGGTAATCGCAATCGCTCCAGTGGAATTTGGCCCATCCATTACATTAGCTGAGCATTTAGGGAAATTACTAGCAGTTTGAATCACTCCCTAAAGTGGGTAGTGGGTTCCAGGCCTAATAGGGATGACCAATGAGATGCACATTTTTCCAAGTGAATGCAATTTTTTATGCAAATATATGCAGTTTGAAAATGGACCAATACATGTAAACTCCGGTTTAAATTGATTGGTTCATGTTGAAGTTGCATAAATTTGCACAAAATGTGCATACATTTGCAAAATCTTGGAAATATTTGCATCTGTTTGATTATCCATAATGCTTGACAGTCTGAAGCTTTTAAAGTCTACCTGTGCCCAAATGTTTATCTCTCTCTCTCTCTCTCTCTCTCTCTCTCTCTCTCTCTCTCTCTCAGATTTCCGGTTTTTTTTCGATTTAAATCGATCCGGAATGCCAGATATTTCTTTTCAATTTTTTTTAAAGATTGTATGGTGTGTGTTAGATTGTCAATTTATTAATATACACATCCTAGCAATTTTGTCAGAGTTTCCAAACAGTTTTATCATAATTGGGGAAAGATTGAACATACGTGTGTGGTACATTGGTACATTGGTACATTGGTACATTGGTCATATTTTTGCAATGTTACAATCAGTCAGAAAAATTGATTGCAATTCTTAAATTGAACAGATATTTAAAAAATTGTATGGTGTGTGGCCACCTTAACATTTCAAAAAATCTGACCAATGTACCACACACCTATGTTCAATTGTTCCCCAATTATGATAAAAATGATTGGAAACTCTGAGAGAATTGCTTGGGTGTGTTCAATTTTTTTGTGAGATCCAATCATATTTATCGAAATGCTGTAAAATTGGATCATTTTATTGTATCGTGTGTGGCCACCTTAAGTCAGATTCTGTTGATAGCTAAAGTACTAATTGAATTGTATTATTTGTTATGACCTTCTGCTAGCCTTGACTACTCTTCTGCCTACCAATTCTGTGCTTCTGCCTATCTAATCCTATTGCCAATCTAGCCTGAACACTACTCTGATCTAGCCTTCTGTCTTTGTACCGGATCTGTCCGGTTGTTGCCCAATCTGCTTGTCTGACTCACCTGCCCTCACCAGTGAACCTAGTCCCTGGTGAGGGATTCTCTGTACAGCTTAATCACCTGCTCCTCAGGTGACCAGTAGCTGCAGTACAGTCGGAATCACCTGCTCCTCAGGTGACCAGTAGCCGCAATACTCTCTTAGTCACCTGCTCCTCCAGTGATTAGGAGCTGCAGTACGGTGTTGCTCTCCTTCCCCTCAGGAGACCATCGGCTGCAGTGCAGTCTGAATCACCCGCTCCATGGGTGATCAGTATATGTTGTATTACTGTTGCACCAAACACCTATCTTTACATCTGGTTGTCCTGTGTCTCGCTATACTCTCATTATTGGTGATTCTGCAGATCACTACATAATCAGGTATAGCATCTGTATTATTGGTGATACTGCAGATCACCAATAATCAGAAAATCTGTTCTTGCTGACACCAATCGTTACAACTACTATCTTTGTTACAGCAAGGCCCTAATGACGCTTTCTCTTACAGGGCTATGGCCACCGATTGGCCCATGTGGTAAAGCAAGGTGTAAAAAACAAAGTACACCTAGCAGAGGATGGTTTCGATCCATCGACCTCTGGGTTACGGGCGGAGGAGGAGGAGGAGGAGGAGATTTTTTTTTTCTGCCGGAAAGGAAATTGCACTACTCTGATTCGGGTATGCGGCCAGAAATCCACATACTGCTATGCGGATTTCAGCCTAGGTATCCGAATCTGGTCGGATAGCGCTAAAAAGTTCGGATATCTGGGTTACCCGAATATCCGGAATCCGGATGAGCATTCCTGTTTAACCACTTCAGCATTCAGTCGTTTTCACTTTATGAATCCGAGCAATGTTCACCTCCCATTCATTAGCCTATAACTTTATCACTACTTATCACAATGAACTGATCTATGGCCCAGTGCACACCAAAACCGCTAGCAGATCGTCAAAACGCTAGCGGTTTTGGGAGCAGAGAGCAGATATTTGGCCGGGTGCACACCAAGCGGATTTTGTATGCGATCCACCAGCCGCATCAGTCAGTGAAAACGCTTGGCTATTGTATTTCAATGTGTGGTGCACACCGGCGGTTTGAGTTTTTTTAGCAAACCGCAAACGCGCAGCAGGAGGCGCGTTTGCGGCTTGGCAAAAACCTCAAACCGCCGGTGTGCACCAGCCCATTGCAATACATTAGCCAAGCATTTTTCCAGGCGGATGCGGCCGGCGGATCGCTCCAAAAACCGCTCGGTGTGCACTGGGCCTTAATCTTGTTTTTTTCCGCCACCAATTAGGCTTTCTTTGGGTGGTACATTTTTCTAAGAGCCACTTTACTGTAAATGCATTTTAACAGGAAGAATAAGAAAAAAACTGAAAAAATTCCTTATTTCTCAGTTTTCAGCCATTATAGTTTTAAAATAAAACCTGCCTCCATAATTAAAACTCACGTATTGTATTTGCCAATATGTCCCGGTTATTACACCGTTAAAATTATGTCCCTATAACAATGTATGGCGACAATATTATATTTAGAAATAAAAGTGCATTTTTTCCATTTTGCATCTATCACTATTTACATGTTTAAAATAAAAAAAAATAGAAATATTTCATCTTTACATTGATATTTAAAGGGACTCCGAGCAGTGCAGAAACTATGGAAAGATGCATATCATTTTAAAGCTCTCTTTCTCCTCTTTCCAATGATATATAAACCGCTGCCCTACGCCTTTTAGTTTTCGGTATTTTCGCGATTGAATTTGCCGCGGCCGTGATTTCAATCGCGAAAATAAAGAAAACTAAAAGGCGTAGAGCGACGATTTAGGTGTCGCCAGAAAGAGGAGAAAGAGAGCTTTAAAATGATATCCATCTTTCCATAGTTACTTGTATTACACAGGACGACACTTTCCCCAGTGTCAGCAGCTTCATTCAGCAGAAAAAGTCGGCCTGTGTAATACAATATAACTATGGAAAGATGGATATCATTTTATAGCTCTCTTTCTCCTCTTTCTGGCAACACCTAAATCGTCGCTCTACGCCTTTTAGTTTTCTTTATTTTCGCGATTGAAATCGCGGCCGCTGCAATTTCAATCGCGAAAATAGCGAAAACTAAAAGGCGTAGGGCAGCGGTTTATATATCATTGGAGAGAGGAGAAAGAGAGCTTTAAAATGATATGCATCTTTCCATAGTTTCTGCACTGCTCGGAGTCCCTTTAAAAAGTTTAGACCCTTAGGTAAATATTTACATGTTTTTTTTTTTATTAATATTGTAATTTTTTTTTATATATATATATATATATTAAACATTTTATTTGGGTATTTTTTGGGAGGGTGGGATGTAAAGAGTACTTTTATAATGTAAATGTGTGTTGAGGTTTATTTTTTGTACTTTAAGTTGTAGTTTTACTTTTTGGTCACAAGATGGCAGCCATGAGTTTGTTTACATGACGTCACTCTAAGCGTAACATACGCTTAGAGGGACGCATGGGGGACGCAACAGCCAGAAAAAGCGGAGCTTCTGAGAGAAGCTGTCGCTTTTTCTGCGGGGGAGAGGAATCAGTGATCGGGCACCATAGCCCGGTTCACTGATTCGTTGGCTAACGATCCGCGGCCGGGAGCGCGCGTGCACGAGCGCAAACGGCCACGGGAGCGTGCGGACGCGCACATGGCCTCTTGGGCGTAGCTAGTACGTCCAGGAGGCCAAAGTAGTTAAAGGACAACTGAAGTGAAAGGGATATGGAGGCTTCCCAATTTATTTCCTTATAAGCAATGCCAGTTGCCAGGCTGTCTTGCCAATCCTCTGCCTCTAATACTTTTTGAGCCATAAACCCTGAACAAACATGCAGCACATCTAGAGATGAGCGTAATGGCGTAATTACGATTTCGCGAAATTTCGCGTAATTATTGTAATTACGTTTACGGCCGTAAGTACATAATCGTAATGAAGAAGGATTTTGCGAAATTTCGCGTAAGCGTAATTTTCGCATTACAACGGGTATTACGAAATTAATGTGTATGGCCATGCTCCAGAAGCGGAAAAGTTGACGCATGGATCAATGTTAGGTAGCCGCCGACTTTAAGGGTTAATAGCAAAGCCCCCTTAAATGCTAAGAGCCTCAAATTTGGAGAATATATTAAGGAGATCAGAAGGAATAAGAGGAAACTTTTTTTTTTTTCAAAAAGACCTTATAGTTTTTGAGAAAATCGATGTTAAAGTTTCAAAGGAAAAATGTAAACATTTAAAAACCCGCCGACTTTAACGGTTAATAGCAAAGCCTGCTTAAAGTTTAGGAACACCAAATTCCCAGGGTATATTAAGGGGATCAGTGGGAATAAGAGGCAAACATTTTTTTTCAAAAAGACCTTATAGTTTTTGAGAAAATCGATTTTTAAGTTTCAAGGGCGAAAATGTCTTTTAAATGCGGAAAATGTCAGTTTTTTTTGCACAGGTAACAATAGTGTATTATTTTCATTAATTCCCCCAAGTGGGAAAAGTTTTACTTACTTCGTTCTGAGTGTGGGAAATATTAAAAAAAAAACGACGTGGGGTCCCCCCTCCCAGACCTCTTTATCCCCTTGTCCCCCATGCAGGCTGGGATAGCCAGAATGCGGAGCACCGGCCGCGTGGGTCTCCGCACCCTGACTATACCAGCTCGCATGGTCCATGGATTGGGGGGTCTCGGAAGGGGAGGGGCAGCCAAGCTTTCCCCTCCCCCTCCGAGCCCTTGTCCAATCCAAGGACAAGGGGCTCTTCTCCACCTCCGATGGGCGGTGGAGGTGGAGGCCGCGATTTCCTGGGTGGGGGTTCATGGTGGAATCTGGGAGTCCCCTTTAAAAAGGGGTCCCCCAGATGCCCACCCCCCTCCCAGGAGAAATGAGTATAGAGGTACTTGTACCCCTTACCCATTTCCTTTAAGAGTTAAAAGTAAATAAACACACAAACACTTAGAAAAAGTATTTTAATTGAACAAAAAAACATAACCACGAAAAAAGTCCTTTAATATTCTTAATTAACCATTAATACTTACCTGTCCCTTTAAATAAATGATCCCTCGAAATAGCCTCGGAAATGTTCTATCAGTTACAATTTCGAGGGATCATTTATTTAAAGGGACAGGTAAGTATTAATGGTTAATTAAGAATATTAAAGGACTTTTTTCGTGGTTATGTTTTTTGTTCAATTAAAATACTTTTTCTAAGTGTTTGTGTGTTTATTTACTTTTAACTCTTAAAGGAAATGGGTAAGGGGTACAAGTACCTCTATACTCATTTCTCCTGGGAGGGGGGGTGGGCATCTGGGGGACCCCTTTTTAAAGGGGACTCCCAGATTCCACCATGAACCCCCCCCATGAAATCGCGGCCTCCACCTCCACCGCCCATCGGAGGTGGAGAAGAGCCCCTTGTCCTTGGATTGGACAAGGGCTCGGAGAGGGAGGGGAAAGCTTGGCTGCCCCTCCCCTTCCGAGACCCCCCAATCCATGGACCATGCGGGCTGGTATAGTCAGGGTGCGGAGCCCCACGCGGCCGGTGCTCCGCATTCTGGCTATCCCAGCCTGCATGGGGGACAAGGGGTTAAAGAGGTCTGGGAGGGGGGACCCCACATCGTTTTTTTTTTTATATTTCCCACACTCAGAACGAAGTAAGTAAAACTCTTCCCACTTGGGGGAATCTATGAAAATAATACACTATTGTTACCTGTGCAAAAAAAACTGACATTTTCCGCATTTAAAAGACATTTTCGCCCTTGAAACTTAAAAATCGATTTTCTCAAAAACTATAAGGTCTTTTTGAAAAAAAATTTCTTCCTCTTATTCCTCCTGATCTCCTTAATATATTCTCCAAATTTGAGGCTCTTAGCATTTAAGGGGGCTTTGCTATCAACCTTTAAAGTCGGCGGCTTTTTTATATTATACGGAGCGTTACGGTTTAACGCGAAATTACGGTAGCGTTTAATGCGAAATTACGGCATGAACGAAACGCAAAATTACGCGTTGAAAATTACGCTTACGGTATTTTCAATTACGATTTTAATGGCAATTACGCTACTGTAATTTCGCATCGTAATCGCAAATTTCGCATGCGTAATTTTAGTAATGCGAAATTACGAAAATTTCAGCTCAACTCTAAGCACATCAGGTGTTTTGGACATTATTGACTAGATTAGCTTCATATTTGTTTCTGGTGTGATTCAGAGAATACTGCAGCCAAAAGATCAGCAGGGCTGCCAGGCACCTAGTATTGTTTTAAAGGAAATAAATATGGCAGCCTCCACATTCCTCTCACTTCAGTTGTCCTTTAAATGGCCCTAAAATTAGATGAAATCTGAATTTTTGCATGCTTTAGATGTGTATTTGCTGAAGGCTGGTTGAGTGAATGTAAGCTATACAGTGTGCTAATTTGTTTTTTCGGTACTTATCCGTTAGCCGGGCGCATCCGGCAGGTGGCGCAAATTACTATTCCCCCTCCAGGCCGACATGGATAGTAGGGAAAGATGTAACTCTGGTGGAGTTTTGTCGCCACCTAGAGGATGCGCCCGGCTAACGGATAAGTACCGTTTTTTCTTGTACAGAAAAGATGGCAAATTTCATTAAGACAGAGAGCCCGCACCTTCATGCTCATTGGTCAGAGCTCCTGCTGTATATGGCTTAAAAGGAGGGCCCCATCTGGGCGTACGAGAGAGAACGGCGCCGGAGATTTGGGCGCAGGACACAGCCAGTATATGGCTGATCCTGCTGCCGCACAAGTCCGGGCCGTGTTAATTACTATTCCCCCTCCAGGCCGACATGGATAGTGGGGGAATGAAATAATTCGGCTTTCAGCAATTGCTGGAAGCCGCATTATTGTTTTAAAAGCAACTTCAGGTCCGTCTTCTGACGGCGCTGAAGTTACTCCCTGTGCCTGCGATAGCCGTAGTTCCTATTACGGCCTATGGTGCAGTGGTGCTCAAATACCCCTTTTTAAAATTCGAGTTTGGTCGAATTCGAATAGTAAATTATTCGAGGTCAGTCGAATATTCGAGTCGAATAAATTTTACTATTCGATTCGACCTCGGACTTCGAGCTCACTATTCGAGTCGGTATTCGAGCTCATTATTCGAGCTGACTATTCGAATTGGCCTTAAATAGCTTCCCAACACTTGTTTTGAGGGTGAATGATGCAAGAAACATATTTTTTTCCAAGTAACAACAGCAAGTGATTATGTGGGGATGTTCCTTTAAAAAAAAAAAGGTGAAAAGAGAAGTTGTGTCCAGAATTTTGTTCAGTACTGTATATACTTCTTCTTCTTCTTCTTCTTTATCTTCTATATCTTCTTCTTCTTCTTCTTCTATATCTTCTTCTTCTATATTGTCTTCTTCTTCATCTTCATCTTCTTCATCTTCTTCTTCTTCTTCTTCATCTTCTTCTTCTTCTTCTTCATCTTCTTCTTCTTCATCTTCTTCATCTTCATCTTCTTCATCTTCTTCTTCATCTTCTTCATCTTCATCTTCTTCATCTTCTTCATCTTCTTCTTCTTCATCTTCTTCATCTTCTTCTTCTTCTTCTTCTTCATCTTCTTCTTCTTCATCTTCTTCTTCTTCATCTTCTCCTATATCGTCTTCTTCTTCACTTATTTCTCTTTTCATTTTTTTTTTTAAAGAAATGCAGCTATTTTTGAGCGTAACAACAAATAGCTGGTGGCGCACGCATGTTGGAAGCGCCATTGTATGTGCTCCCTGGCAGTGGAAACACACAGACAGCAGGAGGTAAATTCAGCAGCAGGAGGAGGAGGATGAGTGTGTGGCAGCATGCAGTCAATGAGGCAGGCAGCGTGACATAATAGCCCTGGTACCTAGCGGTGATACCAGGGCTGTAAATAAACACAACAGGAGGTCCCAGACAGCGGTCGTGCAGCCCACATTGTGTCCAATACACAACTGGGACAACACAGTTTTCAACCCGGGCACCTCAGAAAAATTAAACCTTTTTTTGTAATGGTTTTGTAGTTTTGGTTTTACAACCAATTACACAGATATATAGCTATTTTTTAACGTAATAGCTGGTGGCAGAGTGGCAGCAGAAGGTAAATCTGTGTACCCTGGCGGTGGGAAACACAGACAGACAGCAGCAGCAGCAGGAGGAGGAATGGAGGAGTAATTATGTGAGCAGCTATTGTTTGACGTAATAGCTGGTGGCAGTGTGGCAGCAGAAGGTATTTCTGTGTACCCTGGCAGTGGGAAACACAGACAGACAGCAGCAGCAGGAGTAATGGAGGAGTAGTGTGAGTGTGGCAGCAGGTAGACAGCGTGACATAATAGCCCTGGTACCTAGCGGTGATACCAGGCCGTAAATAAACACAACAGGAGGTCCCAGACAGCGGTCGTGCAGCCCACATTGTGTCCAATACACAACTGGGACAACACAGTTTTCAACCCGGGCACCTCAGAAAAATTAAACCTTTTTTTTTTTAATGGTTTTGTAGTTTTGGTTTTACAACCAATTACACAGATATATAGCTATTTTTTGACGTAATAGCTGGTGGCAGAGTGGCAGCAGAAGGTAAATCTGTGTACCCTGGCGGTGGGAAACACAGACAGACAGCAGCAGCAGCAGGAGGAGGAATGGAGGAGTAATTATGTGAGCAGCTATTGTTTGACGTAATAGCTGGTGGCAGTGTGGCAGCAGAAGGTAATTCTGTGTACCCTGGCAGTGGGAAACACAGACAGACAGCAGCAGCAGGAGTAATGGAGGAGTAGTGTGAGTGTGGCAGCAGGTAGACAGCGTGACATAATAGCCCTGGTACCTAGCGGTGATACCAGGCCGTAAATAAACACAACAGGAGGTCCCAGACAGCGGTCGTGCAGCCCACATTGTGTCCAATACACAACTGGGACAACACAGTTTTCAACCCGGGCACCTCAGAAAAATTAAACCTTTTTTTTTGTAATGGTTTTGTAGTTTTGGTTTTACAACCAATTACACAGATATATAGCTATTTTTTGACGTAATAGCTGGTGGCAGAGTGGCAGCAAAAGGTAAATCTGTGTACCCTGGCGGTGGGAAACACAGACAGACAGCAGCAGCAGCACACAGCAGCCCACTGTAGGTGTAAAATGTGTGGCTGCAGGCGACGTAATAGTCAAAGTGAACCAGGCTGGCTTAGTGAGCAGGAGCCAGGAGGTGGTAAAGGGTGGTAAGGCACATTAACGATGGTTCTTAGCCAGTTCATGTCCCCCTCTCGCCGACAACAGGGGCCAGGAACTCGCCTTCCACCACGCCTGGTTCATCTTGAGAAACGTCAGTCTGTCCACAGACTTGTGAGACAGACGTGAGCGTTTCTCGGTGACCACGCCACCAGCTGCACTGAAGCAGCGCTCGGACAGCACGCTGGAAGGGGGGCAGGACAGCACTTCCAGGGCGTACTGCGCCAGCTCGCTCCAGATCTCCAGGCGCTTGACCCAATACTCCATGGGATCAACAGGGGCATCGCTGTCAAGCCCGCTGTAGGACCCCATGTAGTCAGCCACCATGCGGGTCAGGCGCTGGCTGTGACCGGAGGAGGATGCTGCTGCATGCACCTCCTCTCTAGTCACTGCTGCCGGAGCCTCTACAGTCCTGTAGAGCTCGTGGCTGAGAGACAGCAGGTCTGTGGGGCGCTTGCTGCTGCTGGATGCAGGCACCTGCTGCTGCCTCTGTGCTGGCTGCTGGACAGTGGGGGTGGAAGGCTGGGGGAAGGCTTCCTCCAAGCGCTCAACAAGGGCCTGCTGCAAGCTCCTTATTTGTTGCGCTGGGTCTCCTCCTGCAGGCGGCAGGAACTGGCTCAACTTCCCCTTGAGGCGTGGGTCCAACATCATGCTGATCCAGATGTCCTCCCTCTGCTTCATCTGGATCACCCTGGGGTCCCTGCGCAGGCACGTCAGCATGTGCGCTGCCATTGGGAAGAGGCGGGCCACGTCTGCTGGCACATCGACGGCAGTGCTGCTGTCCTCATCCTCCTCCTCTGCCTCGTCAGCCTCATCCTCTCTCCACCCCCGCACCAACTCAGCTGCACTGTGCTGCTCCCCCTCATCAGCAGCAAGGTCAGGGACCTCCACCAAGTCCTCCTCCTCCTCCCCCTCAGAGGTGGACTGTGCAGCTGCTTGCCGCTCCTGCTGGTCCAAGGCTGCCGCTCCCTGTTCCAGCAAAGCATCGAGGGCCCTGTTCAGCAGACAAACCAGGGGCACCCACTCGCAGACCATAGCATGGTCCCTGCTCACCATGTTAGTTGCCTGCAGAAAGGGAGCCAGCACTAAGCACACCTGCTGCATGTGCCTCCAGTCATCATCGGGGACGATGGACGGGATGTTGCTGGTCTTGTCCCTTCTCTGAGCGGCGGAAACAGTGGCCAGGGCAAGGTACTGGTTGACAGCGTGCTTCTGTTCAACCAGACGCTCCAACATCGCCAGGGTGGAGTTCCAGCGAGTCGGAACGTCAAGGATCAGCCGATGGCGTGGCAGATCCAGCTCCTTTTGCACGTCTTCCAGGCTCGCACAGGCTGCAGCCGAGCGCCGGAAGTGACGCACAACGTTCCTTGCCGTTTCCAGCAGTTCGCCCATCCCCTGGTAGGTGCGCAAGAACTTTTGCACCACCAGGTTCAGCACGTGGGCAAGACAGGGGATGTGGGTCAGGTTTCCCCTGTCTATTGCGGCAACCAAATTGGCCCCATTGTCGGCCACCACCTTTCCGACTCTGAGGCCTCTGGGGGTCAGCCAAATCCTCTCCTGCTCCTGGAGTTTGGCCAACACATGGGTTGCCGTCAGCTTGGTCTTCCCAAGGCTGACCAAGTGCAGCAGCGCTTGGCAGTGGCGGGCCTTCACGCTGCTGCTGAGGCGGGGGGTTTGGCCAGGTGTGCCGGAGGATGGCAGAGGATCGGAGGAACCTGCTGCAGTTCCCCTGACCCTGCGGGGTGGCACCACCCACTGTGTTGCTGCTGCTGCTGTGCCCGCTGCTGCTCTCCCATCCTCACCCCCTTCCACCAAGCTGACCCAGTGGACAGTGAAGGACAGGTAGCGGCCTGTCCCGAAGCGGCTGCTCCAGGAGTCCATGGTGACGTGGACCCTTTCACCAACCGCGTGCTCCAGCCCTCTCTCCACATTGGCCATCACAAAGCGGTGCAGTGCAGGAATGGCCTTGCGGGAGAAAAAGTGTCTGCTGGGGAGCTGCCAGTCTGGGGCTGCGCAAGCAAGCAGCGCACGAATGTCGCTCCCCTCCTGCACGAGCGTGTACGGCAGGAGTTGGGAGCACATGGCCCGTGCCAGCAAGCCGTTCAGCTGCCGCACGCGACGGCTGCTGGGAGGCAGAGCCCTAACCACCCCCTGGAAGGACTCGCTCAAAAGGCTCTGGCGTGGCCTTTTGCTGGCACGGGAATCAGCAGACACAGCGGAGGAGGCCACTGAGGACTGGCTGCCAGAACAGGCCTCAGTGTCGGTGGCAGGAGTTGCAGAGGGGGGAGGAGCAGTGCGTTTCCGCACTCCTGCTGGTGCTGCTGGAGGAGCAGGAGGGCGGGTGGCTGCTGTTGCTGCTGCTGCTGCTGCTGAAGGCTGTGCAGTGATGGGTGTGGTGCCACTGCCAGCACCAGATGCCTTCAGCCTCTGGAACTCCTCATGCTGGTGGAAATGTTTCGCTGCAAGGTGGTTGATGAGCGAGCTGGTGCTGAACTTTAAGGGGTCTGCACCTCTGCTCAACTTCCGCTGACAGTGGTTGCAAGTGGCGTACTTGCTGTACACAGTGGGCATGGTGAAATATCGCCAGATTGGTGACAGAAACATCCCCCTACGGCATGGAAGCGCTGCTGCCTGTCTCCCTGTGGTGGTTGGGGGGGGGGCTTGGGTGCGGCTGGTGGTGGTACTGGCAGATGCTGCTGCTGCTGCTGCTGAGCCTGAGACACCAGCTGGCTGTGGGACCTGCCTACTGCTGCCAATGCTTGCAATGATGCGCCTCCTTGCAAGGCCCACAAGCGCATCCTCCTCCTCCTCCTCAGAGCTGCTGAGGACGACATCCCCTGGAGGTGGTGGCACCCAGTCTCTGTCTGTCACCGGGTCATCATCATCCTCCCCCTCCTGAAACATGTCCTGCTGGGATGATGACCCCCCAAACTCCTCTCCTGATGCATGGATGGGCTGCTTGACTGTCGCCACAGTCTTGCTGTCCAATCCCTCATCCCCCAAAGTGCCCATCAGCATCTCCTCCTCAAGATCGCCAACAACAGCAGACAATTTACTCATGATGCCTGGGGTCAAAAGACTGCTAAATGACAGGTCGGCGAGTGACGGTGAACTGGCCTCCTCCCCAGACCCTGCTGGGCGGCTGCTGCGAACAGGGGTGGTGGTGGTGGTGGTGAGGGTGGAGGCCTCGGATGCAGAGCTGATGGCGGGCTGCTCATCCTCCGTCATGAGTTGCACCACAGTGTCTGCATGCTTTTCCTCAATGGGACGTTTCCGACCCGGCTGGAGGAAAATCGGAGCAGGTGCTACACGCTGCTGCTGCTGTGTCTCTGCAGCGTGAGTTGCAGATGCTCCTGCTGGGCGGCGCCCAAGGCGTCCACGGCCAGTGGCTATGGGAGGAATGTTAGCCACTGACGCTGCTGCTGCTGCTGCGGAACTGTGCATGGTGGCGCGGCCGCGGCCTGCCACAATGCTGCTCCCTCTCCTCCTGATTCCCTTGCTGCCCTTCCCCTTGCCCAAACCGCGCTGGCTGCCACTTCCAGACATCTTCGATGTTTTGGGCGTATAGACAAAAGTTTTTTAAAAGGGCGGGTGAAAAGTGGGGTACTTTAATGGAGTGGGTTGGTGGGTGAGGTGACTGAGTGAGTGTCCCTACAGTAAGTAAGTAGTAACAGTCAGGAAGTACAAATAACTAATTACAATAAGCAATCAGTTATCAGAAGGAAATAGAGCTGTTGTCATTGTATTATGGGCTCCTTAATCAGTTGAATTGCACAGCGAAGTTGCCCTTTTGTGCCAAATGGGAAGTAGAGTGGGGACCAGAATTAGAAAAACAATGGGATGATATCTGGAAAGCACTAGCCAAGATAGAAGATACTAGATTAGCTCTGACCCAGTATAAGATACTAACGCGTTGGTATCTTACGCCGGTAAGGTTTAAAAATATATCCAAAAACTCCAACGAGCTGTGCTGGCGATGTGGAAGGGAGCGGGGAGATGATATACATGTATGGCGGAAATGCCCTATGTTGAGGAGTTTATGGGAAGGTATAATAAATTTCGGGAGTATTGGTGGGAAAGATCTCATACTAACGGATGAAACAATAATATTTGGGATCTGTGACCCCTTAGATAATAAGGAAACGAAACTAATTAAAGGAGTAGGGACGATAGTTGCAAAGGCCTTGATTCTAGAAAGCTGGAGAGGAAATGGAGTCCCATATTTTGAAGACTGGTTGCATCAGATGAATAAGTTGTTTGATGCAGCAGATGTTTTAACTGAGGAAGATAATGGAAAGGGGAGATGGAATGAACAAAAACAAATTTGGAAGAATTTATTAACTCAAAATCTATAAAATGAATAGAGGGAAAAAATATAGAGGCTAACTGTTTCCCACTGTTAAGGGTTATTTCCCACTAGGGAATGGTTAAGGATAGATTGACATATACAAAAATGACTTATGATCGTCCTCATCCCCTTTACTGTTAAGGACTAGACCGGGATATTTTAACTCAATAGAACGTCCTTGTCTCTCATGACCATATGGTATGAATGTTATTAGTATGAAAGTTTATATGAATGTATGCATGTATGTACGTATGTAGGTCGCTATGTATGAATGTATGATTGTTATGGGAGATGAGGGGTGTGGGTCTTATGACCATGGGATATGAATGTATGTATGTAGATACGTGTATGATTAACTTGGGGGAGGGCGGGGGAAGGTATGTTGGATTAGCGTATATATATATATATTTGTGATGTTATTGATTTTGGCTTTTTTTCTATGAATAGCAAAAAAAAAAAAAAAATAATAATAATAAAGAAGAATATAATCAAACAATGATGCAAATTTGACCCAGTAAAAGGAGTATTACTGTGAAGTTAATCTGCCAACTGGGTAAATAACACAAATGGTGTGCGCTGAGTTTGAAAAAAAAAAAAAAAAAAAAAAAAAAGAAGGAAATAGAGTGTGTGTAGTGTGTGTACACAGACAGTGAGTGCACACACGCAGGAGCTAGTAGCCTATGAACAGTGACTGAGTGTCCTAGACTCCTAGTACAGTAAGAGTAACAAGTAGTAACAGTAAGTAACTAACTAATTACAATAATCAATCAGTAATCAGAAGGAAATAGAGTGTGTGTAGTGTGTACTCAGACACTGAGTGCACACACGCAGGAGCTAGTAGCCGATGAACAGTGACTGAGTGTCCTAGACTCCTAGTACAGTAAGAGTAACAAGTAGTAACAGTAAGTAACTAACTAATTACAATAATCAATCAGTAATCAGAAGGAAATAGAGTGTGTGTAGTGTGTACTCAGACACTGAGTGCACACACGCAGGAGCTAGTAGCCGATGAATAGTGACTGAGTGTCCTAGACTCCTAGTACAGTAAGAGTAACAAGTAGTAACAGTAAGTAACTAACTAATTACAATAATCAATCAGTAATCAGAAGGAAATAGAGTGTGTGTAGTGTGTACTCAGACAGTGAGTGCACACACGCAGGAGCTAGTAGCCTATGAACAGTGACTGAGTGTCCTAGACTCCTAGTACAGTAAGAGTAACAAGTAGTAACAGTAAGTAACTAACTAATTACAATAATCAATCAGTAATCAGAAGGAAATAGAGTGTGTGTAGTGTGTACTCAGACACTGAGTGCACACACGCAGGAGCTAGTAGCCTATGAACAGTGACTGAGTGTCCTAGACTCCTAGTACAGTAAGAGTAACAAGTAGTAACAGTAAGTAACTAACTAATTACAATAATCAATCAGTAATCAGAAGGAAATAGAGTGTGTGTAGTGTGTACTCAGACACTGAGTGCACACACGCAGGAGCTAGTAGCCGATGAACAGTGACTGAGTGTCCTAGACTCCTAGTACAGTAAGAGTAACAAGTAGTAACAGTAAGTAACTAACTAATTACAATAATCAATCAGTAATCAGAAGGAAATAGAGTGTGTGTAGTGTGTACTCAGACAGTGAGTGCACACACGCAGGAGCTAGTAGCCTATGAACAGTGACTGAGTGTCCTAGACTCCTAGTACAGTAAGAGTAACAAGTAGTAACAGTAAGTAACTAACTAATTACAATAATCAATCAGTAATCAGAAGGAAATAGAGTGTGTGTAGTGTGTACTCAGACACTGAGTGCACACACGCAGGAGCTAGTAGCCGATGAACAGTGACTGAGTGTCCTAGACTCCTAGTACAGTAAGAGTAACAAGTAGTAACAGTAAGTAACTAACTAATTACAATAATCAATCAGTAATCAGAAGGAAATAGAGTGTGTGTAGTGTGTACTCAGACACTGAGTGCACACACGCAGGAGCTAGTAGCCGATGAACAGTGACTGAGTGTCCTAGACTCCTAGTACAGTAAGAGTAACAAGTAGTAACAGTAAGTAACTAACTAATTACAATAATCAATAACTAATCAGAAGGAAATAGAGTGTGTGTGTACAAGACTGTGAGTGCACTGCACACACGCAGGAGCTAGTAGCCTTAGCCTTAGCCTATGAACAGTGACAGTGAGTGTCCTAGGCTAGCCTAACTACAATACTAAATACAGAATCAATCAGTAGTAAAGGACAGCAGCAGAAATACTGGTATAGATGAGAGAAATATACTAACAGAGGACAGGAGAGAACAGCTGCCCACACAGGCAGGCCCTGAGGCCTAAAGCTGTGTAAGCCTGCAGCAGCTGTGTCTCTGTCTATGTAACACAAAAGCTACTAACTAAAATACAATGTCTATCTAACTAACAACAATATAGGTGTATATAGGAGGTGTATGTGAGCAAAAACGCTAGGTAAATGACCACAATAGAGCTCTTGCTAAGCCAAAGCACAAAGGAGCAACTCTCTCTCTGTACAGGTCTCAGGCAAGCACGGAGAAACCTAACATGGCGGCCGCTATTTATAGGGTAGGGGCTGGCCAGGGTCCCCCTCTGTGATTGGCTGCCGTCAGAGGGCCTGGGAGCCCTCTGATTGGCTCTAAGGACATCAATCTGGGCTATGACGCTATTCGAGCTCGGTACCGAGCTCGAATAGCGCCGTTTTGCTCGAATAGCTCGAATAGTGAATGGGCTATTCGAGTGTATTCGAATACCCCATTCGAATAGCTCTAGCTATTCGGAGCTCGAATACCGAGCTCGAATAGCTGAGAAAGAGCTCGAATATTCGAGCTACTCGAATATTCGAGCTCTGCTGAGCACCACTGCTATGGTGGCGCCGGCTGCACCCAAGTCTCCTGCGCCCAAGTGTCCAGCGCTGGATTTACCGTGTTCGCCATCTGGTGCCATCATTAGATGCCCAATACCGCTACAATTTTTTCCTCAGATGTGGTCATTCAATGGTATTTGCTGGATGGAAAGTAATTAAAAGGTAATGATCAATTGTTCCCATAAATGAGTCAATTAGGGCAGGCTTTCTCAACTCCGTCCTCAAATACCCCCAACAATATGTTTTGCAGAAAACCACAAACATTCACAGATGAGGTAATTAGTGACTCACAAGAACTCATTAACTACCTCTGTGGATCTCCACAAAACAAGCACTGTTGGGGGTACTTGAAGACTGAGCTGAGAAACTTTGGATCAGGACAGTTACTCTCTCCATATACATTCGTAAAATCTAACATTTCAGTCGACAAAATTCTGTATCCCAATCGACCATAGAATCATTTCACGTTTATTTTCTCGACATACTGCATGGTTTTCTGTACAAGCTTAGGTTGGTTCTCTGCTTGAATTTTGTTGTGAAGACACTGCTGTGATTCTGCATGGGGAAATGTGGCTGTGTGGGAAGCTCAGCCTGCTGGAATGATTCATTGGTTCATGTTCTACAGTTCTTACCCCTTAACCACTTGAGGACCTAGCCTTTACCCCCCCCCCTTAAGGACCAGCGCTGTATTTTCAGATCTGTGCTGGGTGGGCTCTACAGCCCCCAGCACAGATCAGCTGGCATGCAAAGCGTTCAGATCGCCCCCCCTTTTTCCCCCCTAGGGGGATGATGTGCTGGGGGGGTCTGATCGCTTCTGCATGCTGTGGGTGTTGCGGGGGGGGGGGGCACCTCAAAGCCCCCTCCACTGCAGAATTCCCCCCTCCCTCTCCTACCTGCTACCCCTCCGGTGATCGGGGCTGCACAGGACGCTATCCGTCCTGTGCAGCCAGTGACAGGCTGTCCCATGTCACATGGCGGCGATCCCCGGCCGCTGATTGGCCAGGGATTGCCGATCTGCCTTACGGCGCTGCTGCGCAGCAGCGCCGTACAATGTAAACAAAGCGGATTATTTCCACTTGTGTTTACATTTAGCCTGCGAGCCGCGATTGGCGGCCCGCAGGCTATTCACGGAGCCCCCCGCCGTGAATTGACAGGAAGCAGCCGCTCGCGCGAGCGGCTGCTTCCTGATTAATTAGCCTGCAGCCGGCGACGCAATACTGCGTCGCTGGTCCTGCAGCTGCCACTTTGCCGACACGCGTTATGAGTGCGCAGTCGGCAAGTGGTTAATGCTGGGTACACACCATACGTTTTTCTGCTCGATAGATGGGTTTGATAGATAATTTCCGACATGTCCGATATTCCTTCCGATCATTTTTTGGGTTGATTTCTCATAGAAGTGAATGGAAAAAGATTAGAAAAATGAGCGGAAGTTAATAGAAATAATCGCAGAATTGAGCGGAGAATCGAGCGGAAAAAACGATCAGGTAGAAAATCGAGCGAAAAAACGTATGTAAAAACTTGTGTACCCAGCATAAGGGTTCTGACATTGACACTTTAAAAAGTTACTGCTGTATCAAAGCAACAAAATATTACCCAAACAATGCCCAGATTGAACTGAAAAAACAAAAACAAAATATCACTAAGATAGTATAAGTAATTACTTATACTATCTTAGTGATATTTTGTTGTTGTTTTTTTCAGTTCAATCTGGGCATTGTTTGGGTAATATTTTGTTACCCATGAAAATAAGTTATTTCGCCCTTTCTGCAGGGCCAGATTTACCATAAGGCACTGTAGGCACGTGCCTACAGGAGCCTGATTGAAATGCGGCTCACCCCCCACCCTAAGCGCCTCCCTCCTTCCTTATCCTGTAAGTGTAAATGAGAGGTTACCCAGCTTTCTGCATTCCAGTGACGATATCTCCCTTCAGTCAGGGGCAACTCTAATTACTTAATACTGAGGTTCCTCTAGCTACCTAATACTGAGGGTACTTCTGGCTACCTAATACTAAGGAGCACCTGTAGCTACCTATGACGGGCAAGGGAAGTAAGGGAAAAGTGACAGCTGGCAGTTGCGGTGCAGTTTGGTGGGGGTTTGTAGGTTCATCTATAAACAGGCATAGGTACTGCTAGCCTGGGGTTAAAACTTTTAACGATCAGAATCATTTATTTCACCAAGTACAAAGGAGGATTGTACCCGGAATTGGTTTTGGCTCATACAGGTTATGGAAGGATGGAGGGGATAATGTCCGAAAGCCAAGAGCCGAGGCTGCCATACTACGGCGCCATCATCTCTCTTTCCTAAGGAGACATCGGGGGATGGGCGGAGGGCAGAGGGAAGCGAAGGTTCAGCAATGATGACCCAGTTGTTCATGAAAGAAACCTGTGGTGATGGCTGACGCTGCTGAGGATCCTGATTGCTGTTATCGGGCAGTGCTGGCAAAGGTGTTCCAGTTCAAAAGGTGCAGTAGCGTTTATTTCTGTCCTGGGCAGCATTCAGCAGTGCTGGTCAACATAATCTGGCTGTCACAGAAGCGTCCCGCCATGGTGGCCCTTACTTTTTAGCGGCTGGTATCATGGAGGGGCTGAACCAGAGGTGCCCCTGCTGCGGTGGAGCAGTGGCAGCCAATGGATGGATACAGCTGACATCCAGCGAGGCCAAATGTTTCCCGATCAGCTCAGTGTCTTCCTACCTCAGTGGAGCCCTGACCTCCTGGGTAGCAGCAGTGGACTGCACAAGGCCCGTACCTGCACAGACAACGGACCCAGGCAGCGGCAAGGTGGAAAAAACTCCCCACGACCCGCACCAATGTACCAGGCTATAGCAGACCATACTGCACACCTTCAGGGAGAAAAAAGGTGAATTGGTAGGGAAAAGGGAAGAAAAACAAGAGCAAGCCAGAATCCTGTGGCCATGGCTGCCATTTAAGGCGCCATCTCCCTGAACGGCAGTTTAACTGGGGATTTAAAACTTAACTGGGGATTTTGTTTAAAGAAAACAAAACACTTTTAATTTTATTGAGACATGTCACTTAACCACTTAAGGACTGCAGCCTTAAAACCCCTTAGGCTACTTTCCCACCAAGACCAAGACCAAGACCAAGACCATGGTCGCATAACGTGCCCCTAACGCAACGCATGGTGGTGTTGAAGTTGGACGTCAGATTGAGCTGCGTTATGCAGCTCTCAAAGCAGCCGCTCCAGGTTAGTGATAGGAAGTCTGGATCTTTTTAAGGATTCGGATGATTTGAATCGGATCATTGAAAAGATCCGGATCTTTGAACCAAATCATTTGAATCATTTTACTAGGGAAGCAGACTGGGGGTGAAATGACTAGCTAGAGTGACTAGACGTCCCGGATTGCCCGGGATGCATCCCGGATTCGGGGTCCGCTGTCCCAGGCTTAATGAGGTCCCGGGAAACGTCCAGCTTTCAGAAGCAGGACGTCCCGGCCTCGGGACTCTGGCCACTCTCTCCTCATGAACTGGCAGCGGCGTCTATAGATGCTGTGCCAGTTCATTGCCCGCAGCCCCGCTCCAGCCTCCTCTTCCGGTGTCTGTTCCGACACCGGCAGGCGAGCAGGGCTACGGCAAGATGGCTGCCAAAGTCCTGTACTGGAGACTATTGTGTCTCCAGTACAGGGCTTCGGGTGCCATCTTGCCGTAGCCCTGTCAGCGCGGGAGATATGCAGGGGGAAGGTGGTCCCGGGAGGAGCGCGCCAGAGGCCGGAGACTTCTGCCAGGTGAGTAAATGCTTTTTTTCCAGGTGAACTTTGCCCGTATTGCGTTTCTTGTCTGGTGAAATGTTTGCCCGCATTGCGTTTCTTTTCTGGTGAAATGTTTGCCCGCATTGCGTTTCTTTTCTGGTGAAATGTTTGCCTGCATTGCGTTTCTTTTCTGGTGAAATGTTTGCCCGCATTGCGTTTCTTTTCTGGTGAAATGTTTGCCCGCATTGCGTTTCTTTTCTGGTGAAATGTTTGCCCGCATTGCGTTTCTTTTCTGGTGAAATGTTTGCCTGCATTGCGTTTCTTTTCTGGTGAAATGTTTGCCTGCATTGCGTTTCTTTTCTGGTGAAATGTTTGCCTGCATTGCGTTTTTTTTTCTGGTGAAATGTTTGCCCGCATTGCGTTTATTTTCTGGCGAAATGTTTGCCCGCATTGCGTTTATTTTGTACTGACATGTTGCCCGCATTGCGTTTATTTTGTACTGACATATTTGCCCGCATTGCATTGATTTTATACTGACATGTTTGCCCGCATTGCGGTTATTTTGTGCTGACATGTTGCCTATTGCGTTTATTTTCTGGTGTCCGGGGTAACTGTTACTGCATTTATTATTTAATGGTCATAGATGGCTATGTTTGCTGCTTTGTGGTTACGGTATACTATTAGCATCACACAGTTTCTGCACACCCATGATGCAAAGTCTCGTTTGTCCACATCATGGCGTAAACACTGCTTTCTTATGCCTCGCCGTTACATCATTACGTTAGCTACGCCCATACAATGTCATGGTCACGCCCATTTTCACGCACCGCAGCCCCCTCCCCCCCAGTCTTCGTCGCTGCGCGCTCCTCAATCCTCCCCACTTTTCGCCGCTGTCACTTATACAGCTTTGTTTTGGTGCTATTTGATTGCTGCTGTGATTTTTAGTTTTTATTATATTCATCAAAAAATACATGAATTTTGTAAAAAAAAAAAAAAAAAGTGTTTTTTTTTAACTTTCTGTGCTGACATTTTTCAAATAAAGTAACATTTCTATATACATTTTTGTCTAAATTTATTGTGCTACATGTCTTTGATCAATAAATAGACACTAGATTAGATTTTTTTTCTGTTTGGGTAAAAGTTATAGTGTTTACAAACTATGGTGCAAAAAGTGAATTTCCCCAGTTTGAAGCATCTATGACTTTTCTGAACACCTGTCCTGTTTCATGGGGTGCTAGAATTCCAGAATAGTATAAATACCCCCCAAATGACCCCATTTTGGAAAGAAGACATCCCAAAGTATTCACTAAGAGGCATGGTGAGTTCATAGACGATTTTATTTTTTGTCACAAGTTAGCGGAATGACACTTTGTGCCAAAAAAAAAAAATTCCATTTCTGCTAACTTGTGACAAAAAAAAAAAATGAAATCTGCCACGGACTCACCATGCCCCTCTCTGAATACTTTTGGGTGTCTACTTTCCAAAATGGGGTCATTTGTGGGGTGTGTTTACTGTCCTGGCATTTTGTGTGGTGTTAAATTGTAAGCACTCCTGTAAAGCCTAAAAGTGCTTATAGGACTTTGGGCCCCTTAGCGCACCTAGGCTGCAAAAATGTGTCACACATGTATTGCCGTACTCAGGAGAAATAGTATAATGTGTTTTGAGGTGTATTTTTTACACATACCCATTCTAGGTGGGAGAAATATCTCTGTAAATGGACAATTGTGTGTAAAAAAAAAAAAAAAACATTCTCATTTACAGAGATATTTCTCCCACCCAGCATGGGTATGTGTAAAAAATACACCTCAAAACACATAATACTACTTTTCCTAAGTACGGCGATACCACATGTGTGACACTTTTTTGCAGCCTAGATGCGCTAAGGGGCCCAAAGTCCAATGAGTACCTTTAGGATTTCACAGGTCATTTTGAAGCATTTGGTTTCCAGACTACTCCTCACGGTTTAGGGCCCCTAAAATGCCAGGGCAGTATAGGAACCCCATAAGTGACCCCATTTTAGAAAGACAGCACCCCAAGGTATTCTGTTAGGAGTATGTTGAGTTCATAGAAGATTTTATTTTTTGTCACAAGATAGCGGAAATTGATTTTTATTTTTTTTTCACAATCTTGTGACAAAAAATAAAATCTTCTATGAACTCACTATACTCCTACCGGAATACCTTGGGGTGTCGTCTTTCTAAAATGGGGTCACTTGTGGGGTTCCTATACTGCCCTGGCATTTTAGGGGCCCTAAACCGTGAGGAGTAGTTTGGCCTGGGTACTTTGACACAAATCTTTGAATGACTAGATTCAGCACGTGTGCCATGCAGGGTACGTGTCAGCTTTCCCAAATTCAAAGTGGAAAGGAGATTGCTGCTGTTGTCACATACCACGTTGCCGATCTCCAGCTGGTGTGGTGTCAGCCACTGATCCACCTGTTTGTTAAGAGCAGCCAGGAGAGCTCGTCCAGTGTGACTCTCCATTTTGAGGCAAGACATGTCTAAGATGGCGTGACACCGTCATACCTGGCATGCTGCAAAGGCCCTGGGGAGCTGGGTCTGTGTAGCTGGAGAGGAGATCGCAGCACGAGTAGAGTTGAACTGCCACTCAGCCAAGGAGGAGGACGACAGCGAAGAGGATGTAGCAGGAGGAGAGGAGGTGGCAGAAGGCCTTCCTGCAAGCCGTGGAGGTGTCAACAGTTGGTCCGCTGCACAGCCACGTACTCCCTGCTAGAGTGGGGCCAAACCTCCGATTTTAGGTTCGCGAACCGGGTTCACGAACTTCCGCGTAAGGTTCGGTTCGCGTAAAAGTTTGCGAACCGCAATAGACTTCAATGGGGATGCGAACTTTGAAAAAAAAAAAATTATGCTGGCCACAAAAGTGATGGAAAAGATGTTTCAAGGGGTCTAACACCTGGACCCCCAGGTGGAGGAGTGGGATACATGCCAAAAGTCCCCGGGAAAAATCTGGATTTGACGCAAAGCAGCGTTTTAAGGGCAGAAATCACATTGAATGCTAAATGACAGGCCTAAAGTGCTTTAAAACATCTTGCATGTGTATACATCAATCAGGTAGTGTAATTAAGGTACTGCTTCACACTGACACACCAAACTCACCGTGTAACGCACCGCAAACAGCTGTTTGTGTAGTGACGGCCGTGCTGGACTGGTGCGCACCATGGCGAGAGTGCAGTGGTGGGTTCACTGAACAGGAATACAGTGGCGGGTTCCCTGAACAGAACAGGTATGCAGTGGCGGGTTCACTGAACAGTACAGGTATGCAGTGGCAGGTTCACTGAACAGGTATGCAGTGGTGGGTTCACTGAACAGGTATGCAGTGGCAGGTTCACTGAACAGAACAGGTATACAGTGGCGGGTTCACAGAACAGGTATACAGTGGCGGGTTCACTGAACACAACAGGTATGCAGTGGTGGGTTCACAGAACAGGTATGCAGTGGCAGGTTCACTGAACAGGTATGCAGTGGTGGGTTCACTGAACAGGTATGCAGTGGCAGGTTCACTGAACAGAACAGGTATGCAGTGGTGGGTTCACTGAACAGGTATGCAGTGGTGGGTTCACAGTACAGGTATGCAGTGGTGGGTTCACAGTACAGGTATGCAGTGGTGGGTTCACAGAACAGGTATGCAGTGGCAGGTTCACTGAACAGGTATGCAGGTATCCAGTGGGCTCACTGAACAGAACAGGTATGCAGCCAGGAACAAGCTAAGCCTAACTAATCTTTCCCTATGAGAGACAGTCTGCAGCAGCTCACCCTACTCTCACTAACGCAGGCACACGAGTGAGCGTAATGGCCGCCACTGCCTGCCTTTTATTAGGGGGGGGGGGGGGGAGTGGCTCCAGGGGCTAGTGTAGCCTAATTGGCCACACTGGGCCTGCTGACTGTGATGTAGAGGGTCAAAGTTGACCCTCATGGTGCATTATGGGGCGAACCGAACTTCCGCAAAAGTTCGCCTGCGGGACCCGAACGCGAACCACTGAAGTTCGCATGGAACCGTTCGGTCCAACTCTCCTCCCTGCTTGCCATCGGTCACCAGGTTGACCCAATGGGCTGTGTAAGTAATGTAGCGGCCCTGACCGTGCTTGGCAGACCAGGCATCCATGGTCAGGTGAACCCTTGACCCAACGCTTTGTGCCAGAGATGACACCACTGGCCTCTCACCTTCACAGTACAGTTTGGGTATCGCCTTTTTAGAGAAATAATTGCGGCCTGGCATCTTCCACTGCGGTGTCCCAATGGCCACAAATTTACGGAAGGCCTCAGAGTCCACCAGCTTGTATGGTAACAGCTGGCGAGCTAACAGTTCAGCCACGCCAGCTGTCAGACGCTGGGCAAGGGGGGGACTGGCAGAAATTTGCTTCTTCCGCTCAAAGATTTCCTTCACGGATACCTGGCTGCTGTGGGCAGAGGAGCAGAAACCGCCCAAGGTCAGAGGTGGAGTGGAGGAGGGTGGCTGTGAAGGTGTAAGGGAGAAAGCGGCTGAAGATGCTGCACCTGAAGGAGGAAGAGGAGAAGGAGGGTGGCTTTTCTTTTGTGAGCTGCTTTTGCTCAGGTGCTCTTCCCATTGCAGTTTTTGCCATTTCTCCATGTGCCTTCGTAAGGCACTTGTCCCTACATGAGTGTTGGCCTTTCCACAGCTGAATTTTTGGAGGCAGAGACAACAGATGGCATTGCTCCGATCTTAGGCAGACATATGAAAAAATTTCCAAACCGCTGAACCCCCCTGGGGTGATGGTACTCAGCAGCTGACGTTGAAAGGCATGTTGGCTGGCTGTCCATAGGTGGCGATACATGGCGCCGGACACTGCCACCAGCTGTTTCTGATGACGAGCTCCCCCTGCTTTTTTCAGGGACTTGTCTCCTCCTACTCCTCTCTGACTCCCCCTCTGAACTGTCCCCCTATTTATCTCCTCTATTGGGAACATACGTGGGATCCGTATCATCGTCATCATCATAATCATCCTGCCCAGCTTCGCTTGCCTCAGACACCTCCAAAACTGCTCCAACAGCAGGTACTTCATCATCTTCACACGTTACGTCCATAGTGTCGCCGCCTAACTCAGACATATGAGGGGGTGTAACTTGCTTTGCGCCTTCATCTTGTTGTAACAATAATGGCTGTGAATTAGTCAATTCCCCACCAATTAACTCCTGCGAAGTGTCAAATGCAACGGATGTGGTGCTTGTAGTAGCGCTGGTGGCTGCGGAAGATGAGGTGTTCTGTGTTAAATAGTCAACCACGTCCTGACAATCTTGGGAGTTGATGGGACATGCCTTCTTCTGAGCACTGTACTTTGGTCAAGGGCCGCCCAAAATCACATCAACACGACCTCGCACAGACCTGCCAGGTGGCCTTCCTCTGGGTCTGCCTCTACCTCTACCTGTTTTGTCCATTGTGTCCATATCGGGGGGGGGGGGGATGAAGTGATAGTTATGCACTGACTTGGCTTATACAATGTGCAGTCACAAAGGTGCAGTTAACAGGTATGCACGGAGTGGTATATCACACTGCGTGCACTCACGTTGGTTGGTGGGTGCACTGAACACAACAGGTAGGTATATGCAGTGATGGGTATTACAATGTGCACCTGTCACACACAGACAGGTAGCGGACAGGCTCAGCGACACTGCGTGTGCTCAACTCACATAGGTAGGTAGGTATATGCAGTAATAGGTATTACAATGTGCACTTGTCACACACACACAGGCAAGTAGCGGACAGGCACAGTGACACTGCGTGCGCTCAACTCACGTAGGTAGGTGGGTGCACTGTGAACAACAGGTAGGTAGGTATATGCAGTAATGGGTATTACAATGTGCACCTGTCACACACAGACAGGTAGCGGACAGGCACAGTGACACTGTGTGCACTCAACTCGCTTAGGTAGGTGGGTGGGTGCACTGTGAACAACAGGTAGGTAGGTATATGCAGTAATGGGTATTACAATGTGCACCTGTCACACACAGACAGGTAACGGACAGGCACAGTGACACTGCGTGTGCTCAACTCAAGTAGGTAGGTGGGTGGGTGCACTGTGAACAACAGGTAGGTAGGTAAATGCAGTAATGGGTATTACAATGTGCACCTGTCACACACACAGGTAGTCACTGAATGTGCTGGGTCTGGCAGTGGCACACACACAGTATGGATTATCAAGGCTGTGTCTATGCAACACAAGTGTCAGTGGCAGTGGTGCTATCACGGGTGGTCGTGATCACGGGTCCGCGTGATTCACGACCATTTTTACGCATCATGGGCCGTAATCCAGATGCCGTGATCCCCATGGAACACGGCTATGCGTAAAATCCGGATCACAGGTTGCGTAAAAAAATCTGGATCATGACTCATAATCACGGCCGTGATCAGGAAATGTAGGGATGATGTCACTGGGCCAATCAGAGGCCCCTAGCGCAGGCTAGAGCAACCAATCACAGGAGGGGAGGCTATGCCCTACCCTCCTGTATAAAACCCAGCGGCCATGATGAGAAACTCAGTCTTTGCTGAGACTGAGTGACTGAGAGAGTATCTCCAGCCATTGTGTCACAAAGCAAGGGCAATTAGTATAAAAAACACAGCGTTTTAGCTAATTTCTGTGCTGTTATACTGCTGTTATTGCTTGTATTTAGCTAGCCAGTGATATAATAGTCATTTAGTTAGTCTAGTCAGTTTAGTTCAGAGTGTTCTGTGCTGTCAGTGTCTGCTGCTGTTGGTTGCTTAGTGCAGGCCAGGCAGGCACTGTGCACAAACTGCACACTGATTTCTGTACTGTATTTAGCTAGCCAGTAGCCACTAGCCAGTCATACACTTCAGCTACTACTTACAGACAGACAGTCACACTGCCACTGCAGTTTATTCAGTAAGTGTGGTAAATTTAGTGAGTGACATTGTGTACTGTACTCACTGGTATTACGTACGTTTTTGCGTGTACGAGTGGCATTTACGCATGCACATTTAAGGATGGTACTGAACCACCATTACGCATGGAGTACTACGACACGTACGTACACACGTAATTTGAAATATGCGTCGATTACGGGTACGCTTGCGCAGGCGCAATATGATCCATACACCCGTACGTTTTTACGCATATGGGCACAGTGTTACGCATGAAAAATACGAGTCACGGCCCGTCATTGCGGATTTTTTTTAACTAAAGACGGGAAAAATAGGGGTCGAGACGGCTTTGCATCAAAAAATACGGGACGCAATCACGGGTCAATCCGAATGCGGCTCCAATAAAAACGGCCGCATTCAGATCCGTGATTAAGGGGTATCCGAAAAACACTGGTCAGTGAGACACACTGAAAAAAAAAAATAGATCACAAGAACAAGATAAGCTCTCAAAAGAGCTGTTGTGGGGTGCTATTTTAGCAATAAGAATCAGCAAGGAGCAAGCTAACAAGCCTACAAGAGCCTAACTAATCTTTCCCTATGAGAGAGTCTGCACTGCAGCAACTGTCCCTTCTCTATTTACTGCAGGCACACGAGTGAGTATAATGGCCGGCGGGGCCTGCCTTTTATAAGGTGGGAGTGCCTCCAGGAGGGAGTGTAGCCTGATTGGCTACAATGTGCCTGCTGACTGTGATGTAGAGGGTTAAAGTTGACCCTAATGGTGCACTATCGGGGCAAACCAAACTTCCAGAAAAGTTTGCGGTTCTCCGCGACCGCGAACGCCTGAAGTTCGCTGGGAACAGTTTGCCGGCGAACCGTTCGGGCGATCTCTATCGCTCGATCACTGGGACCACCAGGGGAGGAAGCAGCCTGTATAATACACTTTGTTAGCTTAACAAAGTGTATTATACACTTTCTACGCGGTAGATCAGTATTTACAACCCGCCGTCGCTGCTAATTGGCTGGCAGGTTGACGTCGCAGGTGGGCGGAGCCTAATGCCGGCGGATGCGGGCGCATCTATGCGGGTGATCCCCGGCTAATAAGTCCCCCAGGTGCCGCCGCCGATTGGCATTACGCGGTCCTGGGGGAGCCACCTTGCCCCCTTGGTTAAAGATAAATTTAACTTGCAAAAAAAATTTCCGCCTAATTTTATTGAATGATTGTTGCTGTTTGCGAGCAGCAATCATTCACTTTAACACAGAACTTTGCATTTGCACATGCACGAGCATGCACGATCACGTGCATGTGCACGCGCGTCGGGGGTGGTTTTTCATGCGGGATGTAGCCTTTACATCCTAAAATGTACAGCAGCACTAATTAGGACTTAGAATCTATGTCCTAAAATGTTAAGCAGTTAAAGGGAACCTTCATTGAAAAAAAAAAAAAATTACCTGGGGCTTCTACTGGCCCCCTGCAGACGTCCTGTGTCCCAAACCATTCCTCAGACGCAGTGGCCCGCCAACTTACCAGTCAGCAGAAATGGAACTAGCTCACTGTGGGGGACTGGAGCAGGGTTGAGCCGAAACTACGCCTATGCGAATCTACGCATCGTAGTTGACAAAATACACATCGTTGTAGTGTTCCTTATGCTGAAAACTACGCGTAGTAAAATATGCGTAGTCATTCTGCCGAACTTCGTAGCTACGTTTGCTACGTGTACTTAGTATGTATTATGCGTAGCTTCGAATGCGTACTTTTCTTGCATAGTAACGCGTAGACTAATGTCGCTAATCAGACACTACGTGTACTTCGCACATTACGCTCTCCAACGTAGTTGAGTTGGCAGGCGTAGTTTCCGCAATAGGCGTAGCTTCCTCGGTAATGATTCATTCGATTCAATACAAAAAGAACCAGCTCATTGATGAGCCGGTTACTATAGCTTAGACTGCGTCCAGTGCAGACGTATCGCGCCGGCTCCCACTGTCTCTCTCCACCTGCCTGCACCTGTCACCCCTCTCCTAGGCTGGCACCCGGTGCCAGGCTAGGTGATGGTGACAGATGAGGAGGCGGGGAGGATAGCAGGAGCCAGTGCCATGCGTCGGCAGAACGCATTCTAATGTATAGTATAGTTAATTGCCGTGGGAGATCTTCAATCAACTTAATTCAAGATCGCAAGATTGGAGGATACTGTATACATTGGATCGTTACTGAGGATATTGCCGTGGGAACATTTTTTTAAAGGTACAGGTAAGTATTTCTGGTTAATTAAGATTATTAAAATACTTTTTTTGTAGTTTTTTTTTTCATTTAACCCTTTGTGGAAATGGGTAAGGGGTACTTTGTACCCCTATACTCATTTCTCCTGGGAGGGGGGTGGGCATCCTGGGGTCCCTTTCTTAAAGGGGACTCCCAGATGCCACCATGAACCCCCCCAGGAGTCGTCGACCCCACCTCCTTCTGGGGCACTGGAGGTGGGGAAGAGCCCCTTGTCCATTGATTGGACATGGGCTCCGGGGGGAGGGGGAGCCTCCCCATACCATGGACCATGCTGGCTGGTATAGCTCAGGGTGCAAAGCCCCACACTCAGAACATTCCCAAAAAATATATATTTTTTAATATTGTTTCCCACTATCTTTTCTACCTAGCAACACCAAATTTGCAGGATATGTTACAAAGATAGCAGGAAACAATATTTAAAGGACTTCCGAGGCCACAAATGTGAAAAAAGTAAAATACCTTTTCATAATCCAGATCCATGGAGGACGCCATCCACGCCCTCCCGTTCATTCTGCCATGGCTCCCTCAGTAATACAGGCCCCGGTCGGGTCCCGACCCCTCCGAATGGGTCGGGTTCTCATTGCCCCCTAAATATGGCCGCCCCAGATTGCCGCGGCTGCACAGTCCGCATAGACGCGATTGCGGCTGAGCAGCTCTAGGGCCTCCTCCCGATGCGTCCGATGTATGCACACATATTGATGACGCGGCGGGAGGAGGCCCTAGAGCTGCGCAGCTGCAATCGTGTCTATAGCAGTTAATAGCACAGGCCCCTTACATCCAAACAACACCAAATTTGCAGGATATGTTACAAAGATAGCAGAAAACAATTTTTAACCACTTAAGCCTAACTGGACATGAATTCTCGTCCAGTTAGGCTGCGCGCACTCCCGCGGGTGGCGCGTGCTCCCGCAGGCCCCCGGTGCGCGCTCCCGCTGGCAGCCAGTTAGCCCAGCGATCATCGAAAGGGATTATAGATCCCTTTCATTGATTGGACCCCCCCGGAGAAAAGTCGACAGCGTCTCTTCAGACGCTGCGGTTTTTCTGCGTTCAAAAAGTTCCTGGTCTTCTTTCTTCTTCCTGGGAGCGAGATCGATCGCTCCCAGGACTTTTTGACTGTGGCCATCTTGTGGCCAAATAGTAAAACTACACCCAAAAGCACTTTTAATTAAATAAATACATTTTTTAACATGTAAAATTAACTGTTTACCTCCCACATAAAATATACCCAAATAAAAGTTTTAATTAAAACATTTTTTTACAATAATAAAAATAAAAAACATAAGTTCAGACTGTTATTACATTAATAATAATAATAAAAAAAAATACGTTTGCATTTCAAAGGTACCGTATTTTTCGGAATATAAGACGCAATTTTTCTCCCCCAAAAATAGGAACAAAAAGTGCCTGCGTCTTATATTCTAAAGGCAGGGAATCCCCGAATTCAGAACCGCCTGCCGATGCCAACCGCCGATCCGCCGCATTGTCGGGGACTCCCTGCCTTGTCCCCCTGTGTGGTCTGCCGGTCCGCTCCCCCGGTAACAATAACTGCAGAGCAACTCACCTTTCTATGGATTCCAGCGCTGTGTGGTCTGCTGTGTGGTCCTCCGCCTCCAGCATGTCAGCTACACCTGTAAATGAAAAGTTAGCGCAGAGACGCTCACCTACTCAGCGGCAGCCGCGGCGGTGGCAGCACGATCTGCAGACATCTCTCCCGGAAGGCTTCCCCTAGTGACGGCTCCTGCTAATGACTCATTGAGTCATGGGGAATGACTCATTGAATCATTAACAGGAGCCGTCACTAGGGGGAGCCGCGCAGCTTCCCCTAGAGACGGCTCCTGTGAATGATTCAATGAGTCATTCCCCATGACTCAATGAGTCATTAGCAGGAGCCGTCACTAGGGGAAGCCTCCCGGGACGAGATGTCTGCAGATCGTGCTGCCACCGCCGCGGCTGCCGCCGAGTAAGTGAGCAGACATCTCGGCCTCCCGGGACCAAGATGTCTGCAGATCGTGCTGCCGCCGCTGAGTAGGTGAGTGTCTCTGCGCTAACTTTTCATTTACAGGTGTAGCTGACATGCTGGAGGCGGAGGACCACACAGCAGACTACACAGCGCTGGGATCCATAGAAAGGTGAATTGCTCTGCAGTTATTGTTACCGGGGGAGAGCTTGACATGGGGGGGGGGGGGGGCAGAGGACAGGATGAGGACTGGGGGGGGGGGCACACACATGGACATGCACAAGAGGGGGCACACACAGGAGGACAGGAGGGGGACACAGGGACTGGAGGACCACACAGGGGGGGGGGGGGGTGAAGGGGACACAGGGACTGGAGGACCACACAGGGGGAGTGAAGGGGACACAGGAACACACACAAGGGGGGCAGGAGGGGACACAGACACACACAGGGGGACAGGAGTGGACACAAGGGGCCTGGAGGACCACAGAGGGGGGCTGGAGGAGACACAGGACATGAGGGGACACATGGGGCAAGAGGATCACACAAGGTGGCAGGAAGGGATGCCACACACAGGGGGACAGAAAGGGACACATAGTGGACACAAGAGGACAATAGGGAGAACATGTACTGTACAATACGCTCCTGGAATATGGACGCACCAGGTTTAGTATATACTGTATACATTTTTTCCCCAGATTTTTGCCCTCTAAACCTAGGTGCGTCTTATATTCCAGAGCGTCTTATATTCAGAAAAATACGGTATATCAATATAATTTATTAAATTATGGCCTTTTAAATAGTGATGGACGCAAATTGAAAAAAATGCACCTTTATTTCCAAATAAAATATCGGCGCCATACATTGTGATAGGGACATAATTTAAATGGTGTAATAAGCGGGACAAATTGGCAAATAAAGTACATAGGTTTTAATTATGGTAGTATGTATTAATTTCAAACTATAATGGCCAAAAGCTGAGAAATGATGATTTTTTTCCATTTATTTCTTAATATTCCTGTTAAAATGGATTTAGAATAAATTAATTCTCAGCAAAATGCATCGCCCACAGAAAGCCTAATTGGTGGTGGAAAAAACAAGATATAGATCAATTCATTGTGATGAGTAGTGGTAAAGTTATTGGCAAATGAATGGGAAGTGAAAGTTGCTCAGATGCAAAAAAATCTCAACCCTGTGGGCTTAAATGGTTAAAGGACTTCCGAGGCCACAAATGTGAAAAAGTTAAATACCTTTTCATAATACAGATCCATGGAGGATGCCATCTGCGCTCTCCCGTTCATTCAGCCATGGACCCCGCAGTAATATCGGCCCCGGTCGAGTCCCGACCCCTCCGAACAGGTCCGGTTCTCGTGGCCCCCTCAATATGGCCACCCCAGATTGCCGCGGCTGCACAGTCCGCATAGATGCGATTGCGGCTGCGCAGCTCTAGGGCCTCCTCCCGATGCGTCTGTATGCATGCATATTAATGACGCGGCGGGAGCAGGCCCTAGAGCTGTGCAGCCGCAATCGCGTCTATGCAGACTGCACAGACTGCAATCTGTGGCGGCCATATTGAGGGGGGAATGAGAACCTGACCCGTTCGGAGGGGTCGGGACCCCACCGGGGCCGGTATTACTGTGGGTGCTATGGCGGAGTAAACGGAAGGGCGTGGATGGCGTCCTCCATGGATCTGGATTATGAAATGGTATTTAACTTTTTTTCATACTTGTAGCCTCGGAAATCCTTTAAAAAAAAAAATATTTTTTTTTAATTTTTATGTGCTGAGTGTGGTAAATCTGAAAAAAAATGATACCATCCCGCATGGTCCATGGTATGGGGGGCTCCATGGGAGAGGGGCGGCCAAGCCTTCTCCTCTCCCACCAAGCCCTTGTCCAATCCATGGACAAGTGGCTCTTCCCCACCTCCGGTGCCCCAGGAGGAGGTGGGGGCGATGACTCCCTGGGGGGGGTTCATGGTGGCATCTGGGAGTCCCCTTTGAGAAGGGGACCCCAGATGCCCACCCCCCTCCCAGGAGAAATGAGTATTGGGGTACAAAGTACCTCTTACCCATTTCCACAAAGGGTTAATGAAATAAAAACACAACCACGAGAAAAGTATTTTATTATTCTAAATTAACCAGAAATACTTACCTGTAACTTTAAAAAAAATGTTCCCACGCCCATATCCTCGGTAAACGATCCAACATATACAGTATCCTCCAATCTTGCAATCTTCAATTAAGCAGATTGAAGATCTCCCACGGCAATTAACTATACTATACCTCAGAATGCGTCTTGCCGACGCATAGTGCCGGCTCCTGCTGTCCTCCCTGCCTCCTCATCTGTCACCCTCACCTAGCCTGGCACCTGGTGCACCAGGTGCCAGCCTAGGGGAGGAGAGGCAGGTGGGGAGACAGTGGGAGCCGACGCTCTACGTCCTGCACAGGATGCATTCTAAGTTATAGTAACCGGCTCATCAATAAGCTGGTTCTTTTTGTATTGAATCAAATGTAGAGTTGGCCGAAACGGTTCGCCGGCGAACGGTTGCAGGCGAACTTTGGGTGGTTTGCGTTCGCCTGCGAAGGGGAAGTTTCCCGGAAGTTCGGTTCGCCCCCATAATGCTCCATTAGGGACAACTTTGACCCTCTATATTGGCACATTGTAGCCAATCAGGCTACACTCACTCCTGGAGACACTCCCCCCCAGGCACGTGCAGAGGGGGGTGCTCTGGGTGCTCAAGCACCCCCCCCCTTTGTGTGACCCACAGTGGGAGGACCCTCTGACCTCTTGGACCCACGTGGCTGCACTCAACCCAGCATTGCTTTTCATCCCCCTTCTTTTCTCCAGCACACAGCGGGCACCGAGCAGGAGAAGCAGGACTTAGCCGACAGCTAGATGGGGAGGAGGATACTAGTAGCCAGCCAGCAGCATTCTGTGCTCTGTAGCTGCGATGTGACAGGGTAGAGTTGCTTCCGTCTGCTTTCTGATATTGCTGGTGCTCGGTGAAGAACTGGAGGAAATTCAGTTCGCTGTCAAACAGGTACTACTAGACGAGGATAACACTGAGGTGAACACCAGTAACTTGCATGCTTTCTGCAGTGAGGACCCTGGCAGCACAGCAGTAGAGCCTGATAGCAGTAGATCTTTCATCATGCTGAATGAGGGAAATAGAGGAAACATGCATGTAAGCGCCTCTATTACAGGGTGTTAGCTGGACATGAGACCAGACAGAGCCTGGCTGGCAGGAGAAGAGGGGGAACCGAGAGATGCACTGAACGGAATGTGAGGTGAGGAATGCAGGGAAGCCTGACACATTGGAGGGGGAAGCCTGCTCAAGATGTTCCAACTCCCCAGCTTTAGCTTCAAAGCAGGACAGGAGCACATAGCTAATCACAGCTGCTGATTACAGTGTGATTGATTAGCCCTCCCCCCAGTTCAACTCAGTCTCCTATCCAGGGGCGGCGCCAGGGGGGTGCTTGGGGGTGCTCGAGCACCCCCTAGAATTGTCCAAGCACCCCCAAAGCACCCCCTGGAGTGAACTGACTTCAGGCGTCTAAATGACGACAAGTCAGTTCACACAGCGGCAGCACGGAGGGCTACGGTAAGATGGCCGCCCGGAGCCCTGTTCTGCAGACTTCGAGTCTGCAGTGCATGGCTTCGGGCGGCCATTTTCCCGTAGCCCTGCTCTCTGCATGCAGGCAGGAAGTCTCGTCGTGACGTCGGGAAGGAAGAGGATCGTGGGCACGCGGGCGCTGCGCGCCACAAGGAGGTCGGGACAGAAGGTCGGGAAAGAAGGTCTTCTGGCTGTAGGTGAGTAAATGGGTTTTTCTTTTCTTTTTCAGGTGATGCTGATTGTGCATATTGGGGTCATATCTGCTACCGATTGTGCATATTGGGGTCATATCTGCTACCGATTGTGCATATTGGGGTCATATCTGCTACGGATTGTGCATATTGGGGTCATATCTGCTACCGATTGTGCATATTGGGGTCATATCTGCTACCGATTGTGCATATTGGGGTCATTTCTGCTACCGATTGTGCATATTGGGGTCATTTCTGCTACCGATTGTGCATATTGGGGTCATTTCTGCTACCGATTGTGCATATTGGGGTCATTTCTGCTACCGATTGTGCATATTGGGGTCATTTCTGCTACCGATTGTGCATATTGGGGTCATTTCTGCTACCGATTGTGCATATTGGGGTCATTTCTGCTACCGATTGTGCATATTGGGGTCATTTCTGCTACCGATTGTGCATATTGGGGTCATTTCTGCTACCGATTGTGCATATTGGGGTCATTTCTGCTACCGATTGTGCATATTGGGGTCATTTCTGCTACCGATTGTGCATATTGGGGTCATATCTGCTACCGATTGTGCATATTGGGGTCATATCTGCTACCGATTGTGCATATTGGGGTCATATCTGCTACCGATTGTGCATATTGGGGTCATATCTGCTACCGATTGTGCATATTGGGGTCATATCTGCTACCGATTGTGCATATTGGGGCCATATCTGCTACCGATTGTGCATATTGGGACCATATCTGCTACCGATTGTGCATATTGGGACCATATCTGCTACCGATTGTGCATATTGGGACCATATCTGCTACCGATTGTGCATATTGGGACCATATCTGCTACCGATTGTGCATATTGGGACCATATCTGCTACCGATTGTGCATATTGGGACCATATCTGCTACCGATTGTGCATATTGGGACCATATCTGCTACCGATTGTGCATATTGGGACCATATCTGCTACCGATTGTGCATATTGGAGCCATATCTGATAACGAATGTGCATATTGGGGTCATTGGACGTGTTTTTTGTTAAAATCTGCTCACATTACGTGTATTTTCTTGAGAAAACCTGCACAATTATGTGAATTTTCTGGGAAAAGGGTCACCAAAACTTGGGCCCTCTGTCTTTGCGTTGCACTTTTAAAGGGAACCCGAGGTGAGAATAATATTGAGGCTGCCATATTTATCTCCTTTTAAGTAATACCAGCTGCCTGGCTGCCGTGTTGGTCCTCTGCCTCTAATTCTTTCAACCATAGACCCTGAACAAGCATGCAGCAGGTCAGGGGTTTCTGACAATATTGTCAGAACTGACAAGATTAGCTGCATGCTTGTTTCTGGTGTAATTCAGTTCACTACTACAGCCAAATAGATCAGCAGGGCTGCCAGGCAACTAGAATTGTTTAAAAGGAAATAAATATGGCAGCCACCATATCACTCTCACCCTGGGTTCACTTTAAATTAGAGTTAGCCCCGCCCTCATCCGGTCATGACCACGCCCATTTTTTCGTAGCCACAGCTCCCCCGGAAATTGGTCCAGCACCTGCATAGCACCCCCTAAAAAAAATTCCTGGAGCCGCCACTGCTCCTATCTCACACTGTATAGCCCCCTTGGAAGTCAGGCCAGCAAATGTGCCTTTTCACCTAGCACTGTCCTTGCACAGCCCACCCCCTCTCCCCACTTCTACAGCCAGCTCAGTGATATAGACATATACAGAACATCATACCTCCCAACTTTTTGAGATGAGAAAGAGGGACACTTAAAGAGAACCCGAGGTGGTTTCTAAGAATGATATCCGCACACAGAGGCTGGGTCTGCCTATACAGCCCAGCCTCTGTTGCTATGTAGTGTCCCGGAGGCCTCCACTGCACTCTGCTATGCCCTCATAAGTCATAGCCGCCCTGTTGACACGCAGCGGGCTGTGTTTACTTATGTAGTATCACTCTCGCCGCTCCCCCTGCCTCCTGCATAGCTCCGGTCCCCGCCCGCGTCCCTTCCCTTCAATCAGCGGGGAGGGAAGGGACGCAGGTGGGGACCGGAGCTATGCAGGAGGCGGGGGGAGCAGCGAGAGTGACATTACATAGGTAAACACAGCCCGCTGCGACACGCTGCGTGGCAACAGCGCGGCTGTGATTTATGGGGGCATAGCAGAGAGCAGGGGGGAGGGGGGGACACTGCATAGCAACAAAGGCTGGGCAGTATAGGCAGACCCAGCCTCTGTGTGCGGATATCATTCTTAGAAACCACCTCTCTAAGCCACACCCCTGATCATGACCCCGTTACACCCCCTAGTCATGCAAACCATAAAGATTTCATAGGAAAATATATTGTTTTATAGTTCAAACCACACTGGTCCTTTCTATCCTTCATTTTAACATTTTAAAATTAGTAATATATCAATTTAAAGGATAGGAATGAAGTTTAGAGTCAAACACATTCTTTTTGTAGAAAAACATATTTTTACATAGAAAAAAGGGACAAAGTCCTGAAAAAGGGACAAATGAGGAGGAAAGAGGGACAGAGGGACAAGGCTCCCAAAGGGGGACTGTCCCTCCGAAAGAGGGACAGTTGGGAGCTATGAGAACATGCAGGCAGCCTGTTGGTCATGTTTAAAGTGTACCAGAGCTGAGTTAATAGGAAGAATCAATACTTACCTGGGGCTTCCTCCAGTCCCATAAGCACATGTGAATCCCTCACCATCCTCCTGTGGTCTGCCGCTCAGCTGCAATCAGCCCCGGTAATTGGTTCAGTCGCATCAGTCGGGGTCTTCTGCACATGCACGGGAGGTCAGCGCATGCACAGAAGGCCACGACTGACGCGACTGAGAATGTTACTGGGGCTGATCGCAGCTGAACGGCAGACCGTGGGAGGACAGCGAGGGACTCACATGTGCTGATGGGGCTGGAGGAAGCCCCAAGTAAGTATCGATTCTTCCTATTAACTCATAGTAAATATTTACATAGTAAATATTTCCCTCTTCGCATTTTATTTTCTGTGCTTTAAAAGCTCTGCCTTTTTTATTTATTTATTACAGCCTAAACTTACCATTTTTTAAAGTGAGTCTGAAGTGAAGTAAAAAAAAACAAAAAAAACCAGATATCTCAGGAGAGGGAAGGCTCTGAGTCCTTATAGAGCAGGGGTCTCAAACTCGCGGCCCGTGGGCCATTTGTGGCCCTCGATACAATATTGTGTGGCCCTCGCCGGCAAAAGCTTCCTTATAGTTCGCTTCAGTGCTCCCAAGTAATCCGCCGCATCCCTGCCGCTAAACGAGGGCCAAATCGCCAGGGGGCAATCCGCCAGCATTTCCTGGAAGGGGCAGAGCTTTCAGCTTCAGCTCTGCCCCTCCTGACCTCGAATTGCGGCGGGGACACGGCGGATTACTTGTAATGGGAGCACTGAAGCGAACTATAAGGTAAAATAGGCAAAATAGTTTGCGTCAGTGTGAATTTGATTTCGAAATAAAAATCAATGCAAGGGACGGGGGGGGGGGGGGGGGTTGTCGCAGGAGCTGCTGATTGTGAAAACCCTTATGCGGCCCAGCCTCATCCTGACTTTGCCTCCTGCGGCCCCCAGGTAAATTGAGTTTGAGACCCCTGTTATAGAGCCTTCCCGGTACTCCTACAGTTCCTGGGTTCCAGCACTGTGCTATCGAACACAGGCCATCCTGTACTGCACATGCGTGAGTGCGCTCACACAGGTGCAATATGGAGCAGCCCGTCTTCAGGAACACTCAGGCTCCCAAAGATTTCCCAAGCCTGCAGAAGTGAGCAGTCTCTGAGCCAATGGTTGGAGACTACTTATGGGGGATACAGCACTGGAACACGGGGACTGTAGGAGGAACGGGAAGGCTCTATAGGACCCAGAGCCTTCCCTCTCCTGAGATCTCTGTTTTTTTTTTTTTTTTTTACTTCACTTCAGACTCACTTTAACCATTTACCGCCATCCTAACGTATTAAAACGTCATGCTTACCTCTATTAACAGCAACATGACGTTTTAATACGTCGCGCATTCCCGCCGCTGCTACCGCCGTGTGTCCGCCGCTACCGCCGCCATTACCGTCGGGATCCCGTGCTGGGCGATTGGGGAAGAGGACTGAACAGTCCTCTACCCAATCGCAGTGCCTGGAGTGAATGGACGTGACCGCGAACAGCGGCTACGTCCATTCACATAAACAGGAAATGTAACAGTTTAATAAAGTGTGCAAAAAAAAAAAAAAAAAAAGTGAACACGTCCTATGAGTGTTCACCAGCGCCATCTTGTGGCCAAAAAGTATATTACACTTACAAAATACATACATTTTCAAGTATATACACATCATTAATAAAATTACACTTCCAACCCTCCCCCCCAAAAAAAACACTTGTAAAAAAAAAAATCAGCTTAAAAAAAATAAATAAATAGTTGCCTTAGGGACTCAGCTTTTTTTATTCTATATTTTATGGGGGAAAATTAATTTTAATTTATTACATAGGGGCTTGTAGTTATGGCCAGAACAAACAGAAAAATAACCACTTATATTTCAAAATAATATACTGTCGCCATACATTGTGGTAGGGACATAATCTAAACGGTTTAATTATCGGGACCACTGGGCAAATAAAACGTGTTTGTTTTATCCACAGGAGAATGTTTAATTTTAAAACTATAAAGGCTGAACACTGAGAAATAATGATTTTTTTTCTTTTTTTTTCTGTTTTTCTCATTAAAATGCATTTAGAATAAAAAAATTCTTAGCAAAATGTACTATCCACAGAAAGCCTAATTGGTGGCGAAAAAAACGAGGTATAGATCATTTTCTTGTGATAAGTAGTAATAAAGTTATTAGGGAATAAAAGGGAGGAGCGCTGACAACTGAAAATTGCTCTGGTCCGTTAGGATAAAAACCCTTGGGGGTGAACTGGTTAACCACTTAACATCTCAGTCGTTTTCAGCTTATGCATCCGAGCAATGTTCACCTCCCATTCATTAGCCTATAACTTTATCACTACTAATCACAATGAACTGATCTATATCTTGTTTTTTCTGCCACCAATTAGGCTTTCTTTGGGGGGTACATTTTGCTAAGAGCCAATTTACTGTAAATGCATTTTAACAGGAAGAATAAGAAAAAAAATGAAAAAATTCATTATTTGTCAGTTTTCGGCCATTATAGTTTTAAAATAATACATGCCTCCATAATTAAAACCCACGTATTGTTATTGCCCATTTGTCACGGTTTTTTCACCATTTAAATTATGTCCCTATCACAATGTATCGCGACAATATTTTATTTGGAAATAAAAGAGCATTTTTTCCGTTTTGCATACATCACTATTTACAAGCTTATAAAAAAAAAATAGAGAGAAATATTTCATCTTTACATAGATATTTAAAAAGTTTAGACCCTTAGGTAAATATTTATGTGTTTTGTTTTTTTTTATAGTAATGTTTTTTTTGTTTTTTTTTATTAAACATTTTATGTGGGCATTTTTGGGAGGGTGGGATGTTTTATTTGGGGAAATATTGGTGTAGTGTAATGTTTTTGGGTATTTGCTTGTAGTTTTACTTTTTGGCCACAAGATGGCAATCTCGATTTTTTTTACATGACGTCACTCTAAGCGTACAATGTACGCTTAGAGGGACACAGCTTCAGAAAGAGCGAAGCTTCCGAGAGAAGCTGTCGCTTTTTCAGCGGGGGAGAGGAATCAATGATCGGGCTCCCCAGCCCGATACATTGATTCCGTGGCTACCGACTCCGCGGCCGGGAGTGCGCATGCACGCGCGCGATCGGCCGCGGGAGCGCGCGGGAGCGCGCCTGTCCTCCTTGACGTTTTTATACGTCAAGGAGGACAAAGTGGTTAAAGAGTACCTGAACAATGGATAAACGTATGAGGTGGCCATACGTGGGGCTTCTTCATTGCCCTCATAAGCTCCATGTTCCTCAGATTCATATCACTGCAGGGCAAGGGGGTTGGGGTAAGGTCCCCCACAACTTGTTGGTTGGTACTGTTCATTTCGGGAGGGGGGGCCCTTTTGTAAATTTGAGCACCCCTCACTTAAGGACCCTCTGCACGGCCCTGCTCCCCCCTTATATAAGGCAGGCTCCGCCAGCCATTACGCTCACTCGTGTGCCTGCTATAGTGAGAGTAGAGCTAGCTGCTGCAGACTTTCTCCTAGGGAAAGATTAGTTAGGTTCTTGGCTTGTTAGCTTGCTCCTGGCTGAATCTTATTGCTATAATAGCACCCAGCAACAGCTCTCTTCAGAGCTAATCCTGTTGTGAATTTTTTTTTCTGTGTGTCACTGACACTTGTGTTGTTTAGACAGCTTTTGTAATTCATACTGTGTGCCAGTGTCAGCCCAGGCCAATCACACACCTGTTCTCTTCTCTTTACACAAATCTGATTTATTAATTATACACACTTTCTTGTACAAGACCACCTAAAATATAACTTTTAATTTATTATCTAAAATATTTATCTACTATTCATGATTAAATTCACATTAACCTAGTTGGGTTGTTTCGGAGACCAAGTATAAATAAAGAAGGACTAAAACCATGTTTGGTAGTCAATTCTTATCTACCCCAATACTAGGCACTAAAAATACATGTGCTGAGCTACTTCTAAATAAAGAAAAACCCTCCACCTAAACCGACATGTTTCGGCTCCTTAAAAAGGGGAGCCGTCGTCAGGGCTAGAGTACTAAAGTGCTTAGGGTGCTAAGTGCATAATAGAAAGTACACACAGCTATTTGCAAATCATGAATAAAACAAAAAAAGTGGGAGCTGTGCTCCCTAGCAAGGTGAATTTTTTTTTCTGTGTGTCACTGACACTTGTGTTGTTTAGACAGCTTTGGTAATTCATACTGTGTGCCAGTGCCAGCCCAGGCCAGGCCAATCACACACCGGTGTCAGCTGCACATTGTGCAACAACATTACTGCACTTTTGTTGTATAGACAGCTTTTGTAATTCACACTGTGTGCCAGTGCCAGCCCAGCCCAATCACACACCTGTGTCAGCTACACATTGTGCAATAACATTACTGCACTTGTGGTGTATAGACAGCTTTGGTAATTCATACTGTGTGCCAGTGCCAGCCCAGGCCAACCACACACCTGTGTCAGCTGCACATTGTGCAATACCATTACTACACTTGTGTTGTATAGACAGCTTTGGTAATTCATACTGTGTGCCAGTGCCAGAACGGGCCAATCAGACACCTCTATCTGCTGCACATTGTGCAATACCCGTTACTGCACTTGTGTTGTATAGACAGCTTTTGTAATTCATAATGTGTGCCAGTGCCAGCCCAGGCCAATCAGACACCTGTGTCAGCTGCACATAGTGCAATACCCATTACTGCACTTGTGTTGCATGGACAGCTTTTGAAATAAGTATATATATATATACATATATATATATATATATATATATATATATATATATATATATATATATATATATATATATATATATATATATATATATATATATATATATCTAGCTAGCTAGCTGTTGTGTTCAGTGAACCCACCTCATCACAGCATATACCTAGCTGTTGTGTTCAGTGAAACCACCTCATAACAGCATATATCTGACTGTTGTGTTCAGTGAAAGCATCTCATCACAGCATATACCTGGCTGTTGTGTTCAGTGAAACCACCTCATCACAGCATATACCTAGCTGTTGTGTTCAGTGAAACCACCTCATAACAGCATATATCTGACTGTTGTGTTCAGTGAAACCACCTCATCACAGCATATACCTAGCTGTTGTGTTCAGTGAAACCACCTCATCACAGCATATACCTAGCTGTTGTGGTCAGTGAAACCACAACACCACCTCATCACAGCATATACCTAGCTGTTGTGTTTAGTGAAACCACCTTAACACAGCATATACCTGACTGTTGTGTTCAGTGAAACCACCTCATCACAGCATATACCTAACTGTTGTGTTCAGTGAAACCACCTCATCACAGCATATACCTGACTGTTGTGTTCAGTGAAACCACCTCATCACAGACTATGCCTGACTGTTGTGTTCAGTGAACCCACCTACCTACGTAAGTGCACGCAGTGTGATATACCACTCTGTGCATACCTGTTAACTGCTGCACCTCGGTGACTGCACATTATATTATTCAAATCAGTGCATACCTTTCACTTCATCCCCCCGATATGGACAAAACTGACAAAACAGGTAGAGGAAGAGGTAGAGCCAGACCCAGAGGAAGGCCACCTGGCAGGTGTGTGCGAGGTCGTGTTGATGTGATTTTGTGCGGCCCTGGCCCAAAGTACAGTGCTCAGAAGAAGGCACGTCACATCACTTCCCAAGATTGTCAGGACGTGGTTGACTAACACAGAACACCCCATCTCCCGCAGCCACCAGCGCTACTACAAGCACCACATCCACTGCATTTGACACTTCGCAGGAGTTATTTGGTGTAGAAATCACTGATACACAGCCAATACTGCTACAACAAGATGAAGGCGCTAAGCAAGTTACACCACCTCACACGTCTGAGTTAGGTGGCGATACTATGGACGTAACGTGTGAGGAGGGGGATGATGAAGTACCTGGTGTTGGTGCAGTTTTGGAGGTGTCTGAGGAAAGTGAAGCTGGGCAGGATAATGATGACGATTATACGGATGTCACATATGTTCCCTATAGAGGAGATGACCAGGGTGACAGTTCAGAGGGGGAGTCAGAGAGGAGTAGGAGGAGACGAGTCCCTGAAAGAAGCAGAGGGACCTCGTCCTCAGAAACAGCTGGTGGCAGTGTCCGGCGCCATTTATCGCCAGCTATGGACAGCCAGCCAACATGTCCTTCAATGTCAGCTGCTGATGCCCCCATAGTGCCATCACCCCAGGGGGGCTTAGCGTTTTGGAAATATTTTAATGTGTGTGCCTCAGATCAGAGCAATGTCATCTGTTGTCTCTGCCTCCAAAAATTGAGCCGTGGAAAGGCCAACACTCACGAAGGGACAAGTGCCTTACGAAGTGTAACGATTGGTGTCAGCACACAGAGAGAATCTGATGTATACTTGATTATGGATGATCTGCAGAATCACCAATAATACAAGTATGACTAACCTCTGGACACCAAATGAGTGAAGTACTATATGAACTGAAAGCTATCTCCCGAAGAGCGGGAGATATAAATGGCTTGACCAGGAGCCACCTGAGGGGCAGGTGGCCCTGGGCAGTGCAGAAACTATCTCCTAGATAGCAAAGGCCTGGTAACCAGGGATCTGATGGTAAACTGTACTGCAGCCAGAGAGAGAGACCTCTGGCTGCTAACAGGCTGGACTCTCTGAGGAGCGGGAGTCCTGTATGCAGCTGACACCTGATGAAATGGTGTTACTGCTAGTACAGATTGACTGAGCACTCTGGGAGAGTGACAGCTTGAGTGGTCGGGCAGGCCAGGTCGGCAACACACGAGCAGATAAGGTACAGAAAGCGAGACTGTTTCGGTAACCAGGTACAGGCAGGGTCTGGCAACAATTAGGCAGATATGCAGAGGTACCGAATCAGAAGACAAGAACAAGGTCGACAGAGCAAATAGTCATAACCTATCAATATAACAATCTCCTAGACTGAGGTGTGAGTTCCTTGGTCTCGACACCCTGGAACTAGCCTAGAGTATGACACAGTATTGGTATAGTATTACTAAACTCGAGTGTGTGGTCCTTGGTCACAACACCCTGGAACTGGTCTAAATGATAACACAGCAATGACACAGTATCCCAAAGCTTGGGTGTGAGGTCCGTGGTCACAACACCCTGGAACTGGTCTAACGTATAACACAGCAATGCCACAGTATCCCTAAGCTTGGGTGTGAGGTCCTTGGTCACAACACCCTAGAACTAGTCTAAAGTATAACACAGCAATGACACAGTATCCCTAAACTTGGGTGTGAGGTCCTTGGTCACAACACCCTGGAACTGGTCTAAAGTATAAAACATTAATGACACAACGTATTCTGGCTAAGTGTGAATTCCCAGGTCCTCCTGGTTCTAACACACTGTGGGATCTGACTGGTCTGAGTGCTCACACGTTAGTATTCGCAATGGCAGACAACCAGCAACTGACAGGCAAGAAGTATATATAGTGCAGCGCTCCTCAGCGCTGCCCAGCCCCACTCAGCCAATCACTCACTGTGCTGGGATCAGCTGACAGTCCTGATCAGCTGATCCCTCTCCTATTGGCATAAAGGTCCTGCCTCCTAGCGCGCGTGCGTAGCTCTCCATCTGTGTGCACTAGGCTCAGACACACCAGACGCATGCTGCTGTGCAGAAACCGCCGGTCTGAACGCGGAGACAGCCGCCCCCGCTGCCAAACCGCGCGGCGGTGTCTCCGCAATCCATTACACGAAGGCACCTGGAGAAAAGGCACAAACAGCAATGGGAAGAACACCTGAGGAAAAGCAGCACACAAAAGACAAGCCACCCTCTGCATCCTCTTCCTCCTTCAGGTGCAGCTGCATCTTCAGCCGCTTTCTCCCTTGCACCTTCACAGCCACCCTCCTCCACTCCGCCTCTACCCTTGAGCGGTTCCTGCTCCTCTGCCCACAGCAGCCGGGTGTCCGTGAGGGAAGTCTTTGAGTGGAAGAAGCCAATTTCTGCCAGTCACCCCCTTGCCCGGCGTCTGACAGCTGGCGTGGCGGAACTATTAGCTCGCCAGCTATTACCATACAAGCTGGTGGACTCTGAGGCTTTCCATAAATTTGTGGCCACTGGGACACCGCAGTGGAAGATACCAGTCCACAATTATTTTTCTAAAAAGGCCATACCCAAACTGTACCGTGAAGTTGAGAGGCAAGTGGTGTCATCTCTAGCGAAGAGCGTTGGGTTAAGGGTCCACCTGACCATGGATGCCTGGTCTGCCAAGCACAGGCAGGGTTGATACATTATGTACACAGTCCATTGGGTCAACCTGGTGAATGATGGCAAGCAGGGAGTACGTGGCTGCACATCAGCCTCCACGGCTTGCAGGCAGGCCTCCTGCCACCTCCTCTCCTTCTCCTCCTGCTACATCCTCTTCGCTGTCATCCTCCTCCTCCTTGCCTGAGTGGCAGTTCAACTGGTGCTGCCATCTCTTCCTCTCCAGCTACACAGCCCCATCTCCCCAGAGCCTACGCTGCATGCCAGGTACGACGGTGTCACGCCATCTTAGACATGTCTTGCCTCAAAGCGGAGAGTCACACTGGACCAGCTCTCCGGGCTGCTTTTAACAAAGAGGTGGAGCAACGGCTGACCCCGCACCAGCTGGATATCGGCAACTTGGTGTGTGACAACAGCAGTAATCTCCTTTCCGCTTTGAATTTGGGAAAACTGACACATGTACCCTGCATGGCACATATGCTGAATCTGGTCGTTCAGAGATTTGTGTCAAAGTACCCAGGCTTAGAGGACGTCCTGAAGCAGGCCAGGAAGTTGTGTGGGCATTTCAGGCGGTCTTACACGGCCATGGCACGCTTTGCGGACATTCAGCAGAGAAACAACTTGCCGGTGAGACGCTTGATATGCGATAGCCCGACTTGCTGGAATTCGACCCTGCTCATGTTCTCTCGCCTGCTAGAACAGGAGAAAGCCATCACCCAGTACCTGTACAATTACAGTAGAAGGACACAATCTGGGGAGATGGGGATGTTGTGACCCAACAACTGGACACTGATGTGAAATGCATGCAGGCTCATGCGGCCGCTTGAGGAGATGGCCAACCTGGTGAGTCACAGTGAAGGCACCATCAGCGACTTGATCCCCTACGCTTACTTCCTGGAGCGTGCCGTACGTAGAGTGGTGGATCAAGCTGTGGAGGAACGTGAAGAGGAACAGTTACGGCAGTTATATTCGTGGGAGCGATTTTCATCAGACCCAGATGTTTCCTCAACACCTGCGGCAGCACAGAGGGGGGAGGACGTCACTCAGGAAGAGCAAGAGGAGATGGATAGTACGTCTGCAACCAAATTTGTACAGATGGCCTCTTTCATGCTGTCCAGACTGTTTAGGGACCCCCCGTATAAAAAAACTCAAGGGGAATGACCTGTACTGGGTGGCCACGCTACTAGACCCTCGGTACAGGCACAAAGTGGTGGACCTGTTGCCAACTCACCTGAAGGCGGAAAGGATGCAGCACATGCAGAACAAGCTGGCAATTATGCTTTACAATGCGTTTAAGGGTGATGTGACAGCACAACGCAATAAAGGTACCACTGGCAGTAATCCTCCTCCCATGTCCACGCAGGCAAGGACAGGACACTCCAGCAATCTCATGGTGATGTTGGACATGCGGACATTCTTTAGTCCAACGCCTCGCCGTAGCCCTTCGGGATCCACCCTCCACCAACGTCTGGACCGGCAGGTAGCCGACTAACTGGCCTTAAGTGTGGATGTAGACACTGTGAGCAGCGACGATGAACCCTTGGACTACTGGGTGCGCAGGCTTGACCTATGGCCAGAGCTGTCCAAATTTGCCAGTCAGCTGACGCGCCTCCTTCCCGCATAAAGGTCTCGTCTGTGCGCGCGCGTGTGTCAAAGCTACTCTGTGAGCCACTGACAGTCCCCTCCTCGGCGTGATGCCGGAGGGATGGGAGACATGCCTGACAGGGAAACCGAAGCAGCTGCAGAGGCATCCAGACTGCCCGCAGCTGCTTCTCCAGGGATTGTTACATGTGGACTTTTTTGTGTGTGTCTGCCTCAGATTAGAGCGATGCCATCTGTACTTTCTGCCACCAAAAATTGAGCCATGGAAAGACCAAGACCCGCGTAGGGACAACTGTCTTACGAAGGCACATGATGACAAAGCACAAATGCAATGGGATGACTACCTGAGGAAAAACAGCACACAAAAGCAAAGCCACAAACTGCAGTGGAAGATACCAGGCCACAATTATTTCTCAAAAAAGGCGATACCCAAACTGTACTGTGATGTTGAAAGGCAAGTGGTGTCCAGGGCCCATCTGACCACGGGTGCCTGGTCTGCAAAGCACAGTCAGGGCAGGTACATTACTTATACAGCACATTGGTTCCTTCTTTGGATGTGTGGTGGTAGCCGTTTCTCAGGCTCCCACTCCGGACCGAAATTGACCCCTGATTCCACGGCCATTACCCCTGGTCACCATGGTGCAGAAAGAATCAAAGAGAGTTGATCACACAGTTGGATGAATGGCAGACTTGACCTCCATAACAGATTCCCGTTAAAGGATTTCAAGTGTACTCATCATTATACAGGGCCTTGAAAGAGTCCTGTATTGTTATTTTTCGTCACTACCTCCCCGAGTCGGGACTTGCGTGCCATGCCTGTTGCCTTCCTTGGATGTGTGGTGGTAACCGTTTCTCAGGCACCCACTCCAGACCAGAATTGAACCCTGATTCTACGGCCGTACCCTTTTTTTAACAATGGTAGAGAAAGAACCATCGGCAGTCTGAGTAGTGTTGGGCGAACAGTGTTCGCCACTGTTCGGGGTTCTGCAGAACATCACCCTGTTCGGGTGATGTTCGAGTTCGGCCGAACACCTGGTGGTTCAGCGGTAGTACCCTTGTGGTACTTCCGCCCTTTCTCTGACCTCACGCTCGCTGCCCGGCCTCCCTCAACGCGTCACTCTCCGGACTCCTCCTCCTCACTCCACAGTGCCACTGCCAGGCCATCCACTATTACAGGTACTTTGCTTAAACTTTTGTATGGGGAAGCGGGCAGAGGGAGGAGTGCTAGCGGAGGGGGTGGGGGGAATTTCCGACCCCCCCCGCGATCGGGGCATGCTCCCCCCTTATGCCTGCGACCCCATAGGGCCCCCAAAAGCAGGATGTTCGGGAAGTTCGGGGTTCGGCCCGAACATGCCGAACATCTCGGCCATGTTCGGCGAACTTTCCCGAACCCGAACATCCAGGTGTTCGCCCATCACTAAGTCTGAGCAGCGATGAACCCCTGGACTACTGGGTGCCAAGGATTGACCTGTGGCCAGAGCTGTCAAAATTTGCCATTCAACTTCTGGCTTGCCCTGCCTCAAGTGTCCTAGAAAGGACCTTCAGCGCAGCTGGAGGCATTGTCAGTGAGAAGAGAAGTCGCCTAAGTCAAAAAAAAGTGTTCAGTACCTCACCTTTATTAAAATGAATGAGGCATGGATCCCGGAGGTCTACTGCCTGCCCGAAGACTAAGTCAGTCCCCACACACACACAGCATCTCTACCTGCACGCCGTGTGACTGCCTGCCCAAAGGCTAAGTCAGACCCCACACAGCATCTCTGCCTGCCTGCCTGCCAGCCGCTGCTGCCTGCCCGCCAGCCACTGCTGCCTGCCCGCCAGCCACTGCTGCCTGCCCGCCAGCCACTGCTGCCTGCCCCAAGACTAAGTCAGTCCCCACACAGCATCTCTGCCTGCAGGCCACTTGACTGCCTTCTCCCCTGCCACCACCAACAGGGTCCAGGACTCCAGGTGGATTCTGGAACAAAAAGAATAATTTTTCTGGTGCGCGTACATGCCTGCCTAATTTTTCTGGATGCACTGGGGCTGCAACAACAAAACAAAAGGCATGTACATGTGTCAATTCCCCTTTGTGATTGTTACCTTGCCGCGGTGAAGGGACTTGCATATCACAATGAAGCAATGACCTATATGAGTGTGCTGGGGGGCAGACCTGACCCAAGATAATAAGGCCATTGCTTCATTGTGGACAGACCAAATTCGATCAGCTGGACAGTCACTGTTGTTCTGTCATTGAGCTACCTCAGCCCGACCATATGGGCTTGAAAACCGCCATCGCCTGCACTCTCACCATGGTGCGCACCAGTCCAGCACGGCCATCACTACACAAACAGCTGTTTGCGGTGCGATACACAGTGAGTTTGGTCTGTCAGTATGAAGCCGTACACTAATTACATTACCGGATTGATGTATATACACACACAAGATGTTTTCAAGCACTTTATGCCTCCAATTTAACAATGCAATGTGATTTCTGCCCTTAAAACCCTGCTCTGCGTCAAAGCTGTAATTTTCCCTGGGACTTTTGGCCTGTATCCCACTCTACCATGCCCCCTCCAGGTGTTAGAACCCTTGAAACATCTTTTCCATCACTTTTGTGGCCAGAATTAGTGTTTGAAGTTGTGAAAGTTCGCCTGCCCATTGAAGTCTATTGCGGTTCACAAAGTTTTCAGGTTCGCTGACTTTTACGGAAGTTCGCGTTCGAGGTTCGCGAACCTAAAATCGGAGGTTCAAGCCAGCTCTACAGTGCGGGTGCCAGGTGGGCACCTAAATGACCTCTCTTGACAAAATCACCCATCACAGAGGCACCCTAAAGCCTCTTTTCCACAAGCAGTTGAACTGTGTGCTCAGCAAGCAGTTACCAGGCAGCAGCGAACAGTTGCCAGGCAGCAGCAAGCAGTTGTGAAAGTCTGAGAGGCATTCCACTGCCCATCAACTGCCTGTGGAAAAGAGGCCTAATGTATGAGCACAACGATTTAATGGAGAAAGTTTTCTCACTAGTAGTGGTCAATGAAATGCTAATAATACTGGTTTGCATGCAGATTTTATGCAGCTTGGAAGTTAGGCCAGCCCAAATGCATTTCCTATTGATTCTGACTACTCCAAGTCCAAGCTGCATGCAATTTACATGACATTCATACAAAAGCCAGAATTATTTCCATCTCAAAGACCATCTGCTTCTCTGTTTCATACATCGGCATTCTGGATTGTGACGGTCGGGTTCACAGGCAGAAACGCGCCATCTGCAGAATCATACAAAAATGTGCACAAGATATGAGTTGGAGAGCCCCTTTAATTCATTCGCTTGGGTTTTAGAAAATCAGTGTCCTTCCATCCCACAACCCCTGCACTGGGGGGATGTAAGTGTTTGTTTGTGCTTCCTGAGAGAAGCCATAAAACCTAAACCAGAGCCATTCACATAGCTCAAGATTTACTACAAAGGTTTTGCTAAGAAGGTACATAGACAAGAAACTATTCTGCATGTCCAAGCCATCCACACATTAGAGGAAATGGTGTGGTGCTTATTCTGCCTAGTGAGGGGTACATAAGCCATGATGGCAGAGTCACTGGTTCCTAGATGATACTAACTAGGCCAAAAAAAACACCCGATCGTAAAGCTATAAATCCATCAAAGAGACATTAGACAGGCCTGTACACTAGAAGCAGTGAGTGACCCTTATACTTTGATATATCATTCCACATGATTCCATAATTCGATGGAAATTGTGGAACCACTGGAGCCCAGTGGTCCACAATTTACGGAGCGTCATGAAGCAAGTGCAGTACACCTTCTGAGATGTCGATTGATCACATAGCTGCCTCACAGCCTGAGATATCGATTCCATAGAGAGAGAAGGTGTCACCCCAAGTAAGTTTGATATCGATTGGTTCAGAGTGTAATGACAATGTAAAATGTTGTTTTTTAAATGATATGTCTGATATCCACCAAGTTATGACCTAATTGGAGAACATACACAATTCAGTCCCTAAGACAATAGGGGCCGGACTTCAGCCTGAGGTCAGATTGCTAAGGGTGGGGAAACCTCTCTTGTTACCATCCTCAACCTCTAGCAGAGAAAGGGTTAAAAAACTGGGCACCCAAGCTGGGAGAGAGAGTCCTGCTGCAGCCATCCATATCATCATGGATTGGCTATGTTATCAAAGGACTTCCATCCCTTCCACAGAACTTTCCATAATTGGACTTCATATCTTCTGTTGGACTTATTACCGCAAAAGGACATACGGTAACTTGACACATTGCTCAGACTATCAATAGTTATTTTCACATTTAATCCTTATTATTTCTGTATCGATTTGTTACAATTGCTACATTTAGTTCTGCATTATTTCTTTAAATAAATTATTAAAAATTGTTTGTCTAAGTGCTTTTCTGAAAAAACTCCACAAAGGATTCACATCTACTTAAAAAGAGACGTTACCATAACAGTTTTGATATTAATATTGCAGTAGGAGAACAGAGGCGCCAGCAGGATAAAAAGCGGATAAAAACTTTAAAATTTGCTGGGAGAAAGCGGTGGACTTACCTCCATAAAGCAGACACGAAAGACTGTCTGAATAGTAGCAATCACATTTATTAACTAGTACCCCAAAACAGTGCAACGCGTTTCGCAGGCCCAGCCCGCTTCATCAGGCAATAAACATGGGGACAAGACTGTAGACAAGAGACAGTACATTATGCTATAGTAAATTCTGCAAATTTGCATATCAATATATTGCATATCATAAAACATACCATTTGAAAAATTGCTTCGTGGAGATGGCATAAAATAGTTGGGTGTGCAAGTAAACAATAGGGGGTAGAGGCTATGGTGCTCGTGATAGTAATGGGCTATGGGGTGTTATTTTACACAGATTTGCAATGAGTGGTATTGGTAATGGAAAAGGGTATATGTCAGACAAGAGTAATGGGTAATAGAGCATTGAGAAGAGAACAGGGGGCAAGAAATACAGGGTAAAGCGTGCAAATAAAATAACATAAAGAACTCACCAGAATTTCAGCAATAGCAGGTGTAGCGCCTCAGTGAAGTGGTGAGGACGCTCAACTCCTTATATATACAGGTTCTTGCTAAAAGGGCCAATTAGATGTATGGGAGGTGTTAGGTGGGCGGGGTTAGGGCGAGTGTGCGAGCAGCCAATGGGCTCTCGCCACCTGTGTTCAGTGAGTTGGGTTTTTGGGAAGGGTGGGTGGGGTTAGGGCGGGTTTGTGAGTAGCCAATGGGCTCTCGCCACCTGTGTTCGGTGTATTGGGTAGTTAGGGGGCGGATACAGGTATCATGGTTACCAAATGTGAAGCTGAATAGCGTACTAGTTAAGGGTGCTGCCTTTAACATGGGAGACCAGGGTTCAAATCCCGGCCGGGGCAACATCTACCCAGTGGTGTTTGGATGCTGTAATTGGGCAAAAAAATATAAATTAAGTAAAAAAGTATATGCAAAGGTCTTTTTCAAGATTTAAATAAATATAATGATTCGATCCAGTGTGAATAGACTGTATATTTGTACACATTTGTATGTGTATATTTGACAGAGGGATTGATGTGTAAAAGTATTTAGCTGCCATCTAGTGGACCAAAAAGTTATGACCCGGTCCTAAGACACAAGCATCAATAGACAAGTAAGAGCAACATAAAAAATTAATAGAATAAATAGACATGTAAGAGCAACATAACATCTATTGATGCTTGTGTCTTAGGCGCTCGGCCATGCTACACACTACAGACTTTCTGGAGTTTCTCCAATTATTGCCTGATGAGGCGGGACTGTCCCCGCGAAACAAGTTGCAAAGTGGAGCCTTTTAATAAATGTTATTTTTGATATAAAGTAACGAATCCCTGTCTGTATTTCCTTGAGGGAGGTAAGTCCACCGCTTCACTCGTTTTAAAAGGTTTTTAGACGTTTTTATTCTACCTTGGCGCCTCTGTTCAAAATTTTCAACATTGTCTAGTCCAGGACTTTTCAACCCTGTCCTCAAGTATAACCAACAGTACATGTTTTGCAGAAAACCACAAACATGCACAGGTGAGGTAATTAGTGTCTCAGCAGAGCTGATTAACTGCCTCTGTGGATTTCTACAAAACATGCACTGTTGGTGGTACTTGAGGACAGGGTTGAAAAGCCCTGGTCTAGTCCACCCTGGGTGGAGGGGTGTTACCCCACCTTTCTTCCTATCTACAGAGAGCGACTTCTTAAACCTGTGTGGGGTCAGGTAACAATTCTCCCCACCTGTGATTACAGTGGTTGCATATGTGATAACCCATGTTTGTGAGAATCATTTCACATTCTTATACAATACATTCTGAATATCGAAGGTGCTACACAATATTGGGCTCTCGGTTCTCACTTTTTCTCTTCTTACAACCAATCCAAAAGGTTACTTTGCCTGCAGTGCTGACTGCCTTCAGGATTCCCTATGGGTCTGAGGCTGAATGGTAAACTGCGGCAATGGGAACAGGAATTGGAGGGTGACTGTGCATATGTCACATGGATGATCACAGATATACCATTTTTTTTTTGAGTTGACACAAATTTATGCTAATTTTTATGCAAATGTATTCAGCTTGAAAATGAACCAATCAATTTAAACCTGGGTTTAAATTGATTGGTCCATTTTCAAACTGCATACATTTGCATACAATTTATTATTTTCATACTGGTTTGCATTGCATTTTTATATATAATTCTAAAGTTTTAGACTGCGTTTGGATGTGACGCTATAGATTCTCCAGTACTACCTCTACTCCCTAGAACTCCCTCAGGCTCGCCATGACCTTTGATTCATTCAAACAGGCCTTAAAGACTCATCTGCTCACCAATGCTTACCTGCCATCTTCATAGCTCTAACTCCCTCCCTTGGACATATAACCCCCTTACGTGTTCCTCTCCTCCACCCCTAAGCCTATTAGCCAATATGGCAGGGCCTTCCTCCCCATGTTCTCTTCTCTACCACCATACCAACTCAGAGATTTGTCTGCAATAGTTATCTCTACATTACTATCTACTTTACATTGTTTATTGTTACATCACTATTTTGTGTACTATTGTTTATTACTGTAATGCCCCGTGTAACACAGTTTATTGTTGTAATGTCTCCCCTTATTTAAACAACACTGCATAATATGTTAGCACTTTCAAAATACATTTTAACAATAATAATATTATAATGTAAGTTACTGTATTTTTCAGAATATAAGACACTTTTTATCTCTCAAAACTTGGGGAGAAAAGTGGGTGCACCTTATATTCCAACGATACAGAATATAGATATGTAGAGTGCGCAGGGAAGCTACGGGTATACTATACCTGCTCCTCCTGCCGCAATCCTCTCCCCTCAGGCTGCGGGTTCTGCATCCTTCTCAATCCTCTTCAATCTTCTCCTCCTGCAGTGCGCTCCCCTTCTGTTGTAGTAGTAGGCAGGGACACTGGCCGCCTTCCGCTGTGCAGAACTGCTGGGTCCTCCACTGGCTCTGTACACACTGATCCTGTTAACTAGCGGCACATGTACATCGGGGAAAATGCATGACGTCATGTGTAAATCCATGGTGCCCGTGCACCGCTAGTGTACAGGATCATCGTGTATGCAGCCAGAGGTATGGAGGACCCGGCAGGTCATGCACAGCAGTAGGCAGCTATTGTCTCTGCTGCGATAAGAGGAATGCAATGCCAGGAGGAGTTGATTGAAGAGGATCGCGAAGGATGCAGAACCCAGAGCCTGGGGGGGAGAGGATTGTGGAGGCAGGAGCAGGTATTGTATGAAAGTGAACTGCAGTGTAGTGTAATGTAGTTAAGGGCAGTAAAGTGTAGTTTTGCTAATTGTAGTGTAGTTTAGTGTAGTGTAGTGTTAATTTAGTTTAATTTAAGTGTTGTGTAGTGTATTGCTTTATAGCTTAATTGGCAGGTGAGCAGGGATAAGTGTAGTGTAGTTGGACAGTCTAGGGTAGATAGAGTAGCTTAGAGACAGTTTTAGGGAGTAAACGGTCCTTAAGACGCCCCTGCACCATAGACGCATCTAGCTTTAGTTATTTTGTTTTTCCTGATTTTTGCCCTCTAAACCTAAGTGCATCTTACATGCCGGGACACCTTATATTCCGTAAAATATGCTTAGTTAATGAGATTTAGTGAATATACCTCAATGTAACATGTTGTTTCAGGTTGACTTTTATGATTTTATTTTTTTAGTTCCTTCCATGTCATGGATTTTTTTTATTGTTGATTGTACATCTTGATTTCTCAAAGTATATACAAAAGGATTCAAGAGTGGAGTGAGAATGGTGTATATAAGAGCAAGAAATTTGTCATTTTGGTCACCAGAGGGTCTCATGTACACAATAAGGGCAGTACCATAGAACAGAGTAGACACTATAAGATGAGAAGAACAGGTGGAGAAGGCTTTTTGCTTGCTATCTGCACCTTTAATTTTTGAGATGATCACCAAAATGTGAATATAGAACGTTATGATAAAGATAACTGGGAAAACTGTAGAAAGAATAGTTGCTAGTATTGTGGCTAATTTACTCATGAAAGCATCAGAACAAGCCAAGTTCTGAAGCGGAGCCAAGTCGCAGAAGAAATGGTTGATCTGATTCGGACCACAGAATTTAATCTGAGCTGTGTAACCAGTTGTCATTGAAGAAAGTGCAAACCCACCAATCCACGGAGCCACAGCTAGCACTGTACACAGTTCCTTCCTCATCATTGCTGAATAGTGCAAAGGTTTGCTAATAGCCAAATGCCTATCAAAGGTCATTACCAATAATAAATAACATTCTGTCATCCCTGAACCATTGAAAACAAACAGTTGTGTGAAACATCCCAGTACAGATATCTTCTTATTTTCAGAAATTAAATTATGTAAAAGATTAGGTGCTGTGACAGTCACAAACAGGATTTCAAGAACAGCAAATGTGCTGATGAAAAAATACATCGGAGTTTGAAGCAAGGGTTCAGTTTTCACTAAGATGATAATGGCAATATTCCCTGTAGTGCAAACCATGTAGGCTAGTAAAATAAACAAAAACAATAATATCTGCCATTGTTTTAAGTTTGAAAAGGCAACTAAAATAAATTCCTGCACTGTGGTCTGGTTGACATCTGGTTTAACGCACGACTCGGATACCTGTGAATGACATACACAGAACTGTCATTAAAGATACACATTAAGAAACATGTTTTATGTTGACACATTCCAGTGTTGAGTTGAGTTGAACCTCTGGTTCCTTTTAACCACTTCACCACTGAGGGGTTTTACCCCTTGAACACCAGAGCAATTTTCACCTTTCAGCGTTCCTTCCATTCATTCATCTATAACTTTATTATTACTTATCACAATGAAATGAACTATATATTGTTTTTTTTTGCCACCAATTAGGCTTTCTTTAGGTGGGACATTATGCCAAGAATTATTTTATTCTAAATGTGTTTTAATGGGAAAATAGGAAAAAATGTGGGAAAAAAATTATTATTTTTCAGTTTTTGGCCATTATAGTTTTTAAATAATGCATGTTACTGTAATTAAACCCATGAAATGTATTTGCACATTTGTCCCGGTTATAAAACCGTTTAAATTATGTCCCTATCACAATGTTTGGCGCCAATATTTTATTTGGAAATAAAGGTGCATTTTTTCAGTTTTGCATCTATCCCTAATTACAAGCCCATAGTTTATAAAGTAACAGTGTTATACCCTCTTGACATAAATATTTAAAAAGTTCAGTCCCTAAGGTAACTATTTATGTATTTTTTTTTATTGTATTTTTTTTTATTACAAAAAAAAATAAAAATTGGGGGAGTGTGGGAGGTAATGAGTTCATTTATTGTGTAATACCAATGTATTTGTATACGTAAAATGCTTTAGGGTGTAGTTTTACTATTTGGCCACAAGATGGCCACAGTGAGTTTGTTTACATGCGACCTGTAAGCGTCCGGAAGGTCGCTTACAGGAAGCACTACGAGGCTGGGCAAATCACAATGATCGCGCTGTTTCTCATAAAAGCAGCAGATCATTGCGGGGGCTTAGATCAACGAACGGGAATGGATTTTTCCATTCATTGATCTCCGGGCAAGTGCACGAGCAGCGGGAGCGCGCGCTCGAGCGACGGGACCGCGGACATTGGCGGTAGCGCGGGAGGTACGGATTTCTCCGTCCCTTGGTTTTTTAGGGGGTGAAAAAGAGACGGAGAAATTCGTACCGTGGGGGGTGAAGTGGTTAAGGGTGCATACACACAAACAGTTTTGAGTGACCACAATCAAATTGGCCAATTTGACCACCTCCATGTAGCTTACCTACACAATCTGTTCATGTGCTTATGCATAATCTGTTGGCCCTCATACTACAAAGAAGTAGTAAAATAAGAAATCACTGGACAATCAAAATTGGATGTTTGTATGCACCCTATCTGACACATGGTCTTTTAGCCAAACCTGATTGTCATTGCATGATGGGAAAAAACAGACTCTGATTCACCTTCACATCATATGACAACCTTCAGGGTTCAGTTACTTTTGCAAATAAGTTGTTGTATAAATGTTGTGATCATTTTTCAATAAATATGTGACAAATATAGATAGCAAAGTGTGGAGGATGTGGTTAAACTTTCATGGCTGATGTTTATATTATGAATTGTTAGATTTTTTTATTATATCTTTATTGCAGGCACTTTTTAATTTGAGTTGACTTGAGAAAGTGGGCAATTACCTGCAAAATGCTTTGTGTTTTCTGACGCTTGAATAAACTCTTTGTCACTCACAATCTCACTTAGGACATCTTCTGTTTGTTGCAGCTGAGCTGCAGCCAGACAATGCTGACTCGCTGCATGCGTGCTGCTGCAAAATGTTGCATGCATTTGCAGTGAGTGTCCTATCCATCTGCAATCAGCTTGCAGTCTTCAATCAGAGTAGCAAAGGACTGAGTGTTAACCATTTAGCAGTGCTGGAATTTACCTCTTGCAGTCATAGTAAACACACAAGACCCAGTAATGCAGATATGGGGTAAACTGATCACTGTTTGTTATCTTGCCTTGTTCCCTTGGGAGCATGTGCTATTCCTGTGGTGGAGTGGAGAAAAGCAGTGTTCCCTCTTGCCTGTCTGGACGTTGCTATCACTGTGATTGGGATTGGCAGATGCTCCTTACAGTCCTGATATGTGGACGTTACAATATCTGTGGTTGCTATGGTTAACGCTCATTCTAGTCTTGTCTGTATGGACATTGGCTGATGCTTCTTCCAAACCTGCTGTATAAACTTTACAGTAGCTGTGTTTGCTATTGGTAGTGCTCCTTCTAGTCTTGCCTGTCTGGGCATTGCTATCACTGTGGTTGTGATTGGCAGAGACTCCTTCTAATCATGTCGTGTGGACATTACAATGGCTGCAGTTGCTATTGATAAGCTGCTTCCTGTCTTGTCCGGTATTGCCATTTCTATGTGGACTTTAACCATTGCTATGGTAGCAATTGGATTGGTTAATGCTCCATCCTGTCTGTCCTGTTCAATGTGGTGGTTTATAGAAATCAAGACCTGCGGTCGCTCTAAACTTCTGATGGTTCTAGGGGGTACTTGGGCTTGATATTCTTAAGGAAAACATGAAGATGAAAAGAACTGGGCACTGTCCTGTTAAAGCATTTATTCACAACTTGCAGCCAAGTGACATGTGGTAATGAGCAAAATCATAGCATCAAACCTGTCAGGTGTCTTGCATCGATATATTCATAGATACATCCAGTGAGGCTTGCGAGGGGATGTGGTGACCAGGGGATAAGGGATGTGCACAACGCTGAGCGCTTGCTCACGTGCGTATCTGGGCAAATGACGGCGCTTCTGGGTCTCGGAGATCAAAACTCGAGACTCCGCCCACGGTGCACAGCATTGGTCCGCGAGTGGAGGTTACAGGAAGTGTTTTGTGTCCAAAGGTGAAAGGACATCAGTGCTGGCGGAGGTTGCCGGGCAAAGAGTCCGTGCAAGCGCCAGTACTGGCGGAAGTGTTGCATAAGGATAATTTTCTTAAAATGAAAGGAATTAATGTGATTTAGTGATAAGAGGGAGTGATCCCATTGGTAGATGTGACATTAGAGTGATAATTATGATAAAACTAGGTGAAGCTATTGCTCTAAATTACATAAACGTCACCACAAACTATCAACCAATTCTTCTAAAACCAACACCTGTCAAAATTCTATTTTGGTGTTATATTAAATTTAAAACCATTACGTTTATTCAAAAATTACCTACTACCTAAATTAAAAACACTGTAGGGGAGCCTGTTGTTTAAGGAGGTAGTGATCCGGATAATTGCCCGATACATTGCCCGACCATGGTCATAACAACCTGGTCCTTGAAATTGGACATTTTTAAGGCTAAGGCACGCGGGGATGATACACACAGGGAGACACTCCACTGGTACCGGATTAATGCCCTGGGCTCATTGCCCCAGGGCAATACCCATAAGCCAATATGTCAGAATAGACATACAGCTCAGGCGCACACCAAGTGTGCGTCATCGCTGCAATATGTCATTATCTCCCCGGCCACGGGCATCCACACCTCAAAGGGGGGAGAGAGGTGCACCCCACTTTTTGTCCCAAGGGCATAGCGGGGGAGATGGGGCATGCAAGAGGACGGGGGGCAGCCAAAACCACGCCGACCATGATAGTTACCCCCAAAAGAGGACATGGGGCCATTGACTGGTTTCGATGGAAAAGAAAATGGCACTGTACAGCCATATATCCGTGTGTATCAGGTCAAAGCGGGGCTGCCCCCCGTGTACGCACCACCCCTCACCCACACAGCCTCAGTAACCATTACAAAAGTTTCCGGGACAGGGAGAGCCAACTGGCAAACCCCAGTGTAAATTACACTCACTGTAGGGTGCATCACCTCCTATCGGCGTGGATACCCGGCCGGATCAGACAGGGTACCCTGGGGATTGTAGACGAAGTGCGTTCCTATCAAAAAGGGAGGAGAAAGGGAGTCCCTATATAACTCACGGGGGAAGGGAAAATACTGGAAATGTTTCCTGAAGTTATAAATATTAAAGGCAAATGTATGGGGGATCAAGGAGAAAAGGGGGGCAGAAAAGAGGAGGGAAGAGAAAGGGGGCGAGTGAAAAGATCACCCATGGAAGGAGAAAGTGGGCAAAGATAGATTCTCCAGCTGGGTGGCCATCCCACATTAGGGATCAAGGAAGCATGCCAATTCTAGTCTGTCATTAAGGCCCAAAGGCCCCATTGCATCCGTCCGTAAAATAATTCGCGACTCACGTCTGGTTAACTCGCGATCTCGATCGCCTCCTCGCCTTGACGGTGCGACGTGTAAAAGGCCCGCAAATCTCAAACAGGAGGATTTACCCCCATGTGCGTTGCGGACGTGCTCGATCAGACGTTGGCACCCCTAACCACTCTTTATGGAGCCATGATGTTCCCCCACTCTCTCCTTTAAAGGCCTAGTTGTCTTGCCCACGTAAAAAAATTAGCACGGGCAGAACATAGCATATGAAACAAATTTGGTCTGGCAGGTTATAAAAGTTTTTACTTCCCAACTCACCGCGCCCAACTAGTAGCTCGTGCCCTCCACCATGTATGGGCAGAACTTACAGTGGCCGCAGTGGTGGTTCCCTTTAGGTCGTCTGGCAGATAGCCAGTTCAAGGGAGAGGGTGATCGGTACTCGCTCTGGACCAGAGTGTCTCCCAAAGTGGGTGCTCGACGAAAGGCTATTCATGGGGGTTTGGGAAAGACCTGTTGTAACGTGGGGTCCCTGGTAATCTTTGTTCCCTCCTTATTAGAAGGGAGGCCCGATCCCTATCTCTGGCTCGGTCTCTTGCTAGCTTTAGGAGATCTTTCCCATAACTTCTTGCTTCAAGGTGTTTGGTTAAGTCATCAGACTGTATCTCAAAATCCGCCATAGTGGAGTTATTTCTTCTCAGACGTAAATACTGGCCGTATGGCAAGGATTTTTTCACATGCCTAGGGTGAAAACTGTGCATGTGGAGCAGTGAGTTAACAGCTGTCTGCTTCCTAAAGCCCTCACAGATCAACCTGGCACCATCTGGCTTTATCTTTAAATCTAGGAAGTTGATTTCTCTATCACTGAGTTCGCTAGTAAAGTGCATATTGATGTTATTTGAATTCAGATAACTCATAAACATCTGAAACTCTCCATTGGTTTCCTGCCATACAGCCAGCACGTCACGAACATCATGGCTCCATAAAGAGTGGTTAGGGGTGCCAACGTCTGATCGAGAACGTCCGCAATGCACATGGGGGTAAAACCTCCTGTTTGAGATTTGCGGGCCTTTTACACGTCGCACCGTCAAGGCGAGGAGGCGATCGAGATCGCGAGTTAACCAGACGTGAGTCGCAAATTATTTTACGGACGGATGCAATGGGGCCTTTGGGCCTCAATGACAGACTAGAATTGGCATGCTTCCTTCATCCCTAATGTGGGATGGCCACCCAGCTGGAGAATCAATCTTTGCCCACTTTCTCCTTCCATGGGTGATCTTTTCCCTCTCCCCCTTTCTCTTCCCTCCTCTTTTCTGCCCCCCTTTCTCCTTGATCCCCATACGTTTTCCTTTAATATTTATAACTTCAGGAAACATTTTCAGTATTTTCCCTTCCCCCGTGAGTTATATAGGGACACCCCTTTCTCCTCCCTTTTTAATAGGAACGCACTTCGTCTACAATCCCCAGGGTACCCTGTCTGATCCGGCTGGGTATCCACGCCGATAGGAGGTGATGCACCCTACAGTGAGTGTAATTTACACTGGGATTTGCCAATTGGCTCTCCCTGTCCCGGAAACTTTTGTAATGGTTACTGAGGCTGTGTGGGTGAGGGGTGGTGCGTACACGGGGGGCAGCCCCGCTTTGACCTGATACACACGGATATATGGCTGTACAGTGCCATTTTCTTTTCCATCGAAACCAGTCAATGGCCCCATGTCCTCTTTTGGAGGTAACTATCGTGGTCGGCACGGTTTTGGCTGCCCCCCGTCCTCTCGCACGCCCCATCTCCCCCGCTATGCCCTTGGGACAAATAGTGGGGTGCCTCTCTCCCCCCTTTGAGGTGTGGATGCCCGTGGCCGGGGAGATAATGACATATTGCAGCGATGACGCACACTTGGTGTGCGCCTGAGCTGTATGTCTATTCTGACATATTGGCTTATGGGTATTGCCCTGGGGCAATGAGCCCAGGGCATTAATCCGGTACCAGTGGAGTGTCTTCCTGTGTGTATCATCCCCGCGTGCCTTAGCCTTAAAAATGTCCAATTTCAAGGACCAGGTTGTTATGACCATGGTCGGGCAATGTATCGGGTAATTATCCCGATCACTACCTCCTTAAACAACAGGCTCCCCTACAGTGTTTTTAATTTAGGTAGTAGGTAATTTTTGAATAAACGGAATAGTTTTAAATTTAATATAACACCAAAATAGAATTTTGACAGGTGTTGGTTTTAGAAGAATTGGTTGATAGTTTGTGGTGACGTTTATGTAATTTAGAGCAATAGCTTCACCTACTTTTATCATAATTATCACTCTAATGTCACATTTACCAATGGGATCACTCCCTCTTATCACTAAATCACATTAATGCCTTTCGTTTTAAGAAAATTATCCTTATGCAACACTTCCGCCAGTACTGGCGCTTGCACGGACTCTTTGCCCGGCAACCTCCGCCAGCACTGATGTCCTTTCACCTTTGGACAAAAAACACTTCCTGTAACCTCCACTCGCGGACCAATGACGTGCACCGTGGGCGGAGTCTCGAGTTTTGATCTCCGAGACCCAGAAGCGCCGTCATTTGCCCGGATACGCACGTGAGCAAGCGCTACAGAGTGCGAAACGGCTGTTGTGCACATCCCTTATCCCCTGGTCACCACATCCCCTCGCAAGCCTCACTGGATGTATCTATGAATATATCGATGCAAGACACCTGACAGGTTTGATGCTATGATTTTGCTCATTACCACATGCCACTTGGCTGCAAGTTGTGAATAAATGCTTTAACAGGACAGTGCCCAGTTCTTTTCATCTTCATGTTTTCCGCATCATTTGGGACTTCCTTCCGTGTTTCTAAAACTGTGAGCGCGTCACTGTGCATATTGTTTTGCGGCCAGAAGAGTGAGGACTTGTGAATGATACAGCAGAGCAGGTGTTGTTTATCCCCATTTTTTGCCGGGTGCCCAGCATCCATTCTTTCTTTATTTTTCACTTGATATTCTTAACCAAGAATAACAAATTTAGAGTTTTAGAAAATGATAAATCTTATGTAAACAACACTAAATTAGTGTGTTAGCTAATTAAAAGCATTAGTAAATGCTTGGAAATTGTTTAGAACCAATTGTCATATATATATATATATATATATATATATATATATATATATATAGATATAGATATAGATATAGATATAGATATAGATATAGATATAGATATAGATATAGATATACAGTGGGTTGCAAAAGTATTCGGCCCCCTGAAGTTTTCTACATTTTGTCATATTACTGCCACAAACATGAATCAATTTTATTGGAATTCCACATGAAAGAGCAACACAAAGTGGTGTACACATGAGAAGTGGAACGAAAATCATACATGATTCCAAACATTTTTTACAAATAAATAACTGCAAAGTGGTGTGTGCATAATTATTCGGCCCTCTTTGATCTGAGTGCAGTCAGTTGCCTATAGACATTGCCATGAAGTCCAAAGAACACACAAGACAGGTCAGGGATCAAGTTATTGAGAAATTTAAAGCAGGCTTAGGCCCGGTTCACATTAGCGTTCGCTATCCGGATTTTCCGGATCTGATCCGGACCGCATACTGTACAAACGGAACGTACGTTCCGCATAGCAATGTAAAGTCTATGCGGACGTTCACACGCGTCCGTTACGTATGTACCGGAGCCGGATCGGATCCGGACTCCGGACTCTTTTCCAACATGCGCTATTTTTTGGGTCCGGACAGCACCATCCGGAACACAGAAACCCATGGGAAACGGAAGGCACAGAACACACTGCCTACAAAAACCTGACGTTCTACCCCACTTCCTATGCGTATCCAAGCGGCCATTTCGGATGGGGACACATGGGCCAAGCATGTCTGGAGTGGAGCAGCAGTGACAGACGTGCTGGAGCTGTTTGGCAGAATGTCGGAGGTGGAGGTGAGGCCTACAGCGGAGGAACCTGATTCTACAGATGCACCAGGTGCACCTTCTGCTGACCCCAACATTTTTTTCTTAAAATTTCGCTATTTTTTGCCCACGGATCCGGATGGCAGCCTGATGCATGCCTGATGCAAACGGACCGGATCGGATCCGGATCGGAACCAAACGGTTCCGATCCCGATCAGGTCCTGATCCGATCAGGATCCGATCAGGATCCGGTCCGTTTGCATGGCAAAACGCAAGTGTGAACGGGGCCTTAGGCTACAAAAATATTTCCAAAGCCTTGAACATCCCCAGGAGCACTGTTCAAGCGACCATTCAGAAATGGAAGGAGTATGGCACAACTGTAAACCTACCAAGACAAGGCCGTCCACCTAAACTCATAGGCCGAACAAGGAGAGCACTGATCAGAAATGCAGTCAAGAGACCCATGGTGACTCTGGACGAGCTGCAGAGATCGACAGCTCAGGTGGAGGAATCTGTCCATAGGACAACTATTAGTCGTGCACTGCACAAAGTTGGCCTTTATGGAAGAGTGGCAAGAAGAAAGCCATTGTTAACAGAAAAGCATAAGACGTCCCATTTGCAGGGGACGCCTGATCCCTCTCCTCCGATCATCAGCGACTTAAGCAGGCACACAACAGCCCTCAAATGGCCTCCTCACCTCCCTCAACCTAGGGGGAAGAACCCATGGACTCAGAGGTCTCACGGAAGAGAAAGAAGGGAGACGGACGCCCACGGAAATTATACTCCATGTTGGCCTGGACAACATCCCAGCCCCTTATAGACTAGAAATTACACAGATCTTATGCGTCACCCGACATCTGATAGTATCAAACTGGCGCATTCCATCACCACCCACATTAGTACAAATCGTAGCTCAAGTCACCGCCAACATGAATATGGAGAATAAGCTACGACATATGTCTAACCAATTGCCCTAATGCCTTATCCTCACTATAATTTTCTAAGGAATTCCCTTCGCACTACATCACTACACCACACAAATATAGCCCCAGATTTGTTCTTTGTTGTTTCTTGATGTTGCTTTGTTCTGGTTCTTAAACCCAGCAATTTTTAAATTCTCTTTCATTAAGTGTTTCTTTGATCAACACCTGTTTATGCCAAATGCCAAATGTATGCTCTCCTCTAGGTACTGATGCTGTGTATACTTGTACCCATACATCTTTGGCAATAAAAATTAATATTAAAAAAAAAAAAAAGTCCCATTTGCAGTTTGCCACAAGCCATATGGGGGACACAGCAAACATGTGGGAGAAGGTGCTTTGGTCAGGTGAGACCAAAATGGAACTTTTTGGCCAAAATGCAAAACGCTATGTGTGGATGAAAACTAACACTGCACATCACTCTGAACACACCATCCCCACTGTCAAATATGGTGGTGGCAGCATCATGCTCTGGGGTGCTTCTCTTCAGCAGGGACAGGGAAGCTGGTCAGAGTTGATGGGAAGATGGATGGAGCCAAATACAGGGCAGCACGGTGGCGTAGTGGTTAGCTATCTCGCCTTGCAGCGCTGGGTCCCTGGTTCGCATCCCAGCCAGGGCACTATCTGCAAAAAGTTTGTATGTTCTCTCCGTGTCTGCGTGGGTTTCCTCCGGGCACTCCAGTTTCCTCCCACATTCCAAAAACATACAGATAAGTTAATTGGCTCCCCCTAAAAAATTGGCCCTAGACTACAGTACTTACACTACATAATATAGACATATGGCAATGGTAGGGATTAGATTGTGAGCTCCTTTGAGGGACAGTTAGTGACAAGATATATATATATATATATACACTGTACAGCGCTGCGTAAGATGTCGGCGCTATATAAATACTAAATAATAATAATCTTGGAAGAAAACCTCTTGGAGTCTGCAAAAGACTTGAGATTGGGGTGGAGGGTCACCTTCCAGCAGGACAACGACCCTAAACATAAAGCCAGGGCAACAATGGAATGGTTTAAAACAAAACATATCCATGTGTTAGAATGGCCCAGTCAAAGTCCAGATCTAAATACAATCGAGAATCTGTGGCAAGATCTGAAAACTGCTGTTCACAAACGCTGTCCATCTAATGTGACTGAGCTGGAGCTGTTTTGCAAAGAAGAATGGGCAAGGATTTCAGTCTCTAGATGTACAAATCTGGTAGAGACATACCCTAAAAGACTGGCAGCTGTAATTGCAGCAAAAGGTGGTTCTACAAAGTATTGATTCAGGGGGCTGAATAATTACGCACACCCCACTTTGCAGTTATTCATTTGTAAAAAAATGTTTGGCATCATGTACGATTTTCGTTCCACTTCTCACATGTACAGCACTTTGTATTGGTCTTTCACATGGAATTCCAATAAAATTGATTCATTTTTGTGGCAGTAATGTGACAAAATGTGGAAAACTTCAAGGGGGCCGAATACGTTTGCAACCCACTGTATATATACATATATATATATATATATATATATATATATATATATATATATATATATATATACCGTACTTTTCGGCGTATAAGACGCACTTTTTCTCCCCAAAAAATGGGGAGAAAAAGTCCCTGCGTCTTATACGGCAAAGGCAGGGAATCCCCGACTTACGAACACCCGCCGATACGATCCGCAACCCGCCGTCGGGGATTCCCTGCCTGTGCATCCTCCTGTGGCCGTCTCCTCCTTCCCGCCTGCTTGCCCCCCTCCTCGTGTCCCCCGTGTGTGTGCCCGGGCCCCCCTGTGATTGAGAAGCGGCAGCTCTTACCTCCTCCATCTTGCCCGCGGCGATTGAAGACATCCGGCTTCTGTGGGCGGCTTCCTCTAGTGCCGGCTTGTAATGACGCGTCATCGATGACGCGTCATTACAAGCCGGCACTAGAGGAAGCCGCCCACAGAAGCCGGATGTTTTCAATCGCCGCGGGCAAGATGGAGGAGGTAAGCAGCTGCCGTTTCTTAATTAGGGGGGGCCCGGCGAGCACACACACGGGGGGACACGAGGAGGGGGACAAGCAGGCGGGACTCGGCGAGCAGACACAGGGGGACCTGGCGAGCAAACACAGGGGGGACCTGGCGAGCAAACACAGGGGGGACCTGGCGAGCAAACACAGGGGGGACCCGGCAGACAGCAGGACACATGGGGGCAGACAGCAGCACACTGGGGGCAGATAGCAGGACACATGGGGGCAGACAGCAGGACACATGGGGGCAGACAGCAGCACACTGGGGGCAGACAGCAGGACACATGGGGCAGACAGCAGCACACTGGGGGCAGACAGCAGGACACTGGGGGCAGACAGCAGCACACTGGGGGCAGACAGCAGCACACTGGGGGCAGACAGCAGCACACTGGGGGCAGACAGCAGCACACTGGGGGCAGACAGCAGCACACTGGGGGCAGACAGGAGGACACCATTTGGGGGAGGTCATGTACAAGACGCTCCTGAAATATGGACGCACCAGGTTTAGTTTATTTTTTTTTTTTCCCTGGATTTTGCCCTCTAAACCTGGGTGCGTCTTATATTCCGGAGCGTCTTATACGGCGCGAAATACGGTATATATATTTGTCAAGGGGTACTTGTGATAATGTTTACTATGCTAGGGGGTACTTGGTGAGAACAGGGTTTTAAAAGGGTTACATACCAATAAAATGTTGAGTAACACTGCTCTAAACAACCATCCTGGTCTTGTTTATTGTGGTGGGTATAGGATCCTCAGAGCTGCAGTCGCTCTAAGCAACCTTCCTCCCTTTCTCTAGTCTAATACTCCTGCTGTGATCCGTGTTGTCTCCTCTACAAGTGCATTCTGCCTAATTCATGATAACACCCAGTAACATTAAGGGGTTCTGGTAGTACTCTTGTCTTCTCAGCCTCAGTCTCTATACCGATACACTATACCTATACTACTTATACATTTGCTATATGTTGAAGTCCTGCAGGGTAACAGTAGTTGGGTAGGCATACTTGTCTCCCATTCATGGAGGGGCTTATTGTTTAGGTGAACAACATGGTAATCAGGGGCGTAACAATAGGCCCTGCAAGGGATGCAGCCGCAGGGGGGCACAGAAGTCAAAGAGGGCCCCGTCCTGAGAAACTGACAACTATAGGCAAGGAGAGAAAAAACATTCTGCTCTCTGCACAATTGTTGTAATGACTGCATCTGCTCAGCCACTGATAAGAAATCAAGTAGACAAAGATTTGTAGACAGTCCCTATTCAGAGTGCAGCAGGATGTACAGCGCCCAGCCCCCAACCTTTCTACCCCTCCCCAAGTGATGTGTACTTTAGTGATGTTTCAGAAGTCTACAGATCCAGTTCTGTCCAGTTCTGCTCCATCAGGGGCAGTCAGAGTGAGTGTAATACGTTGAGTGTAATAAGCTGTCTGTTTTTATCTGCATGGGGAAAACACATTCAAGTGTACACTAGTCAAATGAATAACATTAGTGGGGTCAGGCTGTCAGGTTTGGTTGGGGGATGTTAATGGAGGGGGCCCCATCCAAAGTTTCGCAGGGGGGCCCAGTGATTTCTAGTTACGCCCCTGTATAGATTGGGGTATAGAGGCTGAAGGATGGCGATAGATCTGCTAGGCCTTACACTCTTTTTGAAGTAAGAGTGGCCCTTTTCTTTAGGAGAGGTATGACCAGCACTGCCTCTCATTTTTGACAAAGCAATATACTCTGTATAGCACTGCAGAAGTTGTCGCACTATATAAATACTAAATAACAAAAATAATAATGGGTGCATCCACCCCTTGCTATTATCAGTTTTACACCTTTGCTGGAAGAAAGGCATTTTTTAGCTCTATCAAAAGAACCTTAGGAGTGCAAGCACGCAGTTCCTGTTTACAGACCTGGAGTACCTAGCAGGAAAGGTTATTTTCCTACAGGCTCTAATGGTAGTTGCAAGGCATTGCAACCCACCTTTGTTAGTATAATAGTCTACAATATTAATCCACCAATCTTGTAGCGATATTACACCATTGGGCTCCTTGTCTCTCCCTTTTTTATCTCCTAGGTGATCCTGGGGTCTTGTTTACCACAGGAATATCATTATAATTTATCATAACTAAATATAGTAAATTTTGGTTCATTAAAGGTGCACTATTGCAAAAGTACCCAAAAAATAAAATGAAAAATGTTTACATAACAAATAAATAAAACAAGTAAAAGCTGGTGATATATCCATATGAAAAACAAATGTCCATCAGAAGATCCGCTTACTGACAGACTTCTCCCAAAGGATTAACAATTGTAAAACCGTTGTTTACACCTAGCTATACTGTCCTAATGACACCATAGCAACTAGAGGATACCATCACACTTACAGGCTCTACTGAAATGTAATGCGCACATCACAATGCTGCTTATATGCCGTACTTTAGTGGAACAGTAAAATTATTTATTGAGTCGCTTGCCCTCACTGTTTTTCCACTTACACTGACATTACTTTTTTTATTTTATTTTTTTTTTCAATGAAAAACCAACCTAACAGTATTTTTTTCTGTTTACATTTATAAATGTTGTTCTTTTTTTTTTTTTTTTTTGATGTGACAACATAATTTTTTTGTGCCAACAGAAAAAAAGATAAGCTATTCTGTTGATCGCAATTCTGATCCAGTGGCTGCCAGCACAATCCTTTCACTTTCACCCTCTTATTCTGGGAATACACTGCTCGATTCTGAGATGGCTCGATAGATAATGTCCGACATGTCTGATCTCCCGCCCGATCGTTTCTGCGCTCGATTCCGCATTGAACACAATGGAAAAAGATAAGAAAAACGAGCGGAAGATAAGAGAATCGCCTGCGGAATAGAGCAGGGAATCGAGCGGTAAAATGGAGCCATGTATTCCCAGCATTAGGTGCAGCTTACTTGCCTTGCTAGGTGTAGGCGGGGAGGCAGAGTGTGTGGCGTGTTCAGCACTTCTGCTCCTATTGGTTTGGTGTGAGAGGGCAAAGTGCCTCTATATTGAGTGGGCAACTGCACTTGCCCCAGGGCAGTTTCTAGGCTAAATAGCTCTCTGAGTGTGTGTATAAAAATGTCTCCCCAACATACACACATACATGCATATGATACTAAATGAAATTGGAAGTTTAGCGATGTTGCTAGAAATGATATTTCTAAATATATTTATTTTATATATGAATAAAATATCAAAATAATCAAAATATCAAAATAAATGTATTTTAATTTTTGTTCCATACACAGACAAATAATATGATTTATACTGCCCATTATTAATGAGATATAATCTGATGGTAATGATGAACACTATGATCCTAATACAATACAAATTAAAAAAAAATGTTAAGCACAAGATGTGTGAAACGACCAACATTTGTGTTTGGGCTTTACTAGCTTTTTAATTTAGCATTAAATATACATTTTCTTTAAAGATAATGTCTGCTTACTAGAGATTTCTTATCCATATTGAAGACTGGAAGTAGCATTGTGATGAAATAGATAACATTCTGGTAATATTTCCGAGGCAGATAACATTAAGCTTACTGGTAATTTTCATGTAGATTCCTGTATAAATAGTGCCCTTATATGTGTTGTGAATCAGAAAATAAATTTAGAAGGGCCTTGTGGAATTAATACACACAGGGACCATTTACCTATCTTCTCAAACTGTTTATTCCCATTTCAAACAAAGCTTTAGAATACCCAAATAAATACAAATAAAAAATTGGTTTGATAATTCTGCCTATTGGGTAATTTGTTCCTATTTAAATTAAGTTCCCATTTGTATTTGAACCCAGCTATGATTTCCTAAACTTGCTAGGAAGTTCACATTTCCTATCAGTGTGAAAATGGTAATCATAAACACACTGGTCAACAGAAACTTTGCTTTGTTGTATATAATGAGCTTATATGGGTCTGTGATTTGTTTACACTGAACTGTTAGGGCTGAAAGAAAGATGGGTAGACACTATTTAAGAGATGGGTCTTGAGGGCATGTTTGCATGTGGGAAAAAACAGCTGGAGCAGCACTACACAAGTATTAGAGTTGTGCCTGGGAATAGGGTATGAATATTGAGGACATTATAAGCCATTTCATGACTACAAATATTAGTTGTATTTTTGTATGACATCAAACATATATGAAGGAGAGGACATATCCCATTGGTAAGTGTAATAACTGATGAGAAACCCTGGCAGCAATTTCTAAGATGATTTTACTATGGTTCTCCACTAGCTCGGTTTAGTGTTGGCGGTGAGCAGTGGGGGGTCAGCTTGCATGGGTGTCAGGGGTGCTGTGGGTGCTGGGAGGGGGTGCTATGCATCTCAATGCTATGCAGTTCAATGCATAAAGGCCCTAGACAAGGCCTTAGGATCAATAATGAAAGGTAAGTATTTTTGTTATTTATGATAAATAAATGGAATACAGTTGGGGACATCAAACTTGGAGAAGGACTTAGGAGTACTCATCGACAACAAGTTAAATAATCGTACTCAATGCCAAGCAGCTGCAGCTAAAGCTAACAAACATTTTGGGATGCATTAAAAGGGAAATAAAAACTCGAGATGCTAGCATAATATTGCCCCTGTTTAACTCTCTAGTAAGGCCACATCTGGAATATGGAATTCAGTTCTGGGCACCACATTACAAAAAAGATATTGCAGTTTTAGAGCAGGTGTAGAGAAGAGCAACAAAATTGATACGTGGGATGGAAGGTCTCCCTTACCAAGAAAGGTTAGATAAACTGGGTTTATTTAGTCTAGAGAAAAGATGCCTTAGAAGAGATCTAATTAACACGTATAAATACATCAGAGGGCAATATAAAAGCTTGGCGGATGAGCTTTTTGTCCCTAGGCCTTCCCAAAGGACTAGAGGACATGATCTGCGCATGGAGGAAAAACGTTTTAGCCATTTATTTAGGAAAGGGTTTTTTACAGTAAGAGTGATTAAGATGTGGAATGCATTGCCACAGGAAGTCATTATGGCAAACTCTATACCTGCATTTAAAGGGGGCTTAGATGCTTTCTTTGCGTTGAAAGACATCCATGGCTACAATTACTAGGTTATGCCTAATGATGTTGATCCAGGGATTTTATCTGATTGCCATCTGGAGTCGGGAAGGAATTTTTCCCTTTTGGGGCTAATTGGACCATGCCTTGTAAGGGTTTTTTCGCCTTCCTCTGGATGAACAGGGATATGTGTGAGGGAGCAGGCTGGAGTTGTACTTTGTACTGGTTGAACTCGATGGACGTATGTCATTTTTCAACCAAAATAACTATGTAACTATGTAACTATTACTAATAAATGAACTTATTCATTGTTATGATTTTATTAAACATTTTATACTAATTGTGGAAACGGGTAAGTGGTATATTAGTACTTCAATAACAATTTTTCCTGGAAGTGATTTTTTTTTAATGTGGATTACAGCTATTTTTTCCAGGGATCCTTATACAGCAATATTGCAGCCATACAGCGATCCTTGGCTATGATTTTCTAACACCATAAGTTTCCCTGTTTCTGGGGATGTACAGTATATAAATTTTCAATAACGATGGGTAGATAAAGTATTTTCCATTTAACTGCATTTTAAAAAAAAAATCATATTGTAACAATAAAATGTTCTAAAAAATTACAAGGTATTTTTGAAAAGGAATGTTCTTTTGTTCCCACTGTTCTCCTTAACATATTTAGCAAATCTGGTGATTCAATTTCTAGCATGTATGGGAACTTTGCTATTAACCACTAAAGCTGCACCAATGATTTCAATGCAATTTGTAAAAGTGTTTCAGAATTTGCAGTACCACCTAAAGTTGGAGAAAATTATTGTGAGACAGTTAGTGGTATATTCGCTCATCCCTACTCATTAACAGATGCCAGACTTCCAACACGTTACACCAGTAATACCCTTTACCCTTTACTGGACGGTCTTCTATGGGGCTAGCAGGAGATCGCACACAGGCTGTGCGCATCTCCTGCTTAGGGGGCGGAGCTCTGCCCCGCCTTCAGGCTCCGAACGGCGATCACCGCTCAGGAGACTGTTAGATGGTGAAACCGCCATCTAATCACTTTATACAGCATTGCGATCTGCAGCAGAGCTGTACTGGGGACAGCCAGGTGACACGGCTGTCCCCTCCATAGGCTGGGGAGTGATCGGCTGACAGCTGAGTTGGACGGCCCTGCAGCTTGGCCTTAAAGCTGTAGTGGCCATTTTAGTAAAAAATAGCCTGGTCACTAGGGGGGTTTAACACCATGGTCCTCAAGTGGTTAAGCAACTGCCACTCTCTGGTTGATGGTCAACAAATTTAATCCCAAACTGCAGACGTCACACTTTCTATAGAATGGTCTTTATCTTACCTCCAGTTTACAAAGGGGGTGAGGGAGAAGTAGATAAAACTGAATTAAAAACAGGTAAAAATAGAAAAATGGAGGTGGCTTACCTCAATAACAACAAGTTCATTTAAATATTAATTTTATTAAGCTAATTATTTTGTTATTGAGGTACGCCACCACTATTCTTCTATTTTAAGCTGTTTTAAACTCAGTTTTATCTACTTCTGGACCTCTTACCCCCTTTGTGCTTTTCACCCTCCTTTGGGAGGGATGTATGTTGGTACCTAATGGCTTTGTCATCGATAGTACCTTTGTTGTTTTTCCCCAGAGTGTGACCGCATCTAGCTTCTGCCGGACACCCGAGTGAAGTCAGGTTTATAGATCTCCACCTAATCCTTTTTGTTTTTTATCACTCTTCTTGTGACATACTGCACCATTTGGGCTCCTGTGTTCTTTTTTTTTATGGTGTTTGGCCATCCTACTTTGCAGTACTAAAATGCTTGTACATGCTCTAATTATGTCTTGTTTTGATTACTGTAATATCCTACCAAAAAACATCCTGCACCTTTCCACTCCCTACTGAACTCTGCTGCTCACCTTATCCACCTCAGCTCCCACTCTTCTGATTCAGCCCCACTATGCCAATCCCTTCATTGGCTACCAATCACCCAAAGGATCCAGTTCAAACTCCTAACCCTATCATAAAAAGCTCTACATAGGTTATAGCCTCTATACATTTCCTTATTAATCTCCAGCATCCATCCCAGAGCCGTTGCTCCTCCCCAGAGACCCTCTTGTTTTCCAGCTTGTTCATCTCCTCTCACTCTTCCATCCAGGACTTCTCACGCGTGTCACCTCTCCTTTGGAAATCTCTACCACATCCTATCTGCCAGTGGAGTGGCATGCCAGTGCTGGTGCAGAGTTTGGGGATGCCTCCTGTGTCGCAATCCCTGCTTCTCAAAATGCCACTAGAGGATGTCATAGACATGAGATAAGGGATTGCGACACATGAGGCATCCCTGAACACTGCACCAGTGCTGACACGCCACTCCGTTCCACAAGCTAATATAAGCCGAGGGGGTAACTTTTCAGCAAATTTTTTTGTGCTGGAAATTTAGACTTATAAGCAAGTACAGTGGGTTGCAAAAGTATTTGGCCCCCTTGAAGTTTTCCACATTTTGTCATATTACTGCCACAAACATAAATCAATTTTATTGGAATTCCACATGAAAGACCAACACAAAGTGGTGTACACATGAGAAGTGGAATGAAAATCATACATGATTTCAAACATTTTTTTTACAAATGAATAACTGCAAAGTGGTGTGTGCATAATTATTCGGCCCCCTTTGATCTGAGTGCAGTCAGTTGCCTATAGACATTGCCTGATGAGTGCTAATGACTAAATAGAGTGCACCTGTGTATAATCTAATGACAGTACAAATACAGCTGCTCTGTGAGGGCTTCAGAGGTTGTCTAAGAGAATATTGGGAGCAACAACACTGTGAAGTCTAAAGAACACACCAGACAGGTCAGGGATAAAGTTATTGAGAAATTTAAAGCAGGCTTAGGCTACAAAAAGATTCCCAAAGCCTTGAACATCCCACGGAGCAATGTTCAAGCGATTATTTAGAAATGGAAGGAGTATGACACAACTGTAAACCTACCAAGACAAGGCCATCCACCTAAACTCACAGGCCGAACAAGGAGAGCGTTGATCAGAAATGCAATCAAGAGGCCCATGGTGACTCTGGACAAGCTGCAGAGATCTACAGCTCAGGTGGGAGACTCTGTCCATAGGACAACTATTAGTCATGCACTGTACAAAGTTGGCCTTTATGGAAGAGTGGCAAGAAGAAAGGCATTGTTAACAGAAAGCCTAAGAAGTCCCGTTTGCAGTTTGCCACAAGCCATGTGGGGGACACAGCAAACATGTGGAAGAAGGTGCTCTGGTCAGAGAAGACCAAAATGGAACTTTTTGGCCAAAATGCAAAACGCTATGTGTGGCGGAAAACTAACACTGCACATTACTCTGAACACACCATCCCTACTGTCAAATATGGTGGTGGCAGCATCGTGCTCGGGGGGTGCATCTTTTCAGCAGGGACAGGGAAGCTGGTCAGAGTTGATGGGAAGATGGATGGAGCAAAATACAGAGCAAACTTGGAAGAAAACCTCTCGGAGACTGCAAAAGACTTGCGACTGGGGCGGAGGTTCACCTTCCAGCAGGACAATGACCCTAAACATAAAGCCAGGACAACAATGGAATGGTTAAAAACAAAACATGTGTTAGAATGGCCCAGTCAAAGTCCAGATCTAAATCCAATCGAGAATTTGTGACAAGAACTGAAAACTGCTGTTCACAAATGCTGTCCATCTAATCTGACTGAGCTGGAGCTGTTTTGCAAAGAAGAATGGGCAAGGATTTCAGTCTGTAGATGTGCAAAGCTGGTAGAGACATACCCTAAAAGACTGGCACCTGTAATTGCAGCAAAAGGTGGAGTTTTGACTCAGAGGGCCGAATAAATACGCACACCGCACTTTGCAGTAGTGTTGGGCGAACACCTGGATGTTCGGGTTCGCGAACGTTCGCCGAACATGGCCGCGATGTTCGGGTGTTCGCGCCGAACTCCGAACATAATGGAAGTCAATGGGGACTCGAACTTTCGTGCTTTGTAAAGCCTCCTTACATGCTACATACCCCAAATTTACAGGGTATGTGCACCTTGGGAGTGGGTACAAGAGGAAAAAATTTTTAGCAAAAAGAGCTTATAGTTTTTGAGAAAATCGATTTTAAAGTTTCAAAGGGAAAACTGTCTTTTAAATGCGGGAAATGTCTGTTTTCTTTGCACAGGTAGCATGCATTTTGCCGCCATGCAGTCATAAATGTAATAAAGATAAGAGGTTCCATAAACAGGGACCGGCAACGCTAACCCAGCAGCAGCACACGTGATGGAACAGGAGGAGGCGCAGGAGGAGAAGGCCACGCTTTGAGACACAACAACCCAGGCCTTGCATGAGGACAAGAAGCGTGCAGATAGCATGCTTTTTGCCGCCATGCAGTCATAAATGTAATAAAGATAAGAGGTTCCATAAACAGGGACCGGCAACGCTAACCCAGCAGCAGCACACGTGATGGAACAGGAGGAGGCGCAGGAGGAGAAGGCCACGCTTTCAGACACAACAACCCAGGCCTTGCATGAGGACAAGAAGTGTGCGGATAGCATGCATTTTGCCGCCATGCAGTCATAAATGTAATAAAGATAAGAGGTTCCATAAACAGGGACTGGCAACGCTAACCCAGCAGCAGCACACGTGATGGAACAGGAGGAGGCGCAGGAGGAGAAGGCCACGCTTTGAGACATAACAACCCAGGCCTTGCATGAGGACAAGAAGCGTGCGGATAGCATGCTTTTTGCCGCCATGCAGTCATAAATGTAATAAAGATAAGAGGTTCCATAAACAGAGACCGGCAACGCTAACCCAGCAGCAGCACGCATGATGGAACAGGAGGAGGCGCAGGAGGAGAAGGCCACGCTTTCAGACACAACAACCCAGGCCTTGCATGAGGACAAGAAGCGTGCGGATAGCATGCATTTTTCCGCCATGCAGTCATAAATGTAATAAAGATAAGAGGTTCCATAAACAGGGACCGGCAACGCTAACCCAGCAGCAGCACACGTGATGGAACAGGAGGAGGCGCAGGAGGAGAAGGCCACACTTTCAGACACAACAACCCAAGCCTTGCATGAGGACAAGAAGCATGCGGATAGCATGCTTTTTGCCGCCATGCAGTCATAAATGTAATACAGATAAGAGGTTCAATAAACAGGGACCGGAAACGCTAACCCATCACAGATGGTCATTGTTCATGTTACTTGGTTGGGGTCCAGGAGTGTTGCATAGTCGTTTCCAATCCAAGATTGATTCATTTTAATTTGAGTCAGACTGTCTGCATTTTCTGTGGAGCGGCGGATACGCCGATCTGTGACGATGCCTCCGGCAGCACTGAAACAGCGTTCCGACATAACGCTGGCTGCCAGGCAAGCCAGCACCTCTATTGCGTACATTGCCAGTTCGTGCCAGGTGTCTAGCTTCGATACCCAATAGTTGAAGGGTGCAGATGGATTGTTCAACACAGCTACGCCATCTGACATGTAGTCCTTGACCATCTTCTCCAGGCGATCGGTGTTGGAGGTGGATCTGCACGCTTGCTGTTCTGTGGGCTGCTGCATGGGTGTCAGAAAATTTTCCCACTCCAAGGACACTGCCGATACCATTCCCTTTTGGGCACTAGCTGCGGCTTGTGTTGTTTGCTGCCCTCCTGGTCGTCCTGGGTTTGCGGAAGTCAGTCTGTCGGCATACAACTGGCTAGAGGAGGGGGAGGGTGTCAATCTCCTCTCTAAAGTCTCCACAAGGGCCTGCTGGTATTCTTCCATTTTGACCTGTCTGACTCTTTCTTCAAGCAGTTTTGGAACATTGTGTTTGTACCGTGGATCCAGAAGGGTATAAACCCAGTAATTGGTGTTGTCCAGAATGCGCACAATGCGTGGGTCGCGTTCAATGCAGTCTAGCATGAATTGAGCCATGTGTGCCAGAGTCCTGCCAGAATCCTCATCATCCTCTTGTGAGCGTTGTGATAGTTGTTGTGATGCACCATAGTCGTCACCTTCTTCCTGGTCTGCTTCTGCTGACCATTCGCGCTGAATTGTGGAAGTCCAACGTGCACCGCTCTGGCCCTCGTCAGTGGTGGCATGAAATTCCTGCTCCAACTCCAGCTGTTCCTCCTCCTCTTCTTAGTCATAGCTGCTGGGGCCAGCGTTTCATGAGGCAAATGGCCTGATGTTGGTATCATCACGCTGATCGTTTTCTCCTTCAGATTCCCCCAGTTGCATCATGACAGCTGTTTCCTTGATTTTCAACATTGACTTCTTCAGTAAACACAGCAGTGGTATGGTAATGCTGACTGAAGAGTTGTCACTGCTCACAAGCAACGTGGATTGCTCAAAATTTTGGAGGACTTGGCAAATGTCCAACATGTTGGCCCAATCGGATCCACAGAAGCTTGACAGCTGTCCGGATGCGCCTCGGTACTGCGCCGTCATGTACTGGACCACTGCACTCTTCTGCTCGCAAAAGCGGGCTAGCATGTGCAGCGTAGAATTCCACCGCGTAGGGACATCACACAGCAAGCGATGGTGGGGGAGATTGAAGCGCTCCTGCATCTTGGCGAGTGCCCCCGAAGCAGTACTGGAATTTCTACAATGTTTGGCCACTCGTCGCACCTTCAACAGAAGATTGGCCACGCCTGGGTATGTCCTCAGGAACCGCTGAACTACTAGGTTCATCACGTGCGCCAGGCAAGGGATGTGTGTCAGCTTAGCCAACCTTAAAGCGCGAATGAGATTACTCCCATTATCACACACAACCATACCCGGTTTCAGGTCCAGCGGTGCCAGCCACAAATCCGTCTGTTCCTTTATTCCCCTCCAAATTTCCTCCCCTGTGTGCTGCTTATCCCCAAGGCAGATCAGCTTCAGCAACACTTGCTGACGCATGCCAACAGCTGTGCTGCACTGCTTCCACGATCCTACTGCTGCTGGGTTAGCGTTTCCAGATGAGGTACAGCTTTGAGATGCGTTGGAGGAGAAGGAGTCAGAGAGGTAGGTGCTGCTTTTGTTATCCAGTGGGAGGGACGGCAGTGCAGCTGTTTGCGGTGTGGGCAACACGTAGCAGGTGAGGAATCGCTGCCAGGCTCCACAAGGTTCACCCAGTGCGCGGTAAGGGAGATGTATCGACCCTGGCCGAACGCACTCGTCCAGGTGTCAATGGTGAGGTGAACCTTGCAGGCAACGGCATTCTTCAAGCTTCGGGTTATTTTGCTGACCACGTGCTCATGCAACTCTGGCACTGCAGAGCGCGCAAAGTGGTAGCGGCTGGGAACCACGTAACGTGGGATGGCCACTGACATCATGCCCTTGAAGCTGTTTGTCTCCACCACTCGATATGGCAGCATTTCGCAGGCCAGAAGCTTGGCTATGCTGGCTGTTAGTGCCACGGCCCGGGGGTCATTTGCTGGCAATTTCCTCTTGCGCTCAAGCATCTCCGAGACAGACAACTGAACCGTAGGGCTGCACACTGAACGGCTGTTGGTTGTTGTGTTTGATGACTGGGAGACCTCAAGAGCACTATTCCAGAAAGTTACAGTGTCAGCGTTGTCTGATGTTTGTGAATGTTGTTGTGAACCACGCAATGGCTGGGCTACTGCTGCTGCTGAGGAGGGTCTGGTGGTGAGTCTGGTGACCCCAAGGGAGGCAGTGTTGCTGGTACCCTGTCCTGGCGGCCACAGAGTGGGATGTTTGGATACCATGTGGCGGGTCATGCTGGTGGTGGAGAGGTTGTTAATATGTTTCCCCCTGCTCAGGCGGGTCTTGCACACCTTGCAAATCACCATGGTACCATCCTCACTGCAGTCTTCAAAGAAAGGCCACACTTTGGAGCACCTGCCTTGCTGGCGATTTCTGTTTGCGCCTCTTTTGCGTCTCACTTGAACTTCCACGCTTGTGGTGCCTGAAATTTCGCGCCGCCTACCTTGTGGCACAAGGCGAACTCGTGCAGCAGTGGGTTCTTCAACAGACTCATCTGTGCTGCTGCTACGACGGCGATGTTCTCCTTCACATACAAAGTCTGGGTCTCTGTCAACATTGTCCATACCCTCCTCCTCTTCCATCTCCTCAAACTCGTCATATGTGATTGTGGGCCGCCGCCGTGGAGTAGAGCTCCCCACAACAACCTCTGCGCAGCACACTCCAACATCGTCTTCAAGATCTTCTCGGCCGACCTCCTGCAATTGAAACCCCTCCTGCTCAACTTGTTCTGGGATTTGGGTTTCAAAGTCCTCCTCGGACTCGCCTTGCATTTCAGTGCGCGGTGCATTTCCCACAGTCAATGGTTGTTAATCCAGGCACAAAATTTCTGGCTGTTCCATTGACCTTTAAAAGGTGGAAGTTTGTTGGGCTGGGAATAGCTCCTGCGAATACCCCATTGTGTCCTGAGGAAATTCTTCGGACTGGTTATTTGGCAGTTGTATGCGTGGTGTCGCTGCCGGTTGTGTCAGCTTTGTGCCCACTGGCTCCTTGTAACTGGCTGAGGACTCGGACCTCGTGCGTGATGTGCTGGTGCTGCTTAACCCACTGCTGGACGCTTGAGAGGTCATCCAATTAATTATCTGGTCCTGTTCTTTTGGATTTGTGAGGGTTGATTTCCTGGACAACATGGGCGGTATTGAGTGGGTTTTCTTCGGTGCTCCACTGTGGCCTGTACGTGAACCTTCAGGGGGAACACCTCTTCCCTTGCCCCTCCCTCTTTCACAGGATTTCTTCTTCATTTCACTTATCCTTAAAGTACACGCTGACTGGCAGCAGTACAGTGGCAGTACAGAAATGCTATACAGTGGCGGGTGAGCGGTGTACTACTATTCCCAGCAGCGACACAGAGCACAATGCTATACAGTGGTGGGTGAGCGGTGTACTATTATTCCCAGCAGCGACACAGAGCACAATGCTATACAGTGGTGGGTGAGCGGTGTACTACTATTCCCAGCAGCGACACAGAGCACAATGCTATACAGTGGTGGGTGAGCGGTGTACTACTATTCCCAGCAGCGACACAGAGCACAATGCTATACAGTGGTGGGTGAGCGGTGTACTACTGTTCCCAGCAGAGACACAGAGTGGCAGTAAACACAATGCTATATAGTGTGGCTGAGCGGTGTACTACTGTTCCCAGCAGCGACACAGAGCACAATGCTATACAGTGGTGGGTGAGCGGTGTACTACTATTCCCAGCAGCTACACAGAGCACAATGCTAAACAGTGGTGGGTGAGCGGTGTACTACTGTTCCCAGCAGAGACACAGAGTGGCAGTAAACACAATGCTATATAGTGTGGCTGAGCGGTGTACTACTGTTCCCAGCAGCGACACGGAGCACAATGCTATACAGTGGTGGGTGAGCGGTGTACTACTGTTTCCAGCAGAGACACAGAGTGGCAGTAAACACAATGCTATACAGTGGTGGCTGAGCGGTGTACTACTGTTCCCAGCAGTGACACAGAGCACAATGCTATACAGTGGTGGGTGAGCGGTGTACTACTATTCCCAGCAGCAACACAGAGCACAATGCTATACAGTGGTGGGTGAGCGGTGTACTACTATTCCCAGCAGCGACACAGAGCACAATGCTATACAGTGGTGGGTGAGCGGTGTACTACTGTTCCCAGCAGAGACACAGAGTGGCAGTAAACACAATGCTATATAGTGTGGCTGAGCGGTGTACTACTGTTCCCAGCAGCGACACAGAGCACAATGCTATACAGTGGTGGGTGAGCGGTGTACTACTATTCCCAGCAGCGACACAGAGCACAATGCTAAACAGTGGTGGGTGAGCGGTGTACTACTGTTCCCAGCAGAGACACAGAGTGGCAGTAAACACAATGCTATATAGTGTGGCTGAGCGGTGTACTACTGTTCCCAGCAGCGACACGGAGCACAATGCTATACAGTGGTGGGTGAGCGGTGTACTACTGTTTCCAGCAGAGACACAGAGTGGCAGTAAACACAATGCTATACAGTGGTGGCTGAGCGGTGTACTACTGTTCCCAGCAGTGACACAGAGCACAATGCTATACAGTGGTGGGTGAGCGGTGTACTACTATTCCCAGCAGCAACACAGAGCACAATGCTATACAGTGGTGGGTGAGCGGTGTACTACTGTTCCCAGCAGCGGCACAGAGCACAATGCTATACAGTGGTGGGTGAGCGGTGTACTACTATTCCCAGCAGCGACACAGAGCACAATGCTATACAGTGGTGGGTGAGCGGTGTACTACTGTTCCCAGCAGAGACACAGAGTGGCAGTAAACACAATGCTATATAGTGTGGCTGAGCGGTGTAGTACTGTTCCCAGCAGCGACACAGAGCACAATGCTATACAGTGGTGGGTGAGCGGTGTACTACTGTTCCCAGCAGAGACACAGAGTGGCAGTAAACACAATGCTATACAGTGGTGGCTGAGCGGTGTACTACTGTTCCCAGCAGAAACACAGAGTGGCAGTAAACACAATGCTATATAGTGTGAGTGAGCGGTGTACTACTATTCCCAGCAGCGACACAGAGCACAATGCTATACAGGGTGAGCGGTGTACTACTGTTCCCAGCAGACACACAGAGTGGCAGTAAACACAATGCTATATAGTGTGGGTGAGCGGTGTACTACTATTCCCAGCAGCGACACAGAGAACAATGCTATACAGGGTGAGCGGTGTACTACTGTTCCCAGCAGACACACAGAGTGGCAGTAAACACAATGCTATATAGTGTGGGTGAGCGGTGTACTACTATTCCCAGCAGCGACACAGAGCACAATGCTATACAGGGTGAGCGGTGTACTACTGTTCCCAGCAGACACACAGAGTGGCAGTAAACACAATGTTATATAGTGTGGGTGAGCGGTGTACTACTATTCCCAGCAGCGACACAGAGCACAATGCTATACAGGGTGAGCGGTGTACTACTATTCCCAGCAGACACACAGAGTGGCAGTAAACACAATGCTATATAGTGTGGGTGAGAGGTGTACTACTATTCCCAGCAGCGACACAGAGCACAATGCTATACAGGGTGAGCGGTGTACTACTGTTCCCAGCAGAGACACAGAGTGGCAGTAAACACAATGCTATATAGTGTGGGTGAGCGGTGTACTACTATTCCCAGCAGCGACACAGAGCACAATGCTATACAGGGTGAGCGGTGTACTACTGTTCCCAGCAGACACACAGAGTGGCAGTAAACACAATGCTATATAGTGTGGGTGAGCGGTGTACTACTATTCCCAGCAGCGACACAATGACCGGGGGACCCTGGCTAGCCTGGCTGGAGAGAGAACTACCCTGCCTGCCTACCCAAAGCTAAACCCACAGACAAATGGTGGAGAAATGACGTGGATCGGGTATTTATTTACCCGAACCACGTGACCCGTTCGGCCAATGAGAGCGCGTTCGGGTCCGAACCACGTGACCCGTTCGGCCAATCACAGCGCTAGCCGAACGTTCGGGTAACGTTCGGCCATGCGCTCTTAGTTCGGCCATATGGCCGAACAGTTTGGCCGAACACCATCAGGTGTTCGGCCGAACTCGAACATCACCCGAACAGGGTGATGTTCTGCAGAACCCGAACAGTGGCGAACACTGTTCGCCCAACACTACTTTGCAGTTATTGATTTGTAAAAAATGTTTGGAATCATGTATGAGTTTCGTTCCACTTTGTATTGGTCTTTCACGTGAAATTCCAATAAAATTGATGCATGTTTGCGGCAGTAATGTGACAAAATGTGGAAAACTTCAAGGGGGCCGAATACTTTTGCAACCCACTGTATATACAGTACAATTTATTTTAATGCAAAAAGAGGGGACACCAAGAGCCCAAAATAGTGTAGTATGTACTGGTTGTAGAGATTAGGATGGTAGAGTAATTTAAGTTATACACACAAGCAGGCTCGGACTGACCCACCAAACCACCGATTTTTCCATTGGTGGGCCCCGGCCGCCCCAACTCCTGGGGGCCCCAGAGCTGAGAAGGAGGGGGGCACAGCGCAGGAAGAGGGGAAATTGTGCACAGAGCAGCGGGGAGGGGGAAGCCTTCCCCCTCCCTCACCTAGGGGCCCCCCTTCTGCGCTCCCCCCCTCCAAAATTGCAGCCAGCCAGCGGCAGCAGCGAGGAATAGCTTACCGGCATGATATCCATGGCTCTGCGTGCCGCTGGCTGGTCTGGTCTTCTGCACTGATGCTATCCAATCACGCTCTCGCAGTACTTCCTGTGAGAGCGTGATTGGTCAGTGTAGTGCAGGAGACCAGAGCAGCAGCGGCATGCAGAGCTATGGATCTGATCATCCCGGTAAGTGATTCCCCGCTGCTGCTGCTTGCTGGCTGCAATTTTGGAGGGGGGAGCGCGGAAGGGGGGGGGGCCTAAGTAAGGGAGGGTGGGAGGCTTCCCCCTCCCCGCTGCTCTGTGCACAATTTTCCCCATTCCTGCGCTGTGCCCCCCTCCTTCTCAGCTCTTGGGCCCCCGCCTAGCTGGGGACCTGCCTTTGTGTGGATATCTGCAGCCAATCTGATTGTATTTTGTGGGGATATCTGCTGCCAATCTAATTGCATTTTGTGGGGATATCTGCCACCAATCTGATTGTATTTTGTTGGGAAATCTGCCGCCAATCTGATTGCATTTTGTGGGGATATCTGCTGCCAATCTGATTGTATTTTGTTGGGAAATCTGCCGCCAATATGATTGCATTTTGTGGGGATATCTGCCACCAATCTATTTGCATTTTGTTGGGATATGTGCTGCCAATCTAATTGATATGTGTAGGGATATCTGCCACCAATCTGATTGTATTTTGTTGGGAAGTCTGCCTCCAATATGATTGCATTTTGTGGCGATATCTGCCGCCAATCTATTTGCATTTTGTGGGGATATCTGCTGCCAATCTAATTGCAATTTGTGGGGATATCTGCCGCCAATCTGATTGTATTTTGTGAGGAAATCTGCCACCAATCTAATTGCATTTTGTGGGGATATGTGCTGCCAATCTGATTGTATTTTGTTGGGATATCTGCCACCAATCTAATTGCATTTTGTGGGGATATCTGCCGCCAATCTAATTGCATTTTGTGGGGATATCTGCCGCCAATCTGATTGTATTTTGTTGGGAAATCTGCCACCAATCTGATAGCATTTTGTGGGGATATCTGCTGCCAATGTAATTGCAATTTGTGGGGATATCTGCCACCAATCTGATTGTATTTTGTGAGAAAATCTGCCACCAATATGATTGCATTTTGTGAGGATATCTGCCGCCAATCTATTTGCATTTTGTGGGGATATCTGCTGCCAATCTAATTGCAATTTGTGGGGATATCTTCCACCAATCTGATTATATTTTGTGAGGAAACCTGCCACCAATCTAATTGCATTTTGTGGGGATATCTGCTGCCAATATGATTGTATTTTGTTGGGAAATCTGCCACCAATCTGATAGCATTTTGTGGGGATATCTGCCGCTAATCTATTTGCATTTTGTGGGGATATCTGCCACCAGTCTAATTGTATTTTGTGGGGAAATCTGCCACCAATCAAATTGCATTTTGTGGGGAAATCTGACAATCTGATTGCATTTTGTGGGAATATCTGCCGCCAATCTATTTGCATTTTGTGGGGAAATCTGCTGCCAATCTAATTGCAATTTGTGGGGATATCTGCCGCCAATCTGATTGTATTTTGTTGGGAAATCTGCCGCCATCTGATAGCATTTTGTGGGGATATCTGCGCCAATCTATTTGCATTTTGTGGGGATATCTGCTGCCAATCTAATTGCAATTTGTGTGGATATCTTTCACCAATCTAATTGTATTTTGTGGGGAAATCTGCAGCCACCGATCAAATTGCATTTTGTGGGGATATCTGCCACCAATCTAATTCCATTTTGTGGGGATATCTGCCACCAATCTGATTGTATTTTGTGGGGAAATCTGCCGCCAATCTGATTACATTTTGTGGGGAAATCTTCCGCCAATCTGATTGTATTTTGTGAGGAAATCTGCCACCAATCAAATTGCATTTTTTGGGGATATCTGCCACCAATCTGATTGTATTTTGTTGGGAAATCTGCCACCAATCTGATAGCAATTTGTGGGGATATCTGCCACCAATCTATTTGCATTTTGTGGGGATATCTGCCACCAGTCTAATTGTATTTTGTGGGGAAATCTGCCACCAATCAAATTTCATTTTGTGGGGAAATCTGCCACCAATCTGATTGCATTTTGTGGGGATATCTGCTGCCAATCTATTTGCATTTTGTGGTGAAATCTGCTTCCAATCTAATTGCAATTTGTGGGGATATCTGCCGCCAATCTGATTGTATTTTGTGGGGAAATCTGCCACCAATCTAATTGCATTTTGTGGGGATATCTGCCGCCAACCTGATTGTATTTTTTGGAGTAATCTGCCACCAATCTCATAGCATTTTGTGGGGATATCTGCCGCCAACCTGATTGTATTTTTTGGGGTAATCTGCCACCAATCTCATAGCATTTTGTGGGGATATCTGCCGCCAATCTATTTGCATTTTGTGGGGAAATCTGCCGCCAATCTAATTGCATTTTGTGGGGATATCTGCCGCCAATCTGATTGTATTTTTTGGGTAATCTGCCACCAATCTAATTGCATTTTGTGGGGATATCTGCTGCCAATTTAAGTGCAATTTGTGGGGATATCTTTCACCAATCTATTTGCATTTTGTGGAGAAATCTGCCGCCAATCTAATTGCAATTTGTGGGGATATCTGCCGCCAATCTGATTGTATTTTGTGGGGAAATCTGCCACCAATCTAATTGCATTTTGTGGGGATATCTGCTGCCAATTTAATTGCAATTTGTGGGGATATCTTTCACCAATCTAATTGTATTTTGTGGGGAAATCTGGTCCAATCAAATTGCATTTTGTGGGAATATCTGCCGCCAATCTAATTGCATTTTGTGAGGATATCTGACGCCAATCTATTTGCATTTTGTGGGGATATCTGCCGCCAATCTATTTGCATTTTGTGGGGATATCTGCCACCAGTCTAATTGCATTTTGTGGGGAAATCTGCCACTAATCAAATTGCCTTTTGTGGGGAAATCTGCCGCCAATCTGATTGCATTGCATTTTGTGGGGATATCTGCCACCAATCTATTTGCATTTTGTTGGGAAATCTGCTGCCAATCTAATTGCAATTTGTGGGGATATCTGCCGCCAATCTGATTGTATTTTGTGGGGAAATCTGCCACCAATCTAATTGCATTTTGTGGGGATATCTGCCGCCAATCTGATTTTATTTTTTGGGTAATCTGCCACCAATCTGATTGCATTTTGTGGGGATATCTGCTGCCAATCTATTTGCATTTTGTGGGGATATCTGCCGCCAATCTATTTCCATTTTGTGGGGAAATTTGCCGCCAATCTAATTGCATTTTGTGGGGATATCTGCCGCCAATCTGACTGTATTTTGTGGGGAAATCTGCCACCAATCTAATTGCATTTTGTGGGGATATCTGCCGCCAATCTGATTGTATTTTTTTGGGGTAATCTGCCACCAATCTGATTGCATTTTGTGGGGATATCTGCTGCCAATCTATTTGCATTTTGTGAGGATATCTGCCGCCAATCTATTTCCATTTTGTGGGGAAATCTGCCGCCAATCTAATTGCATTTTGTGGGGATATCTGCCGCCAATCTGATTGTATTTTGTTGGGAAATCTGCCACCAATCTGATAGCATTTTGTGGGGAAATCTGCCGCCAATCTAATTGCATTTTGTGGGGATATCTACCGCCAATCTAACTGCATTTTGTGGATATATCTGCCACCAATCTGATTGTATTTTGTGGGGAAATCTGCCGCCAATCTGATTGCATTTGTGGGGAAATCTGCCGCCAATCTGATTGTCGGGAAATCTTCTGCCATTTGACTACTTGATAATTTATCATGAGGCATGTAACTACTTGAATATTTTATCTAAAATGTATCTGGTCAGACCTAATGTCTGTGAATAACACCGCTACTTATTTTGTGTTTTTTTTATTTTTTTTATTTTAAAGTCTGCCCATGACTCATCATGACCACGCCCATGTTCTAGTGCATGTTGACACTCATTTATTTTTGCTGTGATGCGCTGCGCGCGCCGCATGTGGCCATATCCCTATTGGAGACTGTCCTCAGAAGTGCTCACAATCTATTCCCTACCATAAAATCATGCAAAATTTCTAGAGTACATGTGTATGTGAGCCCAAAATGGGGGGGGGGGGGGAGGAGAGAGGATTGGGGGGGAGGAGGAGAAGAGGGGGGCGGGACCCAGGCTGAAAATTCCTTGGTGGGCCCTTAGTGTCCCAGTCCGACCCTGCACACAAGTCAGGGTTACCACATAGGCAACCACTGTAAATGCAGGGGGTAGATTAGACCTAACCCCACTCAGGATTAAGAAGTCGCTCAACGTACAAAAGCAGGTAACATCCCTCCACCAAGGGTGGACTGGTACAACATAGTATGGATACAGAGATGCCAAAAGAATGAAAGTATCTAAAAAGTTTAAAACTTGAAGAGGAAGTGGTGGACTCACCTCCTCCAAGCAGACACAAGATTTGCCAATAGTATTAAATAAAGCAAAATTATTTACATACTCCAGGGAACAAAGCAACGCATTTGGCAGGTATGACCCCCCCCCCCCCCCCCCATCATCAGGCAATAGATTGGAATAAGTACAATGCAGGTCTGTAGCTGTGCCAAGCGCCTCTGGGAGATGTGTTGCTTTGTTCCCTGGAGTATGTGAAACGCTTTGTTTTCTTCCCTCGAGTATGTAAATACATTTGCTTTATTTAAAACTACAGTGGGATGCGAATGTTTGAGCAACCTTGTTAATTGTCATGATTTTCCTGTATAAATTGTTGGTTGTTACAAAGCATCTCATTCAGGTTTGATGGCTTCTGAGCATGAACAGCTCTCTTTAACTCACACCACATATTTCCAATTATATTCAGGTCTGAAGACTAACATGGCCATTCCAGAACGTTGTACTGGTTCCTCTGCATGAATGCCTTAGTGGATTTTGAGCAGTGTTTAGGGTTGTTGTCTTGTTGAAAGATCCAGCCCCAGTGCAGCTTCAGCTATGTCACTGATTCCTGGACATTGGTCTCCAGAATCTGCTGATACTGAGTGGAATCCATGTGTCCCTCAACTTTGACAAAATTCCAAGTCCCCGCACTGGCCACACAGCCCCACAGCATGATGGAACCACCACCATATTTTACTGTAGGTAGCAGGTGTTTGTCTTGAAATTCTGTGTTGTTTTTCCTCCATGTACAACGCCCCTTGTTATGCCCAAATATTTCAATTTTAGTTTCAGCAGTCCACAGCATCTTATTCCAAAATGAAGCTGGCTTGCCCAAATGTGCTTTAGCATACCTCAAGTGGCTCTGTTTGTGCTGTGAGCAGAGAAAAGGATTCCTCTGCATACAGCATCTCCTTGTGTAAAGTGCGCCGAATGGTTGAACGATGCAGAATGATTCCATCTGCTGCAAGATGATGTTGTAGGTCTTTGGTGCTGGTCTGTGGGTTGACTCTCACTTTTCTCACCATTCATCGCTTCTGTTTATTTGAGATTTTTCTTGGTCTGCCACTTCGAGCCTTAACTTGAACTAAACCTTTGGTTTTCCATTTCCTCAATATGTTACTAGCTGTGGAAACAGACCTCTGAAATCTCTGAGACAGCTCTCTGTATCCTTCCCCTAAACCATGATGTTCAACAATCTGTGTCTTCACGTCATTTGAGAGTTGTTTTGAGACCCTTAAGTTGCTACTCTTCAAAGAAATTTAAAAGAGGAGGTAAACTTACAATTAACCCCCTTAAATACTCTTTCTTATAATTGGATGCATCTGTGTATGTAGGTGAGGGGTCACTGAGTTTACCAAGCCAATTTGAGTTCTAATAATTAGTTCTAAAGATTTTGGAATCAATAAAATGACAACAGTGCCCACATTTATGCACCGGCCTAATTTTGTTTAAACAATTATTGAGCAGTTTCTGTAAATGCAATAAACTTAATTTCACTTCTCAAATATCACTGTGTGTGTCTCCTATATGATATATTTAACTGACATTTTGTATCGTAACAACCAACGATTTATACAGGGAAATTATGACAATTACCAAGGTTGCCTAAACTTTCGCATCCCACTGTATTGGCATGTCTTGTGTCTGCTTGGAGGAGGTGAGCTAAAGACTCAAAAAGGAAAGTCCTGAAAGAGAAGGGGAACTTATCAACAGGAGTTTTTAAACAAGGTGCAATCGGAATGGCTGGGTTTAATGTAGATAAAAAATCCCAGTTTACAAAACTATGTACACAGTTAATATACTCTAGCAAAGACTCTGGGAAGATTTTAAAAAAAATCACTTGTATCGATGAGTATTAGCAGTCTGGGAATGCATTTCAATAGAGTTACATAAGCAGAGGGTCTTGTTCCTAAACTCCTAAAGGTGTAATATGAATTAACTTTGAAGGTCAATTTCCAAGTTCAATTTGAACAGCCTTATTTGTGGTGCTGAAAAAGCTTGTGAAGAGCTTGTAGGTCCATCCCCTTACTAATGGTAGACATTAAAATCTTAAAATGATGGATATCTTTTCCACTATCACTAATAATGATTAAGCAAGCTTGAAGCCTGGAAAGAACACTGCTATGAATATTAATTAAGTTCTTAAAGAGGGACTTTAACTAAGGATTCAATATCATCCCAATCAGTAGCTGAAACCCCTTTTCCCCACGAGAAATCTTTTTTATTATTATTAAAGAAAGCTTTATTAAAGCATAGAATAGAAATTGGATATACCAACAAACAAACAATGAACAATACAATATTCATAGAAAAATAAAAAAACAACAGGTTGAGCATATACATACAACTTAAGAAAAAGTACAAATCTGATCCACCTGGAAAATCGGGGACTAGAACCACCCTACTGAGATTCCAGGGATCAACTCAAATTTAAAGTCTAGTAAAGTCTGTAAGCTCACCAAACCTGTGTAAAAAGAAAGGCAAAAGGAAAAACAACAAAATAAGACAAACCATGTCATATCAAGTAGTATCAAATATGGGTCCTGATAACCAAGGGAGGGTTTAAGAGAAATAAAAAAAAGGAAGAATCCAAGGAATGTAAAATATCCATAGTAAGATAATCAAGTAGGCCCTTCATAATTGTCTATAGAGTTTCCAGTTTTTCCAGATAAGGTTGAATTTAGTTAGATTCTCTATACTAAGATAATACCATCTAACCATTAACATAATTATGTCCAATCTCTGAGCAACCAAAGAGATGTCAAGGGTAGAAGATTTTCATTGGAAGGAAATACTCCACTGGGCAGCTAGAAGCATATATCTATACAGAATGCGAAAAATACCAGGTACATTGTCATTGGGGATATATAAAAGAGCTTGAGAGGCCGACAGTGAAATCAGAAATCCAAAAACCTGGCAGGCCATAGTTTTCCATTTGTCCCAAAATTTAATGGCATTCCCAAAACATGTGTACCATCAGAACGACATCCACGAAAGCAGAGCGAAGACACAGAATAGTAGAATTTATGTAATTTGGCTGGGGTGTAATACCACCGAAAAAGGAGCTTAACAGCTGTGTCTTTAACAATATTAGATTTGACTACCTTAGAAATTGAGGCCCATGAAACTGACCAGTCTGATAAAGAAATCTGAATTCCCTATTCACGTTCCCAAGCTCTCATATATAGTTTCTCATCAGGGTTACGTCCAAGAAGTAATGCATGAAATAAGACCCATACATCTAGAAAACCCAAAATAAAGAGATTTAAACATTTTTAGTTCATTATTGGGAGGGAAAGGGAATTGGGAACAAATAAAATGTTGAATTTGACAATACCACAGTGTTTCACTAAGGGGGGCACCTCTACCAAATCTGAACACCGAAAAAGAAATGCATTTCCAAAGAAACCAAAATGTATTAGCTGAGGTTAACCCCCGTTCTCTCCACCAGGAGAATACCTGAGGACTATAAAAAGCAGGGGTAAAAAGAGGGTTCCCCAAAAAGGATAACCTAGAGGAAGGAAGGGACATCAAATCAAATTGAGGGGCTATAGACACCCAAAGTTTAGCTAGTGATGATACTATCGTGTTTTTACGAGAAAAGGAAGTTATGTCATGACCAGTTACCACTGTGATTAAAGAGGGCAAATAAAAAGAAAAAATTGACGATGATTCAAAAGGATAACAAAGAGGAGTAGTAGATTCTAGGCCCCAATCCAATATCTGTCTCAGTTTAGCTGCCAAGTAATAGTGCCAAACACTAGGAAGGCCCACTTCACCTGTAGCGGATGCTTGTACATTACATGAGACCTAACCCTGGCTGGTTTATTATTCCAAACAATCCTGTTCAGCTGAGATTGCAGGACCGATAGAGAGCGTTTCGTGAGAGTAATAGGAAGCAAGCAGAATAAATACAATAGCTTAGGTAGTATGATCATTTTACATGCCAAACATCTACCTAGCCATGAGACCTTATATGAGGACCAACTTTTTAAAAGTTGGGAAATCAGCTTCAGAGTAGAGGGAAAGTTCGCCTCATACAGGTCGCAGTATCGAGATGTAAGATAAACGCCAAGGTATTTAAATTTAGAAGTACATCAAGTAAAGTTAAAATTTGCTTCTAACAAGGTGTGTGGGAGAAGATTAACTGAGAGAGCAGCGGATTTGAGAAATCTTTACCTTTTCTCGAATAGATCATCAGGGTAGTTTGTATGGCTGATATTGTAGTGAAAACCCTCCCACAGTGTGATGTCATAACCTTGTTCCCATGGGCGTAACAATAGATCCTGCAAGGGATGCAGCCGCAGGGAGGGCCAGAAGCTGCAGGGGCCCCGTGGGGGGAAGAAGTTTATTTTCCCTGTCCTGAGAGATTGATAACTAAGAGAACAGAAAGAAAAAAACTTTCTGTTCTCTGCACAATTGTTCTAATAAGTGCATCTGCTCAGGCACCAATCAATAAGGAATCATACAAAGTTTTGTAGACAGAGATTTGTAGACAGTTCCTATTCAGTGTGCAGCCGGATCTTGTGTACAGCACTCGGCCCCCAACTTCTCTACCCCCCTCCAAGTGCTGTATACTGTAGTGATGCTGGACAAGTCTGCAGTCCCAGTTCTGCTCCATCAGAGATGGACAGAGTGAGTGTAATAAGCTGAGGCTGGGAGTATACTTGTCTGTAAGTTTTCTGTATGCGTTTCATGCACACCATGTGTGTCAGTATGTATGAAAACATGCACATTTTATCACAGACGCTAATGTAATTGATAGAGAAAATGCCTGCATTGCTTCACTGAATAACATCAGTTGTCAGTTCACCTGTGCAGAAAGCGAGGGGGGGAGGGGGCCCCATCCAAAGTTTTGCAGGGAGGCCTAGTGATTTCTAGTTATGCCCCTGCTTGATCATGACAGTTTGCTGTCTGTAAACCTTGTTGCCTTGTGGAAAGTAGTTCCTCTTTAAGAGCATCCAGTGCAAATTGCAGAGAGCAGGTGGATTGCATATGCCTGAGTGAATGCCCAACACTGCCAGTGTTGGCTCCCAGTTGAGAAACAAAGGTGATTTTTATATTGTTAATGGACAATTTTATGCTTATATTAACAATTCACAAAAATGGAGAAGCACCCATGCAAGAAGACATTTGTGTGCCTTAGCTCATGGTCACAGTACCTAGTGACCCAGTAACAAAAATTCCACAAAGCTGGCACCACCGAATGTAGTAAAAAAGCTGTTTATTCAAACGTCATTAAAATGACATTCAGTCAGTAATCAAAAAATGTAGCAATGGCGACAGCCCACTGTTTCGAACTTGACGTCCTTTGCAGGCGCGGAGCTAGGGGGGGTCGGGGCAGGTCAAGTGCCCCCGGGCGCCGGGTCCCTAAGGGCGCCCAGCTGAGCTGTTTTTTTTTTTTCTCTGCGGAGGGGAGCAGCGCAGAGAAGAGAAGAGGGAGAGCTATGAGGACGGTGGAGAAGGGGGCAATCTCCCCCCCTTCTCTCACCTTAGGGCTCTCCCTCCCTCGCTGTCCCCTCCGTTATTGTCCGGGTGTCTGGCGCAGCGGGCGGGACTTACCTCCATCTCGCTTCAGCGCCGCCCGGAAGTTCGGGTCCCGCAGCCGCTGCTCTGGTCTGGACTAGACCAGAGTAGCGGCAGATCAATCCGCGCTGCGACGAGACGGAGGTAAGCTCCGCCCGCCGCTGCCAGCACCCGGACATTAATGGAGGGGACAGCGAGGGAGGGAGAGCAGCTCTCCCTCTTCTCTGCGCTGCTCCCCTCCTGCTGGGGAGCTATGGAGGGGGACACCTGGCTACCTACTCTGGGCATATATACCCCTGGCTACATATACTGGGCATATATACCCCTGGCTACATATACTGGGCATATATACCCCTGGCTACATATACTGGGCATATATACCCCTGGCTACATATACTGGGCATATATACCCCTGGCTACATATACTGGGCATATATACCCCTGGCTACATATACTGGGCATATATACCCCCTGGCTACATGGATTGGGCATATATACCCCCTGGCTACATATACTGGGCATATATACCACTGCCTACATATACTGGGCATATATACCCCCTGACTACATATACTGGGCATATATACCCCTGGCTACATATACTGGGCATATATACCCCTGACTACATATACTGAGCATATATACCCCCTGGCTACCTACTCTGGGCATATATACCCCTGGCTACATATACTGGGCATATATACCCCTGGCTACATATACTGAGCATATCTACCCCCTGGCTACATATACTGGGCATATATACCCCTGGCTACATATACTGGGCATATATACCCCCTGGCTACATATACTGGGCATATATACCCCCTGGCTTCATGGACTGGGCATATATACCCCCTGGCTACATATACTGGGCATATATACCCCTGGCTACATATACTGGGCATATATACCCCCTGGCTACATATACTGGGCATATATACCCCTGGCTACATATACTGGGCATATATACCCCCTGGCTACATGGACTGGGCATATATACCCCCTGGCTACATATACTGGGCATATATACCCCTGGCTACATATACTGGGCATATATACCCCTGGCTACATATACTGGGCATATATACCCCTGGCTACATATACTGGGCATATATACCCCCTGGCTACATGGACTGGGCATAAATACCCCTGGCTACATATACTGGGCATATATACCCCTGGCTACATATACTGGGCATATATACCCCTGGCTACATATACTGGGCATATATACCCCCTGACTACATATACCGGGCATATATACCCCTGGCTACATATACTGGGCATATATACCCCCTGGCTACATATACTGGGCATATATACCCCTGGCTACATATACAGGGCATATATACCCCCTGGCTACATGGACTGGGCATATATACCCCCTGGCTACAAATACTGGGCATATATACCCCTGGCTACATATACTGGGCATATATACCCCCTGGCTACATATACTGGGCATATATACCCCTGGTTACATGTACTGGGCATATATACCCCCTGGCTACATGGACTGGGCATATATACCCCCTGGCTACATATACTGGGCATATATACCCCTGGCTACATATACTGGGCATATATACCCCTGTCTACATATACTGGGCATATATACCCCTGGCTACATATACTGGGCATATATACCCCCTGACTACATATACTGGGCATATATACCCCCTGACTACATATACTGGGCATATATACCCCTGGCTACATATACTGGGCATATATACCCCCTGGCTACATATACTGGGCATATATACCCCTGGCTACATATACTGGGCATATATACCCCTGGCTACATATACTGGGCATATATACCCCTGGCTACATATACTGGGCATATATACCCCTGGCTACATATACTAGGCATATATACCCCTGGCTACATATACTGGGCATATATACCCCTGGCTACATATACTGGGCATATATACCCCCTGACTACATATACTGGGCATATATACCCCTGGCTACATATACTGGGCATATATACCCCTGACTACATATACTGAGCATATATACCCCCTGGCTACCTACTCTGGGCATATATACCCCTGGCTACATATACTGGGCATATATACCCCTGGCTACATATACTGAGCATATATACTCCCTGGCTACATATACTGGGCATATATACCCCTGGCTACATATACTGGGCATATATACCCCCTGGCTACATATACTGGGCATATATACCCCCTGGCTTCATGGACTGGGCATATATACCCCCTGGCTACATATACTGGGCATATATACCCCTGGCTACATATACTGGGCATATATACCCCCTGGCTACATATACTGGGCATATATACCCCTGGCTACATATACTGGGCATATATACCCCCTGGCTACATGGACTGGGCATATATACCCCCTGGCTACATATACTGGGCATATATACCCCTGGCTACATATACTGGGCATATATACCCCTGGCTACATATACTGGGCATATATACCCCTGGCTACATATACTGGGCATATATACCCCCTGGCTACATGGACTGGGCATATATACCCCTGGCTACATATACTGGGCATATATACCCCTGGCTACATATACTGGGCATATATACCCCTGGCTACATATACTGGGCATATATACCCCCTGACTACATATACCGGGCATATATACCCCTGGCTACATATACTGGGCATATATACCCCCTGGCTACATATACTGGGCATATATACCCCTGGCTACATATACAGGGCATATATACCCCCTGGCTACATGGACTGGGCATATATACCCCCTGGCTACATATACTGGGCATATACACCCCTGGCTACATATACTGGGCATATATACCCCCTGGCTACATATACTCGGCATATATACCCCTGGCTACATATACTGGGCATATATACCCCCTGGCTACATATACTGGGCATATATACCCCCTGGCTACATATACTGGGCATATATAACCCTGGTTACATATACTGGGCATATATACCCCTGTCTAGATATACTGGGCATATATACCCCTGGCTACATATACTGGGCATATATACCCCCTGACTACATATACTGGGCATATATACCCCTGGCTACATATACTGGGCATATATACCCCCTGACTACATATACTGGGCATATATACCCCTGGCTACATATACTGGGCATATATACCCCTGGCTACATATACTGGGCATATATACCCCTGGCTACATATACAAGGCATATATACCCCTGGCTACATATACTGGGCATATATACCCCTGGCTACATATACTGGGCATATATACCCCCTGGCTACATGGACTGGGCATATATACCCCCTGGCTACATATACTGGGCATATATACCCCTGGCTACATATACTGGGCATATACACCCCTGGCTACATATACTGGGCATATATACCCCTGGCTACATATACTGGGCATATATACCCCCTAGCTACATATACTGGGCATATATACCCCTGGCTACATATACTGGGCATATATACCCCTGGCTACATATACTGGGCATATATACCCCCTGACTACATATACTGGGCATATACACCCCTGGCTACATATACTGGGCATATATACCCCCTGGCTACATATACTCGGCATATATACCCCTGGCTACATATACTGGGCATATATACCCCCTGGCTACATATACTGGGCATATATACCCCCTGGCTACATATACTGGGCATATATAACCCTGGTTACATATACTGGGCATATATACCCCTGTCTAGATATACTGGGCATATATACCCCTGGCTACATATACTGGGCATATATACCCCCTGACTACATATACTGGGCATATATACCCCTGGCTACATATACTGGGCATATATACCCCCTGACTACATATTCTGGGCATATATACCCCTGGCTACATATACTGGGCATATATACCCCTGGCTACATATACTGGGCATATATACCCCTGGCTACATATACAAGGCATATATACCCCTGGCTACATATACTGGGCATATATACCCCTGGCTACATATACTGGGCATATATACCATACCTGGCTACATATACTGGGCGTGGCTGGAGCGCGAACTACCCTGCCTGCCTACCCAAAGCTAAACCCACAGACAAATGGCGGAGATATGACGTGGTTCGGGTATTTATTTACCCGAACCACGTGACAGTTCGGCCAATCAGAGCGCGTTCGGGTCCGAACCACGTGACCCGTTCGGCCAATCACAGCGCTAGCCGAACGTTCGGGGAACGTTCGGCCATGCGCTCTTAGTTCGGCCATGTGGCCGAACGGTTTGGCCGAACACCATCAGGTGTTCGGCCGAACTCGAACATCACCCGAACAGGGTGATGTTCTGCAGAACCCGAACAGTGGCGAACACTGTTTGCCCAACACTAACCCCTGCCTACATATACTGGGCACATATACCCCTGGCTACCTGTTCTGTGGACATCTCTACCCCTGGCTACCTGTTCTGGGGACATCTATACCGCTGGCCACCTATTCTGGGGACATCTATACTGCTGGCCACCTATTCTGGGGACAACTATAGACCTGGGGCTACCTATTTTTGGGGAACCACGTCAGATTGAGTGTATTTTGGAGAACTGCTGTCAGGTGAGAGGTGTCTACCATATTAAGGGGCATTCTACCTATTTATGTGAAATGCTGTCTATTTATGTGACTCATGACTGCTGAATTTGTCTTGTTGGAGGCCTCATGGTTACTGAATTTGTCTTGTTGGGGGCCTCATGATTTGTTGGGGGCCTCAAGATCGCTGAATTTGTCTTGTTGGGGGCCTCATGATTGCTGAATTTGTCTTGTTGGGGGCCTCATGATTGCTAAATTTGTCTTGTTGTGGGCCTCATGATTGCTGAGTTGGTTATGTTGGGGGCCTCATGATTGCTGAATATGTCTTGATGGGGCGGGCTCATGATTGCTGAATTTGTCTTGGAACATGCTGGAAGGTACATACTGAGGGAGGGTGGGTGAGCGTGAGCCTGCTAACCTCCATATACATTTGGCTCCACCCATAACTACGCCCACATTTATTATGTGACCACGCCCCTTTTTGGCGCGGCACGACCTTGACTTTGGGGGGCGCATTAATAGTCTTTGTCCCCAGGCGCTGAAAACCCTAGCTACGCCTCTGGTCCTTTGTCAAGCCATACTGCTATCACTAATCATAAAACACACCTCCTTTAAATAGTGGTCAGTTACACAATCAACCAATGAGTTTGAAATCTTAACAACCAATGGAAATACCTGACAGGGGGTGAGGACCTGATGGGGAACTGCTCTAAATCATGTGATCCATGGTAGACCAATAGGAACGCAGATCGCGTGAACGCAATACGCATGCGGACAAAAATACGCATAAAAATACGCATAAAAACTTCCGGTACGTAAAAATGATGTCAACGCGTGCCGTACGCGTAAAAATTTACGCATGCGTCACCGGATGCGTACATTTACCAATACCATATCATAGGTGTCCCCTCAGTGTGGCCGGTTAAAAATTTCCGAAAGCCTCTCAAAAAAGCATAAGTCTGATCATAAATGAAAAGACATGAGAAGGCCACATCAAAAAGAAAACAGCCGGCACACACTGTGGAGAGCACCGAAACAAGGAAAGGGGAGGGGGGGAAGGGGAGGGGAAGACGGCCTCACCACAGATCATCAAAAATAAAAATAAAAACATCAGGAAAAAATAACAACCCCTGACGGCATCGCCACCAGTTTACAAAGACAGAAACATGAACTATAGGCCAACAGGATCAAGGCCAACAATACTGAAGCATCAAAAGCTAGTACAGAATTAAATACAAAAACTCAAATCATAATCTCGATTCAAACCCCCTCGACCCATAACCCCCAGGCGTTCAATCCACCAAGCTTCTCTACGTGCTAATTCTTGTTTGCGGTTCAATTTTCCTCGCCAATCAGGGGGAACACTATCAATCACTTGGACTCTCATTTGTGAAATGTTATGTCGTGCTTCTGTAAAATGACTGGATACTGTCTGGGTAGAATCCTTGTTACGGATGGCAGTCTTGTGACCCAACATCCTAACTTTAAGAGGTTTAGTCGTCATCCCAACATACCCAAGACCACATGGGCATACAATTAAGTAGTGGGATGTGAGTGTCAAAAACACCCTCTAGTGAAAAGATACAGGAGACAAAAGTGGGAGCCCAATGGTGTAGTATGTCAAAAACAATGGAACGTAATAAAAGTAAGACATTACTCACAAAGGTGGGTTGCAGGGGGGCAACCGACCACAGGAAGCAGGTGGAGACAACAAACCCGACTCCACTCGGGGTGGTCCCTAGGGACCTGGATGCGGTCGCTCACCTTGGTAAAAGAAAGGGGACAGATATCCGCAGTGGTCGAAGCCACATGTGGTCTGTACCCACCTCTCAGACGGGTGAGGTAAGGGGGTATGATTGCACAATAAGGGTATAAGAGGCGCCCTGGTGTAATAAAAGCATCTAAAAGCAGTTTAAAAACGGAAAATAAATTTGAGGTAGCTTACCTCAGTGACAAAAAAATCTTTGTATTTTACAAAGGTTTTTATTAGTAGCACATGCAACGCGTTTCGCGGGTCAGAACCCGCTTCCTCAGGCCAATAACAGTATCTAAAAGCTGTAGGCACTGTTATTGGCCTAAGGAAGCGGGCTCTGACCCGCGAAACGCGTTGCCTGTGCTACTAATAAAAACCTTTGTAAAATACAAAGATTTTTTCGTCACTGAGGTAAGCTACCTCAAATTTATTTTCCATTTTTAAACTGCTTTTAGATGCTTTTATTACACCAGGGCGCCTCTTATACCCTTATTATACAATTAAGTAAACTACATAATTTGAGTCACAAGAGTACCGTCCCCTAACAACAAATCTTGTACCTTTAGAAGAGTGAGTAAAAGTACCGCCCTTAGTAATATCACTGCATAGATGACAATTAACCACTTAACGACCGCCTAACGCCCATAGGCGTCGGTGGGTCGTTAGTCGTATAGCATGGAAACGGCCGCTCGATCGAGCGGCCTTTCCATGCTAGTTCACGGAGACTGTCTCCGTGAACAGTGTGCGAGCCGCCGATCGCGGCTCGCACGCATAATGTAAACATCCGGGGAAGAAATCCCCGCTGTTTACATCACACGGCGCTGCTGCGCAGCAGCGCCGTGACGTAGATCGGCGATCCCCGGCCTCTGATTGGCCAGGGATCACCGGCATCTGATAGGCAGAAGCCTATCCTATCCAGCGCAGGATGGAACTCCGTCCTGCTCCGCTCACAGGATAAGGGAGAGGGAGGGAAAGCCGGGGAGGGCGGAAAGCGCTGTGGAGGGGGGCTTTGAAGAGCACCCCCCCGGAAAGTGCGGGCAGCCGGCGGCGATCAGACCCCCCCAGCAGGACATCCCCCTAGTGGGGAAAAAAGGGGGGAAGTCTGATCGCCCTGGCTATTTCCTGATCGGTGCTGCAGGCTGGAGAGTCCACGCAGCACCGATCAGAAGAAAATCATGTGGTCCTTAAGTGGCAGGTATAGGTACCTTTCCTAGCATTATCAGGAGGCCTGTCCCTTGATACCCGGTGGTGAAAAACCTTATCCCTAACAGTAGGGGCTCTCTTAAAAGACAAGAGAGGAGGGTAGCGGAACTCAGGAATACGCGGAAAAGCCCCTTGTAAAAGGTGCCAATGTTTACGAATGGCCTTGCCTATAGCTTATATAGACCATATTAATAACAATAATGAAAATTTAAAATTTACGTGCAATTATAGTACTAACCAAATAGAGTACCTAGATTTAATTATTTCCAACGACAATGGCAATGTGAGGACCCACACATTCTTCAAGCCCACTGATCGCAACAGCTACATTCACAAAGACAGTTGCCATCATGAGTTGTGGCTAAAGTCAGTACCTAAAAGTGAACTCCTCAGAGTGTATAGAAACTGCACCCATCCTGAAGATTTTCGGAAGGAAGCGGATATACTGACAGCTAGATTTGTAGAAAAGGGATACACAAAGGAGGAGATTGATCATATTAGGCTGGAAATTGAGAAGAAAGATAGAAAGGAGATCATTCACAAACAGCCAATGGAGAGAGATAATGGGAGAGAAGTCTCCATGATCACAGATTACAGTACACAGCATTGGGAAATAAAAAGGATTTTAAAGAGACACTGGCATGTATTGATGGCAGACCCTGAAATGGCTGATATTTTACCAGAAAATCCTACTGTCACCTATAGGAGAGCTCCGAACTTGAAAGATATTGTCACTAGAAGCGCAATAGATATACCCACACAGGCTTCCGGACGTCTTGTAGACGTCTTGTCTATAAATGTGGCAGTTGTTATGCATGCAGACACTGTACCACAGTTGCACGGAAAACCACTTCCTTTTACAATAACACAAGTGGGGAAAAATTTGAGATAAGGTCCTTTTTGAACTGTGAATCTAAGATGGTGGTGTATCTCCTTGAGTGCCCTTGTGGCTTACAATATGTCGGTTTGACCACGAGGGCACTCAGGGAGAGATTGTACGAATATGTTAACAACATCAGGAAGGGTTATATGGACCATTCAGTTTCGGCGCACTTTAAGGCGTATCACGACTGCAATCCTAGGGGTCTTATATATTCGGCCATAGATCAGATCACAAGAAAGTGGAGGGGTAATAATCAGGATAGGGATCTAGCAAGAGCAGAGATGAATTGGATTATTAAGTTAAATTGTATGTCTCCGAGTGGTCTTAATATAGATTTTAATCTTAATTGTTTTTTAGCTAATTCATGAATTGCATGGAAACATTCGTTTGTCTTATGGAAGGTGGGACTATTCATCATTTATAACTTTTATCTTTGATTGTACACTGTACACTGAATGCATTTATTTTTTATATGTTTAGAGATGTCATATTCCCATTTCCCATTTAGGAATAATATTAGTAGTAACAGATGTGGAGATTTGAACAGATGGAAGAATCTTTGAATATGTAAATTTCTTTGGGATTAGGTGCAATACTTTGGATGGACAGTAGATGGTGCTATAATAGAAGTGAAAGATGGACACTTGTTCTTTGAATCTAATGCTATTTTGCTCTTAGATATACTTTTTATATTATGTATTTTATGATTAGGATTTATGAGTGTAATTATTGGTATTTTACGTATTTTATATTTTATATTGTATTTTGATTATGAAATAATGACTGGGATGCCGCTGCTGTTACAAGCAAGGTTGCACACATATGAGCTTAAGACGTGCATTTCCTTATGTCTATGCGACGTCTTCTTTTTCGCATATATTCCGCATAGTGGCATTGACAATTTGCCACGGCTGTATGTAACTTTATGTCTATGCGACACTTCGCATAAAAATACTGGTGGAACGTATATGCGTTCCAATCACGTAACCCGGATCCAGTATGGCCGCCGACCGGAAGTGCTCTTCAGAGCGCTCGGCGCTCCGACAGGTGACAGCAGCCGCACCCAGGAGAGGTAACTACGATATTTTATCTATATATATGTGCCCTAGCCTGCTCGCTCTCGTATCCCCTGATGACGGCAAAAGGCCGAAACTAGTTGGGACGAGAGTGGGCTGGACACTGCTGATCGTATTCCTAATAGTTCTGAGTACCACAAGGGTGGGAAGCGAAGAAGCCAGAGGGGGTCCTATATTGGCATGGGACCCTCCTGATGTAAGTTATGTGTTATCTTTTTCATTGATGTTCCTTGCATGGTGAAATAAAAGCTGATATATCCACTGAGGGAAACATCTCTTCTGCTTCTCTGTTTTGTGCACTGAGTCACATAGGAGCAGAGCAGATGTGCAAGAGCTATCCCTGGAGGTGGATTGGAGTGCTTATTACCAACTGAGCCCCTGGCGCTGTGACACTGAATAACTTGCCTATAGCTTCACTACTAGTATTAAAGGTAGACACAAATAGCATATGATGTTGTTTTGGTTGTCTCTTACCCCGTCTACGTTTGTTGGATCGGATGTCAGAAGGATATCCTCTTGCTCTAAATTTAGATTTAAGGGCCTCTTGTTCCTCTCGTTTGATGGGATCGGAGACAATTCTCGAAACACGGGTCATCTGGCCAGAGGGAATAGCATTCTTAATACCAATCGGATGAAAACTATTAAAATGTAAAAGTGAATTTCAGTGGAGAACTGCTCTAAATCATGTGATCCATGGTAGACCAATAGGAACGCAGATCGCGTGAACGCAATACGTATGCGGACAAAAATACGGCGAGTGGACCTGGATCTACATGCCAAAACTCTGGTTGAGTATTGTCGCAATAAGAAGATCCCTCGAGCTGTACGCTCTACGATCTATCCAATGTTGTTTCCTAATGATGCGGACTTTTGTTCCACGTGGGAGCGCATATGGAATAAAGCATCATTTGATGCCATGACGTGTACAGTAGCTCGGATACAGAAAGAATTACCCTCTATTGACGACAAGATTAATATCATTGGTGAGCAATTGAAAAATATCCTACCCCCTGATGAATTTCAGACTTACGTTGGTGACCTGAATAAGAGGATGGAGACCTACAGGAAGACCGGTGAAGATCTTAAGAGATCCAAATATCACAGAGATCTGGCTGATTATGCCACAGGATATGTTTATGCCTGGCAGAGACCGGTGGTTCCAGTCAGAAACAGACGACCTGGTAAACCTTTAAAACCCAGACCCAAGGGCTCTCGTCCAGTCACCTCTGAGGTTAATTCCTCCTCCAGTGATTTTTTACCGTCATCCCGGGATGCGTCCCCGATGGCCCGGGAGGGCGGAGACGCAGGGGCGGTAGAAGGTACCAATGTAGGAAACGCCAGGGGACAAATGACTTTACGGCAGAGGAAAGATCCGAAAGTCCGACGTTAGTCGTTAACATCTCAAGTCATCCTTTGACGGCTGTGGAAGAACGGGTCCTTAACTATGGACTATCCTTCAGCCCAACCAATTCATCTGATTTTTTTCTGATCGATCAGGAACTGGTTCGTTTTTTTTGGAACTTAAGCATTTTTTCGATTCAAATCCCTTTGTAGGTGCAAACTCAGGGACTACTGAAGATATTAACACACTTTCTCTTTCAGGGACTGGCTTACGAAATAAGAGTAGTTTCTTACCCCCGAGTCATCCTGTCATTGACACCTTTATTGACGGTTAACCACCCTGGCGTTCTGATTAAATCGCCAGGGTGGCTGCGGGAGGGTTTTTTTTAAATAAAAAAAAAACTATTTCATGCAGCCAACTGAAAGTTGGCTGCATGAAAGCCCACTAGAGGGCGCTCCGGAGGCGATCTTCCGATCGCCTCCGGCGCCCAGAATAAACAAGGAAGGCCGCAATGAGCGGCCTTCCTTGTTTTGCTTATATCGTCGCCATAGCGACGAGCGGAGTGACGTCATCGACGTCAGCCGACGTCCTGACGTCAGCCGCCTCCGATCCAGCCCTTAGCGCTGGCCGGAACTTTTTGTTCCGGCTGCGCAGGGCTCAGGCGGCTAGGGGGGCCCTCTTTCGCCGCTGCTCGCGGCGAATCGCCGCAGAGCGGCGGCGATCAGGCAGCACACGCGGCTGGCAAAGTGCCGGCTGCGTGTGCTGCACTTTATTTGATAAAAATCGTCCCAGCAGGGCCTGAGCGGCAGCCTCCGGCGGTGATGGACGAGCTGAGCTCGTCCAGACCGCTCAGGAGGTTAAGGAAGAAGTTAATCTCATTGAATCACAGTATGACTCTAGAATGGTTAATTTCAATCTAACTAAAGTTGAGCATCAGGCGTTGTTTCAATTGGGGCAACGCACTGAAATAACTATCCGCCCCGCTGATAAAGGCGGGGCAGTCGTTGTATTGGACACTGAGTATTACGAACAAGAGATACTTTCACAGTTATCCCAGCAGGATATTTATATGCGAGTTGATGAGGATCCATTATGTCAGATTCAGTCTCGTATTAAATGCATATTAGAAAAAGCTAAAACTAATGGTCTTATTGATGATGCTTTATATGCTTTTCTCCAACAGGACAGGCCAAAGACTCCCTCATTTTACACTCTTCCTAAGATACATAAGAACCCACGCCAGCCACCGGGGTGACCCATTGTGGCTGGCGTGGGTTCTGTGTTTGTGCCGCTAGCACAATATGTCGATCGTATCCTACAACCTATTGTGGTTTCTGTGGATTCATATATCAGGGAGACCAGCATGTTCCTCGACAGGCTTCACTCTGTTGGTGAGCTTGGTGGGGGAGCATTGCTTGTCACCCTTGATGTAGAGAGCCTCTACACCTCCATCCCACACGATGGAGGAGTAGCGGCGGTAGAGTGGTACCAGATGCAACAGTCAGATTTATCCAGTGCATAACGTCATTTCATTATTGAATTATTGAATGTTATTTTGAGATTTAACTATTGTTCCTTTCAGGGTTCTTTCTATATACAACAACGGGGGACTGCCATGGGGTTGAATGTGGCCCCTTCCTATGCTGGTTTATTTATGGGTTTATATGAAGAAAGTTTTGTTTATACTCACCCACTTTTCTGCCAGCATGCCAAGTGCTGGTGGTGTTATATAGACGATATTTTTTGTTTGTGGGAGGGGCCACATTTGACCCTAATGGAGTTTATTGTTTCTCTTCATTCCAAGTGTCCAGCTATCAGATTCACTGAGCATAGCAGTAAGGAGGGGGCTGTGTTCCTTGATACCCGGATAACCTGTTCATTGGTTAAGGTAGAGTAAACTCTATATGTGAAACCCACTGATAGAAATTCACTTTTACATTTTAATAGTTTTCATCCGATTGGTATTAAGAATGCTATTCCCTCTGGCCAGATGACCCGTGTTTCGAGAATTGTCTCCGATCCCATCAAACGAGAGGAAAAACAAGAGACCCTTAAATCTAAATTTAGAGCAAGAGGATATCCTTCTGACATCCTATCCAACAAACGTAGATGGGGTAAGAGACAACCAAAACAACATCATATGCCATTTGTGTCTACCTTTAATACTAGTAGTGAAGCTATAGGCAAGGCCATTTGTAAACATTGGCACCTTTTACAAGGGGCTTTTCCGCGTATTCCTGAGTTCCGCTACCCTCCTCTCTTGTCTTTTAAGAGAGCCCCTACTGTTAGGGATAAGGTTTTTCACCACCGGGTATCAAGGGACAGGCCTCCTGATAATGCTAGGAAAGGTACCTATCCTTGCCTTAATTGTCATCTATGCAGTGATATTACTAAGGGCGGTACTTTTACTCACCCTTCTAAAGGTACAAGATTTGTTGTTAGGGGACGGTACTCTTGTGACTCGAATTATGTAGTTTACTTAATTGTATGCCCATGTGGTCTTGGGTATGTTGGGATGACGAATAAACCTCTTAAAGTAAGGATGTTGGGTCACAAGACTGCCATCCGTAACAAGGATTCTACCCAGACAGTATCCAGTCATTTTACAGAAGCACGACATAACATTTCACAGATGAGAGTCCAAGTGATTGATAGTGTTCCCCCTGATTGGCGAGGAAAATTGAACCGCAAACAAGAATTAGCACGTAGAGAAGCTTGGTGGATTAAATGCCTGGGGGTTATGGGTCGAGGGGGTTTGAATCGAGATTATGATTTGAGTTTTTGTATTTAATTTTGTACTAGCTTTTGATGCTTCAGTATTGTTGGCCTTGATCATGTTGGCCTATTGTTCATGTTTCTGTTTTGTAAACTGGTGGCGATGCCGTCAGGGGTTGTTATTTTTTCCTGATGTTTTTATTTTTATTTTTGTTTTTTGATGATCTATGATGAGGCTGTCTTCCCCTCCCCTTCCCCCTCTCCCCTTTCCTTGTTTAGGTGCTCTCCACAGTGTGTGCCGGCTGTTTTCTTTTTGATGTGGCCTTCTCATGTCTTTTCATTTATGATCAGACTTATGCTTTTTTGAGAGGCTTTCGGAAATTTTTAACCGTCACTATCTAGCTGGGGGGCTCCTGTCACTATCTAAGTGGGGGGCACCTGTCACTATCTAACTGGGGGGCACCTGTCACTATCTAGCTGGGGGGGCTCCTGTCACTATCTAACTGGGGGGGGGGCTCCTGTCACTATCTAACTAGGGGGGCACCTGTCACTATCTAGCTGGGGGGCACCTGTCGTCTATCTAGCTGGGGGGACACCTGTCACTATCTAGCTGGGGGGGCACCTGTCACTATCTAGCTGGGGGGGCTCCTGTCACTATCTAGCTGGGGGGACACCTGTCACTATCTAGCTGGGGGACACACCTGTCACTATCTAGCTGGGGGGGACACCTGTCACTATCTAGCTGGGGGGGACACCTGTCACTATCTAGCTGGGGGGACACCTGTCACTATCTAGCTGGGGGGGCACCTGTCACTATCTAGCTGGGGGGGCACCTGTCACTATCTAGCTGGGGGGACACCTGTCACTATCTAGCTGGGGGACACCTGTCACTATCTAGCTGGTGGGCACCTGTCACTATCTAGCTGGGGGGGCTCCTGTCACTATCTAACTGGGGAGGCTCCTGTCACTATCTAACTGGGGGGGCTCCTGTCACTATCTTGCTGGGGGGACACCTGTCACTAGCTGGGAGGGCACCTGTCACTATCTAGCTGGGGGGACACCTGTCACTAGCTGGGAGGGCACCTGTCACTATCTAGCTGGGGGGGGGCACCTTTCACTATCTAGCTGGGGGGACACCTGTCACTAGCTGGGAGGGCACCTGTCACTATCTAGCTGGGAGGGCACCTGTCACTATCTAGCTGGGGGGGGCACCTGTCACTATCTAGCTGGGGGGACACCTGTCACTATCTAGCTGGGGGGGACACCTGTCACTATCTAGCTGGGGGGGACACCTGTCACTATCTAGCTGGGGGGACACCTGTCACTATCTATCACTACCTCAACTGGGGGGGACACCAGTCACCTGGCATTTCAGCCCACACATCATCCCCAATCCGGCCCAAAACACTATTGCTAGGCACAGCAGCCAGTAGAGGAGAATTCAGAAGCCAGGTGAGAGGTGTCTACCATATTAAAGGGGCATTCTGCTTATTTATGTGAAATGCTGTCTATTTATGTGCCTCATGATTGCTGAATTTGTCTTGTTGGGGGCCTCATGATTTTTTGGGGGCTTCATGATTGCTAAATTTGTCTTGTTGGTGGCCTCATGATTTGTTGGGGGCCTCATGATTTGTTGGGGGCCTCATAATTGCTGAATTTGTCTTGTTGGGGGTCACATGATTGTGAACTGTGAGACTATGGAAAAGCTGAATCGTCATCATGAGACAATAGCATTAAACCTACTTTTTTAGCTTTTTAAAACGGAAAATAAAACTGGTAGGTTCTAAAAAAAACCACATTTTTCAGGAGTAGGATGGATGAAATTGTTTATCTTCACAGTTTATTTTCAACTTAGATTTTCCATAATTTTCATGTAGGAGTTAAAACGTTTGTATGTAGTTTAAATTGCTGTTGCCACTTTGCGATAGATAAGTGACTTTTGGGTTGCAGTTTGGACACTCGGCCTCCAAAAGGTTCACCACCACTGTCCTAATCTAATGTCCCACATTGCTAAGTTCATGTAAATTTGTCTCCACCCGTGGTCCATGGCCACACCCATTGGTACGCACAACGGAACCCTCGTGTTTTCTGGCGCGCGTAACTTCACCATTATTTTAAACTGCATTTTGTAAAAAGTGCTGCCAATCCAATTGTCTTTTAATTGCATTTTTTTTCGGGGGGGGGGGGGGGGTGGTCTGCGGCTCTAGCAAGAACCTTCGGCCCTCCACAATGGGGTCTGAAAAAAAAATGGCCCTCCATGCCCATGAAGTTGGACAGCACTGCCCTAAACCATGGTGGTGAACAATCGTTGTCTTCACGTCATTTGAAGTTGTTTTGAGACCCCCATGTTGCTACTCTTCAGAGAAAATTAAGAGGAGGGAAACTTACAATTGACTCCCTTAAATACTCTTCCTCATAATTGGATTCACCTGTGTATGTAGATCAGGGTTGACTGAGCTTACCAAGCCAATTTGATTTCCAATAATTAGTTCTAAAGGTGTTGGAATCAATAAAATGACAACAGTGCCCACATTTATGCACCTGCCTAATTTTGTTTAAACAATTATTGCGCATTTTTTGTAAATCCAATAAACTTCATTTCACTTCTCAAATATTACTGTGTGTGACTCCTATATGATATATTTAACTGACTTTTTTTTATCGTAACAACCAACGATTTATACAGGAAAATCATGATGATTAACAAAGTTGCCCAAACATTTGCATCCCACTGTACATTTATTTACATTGGCAGAGCATTTAGGGAAAGCTCTAGCTACTTTAACCGCTCCCTAAACGCTCCAAAAAAGCGATCTAGTGGGTTCCAGCCCTCAGAAGTGTCCAAAACAGAAGCAGAACATAATCTAGTTATATGTATGCTTGGCACTGTATACATGTTTATCTTATCATGTCACATTGTCAGTTTAGGTACCCTTTAAGTTCCTTCCACACGGTTGACTTTTTTATTGCTGTTTTTACATCTCGGTTCCTCAGTGTGTATATAAAAGGATTTAAGAGTGGAGTGAGAATAGAGTATACAAGAGCAAGGAATTTATCATTCTGGCCACCAGAGGGTCTTATGTACACAGTAAGAGCTGCACCAAAGAACAAACTAGACACTATAAGATGAGAAGAGCAGGTAGAGAAGACTTTTTGCTTGCTCTCCGCCCCTTTCATTTTTGAGATGATGACCAAAATGTGAATATAAAAAGTTATGATACTGATAACTGGAAAAATTACTGCAAGAATAGCTGCTAGAATTGTGGTTAATTTACTCATGAGAGGATCAGAACAAGCCAAGTTCTGAAGTGGAGCCACATCACAGAGAAAATGGTTGATCTGATTTGGACCACAGAACTTCATCTGAGCCGTGTAACTAGAAGTCACAGAAGAAAGTGCAAAACCACCAATCCACGGAGCCACAGCTAGCTCTGTACAGAGTCTTTTTGTCATAATTGCTGAATAGTGCAAAGGTTTGCTGATAGCCAAATCCCTGTCAAAGGTCATTACCAATAATAAATAGCATTCTGTCATCCCCGAGCCATTGAAAACAAACAATTGTGTAAAACATCCAAGTACAGATATTTTCTTATTTTCTGAAATTAAAATGTATAAAAGTTTAGGCACTGTGGCGGTCACAAACAGGATTTCAAGAACAGCAAATGTGCTGATGAAAAAATACATTGGAGTTTGAAGCAAGGGTTCAGTTTTTACTAAGATGATAATAGCAATATTTCCTGTAGTGCAAATCATGTATGCTAGTAAAATAAACACAAACAATAATATCTGCAATTGTTTTAAGTTTGAAAAGGCAACTAAAATAAATTCCTGCACTGTGGTCTGGTTGACATCTCTTTTTATGTATGACTTGAATACCTGTGAATGAAATACAAAGAACTTTCATTAAAGATTATCGTGTTTTATAGTGACACGCCAGTGTGGTGACACTGACATTTCCAAGGTACATAAAGACATACATTTTCTCTTGTAATTCACATTGCTCGCAGGTTTAAAGGCGTGCATGGAAAAGAGGCATGTTTTAATTCGGGCAGTGGAATTGCCATTATAAAAATCAGGGTTGCCACCTAATTTCTATTTTTTTTATAGACAAGCGGCTCAAAAAATCTGGACACTCAAAATTTTGCATGGATGGGGCGGAGTCAGTAGTGCACTTTAACCACTTCACATCCAGGCTTTGTTTCCCACTTATAGACCAGAGAAGTTTTTACAGTTTAGCTATGTCTTTATTTAATCAGAAATAACTTTATCCCTACTTATGATACAGAAATGAAATATACAGTATATTGTTTTTTTTCAAGACAAACTGGGCTTTCATTGTATGCCATTTTTTCCCTCGAACAATTTTGTTTTCTATGAGTTTTAATGGGAAAACAAGGAAAAAAATAGAAAAAACACACTATTTCTCAGTTTTACCAATTCCAGTTTAAAAATAAAAAATTGCTACTGTAGATAAGAAAACACAAATTTTGTTTGGCTATTCTTACCGCTTATCACAAAACTTAGATTATGTTCCTGTCACAATTAATGGTGAATATATTTGATTCTGAAATAATGCTACAGTGTGTATTTTTCAATATGAACTGAGAAAATAAAAGTATTTTTAATGGTAAAAATCAATCTCATTAGCTCTGGAAACATATATTCCCGTTCACCAATTAGTGCTGCGTCAGATAGTGCCAGAAATGTGCACAGGAGCAAGCCCAATCCTGCACAGCACTGCTTCTGCTACAAGACGTAGATTTACTGACTCGTGGCTTAGATGAAGTCACAGAGGACGTAGATATACTGTAGTGGTGGATAAAGTGGTTGAAGGAGTTTTGACTGGGGCTGAACTGTGGGCATGGTCACCTTTTCTTCCACTTCAACCAAAATAATGGCCGCAGAAGGCTATTCATACCTATCTGCCATTATCAATTGGCAGTTCCTTTCAAACCATGTATTAAAAAATATATAGAAAAACCAAAATAATGGCTCCATAGATTCTCACATTGCACATTCTACTATGGTAACTTACAGCCAGTAGGATTACATGCAATAGAAGTTTCTCTTATTTATGATATAATCGTCGCTAGTGAATAAATAATAAAACAATAATAAATAGGACTTAACCAGCTGAGCGGTCTGGACGAGCTCAGCTCGTCCAACACCGCCAGCGGCTGCCGCTCAGGCCCTGCTGGGCCGATTTTAATGAAATAAAAAGCAGCACACGCAGCCGGCACTTTGCCAGCCGCGTGTGCTGCCTGATCGCCGCCGCTCTGCGGCGATTCGCCGCGAGCAGCGGCGAAAGAGGGTCCCCCCAGCCGCCTGAGCCCAGCGTAGCCGGAACAAAAAGTTCCGGCCAGCGCTAAGGGCTGGATCGGAGGCGGCTGACGTCACGACGTCGGCTGACGTCGATGACGTCACTCCGCTCGTCGCTATGGCGACGATATAAGCAAAACAAGGAAGGCCGCTCATTGCGGCCTTCCTTGTTTATTCTGGGCGCCGGAGGCGATCGGAAGATCGCCTCCGGAGCGCCCTCTAGTGGGCTTTCATGCAGCCAACTTTCAGTTGGCTGCATGAAATAGTTTTTTTTTTATTTAAAAAAAACCCTCCCGCAGCCACCCTGGCGATTTAATCAGAACGCCAGGGTGGTTAATATATATTGTCCGCAATTAATAATTAAATAATACATTAATGATTGCTACACAATAATACTTTTTTACATACTTGTAGTAAACAATTACCGAAGTGCCTAGGTGAGTACAGGAGTAGTGAACATAACAATTACAAGGTGCTGTGCTTGTGTGCAAAAGATAGCGTGCTGTGCTTGTGTGCAAAAGATAGCGTGCTGTGCTTGTGTGCAAAAGATAGCGTGTTATAAGGTGCTGGGTGATATAAGTGGACACAGAGCTGTCAACAAGTAAAGTAAAGTGCTTGAGCTGAGGAGGAAGTAAGGAGACATAGCTTCGTGGGGAAAGTTAGAGACTGTGGAATGCTGTTAGACAAGCTATGCATATGCATACCTATGCTGGGCACTCAAAGATGGTTCCAATTGTGGTTGTAGAGCAGGCCTAGGCAAAGTTTAAGAGGCCCAGGCAGCCGGCTGCTGACCAAGTGCCGCATTCTTTTTTTTTATCTCCCTCCCTCCCTGCAGAGTTGCAAGCGGCAATATAAGAGTGAGTAGCACTCAACTAATCGCCACCTCCAGCTTTGGGTCTCCATGGCAACAAGGCATCAGGTGACACACCATCAGGATGTGCCAATAGGCTGTAGTTTGCCCAGAGCTGTTGTATGGTATATCAGGAAGACTTAATATTTGGAGAATCATAGACTCAGACATTAGGAAGAAGATAGGTATTGTTAACCTCCCTGGTGGTATGATTACTTTCAGAATTTTTTCTCTCAAGCTTTTAGACCCTACAAATCAAACCGCTAGATAGATCTGCGACAGCCCTGCACATTACTCACCTCCCATGGATCCAGCTTGGGGTTACTGCTCTGAGCTACAGATTTCTGTCCCGAGCCTGACTCGGGGTTACTGCTAAGAAGGTTAAGAGATGTGGGGAGAACCACTGACACAGCCCTAACAAAAATATAACTGCAAAGCCAATTGTAGAAAATCGGTAATCATACTAATCATTACTTTTGTAAGTAATTGTACTTTTTGGACAGTAAATGATCAGATTAAAGGAATAGAGATAATAAAATACTCTATTTCAATATTGTTGTTGTGATTCAACCTAGGGCATCTCAGGTAAAGTATAACAGTTTAGGGAATCAAACTGACTTAAAGGGGTTCTGTAGATCAGAAAAAAAAACCACAAAAACTGACACTTACCGGGGACTTCTATCGCCCCTTTGCAGCTATCATGTCCTGCGCTGTCCTCCTACAATCCTCTATTCCCCACCACCGGTCCCGGTACAATTGATCCAGATGATCAACTGCGGATGCATGGCCGTGGCACGTGCTTACTCCCGCTGCATCATCGGGAGCCTGTGCAGTATGCTCCCAGAGATGCAAGCGGGAGCGAGCATTATTCGTCTTGTTAGACAAATAAAAGACCTGTGCCAGCGGCGGGGAATGGAGGATCATAGGAGGACGGCGCGGGACGTGACAGCAGCAGGGGGCCAACAGAAGCCCCAGGTAAGTGTCAGTTTTTGTGTTATTTTTTTTTAGTATCTACAGAACCCCTTTTAAAGAGGAACTTTAGCAGAAAGGGGAAAAAACTGAGTCAATCCATTGCAAAGTGAGACATTAAAGATAAACCCTACCCAAAAATTTAACTTCATCCCAATCAGTAGCTGATACCCGCTTTCCCACAAGAAATCTTTACCTTTTCTCAAATGGATCATCAGAGGGCTCTGTATGGCTGATAGTATGGTGAAACTCCGCCCACAGTGTGATGTCAGTGCCTCACAGCACTAAGGTGCAGGCATCACACTGTGGGAGCCTTGTTATACTGTGATAATATAATTGTTTCCAACTGCCAAAGAAGCAAGCAGCAGCTACTTCCACTGACATCACTTGCCAGCAGTACAAATGTCATCGTATGATACATTTCAGAGTGTAAATCAGGGAGGGGAAAGATTTTACAATGGGCAAACACTGACTAAATCATTTACACATAATTATTGTAAAAATTAGTCACTTTTTTCATTACGCTATTTTCCCTGGGCTTCCTCTTTAAAGAATAAAAGCGAGATCAAGAAATTATTGATATTTGCCAAGTAATTTATTGTTTTATCCACAATCACCCTGCACATAATCATATTTTCTACTCGCAGACATGAAAAAAAAAAGACAGCACCAACTGCCATAATCTATAACCACACCCCCAACAATGTAATAGGCTGAAAGGCCTATCTTTTATATATGCACAGAGGGAAATACTGGTTGCTAATTATGTATTATGTTACTATGACCGTAATTGTGATTAAGATGTACATGTTATCTTACTATGACCGTAATTGTGAGAAATTAAGATGTAGACGTGTATGTTACTATGACCGTAATTGTGATTAAGATGTACATGTTATGTTACTATGACCGTAATTGTGAGAAATTAAGATGTAGACGTGTATGTTACTATGACCGTAATTGTGATTAAGATGTACATGTTATGTTACTATGACTGTAATTGTAAGAAATTAAGATGTAGACGTGTATGTTACTATGACCGTAATTGTGAGAAAAATTACGGGAAATTTTGCATAATTCTAATTAGCAGATTACAATAATCACTACTAGTGAGACATGAATGCTGCTATATTTATCTCCTTTAAAACTTTGTCAGTTGCTTGGCTGTCCTGGTGATCTTTTGGCTTCAGCAGTGCCTGAGTAACACACTGGAAACAAACATAAGGTTACTGTGGTCAAACTTAAAGGACCACTAGCATGAAAAAAAAAATTCATATGTATAAAATGTGCATTTGTTCCAGATGCACTATTAATGTATTCTTTTCTACATCACTGTCACTTACAATAGGTTGTAAAAAGTTGACAGACCTTACAGATTTTTTTACTAGTCTATCTCCCCGGGGAGGGAGGATTTTCAGGGCTTTCTTTATCCTCAAAAACACTTACAGAATGGCAGTTACTCAGTTCAACTGCCAAAATAGCATTCAAGCAAGTAGGAAGGCTGACCAGCATGTTTGTTTAGATGCTTCACACAAAGTGGTTTTGTAAGAAATAAGAATAAAGGGAATACTGAGAACCCCCCATGAGGAGATGGACTAGTCCAAAGCCTTTCGGATTTGTACTACTTGCTGTAACTGAAAGCAACATAGGACAAAAGTAATTTATATTGCATTTATATTATTTATAAATAATATAAAATTATTTATAAATAATTTATAGTGCTTTCTTTTTTCAAGTCTGATCTATTTCTGCTTATACTATTAATGCCATGCAACCAAAAGTTATAATAATGATGCTTTATGAGACTTAATGCGTTTATGGCTTAATATATACTGTACATGTGTATGTTACTAAATGAAATAGGAATTTCAGAGATAACAGTAGTAATACAGTAAAACTTTGGATTGAGAGCAACTTGGTTTAAAAGCGCTTTGCAATTCAAGCAAAAATCTTTGGGAAATTTTGACTTGATATGCAAGCAAAAAAAAAATGTATACATGTGTCACATCATCACAACTGAGCCAATAGTTCTTCTCCCTTTGGTGCTTAATCTGAATGTAGAGACTGTACAAAGTCACATTTCCATGAAATCCCCAAAAGTAACTGTCATTGGATAAGTATCTTGTTAAAGAGACACTGAAGCGAGAATAATTCTCGCTTCAGAGCTCATAGTTAGCAGAGGCACGTGTGCCCCTGCTAAAACGCCGCTATCCCGCGGCTAAACGGGGGTCCCTTCACCCCCAACCCCCCCCCGCAAAATCAACGACCAAGTTGGTCGTAGATTTTGCTGCTCCTAGAGGCAGGGCTAACGGCTGCAGCCCTGCCTCTCAGCGCCATCTATTAGTGGCGCATCGTCGCCTCTCCCCCGCCCCTCTCAGTGAAGGAAGGCTGAGAGGGGCGGGGGAGAGGCGGAGATACGCGCTGACAGATGCGCGTGGGGCAGGGCTGCGGCGGTTAGCCCTGCCTCAATCAGGAAGAGATCCCCGGCTGCACGGAGGGGATTTCGGGGGGTAAGGGACCCCCGTTTAGCCGCGGGATAGCGGCGTTTTAGCAGGGGCACACATGCCCCTGCTAACTATGAGCTCTGAAGCGAGATTTATTCTCGCTTCAGAGTCTCTTTAAAGCCACACACAAAAAAGGTTGGGGTGAGCCAGCAGAGGGCAATGATTCTGTTAGTTATAGTGAAAGTTTTGTTTACATTTTTATTTTATACTGTTTTACTATAACTGTTTTTGGCTTGTGGAACTAATCAAATGGGTTCCCATTAATTCTTATGCGGAAATTCGCTTTGATATACAGTAAGGCCTAGTGCACACCAAAAAACGCTAGCAGATCCGCAAAATGCTAGCAGATTTTGAAATGCTTTTTTCTTCTTTTTCTGCAGCGTTTCAGCTAGCATTTTGCGGTTTTGTGTAGCGGTTTTGGTGTAGTAGATTTCATGTATTGTTACAGTAAAGCTGTTACTGAACAGCTACTGTAACAAAAAACGCCTGGCAAACCGCTCTGAAGTGCCGTTTTTCAGAGTGGTTTGCGGTTTTCTTATACTTAACATTGAGGCAGAAACGCATCCGCAATCTAAAATCTGCAGCAGCCCGGGAGTATGCGTTTCTGCAAAACGCCTCCCGCTCTGGTGTGCACCAGCCCATTGAAATACATTACCCTAGCGGATCCGCACCCGCAAGCAGATCGCAAACCGCAGCGGAAACGCTCCGGTGTGCACTAGGCCTAAGAGTGCTTTGGATTACAAGCATGATTCTGGAACAAATTATGCTAGCAAACCAAGGTTCCACTGTATTAGTGATGAGCTTCAATTTGACATAGTAGTAATATGGTATTGACATTTGCAATTACAATGTGACATCATGAGGGAAAATAAGATAGCAGCAGCGCTTCCTCAATAGTATTCCTCCACCAGTAAGGCAATTACCCTCATAGAGTGATCGTTACATGTAAAGTAGGTGAGTTGCACAGTAGCATATATGCCTGTGGGGCATTACATAGGCTCCCCTCTCGCCTTCTCTGGCACTCATCGAGTCCCAGATAGATGGCCAAATGGTTCAGTTTCCCAAATGCAGTTATCATAGAAAGCTTCACTTGTTAGTGTTTCTTCATTAACCCTCCTGGCGGTATAAAAAAATCCACCAGGAGGGAGCGCAGCAGTTTTTTAAAAAAAAAAAAAATTCCTATATCATGTAGCGAGCCCAGGGCTCGCTACATGATAGCCGCTGCTCATCCGCATCCCCCCGCCCTCTTCGATCGCCTTCGGCAATCTCCGATCAGGAAATCCCGTTCAAAGGACGGGATTTCCTGCAGGGCTTCCCCCGTCGCCATGGCGACAGGGCGGGATGACGTCGGGACGTCATTGGGAGTCCCGGGCCACCCCTCGGCGCTGCCTGGCACTGATTGGCCAGGCAGCGCACGGAGTCTGGGGGGGGGGGGGCGTGTGGCGCGACGGATAGCGGTGATCGTGCGCGGGGCGGCGGCGATCAGTGTGCTGGCGCAGGTAGCAAAGTGCTAGCTGCGTCCAGCAAAAAAAAAATAATCAAATCGGCCCAGCAGGGCCTGAGCGGCACCCTCCGGCGGCTTACCCCGAACTACGTTCGGGGTTACCGCCAAGGAGGTTAAACCTTAAAGTGAACCTCTGGACTAAAAATCTACTCAGCAGCACTGAAAAGGCTTGGTGTTTCTGTAACAGTTTCACAGCATCTGAACTTTGTTTTTCTTACCAAAGCATCATTTTTAGCTGAATTTTTAGCTAAGCTCCACCCATCAAAGAAAAAAAGCCCCGGCTTTTTTTCCCTGATGCTGTGCAGAGCATGATGGGATTTCCTATGTTGTTATTCACGTTGCCTAGCAACTGGGAGAGGTGCTCAGGACACAGGACAGGACTCCCTGTCACCTCCTTTCAACCAAAAAGATGGCTGCCATCATGCAATCAAACACTTGCCTGTTCTTTTAAAACAGTGTGGGTAAGAGATTATATTACCTATCTATTTTAATTAACATAACTAATGTAACTTAATGACAGTATGTTTGTTTAGGCTGGAGTTCCTCTTTAAGGCATGAAGCAAAAGCCTCTCATTGCGCAGTATAGTTAAAACACTAAAAACTTTTTATTTGAAATTCACACTCACATGGTATTGCAGGATTAAACAGCTTTTGGAAATATTACAGCGGGTTCCACCCCGCACGGTCTCCCGGTCTGACCGCCGCGTTATGTCCACCGTGCTGCAAGTTTTTTCCCCGGCTGCTCTACCCACATGTCATCCTGTTGCCTCATTAGGTGTTACGGTGTGTCGTCACTGTCTCGGCAAGACTCCTCCCTACCAGTTTTGTCATTCAATGACTCTTTCACCGTGACTCATTCCATAGGAATGAGTCATAGGGAATGACGAAACTGGTAGGGAGGAGTCTTGCCGAGATAGTGAATTTTAAATAAAAAGTTTTCAGTGTTTTACTATACTGCCCAATGAGAAGTTTTTGCTTCATACCGTAAGGTTTAATGAAGAAACACTAACAAGCAAAGCTTTTTATAACTGTGTTTGGGAAACTGAACCATCTATCTGTGACTCAAGGAGTGTCAGAGAAGGCGAGGAGCGCCTATGTAATGCCCAACAGGTGTATATGCTACTGTTAATAATAAAAATTCCAATATAAATTTACCATGTATATATATATATATATATATATATATATATATATATATATATATATATATATACTAGCCGACCCGCAGCGCAGCATACGGCGCATAAGAGTAGGGATGGTCGGAATGCCAATTTCCGATTCCGCGGTAAATCCGCATTCCGTCATGTACCGATTACCGATTCCGCCTTCCGCTACCAATTTCCGCATTCTAATGCGGAATTTCCGCCGGAAATCGCGGAAATTCCGCCCGACTTTGACATAGATTTTCTCAAAAACTTTAAGGTCTTTTTGAAAACTTTTTTTTGCATCTTGTTCAGAAGATTCTGTTTAATAAACCCTAAAAATTTGGTGTTTCTAGGACTTACGGTGGCTTTGCTATTAACTGCTAAAGTCGGCAGATTTTTACTGTAATATAAAATGCAGAAAATAGGCAGATGCAGATTTTCTGCATTTTACATTACAGTAAAAATCCACCGACTTTAATGGTTAATAACAAAGCCCCCTTAAGTCCTAGAAACACCAAATTTTCAGGGTTTATTAAACCGAATCTTGTGAACAAGATGCAAAAAAAAGTTTTCAAAAAGACCTTATAGTTTTTGAGAAAATCGAGGTTAAAGTCGGGTGGAATTTCCGCGATTTCCGGCGGAAATTTCCGCGATATCCGGCGGAAATCCGCCTACGGCACTTACATTACCGATTTCCGCATTCCGATGCGGAAATGCAATTTCCGATCGGAATTTCGGAAATTGCATTTCCGCGGAATCCGAATGAGCATCCCTACATAAGAGGGTAGAGGGCAGGAAGGGGGTATTGGGCACAGTGGCGGGGAGGGGGGTTGGACCCCCCTCAACTGGGTCCCCCATGTGTGCTTTACCTCCAGCTTAAGCTCAGCAGGAACCCCCCCCTCACCTGGGTCCCCCATGTGCACTCCCCCTCCTGCTTAAGCTCAGCAGGAACCCCCCCCTTCACCTGGGTCCCCCATGTGCACTCCCCCTCCAGCTTAAGCTCAGCAGGAACCCCCCCTCACCTGGGTCCCCCATGTGTGCTTCCCCTCCTGTTTAAGCACAGTAGCAGCCGCCACTATTAGTAAGAGGCGGAAATGACTCACCTCTTCCGTGTTCCATCGTGCGTTCCACTGTCGTCACTTCCTGCGATGCCACACACTGTATTGGTGTAATTTGCCTTTTTAAAACCGAAGGAAATCTGCAATAATTCAGCTATAAGTGAACATTTGTGGCTACCCACAATGCACTGCTACTAAATATGCAAATAATTCCTTTTCCCCCTTAGTAAGCCAAGCGAGCATCCAGAGCCGCTGGTGTATAGCAAGCATATAGCTTTAAATTTTACACAGTCATATCAAACCCACATGTAGACCGCCTGTTTCAGACTTTTGGCCCTCATCAGTCCATGGCAAGGATTGATACGGCTGTATGAGATTGGGCTTGGACCAGTACAACAGAGTATCCAAGCAGCTCAGGGTGACCCAAACCACTCGGAATGTATAGGGGGATAAAAGGGACCAAAAAGACCTCCTACTAAAAAAAGCAAAGCTTGGTGTAATTTGCCTTCCTAAAACAGAAGCAAATCTGCAATAATTCAGCTATAAGTGAACATTTGTGGTTACCCACAATGCACTGCTACTGCTATGCAAATGATCCCTCTTTGCCCTTGGTTTGATACGACACTACTTCTTCTTGCTTGGACCAGCCCCTTCTTGCTTGGACCGGCCCTGGGGGCAGGGCGCTACTTCTTCTTCTTGCTTGAAGGTTGAGGCACTTACTCTATTATATATATAGATATCTACATAAGAACCCGGGGTTAATACTGGCTATGCAATTAATCAATTTCTGAACCTCTTTAACAAGATTCATGTGGGAGAGTCTGATGGAAATGAATGCTATGATACCATTTTTCTCCATTGATTATGACAAGTGATCATTAGGCATTAGTGTATGATATGTAGACCAAAAAAATGTGTTACATGTTTGTAGCATGAAACCTTCTTAGATTAGCATTTAAAGCCCAAATATTTAAAGGGGCACTATGGTCAAAACGTATGCTGTTCCATTATCCCCACATCAATTATTTAATATGGACATCGTACATTTCACCATAGAGTTTGTGTTTAAAAAGTACCCCTAAAACTAATTCTGCCCTTCTACAGAGCTGAGCTGCCATCATTTCCATGCTCTAAAGGTGGCAATACATCAGGCGACTTGGCAGCCGATCAACTATCCATTTCAATAATTATAATTGAATTGGATGAAAATCCCAGTCCCGAAATTGGTCACATAGTTGATCACGCATGCTGTAAGATGTTGGGCCAACTTGCTTGATCTGGTGCGCAGTGGTAACATTGCGCAATTTTGGGATGATCGACAGAGGCAACGAAACCCCTGGCGCTGCACCCCCCCAATGTTAAGTGTCCCACTGGTGCCCTGTGCATGTTGTACATTACCTTTCCGCGGTCTCCGCTTGTCCTCCACAGCTCCGGGTGCATTCCGCATTACATACATGCATGCCCCAAGTGGTTTCCTAGTAAGGGTGCGCGTATGACGTCAGAGGTCATACACACGGCCACGTTACTAGGCAGCCACATGGCACGCATGTATAAATAATTGAGTGCGCCCAGAGCTAGCTGGGACAAGTGGAGGTTGCAGATAGGTAATGTATAACATGCACGGGGCACCAGGAGGAAACTTAACATTAAGGAGAAACCGCCAGAGCGGCGACACGGTTGAATGCGGCATCACAAGGCTGATTCCAGATCAATTTCAGCATGAAATTGATTGGGAATCGGCCTGCAGTGTATGGGCTGCTGACAGATCTCTCTCTTATCAGATTTGATTAAGAAAGAGATATGTCTCTTGTTCGACTCTGCCTATCATTGCGATGTATGACTACCATAAGTGTCAGACTGCACTGCTTTCAGACACTCTAACGGCTGATTATAACGAGGCCAGCTGGCACACACTTTTATTTTCACATGTAACTAGCTAAATAAATAAACAGGCTGCTAAGTAAGTAACTTTTTAGCAGCCTGTTTGTTTATTTAAGTGGCTAGTTAACATATGAAAAGCAACAGTAAACAAGTAGTAGAAGGCAGCACCCAACCATCCAGATACGAAGTGCTTTTGGTCGTTGTGCCTCTGCCTCCAGGAACAGCAAGCAGAATTTCCAAGAGAAGAGACCCAGCACCGTCTTCAAGTGTATTTCAAGCTCTTTATTTTTTAAAGCATCAACAGCATTAAAAAGGGCAAGTCTATGCATATACTTTAAATATATGCTTTATATAATATAAAATATATGCTTTAAAAAATAAAGAGCTTGAAATACATTTGAAGACGGTGCTGGGTCTCTTCTCTTGGAAATTATGAAAAGCAATCGCATGGGGCTCTGTAGTGTATGAGTTATCAATTAGCTTTGTAGAGTGTCTGTTAGCAGAGCAGTCCAACACTTTCTTATCAGGGATATCTGATCTAATTACGCAGCTCAGCTGTGTAGAGGAGGAGTAGAGGGTTGCTAGGAAATATTTTTTTAATATGAACTCTATGGTGAAATGTATGCTGTCCATATTAAACAACTGATGTGGGGATAATGGAATAGCATAATTTTCACCATAGTGCCCCCTAAGATAATTTCTACTTACTAGAACATTTTCATCCATATCCCAGGCTGAAAATAGCATTGTGAGAAGATAAATAACATAAGATTTCTGTGTGAAATAACATAAAGATTACTGGGGATGTTAACCAGCTGAGCGGTCTGGACGAGCTCAGCTCGTCCAACACCGCCAGCGGCTGCCGCTCAGGCCCTGCTGGGCCGATTTTAATGAAATAAAAAGCAGCACACGCAGCCGGCACTTTGCCAGCCGCGTGTGCTGCCTGATCGCCGCCGCTCTGCGGCGATTCGCCGCGAGCAGCGGCGAAAGAGGGCCCCCCTAGCCGCCTGAGCCCTGCGCAGCCGGAACAAAAAGTTCCGGCCAGCGCTAAGGGCTGGATCGGAGGCGGCTGACGTCAGGACGTCGGCTGACGTCGATGACGTCACTCCGCTCGTCGCTATGGCGACGATATAAGCAAAACAAGGAAGGCCGCTCATTGCGGCCTTCCTTGTTTATTCTGGGCGCCGGAGGCGATCGGAAGATCGCCTCCGGAGCGCCCTCTAGTGGGCTTTCATGCAGCCAACTTTCAGTTGGCTGCATGAAATAGTTTTTTTTTTATTTAAAAAAAACCCTCCCGCAGCCACCCTGGCGATTTAATCAGAACGCCAGGGTGGTTAAATGAAGAGATGTATTTATATACAGTATGCTGATACAGGCTGTGAATGTGAAAACAAATTCTGAAGGTCCCTGTCGTATTATTATTACACACAGGGACCAATTTCACATAATCGCAAACTGTTTATTCCCACTTGAAACAAAGCTCTATGCAAATGCAAATAAAAAAGGATATGATATCTGGCCATTTTGTAATGAATTCCATTTTCCTTCCAATTTGCATTTGGAGATGATTTTTTTTAACCTTCCTGGCGGTAAGCCCGAGCTGAGCTCAGGCTATGCCGTGCAGGAGGATTTCTCAGGCATTGCTGGGCCGATTTGCATAATATTTTTTTTTGTACATGCAACTAGTACTTTGCTAGCTGCAGGTACTGCCCAATCAGCGCCGCTGCGCGCCGATTCGCTGCTACCCGCCCACCGCCCCCCCCAGACCCCATGCGCTGCCTGACCAATCAGTGCCAGGCAGCGCTGAGGGGTGGATCGGGACTCCCTTTGACGTCACGACGTCGGTGACATCATCCCGCCCGTCGCCATGGGGGAACGGGTTCAGAACGGGATTTCCAGACGGGCTTGATCGCCGGAGGCAAACGAAGAGTGTGGGGGGATGTCATGTAGCTAGCGCTAGGCTAGCTACATAATTAAAAAAAAAATAGTGCTGCGCTGCCCCCTGGTGGTTTTAATTGACTTGATTCAAATTTCCCTTTCAAGAATAAATAGTAACTGTACACATTCTGGTAAACAGAATCTCTGGTTTGGTGTCGATTAGACTGAATTCAAATTTCAATCAATGAATATTATTAATTATCATTATTCCAGTGGTACGGTTTCAACATGCACCCAGATGTCCCACCATGTCCCACCATGGTGTAGGACACAATGTGTGGATTATTGGCACACCCGGATGCTAGCTGAACCAGAAGTGCTGGAATAAAGATTATAATTGATTGTGCGGATTTAGTACATGTATATTGCTGTGCACACAAGGCAGCACGGGGGAGGGGAGTTTTAGATGGGGCACTGAGGTTTGTTCCCTGGTTCATGACATGCCTCTGTGTCCCCTATGCGCCGTTCTCTGCACCGTCCCCATGCACTGCTGTCATCCCCCCCCCCCCCCCCAATTTACAGCATGTAGCTTGTAAGCAATCTCAAGAGGAAGAGGCATGCCTTGCAGGAGAGGCAATCCCCGCTGCTCTCCACCGCTCCTGAGACCCGCACTGCTCCACATTCACTTTTGTGATCTCTGGGTCATGATGCTGGAAGTAGAGAGATATCTCTCTCTCTCACCATGAAGGGAGGCAGGGGAGAGGCAGGGGGAGTGGCCAGGGAGAGAGAGCTGCCCAATGGCAGCTCTGGAACGCCTGCAGGAACGCCCCTAGTGGGCGTTTTGAGCAGGGAATCCCTCCCCCCTTTATCCTCCGAGAGACAAATATTGTCAATAATTTTGGGGGGCTATAGAGCGGCAATGGGGGGACAAAGAGGCATGTCATGAGTCAGAGAACATGCCTCTGTGTCCCATCTGCCCCCCGGCACATGCCTCGGGTTCTTTTTAAAAGCTAGGTTTTGAAAGCACATTTGAATGTAGGGGTATGCCTGTTAGGATGAGGGACGTGGTAGTGAGAGCAGATAGTAGGAACAGCTCTGCAGAAATGCAGAGCCATGGGGGTGAGGCAAGTGGACCTGCATACATGGATGCCTTCCTAGAAACCTCTGTATGTTAGCTCCAGCAAACATTGTCAAATCAGCCTCCTCCTCTGAGAAAATGACAGAGGAAAACCCCTCTGCACCTAGAGGCAACCAGCAAGAGAAATAAAGGTGGTGGGAAGCCTCAGAACCAAGCCTTAATGTAGAACTATATCAAGCTCCTGGTCCTCATTTTAAAGCAATCCATAGCTGAGGACTTTGCTTTCCTCTCTCAATCAGTGCAATCCTCAATATCTAATATGGAGGACAGACTGGCCCCACAGAGGACAGAGTTCAGGACCTCACTCGAGCATAACAAAATTGTAGATCTCTTTAGCTGCAGCAGTGTCTAAATCACACCAGAAACAAGCATGCAGCTAACCTTGTCAGATTTGAGAAAAATGTCAGAAACACCTGATCTGCTGCACGCTTGTTCAAGGTCTATGGCTAAAATGTATTAGAGGCAGAAGATCAGCAGGATAGCCAGACATCTGATATTGCTTAAAATGAAATAAATACGGCAGCCTCCATAGCCCCCTTACTCCAGGTTTCCTTCAAACAAATCAGATTAAAGATAATTGATATGAAGGATCAGGGCAGGCTCCAAAACCTCAAAATACAAGGTACCGACAAACTCATTACCAACAATCAATTAAAGCCTCATTTGGCAAAATTATTAAAAGCTGTCGATCCTCACCTACCAGATAATGAAATACCAAAGTATCTGTCTAATTCTTGTCCTAGGTACACTCTTGTGACACTAGCATTCTATCATGTGAAAGAATCAATCTTTCAGGCCATGCAAAATCCTGCTCAATCACCAAATCCAGGTTTCCCCTCAAACTGCTTATCAACAAGGTGGGCTCAATTTATGGCATCACTGATAAGGAAGGAAGTTTATATCTTTAAAAAATGGAAAGTGAAAACAGATTCCACTGTACCCAATGCAAAGTCATCTGCCTTGTTTGCTAAAATACTCCCCAAATGGCACACAAAAACAAGGTAGCCCAGGAACAATGTTCTTTTTCCTTTTCTCATTGACCCTTTCCATTTGCCGATGCCTATATGAATCAGAGAAACTTCCTACCCCCTGAGATCAAGTGCATGGATCACTAAAGGTACACTATTGCAGTGCACGTTTTCATAATTATGACGCAAAATTGTACTACATAATGATCAGAATATTTGTAATTCAGAATTTTGTTTTGTAATTTCGTGTTAAATAATAATTTCATGTTTCATTAATTATTCCGGAATTTATAAGAATTATGAAAGTTATAGAAATCGTAATTTCTTGTTTTACACAAAATTATGGAAATTATGGGTAACATGAAATCATAATTGTGTTTTAAACAAAATTACAGAAATTAGGGGTAACATGATTTTAATTGTGTGTTCTACACTGAAATTTTAGTAATTACGGAAGCATTGTCATAAATACACAAAATTATTTTGCATAATTTTTCATGATTACAATTTTCCAATTACAATTTCATGAAATTGTAATTGCACATTATGATCGCCACTGATCTAAAACCTTAGCTACATTAAATCTCAGCTTTGTTAACCTTAGCGGGCATTTTTCCTTCCTACTATGGCTGTGCTCACACCTCTCTCATGTACAAGAGTCCTCTAAAGCACTTCTGACTCACAATATGTTCATCATTATGTGCATGTGCAAGAACAACCATGACATTACAGGCTGTGTCTGTGGGCACTTCCAACTCATTCAATGCTAAAATCCTAAGGGTGGGTATTGTCTCACATCGTGGTAGTGTATAAACTGGGTGCACTTTTATGTGATGGATTGGTACAGGGCTTGTGTGCCTATTCTTGCCAAAAGCATCCATGGAATAAGCATTAGGGGAGCCCAGTGAGGTGTCATGTCCCTATAACTTATTTTAGTCGGGTAGGTGTCTTACTTTTTCTAGGTTTCATATTTTGCCAATAAACAAACCGCACAATTGACAAAAACAGCGTTTTATAGGTATTTAATACCACAATATTTACATTGTGAAACATACTATAACGTGACTGAGGCAATATGCTGTCAATTTCTTGCCAAATTGGTTGCCACCATAAAGTGAACACGAAGTGCAACACAGATACTAGACTCTGTGCATCTGCCTGCAGTCAGCACTAGAGATGTCGCGAACCTCCGATTTTCGGAACCTTCACGGAAGGTTCGGTTCGCATAAAAGTTCGCGAACCGCAATAGACTTCAATGGGGAGGCGGACTTTGAAAACTAGAAACATGTCTGCTGGCCAGAAAAGTGATGGAAAAGATGTTTCAAGGTGTCTAACACCTGAGATCTTTCAGTGACTACAAGAGGGGGGAAAAAAATTCAAAAATACCTTATAGTTTTTGAGAAAATCTATTTTAAAGTAACTCCTTCTGACCGTGGGAAAATTAAGCGCCCGCCAACTTTAGCAGTTAATAGCAAAGCCGCTTTAAAAGCTAGAAACCCCAAACTTGCAGAAAATGTTAAGAAGAACAGTGGGAATAAGAGGAACACATTTTTTTCAAAAAAGACCTTATAGTTTTTGAGAAAATCAATTTTAAAGTTTCAATGTAAATTCTCCTTTTGACCGTGGGAAAATAAACCCCCGCTGACTTTAATGGTTAATTGCAAAGCCCCTTTAAAAGCTAGCAACACCAAAATTACTGGGAATGTTAAAAAGAATAGTTGGAACAAGAGGAACATTTTTTTTTTCAAAAAGACCTTATAGTTTTTGAGAAAATCGATTTTAAAGTAAAAAAAAAAGAGTTGATTCATAAAAAAAGAACCGATTCATTAAAAAGTTCCGGCTCATTCATGAGCTGTTAGCATAGCAGAGATTGGCCTCAATTCATCAACAGGTGTTCGTTAATCTATGCAGTGTCGTTATATTGCCGCATGCGCAGTTTATCGAGTTTGTGAAGCATTCATCAAACATTTTCCGCTTCACAACCGCCTGCGTTATTTTTCCGCAGCCATTCGGTAACAGTTCGCTAACCCTTCGCTAACTCTTCGGTATTTAATGTGCTCTGTGATATTTTACCGAAGTGAAGGGTGGAACGTGTTGCAGTCTGGGTAATATAGGCAGGCTTAAAGCAGCACGTGAGGAGGAGGAGGAGGAGACGACCATTATAATGGCTACGGGGAGGAAAGCCAGCGTGTTTTTTTTCAGCAGCGTAGCCATAACTCTCCTATCCCTCCCGCGGTTTTAAGCCACCCTCCCTCCATGTACATTTGTACCCTGGGGATATTCCACTTTCCCCTGCGTTACTAATATGTTTATACTGACATCAGCCGCCCTCCTCTCCTTTAATGCAGCGTTACAGTGCCTTGCATGCTGCGATCCCCTTCTACACGGCTACCCCTGTTCACCGTCGCTTGCATCCATAGAAAATTACTGTCCATCTAGCCGCTGCACTCCATTTAGCCGTGCCCCGAAACTGTACCTTGACTGTGCTGCACGTGGTGGAGGAGCCTGTGCGGCTGACGCTTAAGAGATGGACGGTATTTTTCAGTGGATGCAAGCGACGGAGTACAGGGTGGGAGAGGTGGCCGTGGAGAAAGGGGGATCGCAGCATGCGAGGCACTTTGTAACGCTGCATTAAGGGTGATGAGGGCAGTGGTGGGGGGGTTGGAAGCATGAGGGGTTGTGATGAGGGCACATGTGAAATGGGGGGGGGGTATATGAAGCAAGCGTGGGGCTTTCTTTCCGTTACACTCTGACAGGAATAACGACAGAGCAGTGAAGGAGATAACTAATCCTAAATGTAACGCTAAACCACGCCCACTTTCTTTTTCATGAATTGCACTTTCTTCCGTTTTAGCGAATTGTTACCGAATCGTTAACGAATGTTTGCTAACAGCTGTAGATAACTTTGATGAATCCTGAAATGAAGTTAACAAATTCGGTATTTTACCAAACTGTTGTTAACAAATTTGCTAAGTGTTGATGAATCGAGGCCAATGTGTCCTCGGAAGGACGTGAAGCTGCTGGCTCCCACTGCTGTCTCTCCCCACCTGCCTGCACCTGTCAACCCCCACCTAGACTGGCAACCAGCGCACCCATGGGTGCACTGGGTGCCAGCCTAGGTGGGGGTTCACAGGTGCAGGCAGGCAGGTGGGGAGAGACTGTGGGAGCTAGCAGCTATGCGTCCAAAAGGACTTTTGGACGCATTCTCTGCTATGTGGGTGGGGGGCTTTGGAGATCTTTAATCAACTTAATAGAAGATCGCAACATAAGAGGATACAGTTTGTTGGATCCTTTACCGAGGATATTGCCGTGGGAATTTTTTTTTTTAAAGGTACAGGTAAGTATTTCTGGTTAATTAAGAAAATTAAAGGACTTTTTCGTGGTTGTGTTTTTATTTCATTTAACCCTTTGTGGAAATGGGTAGGGGTACTTTGTACCTCTATACTCATTTCTCCTGGGAGGAGGTGGGCATCTGGGGTCCCCTTCTTAAAGGGGACTCCCAGATGCCACCACGAACCCCCCCCGGTAGTCGTCGCCCCCACCTCCTCCCGGGGCACCGGAGGTGGGGAAGAGCCCCTTGTCCATGGGCTCCGGGGGAGGGGGAGGGGAAGGCTTGGCTGCCCCTCCCCCCCCCCTGGAGCCCCCCATACCATGGACCATGCGGGCTGGTATAGCTCAGGGTGCGAAGCCCCAGTCGGCCGGGGCTCCGCATTCTGGCTATCCCAGCCTGCATGGGGGACAAGGGGTTACAGAGGCTCGGGAGGGAGGACCCCACGTCATTTTTCTTTTCATTTATTTCCCACACTCAGCACATAAAAATAATAAAAAAAAATATATATATATATTTTTAGGACTTACGAGGCCACAAGTATGAAAAAAGTTAAATACCATTTCATAATCCAGATCCATAGAGGACGCCATCTGCGCCCCTCCGTTCATTCCGCCATGGCACCTGCAGTAATACCGGTCCCGGTCGGGTCCCGACCCCTCCAAACGGGTCGGGTTCTCATTCCCCCCTCAATATGGCCGCCACAGATTGCCGCTGCTGCGCAGTCCGCATAGATGCGATTGCGGCTGCACAGCTCTAGGTCCTCCTCCCGATGCGTCCGATGTATGCACGCATATTAATGACGCGGCAGGAGGAGGCCCTAGAGCTGCGCAGGTGTAATCGCGTCTGTGCGGACTGCGCAGCCGCGGCAATCTGTGGCGGCCATATTGAGGAGGGAATGAGAACCCGACCTGTTCGGAGGGGTCGGGAGTCGGGACCCGACCGGGGCCGGTATTACTGCGGGAGCCATGGGGGAATGAACGGGAGGGCGCGGATGGTGTCCTCCATGGATCTGGAATATGAAAAGGTATTAAACTTTTTTCACATTTGTGGCCTAGGAAGTCCATTAAATATTGTTTCCTGCTATCTTTGGTGCAAAATTGTTTCCTGCAAATTTGGTGTTGCTAGGATGTAAGGGGCCTTTGCTATTAACTGCTAAAGTCGGCGGGTGATGATAACCAACCAGAATTATAGGGGTGCAAAAGTGCTGAATTCTGCTAAGGCTTCCATTAGGCTCCCTATTTCACTTTCCAAAATCTCACATCTTTTCAAAGGGCAATTGCTCAGCAGTGGCAAATTTTCTAGCATTGTAGGAACTGTTAGGGGGATCATAACTGGTGAGTTTCGGGCCCCTAGGCCAAAGAGGTCATAGCCTAGGGTCACAAAAACCTGTTTATTTGGGCTATTTCAATGGTAGTGATGCTGACGTACATAAATCGCAGCCATGGCCGTTAGCAACGTCTGAATCTCACGAAATGTCTCATGCAGGTAGAAGACATATTGTTAGACTTGGGCTCCAAAGATGGGTTCCCTACATCTCTGCAAACCAGAGTTACAGGGCTCCAAATTTGGTAAAATCCCCCATAGGCTTTCATTGGGCCTCCTATTTACAGTTCCAAAATCTCACATCTTTTCAAAGTGCAATTGCTCAGCAGTGGCAAATTTTCTAGCATTGTAGGAACTGTTAGGGGGATCATAACTGGTGAGTTTTGGGCCCCTAGGCTGAAGAGGTCATAGCCTAGGGTCACAAAAACCTGTTTATTTGGGCAATTTCAATGGTAGTGATGCTGACGTACATAAATCGCAGCCATGGCCGTTAGCAACGTCTGAATTTCACGAAATGTCTCATGCAGGTAGAAGACATATTGTTAGACTTGGAATCCAAAGATGGGGTCCCTACATCTCTGCAAACCAGAGTTACAGGGGTTCAAAATTGGTAAAATCCCCCATAGGCTTTCATTGCCTCCCTATTTCACTTTCCAAAATCTCACATCTTTTCAAAGGGCAATTGCTCAGCAGTGGCAAATTTTCTAGCATTGTAGGGACCCTTAGGGGGAACATGACTGGTGAGTTTCGGGCCCCTAGGCCACAGAGGTCATAGCCTAGGGTCACAAAAACCTGTTCATTTGGGCTATTTCAATGGTAGTGATGCTGACGTACATAAATCGCAGCCATGGCCGTTAGCAACTTCTGAATCTCACGAAATGTCTCATGCAGGTAGAAGACATATTGTTAGACTTGGATTCCAAAGATGGGGTCCCTACATCTCTGCAAACCAGAGTTACAGGAAACAATATTTAAAGGACTTCCGAGGCCACAAATGTGAAAAAAGTTAAATAACTTTTCATAATCCAGATCCATGGAGGACGCCATCCGCTCCCTCCCGTTCATTCCCCCATGGCTCCCACAGTAATACCGGCCCTGGTCGGGTCCCGACTCCCGAGTCCGACCCCTCCGAACAGGTCGGGTTCTCATTCCCCACTCAATATGGCCGCCACAGATTGCCGCGGCTGCGCAGTCCGCACAGACGCGATTGCACCTGCGCAGCTCTAGGGCCTCCTCCTGCCGCGTCATCAATATGCGTGCATACATCGGACGCATCGGGAGGAGGACCTAGAGCTGCGCAGCCGCAATCGCATCTTTGCGGACTGCGCAGCCGCGGCAATCTGTGGCGGCCATATTGAGGGGGGAATGAGAACCCGACCCGTTTGGAGGGGTCGGTATTACTGCGGGTGCCATGGCGGAATGAACGGGGGGCGCAGATGGCGTCCTCCATGGATCTGGATTATGAAATGGTATTTAACTTTTTTCATACTTGTGGCCTCGTAAGTCCTTTAACCACTTGCTGACCAGGGCTTTCTGCACTGATCGGTGCTGCATGGGCTCTCCAGCCCGCAGCACCGATCAGGAGTGAGCCTTGGTGATCAGACTACCCCCCTTTTTTCCCCACTAGGGGGATGTCCTGCTGGGGGGGTCTGATCGCCGCCGGCTTGCTGCATTTTGTGGGGGGGGGGCTCTTCAAAGCCCCTCTCCGCAGCGTTTTCGGCGCTCCGTCCCTCTCCCTCCCTCTCCCTGCCCCTGTGAGCTGCGCAGGACGGATTTCCGTCCTGCACATTGAAGGATAGGCTTCATCCTATCATATGCCGGCGATCCCCGGCCAATCAGAGGCCGGGGATCGCCGATCTGCCTTACGGCGTTGCTGCGCAGCAGCGCCGTATGATGTAAATAGCGGGGATTTCTTCCCCGCCTGTTTACATTTTGCCGGCGAGCCGCAATCGGCGGCTCTCCGGCTGTTCACGAAGACACCCTCCATGAACTGACATGGAAAGGCCGCAGACGACCAGTTTACGCCAATCGGCGTTAGCTGGTCGTCAAGAGGTTAAAAAAAAATAAAATATATGTGTGTGTGTGTGTGTGTGTGTGTGTGTGTGTATATACATATTTTATATGCTGAGTGTGGGAAATAAATGAAAAGAAAAATGACGTGGGGTCCCCCCTCCCGAGCCTCTGTAACCCCTTGTCCCCCATGCAGGCTGGGATAGCCAGAATGCGGAGCCCCGGCCGACTGGGGCTTCGCACCCTGAGCTATACCAGCCCGCATGGTCCATGGTATGGGGGGCTTCGGGGGGGGAGGGGCAGCCAAGCCTTCCCCTCTCCCCCCCGGAGCCCTTGTCCAATCCATGGACAAGGGGCTCTTCCCCACCTCCGGTGCCCCAGGAGGTTGTGGGGGCGACGACTCCCTGGGGGGGGGGTTCATGGTGGCATCTGGGAGTCCCCTTTAAGAAGGGGACCCCAGATGCCCACCCCCCTCCCAGGAGAAATGAGTATAGGGGTACATACTCTTTACCCATTTCCACAAAGGGTTAAATGAAATAAAAACACAACCACGAGAACAGTATTTTATTATTTTAAATTAACCATAAATACTTACCTGTACCTTTAAAAAAGTTTTCCCACGCCAATATCCACGGTAAACGATCCAACGAACTGTATCCTCTTATGTTGCGATCTTCAATTAAGTTGATTGAAGATCTCCGACGTCCCCCCACATAGCAGAGAATGCGTCCTTTTGGACGCATAGCTGCCGGCTCCTGCTGTCTCTCCCCACCTCCTCACCTGTCACTCTCACCTAGCCTGGCACCCATGGGTGCGCTGGGTGCCAGGCTAGGTGAGGGTGACAGGTGCAGGCAGGTGGGGAGAGACAGCAGCGAGCCGGCAGCTTCACGTCCTGCTCAGGACGCATTCTCTGTTATAGTAACAGTTCTTGAATCATCCGGTTCTTTTTAATGAATCGGCTCATTTTACTTTGAAACTTTAAAATTGATTTTCTCAAAAAGTATAAGGTCTTTTTGAAAAAAAAAATTTCCTCTTGTTCCCACTATTCCACTTAACATTCCCAACAATTTTGGTGTTTCTACTATGTAAGGGGACTTTGCTATTAACCGTTAAAGTCGGCAGCCATTAAAGTCTATGGGGCGAATCGAACTTCCGCAAAAGTTCGCCTGGTGCAGGCGAACGCGAACCACCAAAGTTCACCTGGAACCATTCGCGGGGAACCGTTCGCTACACCTCTAGTCAGTGCTAAGGTATATGGCACTATACGTGATATTTTATAATATGATGAACCAACTTATGAGTCTTTATTATGAGAGAATTCTGATAAGTTTTAGGTCCCCACTAGTTTACACTAGCTAAATAGGTGAACTAGCTAACTAATTAACAGTCCTAGGAGCAGAAACTAAAACTCTTCATCACCCTAATGCAATGATATTCCTACATACAAATTTTTCTTGGTATGGCTGCAGTACATTTGCCTCATATGACTGTCATCAGAGTTTTCTTAAGTGACAACTGGCTATATGAATTCTTCTATGTTTCAACAACTCCTACTTTCTGGTTGAAGTCCAACAAATTTACTCCCAAACTGCATATGCTGCACGGTCTATGCCAGAGTCTCGATCTTACATTAAGTATAATATCCATGATGCATACCTCCAAACAATTTTAAATGTAAACCTATGTTAACTTGGAACTTATACTGGTAGCACTTAAAACTAAGTAACTCTTTATAACACCCTTGCTGTACATTATTTTTGTAAAATTGTTTACAAAACAAAATTGGATTATTTCAGTCATCATTGTGTGTGTTTCTAAAGTTCAAGTATAGCAGTACATTTTAACACAAAATTATTTTATGTAACACATTTACTAATAGAATTTATATTTGTGCACCATTAGTTGATCAACTAAAAGATACTTAGACAAATAAAAATAAAATACAAAGATAAATGGTGTACTCTGTCTATTCTTGTTAAAATAAATAACAGAAAATGATATGCTAAGTAATTCAATTTATGCACAACAAAACTGGTTTGCTACACCTGGTTTGTCCTACTAACAATCAATAATAAAAAACAGCGCTTATAGTGTGCAAAAAAAGTCAGTAGAGAAAAGTCAGCACATGATCTGATTTTAATTTTGCTGCTCAAAATTCAAAAAAAGTTAACAGCCAAGAGAAAAGATTTACATTCATTTATCAAATTTTATATAAAGTAATGACTTTTTACAGTTTTTTCAGCTGTAAAGTCAGACTCAGGGATGAGTTAAAGGGAAGTTTTTTTTATCGATTTCTAAAAAAAATAAAATATATATATAATAATAATAATTAAAAAAAAGCTTGATTTCTATGTCCATCAGCAGTGGGTGGTGATGCTTTGCCACGGGAGAGGCAAACTCCCCCTTGATGCTATGCTCAGTATCACCAGACTCAGTGGTATGATCAGTACTAAGGGACAATGGTTTATGGGGCTATCCAAAATCTTGAAATTAGAGCAATTGTAAAAAGCACACCCTCCCACCCCCTCCTTACTCCAGCTAATGTATACAAGGTCTCCCTGAAACTTCCGATACATTTTTTTCAAAGTGAAAAATTTGAAATAATAAAAACACATTTTTGTGGTAGGATTTTATTAACTATAACTGTAATCATAATTATTTGTCATTTGTAATCACAACTTGCTTAAATTTTATGGATTTCATAAAAACCAATATGTTTTCGTAAATCACATTACCGTAGGTATACTGCAGCAATGGAAATCATCATTTGTGGAAATCGGAATTTCTGTGGAATTGAAAGTCGGCATTTCAGACCATCCTTAGATTTGAGTTGGACTCTGGGAGTGTTCAGGTTATTTGATCTAGTTGATCTGAGGTTGTGGGAGGTGTGGTGCAGTTGCAACAAATCATTCAAGCATCCAAGGCCTAGGTCATGTAGAGATTTGAATGTTAGCATGCCAATTTTGAAAAGGATTCTCCATTTTTATGGTAAATAAATGAGAACCTTCACAAAAATATAGAATCGGTGCTACTGTTTTCTTTGAGTGAGAGTCACTGCATAGTGTTGGACTATGTATGTTTCAAACCAGACACGACATTCTTTGATGTTTCAAAGATATCTTTTAAAATGTCAACTCCATCTGACTGTTAATTAAAGACTAATATTTAAATTGGGTATTGTAACATTCTTACCTTCCAGCGGCAGGTCCCGCGGCATCCCCGGCGTGGTCCGGGCGAGCGGCGGGACTTCACAGCTGACTTCCTCTGGCGGTATCCCCAGCTTTCCTCCGGCAATGAGTTTTGGCGTGCGTGCAACCAAACGAGCGCGCGATGGCTGACACGCCTTATAGGCTGAGGAGGAGGGTCTAGCTGAGGTCAGCAGTGATGTCACTGATGTGACATCACTGTGGGAGTGGTTGCTGGGGATTTGGATCTGTATATAAGGCCAGTGCTTTCACTCACTCACTGGCCTTGATACTAATCAGTTCGCTGGTTCTTGGCCTAGCTAGTGCTCCTGTGAGATACATTAATATATTGTGTAGACGCACAATATATATGTACTCAAGTCAGTCAGTCTTTTGTTATTTTGTAGCTTTCAAGCTTATTATTTTGTAATATGCATTGAATATTATCTATTGTATATTTCTCTGTGTACTGACCTCTCGCTTGCTTTTTGACCTCGCTCCTGTCTAGTCCTTCTGTACCGCTGCCATCTGATTTACGTTACCGACTCGGCCTGTCCCTGACTCTGTTACTGCCTGATCCTTGCAATACGACTGACATCTGATACACGTGTATGACCTTTCTCGAATTTGTCTACGATTTAGCTCTACAACTCTGTACTACGACAAATACTTGTGCACAAGTTCTGACCAGTCTAAGACTACACATTTCTGTCATTGTATATTTGTCTGTACGTTACCTCGTCACGCACCAGCGTGATAGTTAGTTTATCCACTGCCTTGAGATTACCTCCATAATTAGTTTTTATAATTACATTTCCTATTTAACTAAAAATAAAAACGTACAAGAGAGGTCTATACAAAGCTAAACTAGAGCATATATTATAAGACACTAGACATCTTGTATAATTGATATATTTAAACTTTTTCTAAGAAAAACCATAAAATTATTGATCATCGTGCTCTATGGGCCAAAAATAAATTTAGTTTCTTCCATATTGTTGATTTTTTTATTGCTGATTGTACATCTCGGTTCCTCAATGTATATACAAAAGGATTTAAGAGTGGAGTGAGAACATTGTATATAAGGGCAATAAATTTATCATTCTGGCCACCAGTGGGTCTGATGTATACAGTAAGAGCTGCACCAAAGAACAGGCTAGACACTATAAGATGAGATGAACAGGTGGAGAAGACTTTCCGCTTGCTCTCAGCACCTTTAATTTTTGAGATGATCATCATAATGTGAACATAGAAAGTAATGATAATGATGACTGGGAAAATTACAGCAAAAGTAACTGCTATTATTGTGGCTAATTTGCTGATGAAAGGGTCTGAACAAGCCAAGTTTTGAAGTGGAGCCAAATCACAGAAAAAATGATTGATCTGATTTGGACCACAAAATTTAATCTGAGCCGTGTAACCAGTAGTCACTGAAGAAATTGCAAAACCACCAATCCACGGAGCCACCGCTAGTTCTATACAAAGTTCCTTCTTCATAACTGCTGAATAGTGCAATGGTTTGCTAATAGCTAGATGTCTATCAAAGGTCATCACCAGTAACACAAAGCATTCTGTTACACCTAATCCATTGAAAATAAACAATTGTGTGAAACATCCAAGTAATGATATCTTCTTATTTTCTGAAATTAAATTATCTAAAAGTTTAGGCACTGTGACAGTCACAAATATGATTTCAAGAATGGCAAATGTAGTGATGAAAAAATACATTGGAGTTTGGAGCAAGGGTTCAGTTTTAACTAAGAGGATAATGGTAATATTTCCTGTGACACAAATTATGTATGTGAGCAAAATAAACACAAACAATAATATCTGCAACTTTTTTAAGCTTGAAAAGGCAACTAGAATAAATTCCTGCACACTGGTCTGGTTAACATGTACTTGTACATATGACTCTAATATCTATGAATTAAACAAACACATTTGTCATTAAAGATTAAATAAGTATCCTTGTTTTTTATTGACATAGGAAAATATTATCCCAGGAACATTTCACTGCATTATTGGTGTATAAATGCCATCAACTATCTGATTGATTACAGTCAGTCTGCTTTAACTAAACTCAGGTGTGTTTCTTTTTTTCTTTGAAAACAACTAGCATACAGAGTAATAGAAAAATACACCATTTACAGTAATATAGTAAAAATGGTTAAAGTAGGCCACGGTAGAATGCAAAACAGCCCAAATGAAGATAAACATACAATTAAGTCTACTAAGTTGAGCAGAGTGCATCCTTAAAAGCATATGTAATTTCAAGGTGTTATGAAAAATCGGGCGAAGGAACAGTGCCGACAGTAGAACGTCAGTAAACTTACTCAACCATTTAAAGTGTTAATTTTTATTAGTAAAATCAGTATTTGTTACTAATATGTTACTATAGCTAAACCTAACTCTACTCTCACACAGACCCCTCCACTACTGATGCCTAACCCTTAACCCCCAGTGGTGCCTAACCCTAAGACCTTCCCTGATGTTGCGTAACCCTAAGATCTTCCCTGATGTTGCGTAACCCTATGACCCCCCCCCCTGCACAAACCCCCTTCTTGATGACTAACCCTAATCATCCCCCTGCAAAAAAAACCCTTTTGATGCCTATCCCTATCCCTCCCCCAGCACAAAGAACAATAATTACCGGGCACCACATGGAGCCCGAATTTACCCTATGTTCAGGTTAAAAACTGAGAAAAACCCCACACAGAATGATAATTATTGGGCCACACCTGGCGCCTAAATTTTCCTTTTCGCACCGCCTTGTCAATAATTTCAACTGAAGTCTATAGTGGCGCCCGATTTGTCCAGAAGCCACATCCACCCAATTTGCCTGATACCTGCTTTGAGACCACATAGATTTGATATGGCGCATGGAAAATGCAAATATGCTGGTGAGGTGTTCATATGAACATAACTAGTTCACTTTTATAATAATCTGTTGCCAGCTTAAAGAGGAACTTTACCAAAAGATAGTAGCAGGGAAAAATAAATAAATAAATAAAGGCACAGCAAAGTTAAAAAAATTGAAGATAGATAATGATCACGAATCAGAATTAGAATCAGAATCACTTTATTCGCCAAGTACGACAGTTGTCGTGCCTGGAATTGGTTGTGGTACACATGGCATAGGCATTCTTACATGACAGACAAAACAAGAACAGACAGGAATATACAGCGAGACAGGTATAGCAGCATAGATTGTAGAAACTGGGGAACAGTTCATTTGAGAGCACTGGCAGCTAGAGTGAAGGGCAGTACCGCCCAGAGTGGTGAGAGTTCAGGGATCCGAGCATTGGCTAAGGGCTAGGTGCTGCGGACGGTGACGGAGGGAGGGTTTGTAGTTCAGGTGGAGGACAGCTTGAGGGAAGAACGTGTTCCTGCGCCAGGTAGTCCTGGAATAGATGGTCCTGTAACGTCGGCCTGTTTGCATAAATTTGAAGTAGCGGTTCCCTGGGTGAGAGGGGTCCTGTGAAATCTTGGAAGCCCTCGACCCCAGTCTCGCTGTCTGGAGGAGGTCCAGTGGTGGCAGGGGCGAGCCTATGATCTTCTCCGCCGTGTTAATTACCCTTTGGAGTTGGTACTTGTCCTTGGTGGATGCCCCTGCATACCATACAATGACGGAGGAGCAGAGTATGGATTCCGTGGTAGCGGTGTAAAAGCTGGTCAGCAGTTCGTGTGGCATACCGAATCTCTTGAGTTGACGCAAGAAGAATAGCCTCTGCTAGGCCTTCTTCTGTATCCTGGAGGTGTTTTTCTCCCACCTAAGGTCCTTAGTTATGGTTGTACCGAGGAACCATACGTCGGACACCCTGGAGACTGTATCTCCATCAATGAGGACTGGGGAGAGTGTGGAGGGGTGCTTCCTGAAGTCTACAATGAGCTCGTATATTTGGGTTCCCACGTCTTAGCGTCTTCTTCGCTGTTGGGAAGTTTTTTGTACGCCTGGTAGGCTCAGGCGTCCCCAGTATATTTCTGATTCTTATCTGGTTTTCCTCGCCTGATTGAGCCACGCAGAATTGGGTATCTTGGCCTGATGAAGGGCATATACATATTTACACAGCCCGAAACGAACATGTGTCGTTGCCTTGAAAACTAATACCCGTTATAACTGCAACTGTTTACCAAGCTAAATCAGATATCGCTTTTTTGTCTTTGGCTCTAAGAGGACCCACTATCTGATATTTAAGAACTGTGCTTTTATATATTTACTATTTTTGGATACACTTTGGATACACTTTTTTGTATATGTGTCAATAAAGTCTTTTTTATAAGGAAATTTTTGTAATTTTGAGATTGCATCTTTATATGAGTCCTTTTCTAAAAGCAATATACTAGTCACGGTGGGCAAGGTGGATTGCCCCTAAAGAGGACTGTGTTTTGATCCTTCACAACATAAAGGACCTTACCCAATAATATTTTTTCATAAATTCTGTCTACAATGAGCTCAACAGTTTTTGTCGCATTGAGAACGAAACTTGTTCCCCTTGCACCAATTGCTGATCCTCTCAATCTCGCTTCGGTAACTGTGCTCACCTCTGTTGTCGATGAGGCCGATAATAGTGGTGTCGTCTGCGAATTTGATGACTTTGACGGAGTCTGCAGATGAGGTGCAGTTGTTGGTGTACAGAGAAAAAAGTAGCAGGGACAGCACACACCCTTGCGGAGCCCCTACGTTGGTGTTTTTTTTCGTGGGAGGAGCAGTTTCCGAGCTTAACCCGCTGCGTTCTGTTGGAGAGAAAGTTGTTGACCCATGCACACAGGGTGGGATTGACTCCAAGCTGCCTAAGGTTGTTGAGCAGGATGACAGGGCAGATGGTGTTGAACGCAGAGCTAAAATCCAAGAACAGGATCCTAGCATAGGAGTCTGGTTTGTCAAGGTGCTCTGTGTGTTTATGGCATCCTCCATGGACCTGTTGGCTCTGTATGCAAACTAGTGTGGGTCGAGGAGGGCGTCAATGGAGCACTTCAGGAGGGCCAGAACAACACGTTTGAGGATCTTTGCGATGACAGGGGTAAGGGCTACAGGCCTGAAGTTATTAAGTTCTGTGTTCCCTGGCTTTTTGGGAACTGGGATAATCAGAGATCTTTTGAGGCAGGAGGGTACTTTGCCTTCCACTAGGGACCTGTTGAAGATGGGGGTCAGGGCAGGAGCAAGTTGATCTGCACAGGTTCTCAGGCAGGTTGATGACACACCATCTGGACCGGCGGCTTTCCTGGGGTTGATTCTGTGGAGGAGTCTCAGTACGTCCACTTCCTGGACCACAACTGGCACAGAGGGGTCGTGATCCGGCGGTGGGGATGGGAGGGGAGGAGCTCCCCTTGGCATGGGTGCAGGGACCCCTAGCTGCACAGATTGGTGCTCAAATCTGAAGTAGAACTCGTTGAGCTCTGCAGCCAGTTCGGTGCTTGGGGTCGCATGATGTGTGGGGGCTTTGAAGTTCGTCACCGCTCTAAAGCCTTTCCATACCTCCCGTGGGTTGTTGGACTGGAGACTAAGACCCAGCTTGTCAGAGTAGGCCCTTTTTGCAGCTCTCAGTTCTTGGTTTAGGGAGTTCCTAGCTGCCCTGAAATCCTCAGGGGAGCCGTACTTGTGTGCCTCCTCCTCTAGTTTTCGCAGCCGGCGCAGCTTGCTGTTGAACCAAGGCTTATTGTTTGGGAAGACCTTTAAGGTCTTGGTTGGGACGCATGACTCTTCGCAGAAGCTGATATAGGAAGTGACGTTCTCTGTCCACTCCTCCAGGGAGGGTGCCTCCAGGGTCGTCCAATCAGTGCAGTCGAAACATGCCTGTAACTCAAGCTTTGCCCCTCTGTCCATTTCCTAACAGTCCTGGTGATGGGCTTCGAGGACTCAAGGAGCCTTCTGTAGGTGGGGATCAGGTGGATAAGGTTATGGTCAGAGTTCCCCAGGGCAGCTCCCTGAACAGCTTTGTACACGTTCTTTAGAACTGTGTAGCAATGATCTAGGGTGTTGTGATTTCTGGTGGGGCACGTGATGTGCTGCTTATATCGAGGCAGCTCCTGACGCAGATTTGCATTGTTGATACTCGCCATGTAATTCGCTCATGTTGTTTTATCCACTGTGACCCTGCAGGTGAGCATCTATACTGCTGGCAGGCATAAAAAAAATGGACAGTACCAATTGCCCTTATCTATAAACACACCCAGTAACAATGTAATAGGCTAAAATATTGGATCATATACAGCATATGTTATATCCAGAACACTAAGTCTGGCCACTTTGGATTCTGGCCAGTCAATATGCAAAGTGGCTGGGGTACTTCGGCCAGTGTGTGAAAAAAATCACATTCAGCCATGTTTCCTGACTTTGGCCATACAAAACAGGAGATGACAAAAGCTGGCTGGTCAAGTCTCAAAGAAAGGCACAAACGGCACAAGTTTCAGTGGGGAGGCAGTATCTGTACTACCCTTCTCCATCTCCACCCCCTGTCCCTTGCTCCCTTGAATCCTCCTCTTACCTCTGTCTACAGGAAATATAGGAGGAAATATACAGAGCAGCTCTCTCCCTCTTTGGCGTGGGGCTTCTGTTACAGCCTATGTTGCCAGTATTCACTGCCATAACAGAGGCTGCAATGAAAGGCGGAGACACCGCATGTGGACACAGTAGGGAGCGGGAGATGCTGGCACAGGCTGCCTTGTAAGTGGCAAACTTTATATATGTGTGTTTGTGTTATTGTTAAGTGTTTAGGTGTTTAATTAAAAAAAAACATGTTTAACACTCACAAGTTGCATTCACTGAGGTAATCCATCTTGTTTACTTTTTGTAGGGTTTTTAAATGTTTGGGGCACTAATCCCTTCCAGTATATCCCACATTAAAGGCAAGAGCTTTACCAGTACGCTATCCAGCTGACTCGTAGAAGATCAAAGGTCCTGAGAAAGGATGTGCCTTATAATGTGGTTGCTGAAATTGCAATCGAGCCTCTTCTTTATTCTTATACTTGGTATCATCAACTACTACACTATACAGGGCTCCTGTAGAGATGGCCCGAGCTGATTCACCGGTGAACCGTTTCGCGCGAACTTCGCTGGTTCACGTTTGCGGTGAACCGCGAACTATATGCAAGTTCGATTCACCCCCTATACTACATCATTAGGGTCAATTTTGACCCTCTACATCACAGTCAGCAGACCCAGGGTAGCCAATCAGGCTGATCTTATTTTTAAAAAGCACTCCTCATCCTCAACAGCTCTTTTGAGAGCTAATGTTGTTCTTGTGATCTATTTTTTTTTTGTGTGTGTGTGTTTCCCACAGACACTTGTGTTGCATATAAAGCCTTGGTAATTCCTACAGTGCCACTGCCAGGCCCAGCACATTCAGTGACTACCTGTGTGTGTGACAGCTGCACATTTGTAATACCAATCACTGCATACCTACCTGTGTGCAGTGCACCTACTTACCTACGTGAGCGTACGCAGTGTTATTATATACAGTACCACCAGTCACTGCACCTGTTCACGGTACCTGTGTGTGTGTGACAGCTGCACATTTGTAATACCAATCACTGCATACCTACCTGTGTGTAGTGCACCTACCTACGTGAGTGCACACAGTGTCATTATATACCACCAGTCACTGCACCTTTTCACGGTACCTGTGTGTGTGACAGCTGCACACATTTATAATACCAATCACTGCATACCTACCTGTGCATGGAAAGGCCAACACCCATGTATGGACAACTGCCTTACGAAGGCAGATGCAGAGAAGACACACACTGCAATGGGAAGAACACCTGAGAAAAAGCAGCACATAAAACCAAAGCCATCCTCCTTCTCCTCTTCCTCCTTCAGGTGCATCATCTTCAGCAGCTTTCTCTCTTGCACCTTCACAATCACAGCCAACCTCCTCCACTCTGCCTCTCGCCTTGAGCGGCTCCTGCTCCTCTGCCCACAGCAGCAGCCAGGTGTTTGTGAGGGAAATCTTTGAGCGGAAGAAGACAATTTCTGCCAGTCACCCCCATTGCTCAGCATCTGACAGCTGGCTTGGCAAAACTGTTATCCCGCCAGCTGTTACCATCCCAGCTGGTGGACTCTGAGGCCTTCCGAAAATTTGTTGCCATTGGGACACTGCAGTGGAAGATACCAGGCCGCAATTATTTCTCAAAAAAGGCGATATCCAAACTGTACCGTGAAGTACAAAGGCAAGTGGTGTCATCTCTGGCACACAGCGTTGGGTCAAGGGTCCATCTGACCACGGATGCCTGGTCTGCCAAGCACGGTCAGGGCAGGTACATTACTTACACAGCCCATTGGGTCAACCTGGCAAGCAGGGATTACGTGGCTGTGCAGCGGATTTAGTTGTGACACCTCCACGGCTTGCGGGCAGGCCTGCTGCCACCTCCTCTGCTCCTCCTGCTACATCCTCTTTGCTTTCGTCGTTGTCCTCCTCCTCCTCCTCCTTGGCTGAGTGGCAGCGCAACTCTACTGGTGCAGTGATCTCCTCTCCAGCTACACAGCCCCAGCTCCACAGGGCCTATGCTGCATGCCAGGTACGATGGTGTCACGCCATCTTAGACATGTCTTGCCTCAAAGCGGAGAGTCACACTGGAGCAGCTCTCCTGGCTGCTCTGAACAAACAGGTGGATCAGTGGCTGACCCCGCTGGAGACCCCAACTGGAGATCAGCAACGTGATGTGTGACAATGGCAGCAATCTCATTTTGGCTTTAAATTTGGGAAAGTTGATACATGTACCCTGCATGGCACATGTGGTCAAGCTCGTAATCCAAAGATTTGTGTGTAAGTACCCAGGCTTACAGGACATCCCAAAGCAGGCCAGGAAGTTGTGTTGGCATTTCAGGTGGTCTTTTTTTTTCTTTTTCGCTTTTTTTCTGACTCAGCTCCTATTTTCTACCCAACTTAGATCAAGCTGGCTTCATAGATACCCTCATGTTGGGAAATATTTGCATCATAGTCAGAAGAAGAAAAAGTATATAAGAAAGCTCTTTAATACTTAACAAAATTGGCCTTAACAAGATATAATAATAACTATCCTACCCTAACTCATTCAGACGCTCATTCTCACACCCATCCATCCATATTCCCATAGCAGCCTTTCTAAAGTTCCTCCACCTCTCGTGTAGCTATAAATGGCTCTTTATCTAACCCCGTCGTTCTTTCGTTGTAACAAAATCCTTAACGCCTATTCCTTTACTCCGAAGCCCGTTAACGCAACTAACGCCGCATTTAACATAATTGCAGCAAAAACAATTTATTGATTTCTACCTTATATTTATTATCAACGAGCTCCGCTCCCGCATCTAAGCGCCATTAGTCCGCCACATTGTGAAGGAACCTCAGGTATCATCCTTCCTCCCCCCTTCTTTTATCAATAATAGTAGCCCATCTTTCCTTAATTTGCTGTATCTCCCTCTCTCCATTATGCATGCTCTCTTCAATTTCCAAACAATTGTACACCTCCCATATCCATTCTGAAATTGATGGTAGGTTAGGTTTTTTCCAGTTTTTTACTATCACCATTTTTGCTGCCAATATGCCATATTTAATTAACTTATAGTCACTTTTTTTTTACTACCGTTAGAAGTCCCAAGCAATGCAGCGAAAGGATCTATCCTGTAATTGCTATTAACTTCTTTTATATAGAAGAAATCAATCTTTTTCCAAAAGGTCTCCATCACTTTACACTTCCACCACATGTGGATGTAAGTGCCTTCCTCCTTCTGGCATTTCCAACAAGTTCTGGATATACACTGAGGGCTCCTCTTGATTTTAGCAGGATAAAAATACCATCTTAAAACTAATTTATATTGCATAACTTGATACTGCCTACTTTGAATACTTTGGAATAATTCGGGGCAAGACCATCATCTGACGATCTCCACCCTTCCAACTATATTAAGATAGGGACGATCCCAGTCTTGTAATAATTTTTTGCATTGTGCTCTAAGCTCCTTAAAGTTGTGATCAAAGAGTTCTCCACACTCCTTGCCGATCTCGATGCCCAGATATTTTATTGATTTCTTAGCCCACAGGAAAGCACAGCAATCTGATACCGTTTAATTGTTTCCTCAGAACATCCAATGTCCAGAATTGAGGTTTTATTTATATTAATCTTAACGTTTGAACATTTACTAAAAGTATCAAATATCTTAAGTGTTGTTTTCAAGGAGTTACCGACCCTCAATATCCTTATTATCCTGTATACTCTTTAACAGTAATTCAATACAAAATTTATATAATATAGGGGAAAGAGGACAGCATTGTCTTACTCCATTCTTCACTGGAAAACCTTTCATCATATGACCATTTATTTTTACACAAGCTGTCTGGTTAGAATATAGTTTTTTTATCCTATCTATAAAATGTTCCCCAATTCCATAACCATCAAGGGCTTGAAATAAAAAATCCCTAGCTAGCCTATCAAAGGCTTTTTCAGCGTCTACTGCAATTACTACAGCTTCTTGCTTTTGTTTCCTACAGTTAAAGATAAAATTAATTGCAGTATAAATATTATCATGAATATGTTTATTCCTGCGAAACCCCGACTGTTGTTTACCCAACACTATATCCGCTAATTTTTCTAGCCTAGTGGCCAATATTTTAGAGTATATTTTTACATCTGAATTAATTATTGATATTGGTCTATAATTAGAGCATTCTTGGAGCGATTTCCTTTCTTTTGGTATTACCGTAATTACAGCCTTGTTAGTGTTCTCAGTGAACATCTGTTGTACATTAGATGCGTTAACCATTTTGCAAAAATGATTGGCTAGTTCCTCCCTGAATTCCTGATAGAATTCCATTACATATCCATCTGTCCCTGGGCTTTTGCCCTTGTCAGAACTTAATACCTCTTCCCTAAATTCTTTTTCCGAAATCGGGGCTTCTAGCTCTATTTGCAGCTCTTCTGGTATGCTAGGTAATTTAGCTGTTGTCAGTAACTTTTTTGAATACTCTTCTGATACCTTATGTGGCAAGTTATAAAGAGTATAATAATATTCTGTAAAGCTCTCCCCGATCGATTGGGTGCTGAAGACAGACAATGCCTGCTTTATTTTTAATACTTTCGATGAAATTACTTGCTGTTTCCTTTTTCAACAAGCCTGCCAGAATTTTACCAGATCTATTTACCCCAAAAGAAAAACGGTTTCTAAGCCTATCATATTCTTTTTTGCAATTTTCATTCAACATTGAATTTAATTCATTCCTTACTTTTATTAATTCTCTAAAATCTGCAGCTGATATATTATTTTTGTGCTTTTCCTATAGCTCATTCAATTTTGACAACAAATTATTCAGATATTTTTGTTTTTCTTTTACCTTCCTTGATTTTATCTTGATTAAAATTCCCCTTATTACACATTTCATAGTATCCCATAATATGGACTCTGGCGGTCTTACACGGCCATGGCACGCTTGGCCGATATTCAGCGGAGAAACAACTTGCCGGTGAGGCGCTTGATTTGCGATAGCCTGACTCGCTGGAATTCAACACTCCTGATGTTCGACCGCCTGCTACAACAGGAGAAAGACGTCACCCAGTATCTCTACAACTACAGTAGAAGGACACACTATGGGGAGATGGGGATGTTCTGGCCGAAGAATTGGACACTCATGTCAAATGCCTGCAGGCTCATGCGGCCGTTTGAGGAGGTGACAAACATGGTGAGTCGGAGTGAAGGCGCCATCAGCGACTTGATCCTGTATGCTTTCTTCCTGGAGCGTGCCGTGCGTAGAGTGGTGGATCAAGCTGTGGAGGAGCATGAACAAGAACAGTTACAGGAGGAAGAGTTGTGGGATCAATTCTCATCAGAACCAGATGTTTCCTCAACACCTGCGGCAGCACAGAGGGGGGAGGAGGAGGAAGAGTCATGTGTGGTAGAGGAGTGAGGTGATGAGGAAGGTGTTTTTTGTTTTTGTTTGAGGAGGAGGCGGCAGAAGAACAACCGCAGCATGCATCGCAGGGGGCTTGTGCTGCTCACCTTTCACGTGGTATTGTTTGTGGCTGGGGGGAGGAGGGGAACTTACCTGACATCACTGCGGAAGAGCAAGAGGAGATGGATAGTACATCTGGGTCCAAATTTGTGCAGATGGCATCTTTCATGCTGTCCTGCCTGTGGAGGGATCCCTGTATAAAAAAACTCAAGGAAATGACAATTACTAGGTGGCCACGCTACTAGACCCTCGGTATAGGCACAAAGTGGCGGACATGTTACCAACTCACCTGAAGGCAGAAAGGATGCAGCACATGCAGAACAAGATGGCAAGTATGCTTTACAGTGCATTTAAGGGTGATGTCACAGCCCAATGGAATAAAGGCACCACTGCCAGTAATCCTCCTCCCATGTCCACGCAGGCAAGGACAGGACGCTCTAGCGATCTCATGGTGATGTTGGACATTCTTTAGTTCAACCTTCTTTAGCCTTAGCAGTTCCGGATCCACCCTCCACCAACGCCTCGGGAGGCAGGTAGTCGACTACCTGGCATTAAGTGTGGATGTATACACTGTGAGCAGCGATGAACCCCTGGACTACTGGGTGCGCAGGCTTGACCTGTGGCCAGAGCTGTCACAATTTGCAATCCAACTTCTGTCTTGCCCTGCCTCAAGCGTCCTGTCAGAAAGGACCTTTAGCGCAGCTGGAGGCATTGTCACCAAGAACAGAAGTCGCCTAGGTCACAAAAGTGTTCACTACCTCACCTTTATCAAAATGAATGAGGCATAGATCCCGGAGGGCTACTGCCTGCCCGAAGACTAAGTCAGTCCCCACACACAGCATCTCTGCCTGCACACGTGTGACTGCCTACCCCAAGACTAAGTCGCTCCCCACACAGCATCTCTGCCTGCAGGCCGCTCGTGTGCCTTCTCCGCCACCACCAACAGGGTCCAAGACTCCAGGCGGATTCCTGAATTTTTAAGGCCGCTATAATAATTTTTCTGGTGGGTGCATCAACAAAACAAAAGGCATGTACATATGGCAACTCCCCTTCGTGATCGTTACCTTGCCGCCGTGCGTATCACAATGAAGCAATGACCGCCGGCTATATTGGTGTCTCGGGGGGGGGGGGGGGGCAGGTACGGGTGGCACACCCAAAATAATAAGGTCGTTGCTTCATTGTGGACAGACCAAATTCGATCAGCTGGACAGTCACTTTTGTTCTGTCATTGAGCTACCTCAGCCTGACAATATGGGCTGGAAAGCTGCCATCACTTGCACTCTCGCCATGGTGCGCACCAGTCCAGCATGGCCATCACTACACAAACAGCTGTTTGCAGTCACTGCATACCTATCGCTGTATCTGTGACTGCACATTGTATTATACCTGGCAGTCAGTGTATACCTTTCACTTGAATGGATGGCAGACTTGTCCTCCTTAACAGATTGTCATTAAAGGATTTAACTGCTTGACGACCCCGTTACGCTGATGGGCACGGCCGTGGCGGCAGCCCCAGGACCGCCTAATGGCGATCGCCACTCAGAAGACTGTTAGACGGCGCACCCGCCGTCTAATTACATAGTACAGTGCTGCGATCTGCAGCAGCGCTGTACAGGGGACAGTCGTGTGACACGGCTGTCCCCTCCAGGGGATCATAGGTGATCGACTGTCATAGGCTGAATCACTTGTGTGCTGTGTTGTGCGGCCCTGCAGCTTGGCCTTAAAGCTGCAGTGGCCCATTTTACATAAAATGGCCTGGTCTTTCGGGGGGTTTAACACTGCAGTCCTCAAGAGGGTAAAGTTGATTCGTCTCATATACAGCAGGACCTCGAAAGAGTCCTCCTGTATTGTTATTTCTCATCACTACCTCCTTGAGGCGAGACTTGCGTGCCGTGCCTGCTGCCTTCCTTGGATGTGTGGTGGTAGCTGTTCCTGTTGCTTTGCCCACAGCGTGCCAGCTGCCTTGCTTGGATGTGTGATGGTGGTGGTAGCCGTTTCTTAGACTCCCACTCCGGACCGGAATCGAACCCTGATTCCCTTGCCATTACCTGTGGTCACCATGGTTTTGAGAAAGTAATATCGAAACTTTATCAGTCACACAGTTGAATGAATGGCAGACTTTCCCTCCATAACATTCTCAATGAAGGTACTGTAAAAAAAAAAAAGTAATTTAAAAAATAGATGTAAGCTTTAACAATGGTAGAGAAAGAACCATCGAAAGTTGATAAGGCAGTCAGACATTACCTGATATCACTGAGTGAGGAAGAGCAATCTCACCATGGTGTGCAGTAGTCCAGCACGGCCGTCACTACACAAACAGCTGTTTGCAGTGCGTTACACAGTGAGTTTAGTCTGTCAGCGTGAAGCAGTACACTAATTACACTCCCTGATAGATGTATACACATGCAAGATGTTTTAAAGCACTTTAGGCCTCCAATTTAGCATGTAATGTGATTTCTGCCCTTATAACCCTGCTGTGCGTCTAATCCGGATTTTTCCCTGGGACTTTTGGTGTGTATCCCATTCCGCCATGCCCCCCTCCAGGTGTTAGACCCCATGAAACATCTTTTCCATCACTTTTGTGGCCATCATAAATGTTTCTAGTTTTCAAAGTTCGCCTCCCCATTGAAGTCTATTGCGGTTCGCGAAAGTTTGCGAGAATCGAACTTTTGCGGAGGTTCGCGATTCGCGAAACGAAAATCGGAGATTCGTGCCATCTCTAGGCTTCTGGGTTCTCTGTGTCTTTTTGTTTTTCTAGAAGGGCTTGTGGACTATTTCAGGGCCATATGCAATTCACTTTTTCACCTGAGTTTTCTCCAAGGAGATCATTTTTCATTTTCCATTTAGCACTTTGCAAAGCAAAAAGTACAACAAAGTAGATGAAAAAGTACTATCCAACTTATTTTTTTGCTTGCTGGTAATTTAAAAGGCACTTTATTAACAAGTTATAAAATATCACCTAGGAGAAAACTCGGTGAAAAAGTGAATTGCATATGGCCCCAGATGTCTCTCATTTAGTTATTATCCTGAGCAGTTTTGCTGAGTTAATGTTTCATTTTCTTTTTTTTCCCCCAAGTCTGAAGGATTTCTGCTTAAACATTTAATGATCAACTCTCATGAACAAATTGTAACATTTAAAATATATGTAACACATACATAGGCAACTGTCATTCAGTAAGTGTTTTTTAATATAAATAAATCCTAAGAATCCCCCATAAAGTGATGAGCTAATCTAAAATCTGTCAGGTCTGTAAACAATTTACTATCTCCTGTAAGTAACAACAGCATTGTAAAAATTAATTTATAGTGCATTTTACTCTGGGACAAATGTACAGCTTATATTTATATACAGTGGAATGTAAAGGTTTGGGCAAGATTGTTACTCGTCATCATTTTTCTGTATAAATCGTTGGTTGCTATGGTAAAAAATGAAGTTTATTGGATTTACAGAAAGTGTGCAATAGTTGTTTAAACTAAATTAGGCAGGTGCATACATTTGGGCACTGTTGTCATTTTATTGATTCCAAAACCTTTAGGACTAATTATTGGAACTCAAATTGAATTGGTAAGCTCAGTGAACTAGAGATGTTTTGTAAAGAGGAATGGTCCAAAATACCTTCAACCAGAATCCAGACCCTCATTGGAACCTACAGGAAGCATTTAGAGGCTGTAATTTCTGCAAAAGGAGGATCTACTAAATATTGATTTCATTTCTTTTTTGTGGTGCCCAAAATTATGCACCTGCCTCCTTTTGTTTAAGCACTTATTGCGCACTTTCTGTAAATGCAGTAAACTTCATTTCACTTCTCAAATATCACTGTGTGTGTCTCCTATATGATATATTTAACTGACATTTTTAATTGTAACAACCAACGATTTATACAGGAAAATCATGACGATTAACAACGCTGCCCAAACTTTCGCATCCTACTGTATTTTACATTTTTTGGCCATAATGGCCCTTTAGTCCTTTGCAAGTAAAAGTTAAAATAATGATTTAATGATATTTAATACATTTATAGCTTGAAATGTAGATATGTATGTGTTATAAAATGATATTGGAATTTTAGAAATAACAATTAAAATGTGTAAAATAAAAATACCAAAATAAATGTGCTTATATCCACATAAGACCCCCAGATCACTATTGGCCATACAATGAATGAATTGCTGAAGTGACAACTCCAATCACTGGATGTATGGGACAACCTTGAAAATCCTGTCTAATACCAATCCTAAATGTTTAAGATAGTTGAGCATGTTTTGCTTACTGGAGATTTCTCATCCATATTCGGGGTTGAAAGTAGCATTGAAATGGAATAGATAAAGTAATGTTTCTGTAACATGTAACATGTAGCGCCCTTTCAGTGATAACTGGTAATTTTAATATAGATGCATATTTATATACAGTGTGTTTATGCATGGTACAAACAACAGCATTAAGAAGGGACTTACACATGGGACTAATTCCTTGTAATCTCAGTTGGTTTATTCCCACTTGAAAGCCATAAAAATGGACATTCAGCTTTGTGAAAAATGGTAACAGACAGTACACACCTTGGTCATGAGAAACTTGTATTGGGTGTGTAGAATGAACTTTAAGTTCCATGTATTCATTTAATTAATCTTTTTATTATCTGTAATGTGGCTAGAAATTTAAATATTAAATTTTATAAACAAAACATAAAAGATAAATGAACATTATTTTACAACACTCTATTGTTTATTTATTGTATTTTGATTTGTGATAGGCATTGTTGCTGTCTATGTTCCTATTGGAGAACAATAGTAATGGCCGCCAACTTTAGCAATTAATAGCAAAGCCCCCGTATGTGCTAGAAACAGGGTATGTTAAGATCAAGGAGGACAGTGGGAACAGCACGGTGGCCTAGTGGTTAGCAGTCTTGCCTTTTTGGCTATTATAACTATGTTCCCTTTTTTGCTATTACCAACAGGTGCCGGGTTGTGTCTGGTCGGAACAGATGCCCCAATATATATTTATAGTCTTCTAGATTATGTATGTTGTCTTGTAAAGGTCACTGTGATATTTTTATGGATTTCTGATATGTGTATTTTTTCTATTTCTATTTCTTATTTGTTTCATGGGACTTTTCTTTCTCACTGTTGCTCTCTCTTTTATACTGACCTGTAGGTGGCATGCTAACGTGGGGTTGGTACATCTGCTGCCTATTTCTGTTTTTTCATCTATTCTTGATTCACGAATTCCTCTGGTCGATTGGTACTTATTTTGACAGTGGTGGTTCTCTTCCTCTATTATGTTGTTACATACAGTATACAACTAACTGATTTTAATGTGTATATATTTGTAGATATACTTTTTCGCTTTGTAAAGGCCTGATGAAGGGTTAACAACCCGAAACAGACTAGTGTTGTTGCCTGAAATGTACTGTTTCATCAAACAAAGCACATACTGTCTACTGTCTGTCGAAATAGAATGACCTTCTACATTTGTATTATTAAGAATTTTTACTGACAAATACAAATATTTTTTTTACCTTTTTTGAACAAATTTTTGGGATACAATAACGTGTGATATTGAACTTTGGAATCAAAATACTGGCTTGTGATTTCATCACATATAGCAGTCTTGCCTTGCAGCGCTGGGTCCCTGGTTCGAATTCCAGCCAGGTCAACATCTGCAAGGAGTTTGTATGTTCTCCCTGTGTCTGTGTGGGTTTCTTCCGGGCACTCAGGTTTCCGCCCAAATCCCAAAAACATACAGATAAGTTAATTGGCTTCCCCCTAAATTGGCCCTAGACTACAAATACAATACATACACCACACAATACATACATAGACATAGAACTATGGTAGGGATTAGATTGTGAGTTCCTCTGAGGGACATTTACTGACTGATGTCAAGAAGTGAACAAACAGAACCGCTCTGCAAAAAGCACTTAAAAAAGTGCTTTATATAAAATCGAAGCAGGTAAAACATTTTATTTTTGATATATTCCGCAGCGCTGCACAGAGTATATAGTCTTGTCACTAAGGCTTTGTTCACATCTAAAATTGCAATCGCTGAGGCCAGCATTTTGCGATTTTGTGAGTGATTTTTTTCCCCCTTCCGGCGTTTACCTGCGTGCTTCGATTTTATATAAAGCGCTTATATGTTCAGAGTGTAGGAATTATGTGGGGTCTCCCCTCCCGAGCCTCTTCAACCCCTTGTCCCCCATGCAGGCTGGGATAGCCAGAATGCGAAGTCCTGGACGCGTGGGGATCGCACCCTGAGCTATACCAGCCCACAAAGTGTACTTTAAATGATAAGCGTGGTACACTTAGAGATTATTTAATTTGTTTCTGCACACCCATCTCTACTCAAGATCACCTTGGTGTTAAGAGAACTACGCCTGGAATCTTTTGCATTTATATATGACTGTATCTGAAGAAAGAACAGTGGCACTTTTGTGGCTGTGTTCTCATTTTATATCACCACTGTTGCTATTCAAACACATTGAGTCAGAGTTATAATGTTATTTGATGCCCCTAAGAGATCATTTAATCTTGCTAATAATTTGTCATTTAAAACTGCGCCATGCCATAGCCACACAATTTGAAGGTGATAAAGCAGTAATAATGACCTTGAACACCTTCTAATTTTGCAAAGGTTAGACAAACCATTATGAAGTATATATAACTGTGTCTTTGTGGCTGGATCCAATCATATAGGATGGAGTTAGTCAATAGATGGCAGATGGGCCATGAAAAAAGCCTTCTTCCATATAGCTACAATATCAATATTCTATTGATTGGGATTCATCTAAACTTTATTAATCTCCTGGGGTAATGATATAGATTTAATACTAATCTACATTTATACCCACACACTCATCTATGGTCATAGGAGACTATGTACATTTATTCCCCAAGAATAGTCAAAAGATTAGGGGATCCCAGTAAAGAATAAAAAAATAGTCCTTTTAAAAAAGGGGGAGATATGTTGAATAGATAACAAATGAATCTTTTGCCTGTAAGTGCTTAGCTCATGTGTCCATATATCTGTGCAACAGTTGATATATTAAGTCCAGAAATCTTCATTATAATCCAATCCATAGTTACATAGTTATTTTGGTTGAAAAAAGACATACGTCCATCGAGTTCAACCAGTACAAAGTACATCTCCAGCCCGTCCCCCATATACCCCTGATTGATCCAAGAGGAAGGCGAAAAAAACCCCACAAGGCATGGTCCAATTAGCCCCAAAAGGGAAAAATTCCTTCCTGACTCCAGATGGCAATCAGATAAAATCCCTGGATCAACATCATTAGGCATAACCTAGTAATTGTAGCCATGGATGTCTTTCAACGCAAGGAAAGCATCTAAGCCCCCTTTAAATGCAGGTATAGAGTTTGCCATAACGACTTCCTGTGGCAATGCATTCCACATCTTAATCACTCTTACTGTAAAGAACCCTTTCCTAAATAAATGGCTAAACGTTTTTCCTCCATGCGCATCTCATGTCCTCTAGTCCTTTGAGAAGGCCTAGGGACAAAAAGCTCATCCGCCAAGGTATTATATTGCCCTCTGATGTATTTATACATGTTAATTAGATCTCCTCTAAGGCGTCTTTTCTCTAGACTAAATAAACCCAGTTTATCTAACCTTTCTTGGTAAGCGAGACCTTCCATCCCACGTATCAATTTTGTAGCTCGTCTCTGTACCTGCTCTAAAACTGCAATATCTTTTTTGTAATGTGGTGCCCAGAACTGAATTCCATATTCCAGATGTGGCCTTACTAGAGAGTTAAACAGGGGCAATATTATGCTAGCATCTTCAGTTTTTATTTCCCTTTTAATGCATCCCAAAATTGTGTTCGCTTTAGCTGCAGCGGCTTGGCATTGAGTATGATTATTTAACTTGTTGTCGATGAGTACTCCTAAGTCCTTCTCCAAGTTTGATGTTCCCAACTGTATCCCATTTATTTTGTATGGTGCTAGACCATTGGTACGACCAAAATGCATGACTTTACATTTGTCAACATTGAATTTCATCTGCCATGTATGTACCCATATAGCCATCCTATCCAGATCCTGTTGCAATATGACACTATCTTCCTGAGAGTTGATGATTCTGCACAATTTTGTATCATCTGCAAAAATAGCAACATTGCTCACTACTGCATCTACTAGGTCATTAATAAATAAATTGAAGAGCACTGGACCCAGTACAGACCCCTGTGGGACCCCACTGCTAACAGTCTCCCATTTTGAGTACGATCCATTGACCACAACTCTTTGTTTTCTGTCCATTAGCCAGTTCCCTATCCATGCACACAAACTCTTCCCCAGTCCTTGCATCCTCAACTTTTGCACCAGACTTCTGTGGGGAACAGTGTCGAAGGCCTTTGCAAAGTCCAAGTATATCACATCTACAGCATTCCCAATATCCATATTAGCATTCACTACCTCATAAAAGCTGAGCATGTTAGTCAAACAGGACCTGTCTTTAGTAAACCCATGTTGATGCTGAGAAATAAGATTATTTTCTACTATGAAGTCATGTATAGTATCTCTTAGTAACCCCTCAAATAGTTTGCATACAACTGATGTTAAGCTTACAGGTCTATAATTTCCTGGATCAGATTTGTTGCCCTTCTTAAATAACGGGAAAACGTGGGCTGTACGCCAATCCACTGGGACTCTGCTAGTTGCAAGAGAGTCACAAAAGATAAGATAAAGGGGCTTAGCTATAACTGAACTTAATTCTCTTAGGACCCGAGGATGCATGCCATCCGGGCCAGGTGCCTTGTCTATTTTTAATTTATTTAGTCTTGCCTTTACTTCTTCCTGCGTTAAGTATTTAATATTACTGTTAGAAGATTGGGACTCTTCTGCCTCTGTAATTTGCAACAGTGCTGTTTCCTTTGTGAAGACAGAAGCAAAGAAAGCATTTAATAACTCTGCCTTACCTTGGTCATCCACCATTGAGTTCCCACCCTCATCCTTTAGGATTCCTATACAGTCAACCTTTCTTTTTTTAGAGTTGATATTTCCACAGCAGATATGTGACACTAGCCAGTATTTATAATGTCCAGTATCTCTAAATAGACAAAACTTTAAACGGCATACATTACCACCTCGCCGTCCGTGTATGCAGCGGTCCGAGTATACAGCCTCTGACTCTCCCAATAAGCAGCGTTCTAGGTATGTAACGGAACCCCGTACTTGCCTCTATCCGTCCACTCTGGCCAGACTTAGTGGAAACGGAGAGGTCGTGCAGGCGCTAGTGTATCCAATCCGGGTCTTCTCACAGAAGTTTTGTACATCCGGTACATTGGTGGATGCGCTCCACAGCGGTGGATTAGTTTGCAGTGACGTCACTGTACGTGCAAGCGTGAGATGCTGACGTTTCAAGGGGTACTCCCCTCTTCTTCAGAGCTACCCAACAGCCTCCATCCACCGCTTATGAGCGCCTCCAACTCCTCCCAGTTCCGCCCCTTTATCCTGGAAACAAGGCAGCACTGTATTTCTTAAGTTTCCTCATGCTCTCCAATCCCATATTGGCACAATATATTCCTCATCATCATCTTCCAATTATATTTGGATGGAGGCTGTTGGGTAGCTCTGAAGAAGAGGGGCGTACCCCTTGAAACGTCAGCATCTCACGCTTGCACGTACAGTGACGTCACTGCAAACTAATCCACCGCTGTGGAGCGCATCCACCAATGTACCGGATGTACAAAACTTCTGTGAGAAGACCCGGATTGGATACACTAGCGCCTGCATGACCTCTCCGTTTCCACTGAGTCTGGCCAGAGTGGACGGATAGAGGCAAGTGCGGAGTTCCGTTACATACCCAGAACGCTGCTTATTGGGAGAGTCAGAGGCTGTATACTCGGACCGCTGCATACACGGACGGCGAGGTGGTAATGTATGCCGTTTAAAGTTTTGTCTATTTAGAGATACTGGACATTATAAATACTGGCTAGTGTCACATTTCTGCTGTGGAAATATCAGGATGTGGAGATTCCTTTGAGGGATTGGATTATAATGAAGATTTCTGGACTTAATATATCAACTGTTGCACAGATATATGGACACATGAGCTAAGCACTTACAGGCAAAAATTGTTATCTATTCAACATATCTCCCCCTTTTTTAAAAGGACTATTTTTTTATTCTTTACTGGGATCCCCTGTTTTGAACACATTTTTTAGGACGATCTCACTGCAGTGAGGCAGAGTGATTGCTGTATGTCTTGAATGAGTGTGTCATAGAGGGGAAGGTGCTTTGTACTGAGCCTAGAATCAGAATACTATTGTACTCATTGTATTTAATAAAGGTCTTTAACTTTTAGCGCTGTGGACATATCTTTACTAGAATCATTTTTTGGGTGTTTGAGGAGTACCTGGTCCACTACAGCTGCTGCCCATCCATCAGGCGTGGATTGCTATATACTATTTTTAGTCAAAAGATTAGTTTTTGGAGGGATAGATATCCTATAAAATCATACAATCTTCAGTAATTTTCTATTTTTTAGTAATTTTGTAGAAAGTTCCCCACCAAAGCAAGACTAAAGGCTCATACATACACTAGATTGATCCCTGGGGAAGGGGAAAGGCAAGACATGTACCCAGGCACAGCATCTTGAGGCACTGATTTGCCTTTCCAACACACATATCTGCTTCCCTGTTACAGACTACACCACCTCCTGAAGCCTACCAGTTCATGCAATACCTGTGAAAGAATCAGTAAGGGGCAGATCTTCTCCCTGTTCCGTCCTGCTCTCCACTCACCACTTATTCTCTGCCTCCTTCCAGCCCTCCTCTCCAGAGTAGAGAGCAGAAGGGAGCAGTGGAGAAAATCTGCCCCTTCCTGATTCTCTAAATCAAATGCCACAATTTTGTCACCTTTTTTTTAGATGGGACCGTGAGGCAGTGTAGTGGAGGAGGTCATCAATGGAGCATGAAAAATGACTTTGTCCCCAGGCACTAAAAACCCTAGCTACAGGGCCGTGCAGAGGGTCCTTAAGTGGGGGGGTGCTCAAATTTAAATAAGGGGCCTGGCAATGCCTTCCCCTGCATGCCCCCCCCCCCCCCCCCCGCCTCGTTTCTGGCTAGGGGGGTATTGATTGTCACGCTGCTGAATGCAGATGATGGGTGCCATGTGGGTTTTGGGTGTAAGTACTGAGTGTCATGTGGGTTCTGGCTATGGTTGGGTATCGAGTGTCATGCGGGTGTTGATTGCAAGAACTTAGTGCCATGTAAGATCTGGGCGCATGTACTGGATGTCATGTGGGTGCTGGGTGCAGGTACCGAGTGTGACATGGGTGCGAATACTTGGCGCCATGCCTGTACTGGGTGCTGACTATAGGTGGGCTTTGGGCATCACATGGGGTTTGAATGCGGGTACTTTGGGTGCGGGTACGGGTTAAGTGGATACTTGGTACAGATAGTGGGTGCCATGTGGAAGCTGTGTGCAGGTGTGAGTACTGGGTGCAATTTTAGGCCTTAGTGCAGATACTTGGTGTCATGTGAGTGTGAGATCTGGGTGCCAGCTATGAGGGGAAGGGGTGACTGATGGGAAAAGTAGAGGTTAGTGTGGGTCCTGCAGGAAGGGGCAGGGCCATGCAGAGGATCCTCAAGGGTGTGGTGCTCAGATTTGAAATCGTAAATCGTGCTAAATTGTGCATGTAATACCCCCTCTCCATAAAGCACAAGGCAGTCTTAACCCCCCCCCCCCCCCCACACACACACACACACACACACACACACACCTTTATAGCAGTATCAGGCAGACTTTGTGTCTCCTTCCAACTCTTTTGGTGCTACCACCCTCAAATCAGCAGTGATAGGTGCCCACTGTTAGTGGGTTAGAGTGGGCACAGTGGAGCCCACTGTGGAGGCACAGACTCACCTTTCATTACTGAGACCTCTGTCCCTCTTGATCAGTACCCAAACCTCTTTTCAGGCAAAGAAGTGGTTACAATACGCAGTGGTTGCTAAGCATTAGTAGATGCAAAACTGCAGTAGGTGCCAAGGTGCAGTGGGTGCCCAGATGCAGTAATGGTAAGACGCAAAGGTTCACTTTGTGGTAAGTTGCAGTGGGTGCCGAGATGTCAAAGTAAAGTCTGTGTCAAGCTGCTTTGGGTACCAAGGTCCAGTTTGTATTGGGTGTTTATTTGCAATGGGTGCTATGCAGTATTGGGTGCTGAATGAGTAGCAGATGGTGATAAACAATAGTGGGTGCCATGTTAGTGCTAATTGGTACAGGGAGCCATGTGAGTGTTGGACATGTGTGAGTAGGGAGTGCCATGTGTGGTCTGGATGTGTGCCATGGGAGAGTACTGTGTCTCATATGGGTTCGGACCAAGGATGGGTACTGGGTGCTATTTGGGTGCCATGGACAGGTACTAGGTGCATATAATGGCTTTGGAACTTGGTGACACGTGAGTACTGTGCCATGTGGTTGTTGATTATGGGGGTATGTGGGTCTTAGGTGCAAATCCTGAGTGCCAAGTGGGTACTGGGAGTGAGTACATGGCGACATATGGGTGATGGGTGCTGGCTAGTGGGGTATTTGTTGTCATGTGGGTGCTAAAGGCAGATGTTGGGTGCCATGTGGGTTCTGGGTGCTGGCACAGGGTGTCATGTGGATTCTGGCTGTATGGGTGTGTATCAACCATCATGTAGGTGTTGATTGCAGGTACTCAGTCCCTTTTGAGTTCTGGGTACACACGTACTGGATGTCATATGTGAGTGCTTGCTGTGGGTGCTGGGCACCAAGTGGAGACTTAGTGCAACTGGAACTACTGCAGGTGAAACATGTGGGTGTTGGGTGCAGGTACTGGGTATCACATAGGTGCAATTACTTGGTGCCATGCCTGCACTGGGTGCTAGCTCTGGGTGGGTGTTTTGTGTCACGTGGGTTCTGAGTGCAGGTACTTCGGGTGCTAGTACTGGTTATGTGAGTGGGTGCCATGTGGAGGCTGTGTGCAGGTGTGAGTAGTGAGTGACATGTCAGAGCTGGGTGCAAGTACTGTGCCATGTAGGTGTGAGAACTGGGTGCCAGCTATAGGATGAAGGGTTGTAGGTATTAGGTGTTATGTGGCTGTTTGATGCAAGTACTAAGTGCCATATTGAGGCCGGATGTGAGTATTGGGTCCTGCTAGGTGCAAGTACTGGGTGCTTGCTATAGTGGGGGTTACTGGTTGAGTGTAATGTGGGTGCTGAATATTGGTGGGATTGCTGTGGGTGCAGGGGGTGGGAGATCACTGTGGGTACTGCTATGAATGGCATAGTTGCTGCTATGGGAGGTAGAGGTCAGTGTGGTTGATGGGGGAAGGGTAGGTCACTGTGGGGGGAAAGTAACTGTGGGTGCTGTGGAAAGTAGAGGTCAGTATGGGTGCTGGAGGAAAGGGAGGTCACTGTGGGTCCTTTGGGGGAGATCACTGTGGGTCTCGGGAGGTAGAGGTCATTGCGGGTGCAGGGGGTGGGAGGTCACTATGGGTGCTGCTATGAATGGCATAGTTACTGCTAAGGGAGGTAGAGGTCAGTGTGGGTGCTGGGGGAAGGGTAGGCCACTGTGGGTGCTGGGAGAAGTCAGTGTGGTTACTGGAGGAAGGAGTGGATGCTGGGTGTTGGGAGAAGCCACTGTGGGCGCTGGCAATGGAAGAGGTCACTGTAGGTGCTGCTTTTGGGATGGGAGGTCCCTGTGGGTGCTGCAGGGGACAGGAGGGTAGCCACTGGGGGAGGGAAAAATCACTGTGGGTGCTGGGGGAGGGATAGGTCAGTGTGGGTGCTGGGGTAGGCAGGGTCACTGCTAGAGCTGGGGAGGGAGAGGTCACTGTGGGTGCTGGGGGAGGGAGGGTCACTGTGGGTGCTGGGGGAGGGAGAGGTCACTGTGGGTGCTGGGTAAGAGAGAGGTCACTGTGGGTGCTCCGTCGAGGGAGAGGTCACGGTGGGTGCTAGGTGGAGGGAGAGGTCACTGTGGGTGCTGGGGGAGGGAGAGGTCACTGTGAGTCCCAGGTGGAGGGAGAGGTCACTGTGGGTCCTAGGTGGAGGGAGAGATCACTGTGGGTGCTAGGTGGAGGGAGAGGTCACTGTGGGTGCTGGGGGAGGGAGAAGTCACTGTGGGTGCTGAGTAAGAGAGAGGTCACTGTGGGTGCTTGGGGGAGGGAGAGGTCATGGTGGGTGCTAGGTGGAGGGAGAGGTCACTGTGGGTGCTGGGGGAGGGAGAGGTCACTGTGGGTCTCAGGTGGAGGGAGAGGTCACTGTGGGTGCTAGGTGGAGGGAGAGGTCACTGTGGGTGCTAGGTGAAGGGAGATGTCACTGTGGGTACTGGGTAGGGAGAGGTCAGTATGGGTCCTAGGTAGAGGGAGAGGTCACTGTGAGTGCTAGGGGAGGCAGTGGTCACTGGGTACTAGGTGGAGAGAGAGGTCACTATGGATGCTGGGGGAGGTAGAGGTCAGTATGGGTCCTAGGTGGAGGGAGAGGTCAGTATGCCACACTAGGATTCCTGTCTGGGCCTCTTCACTTGAAAGTGTCCCGGGCGGGGGAGGAGCTTCCTGCGGGTGGGCCAGGGCTTAGTGCAGTCGGGGGCAGGGCTTATTTTGCGCGGCGAGAGGGGCCTTTTTTGAAGATTTTAAAAAGGGGGTGCCTGGGCACCCAGAGCACCCCCCTGTGCACATGCCTGCCTAGCTATGTCTCTATAGTTATCTGCCACTCCTGCAGTGCAGATTAGGGATGGAGCGAACCTCATATTTTCGGTTTGCGAACCGGGTTCGCGAAGTTCCACAAAGGGTTCGCGAACCTGTGATCTCTGGGAACCGCAATAGACTTCAATGGGCAGGCGAACTTTCAAAACTACAAACACTGGTTCTGGCCACAAAAGTGGTGGGTAAGCTGTTTCATTGGGTCTAACACCTGGATGTGGGCATGGTGGAGTGGGATACATGCCCAAAGTCCCAGGGAAAAATCCGGATTTGACGCACAGCAGGGTGTTAAGGGCAGAAATCACATTGCATTGCTAAATTGGAAGCCTAAAGTGCTTGAAAACATCTTGCAAGTGTATACATCAATCAGATAGTGTAATTAGCGTACTGCTTCACACTGACAGACCAAACTCATTGTGTAAAACACCGCAAACAGCTGTTTGTGTAGTGATGGCCGTGCTGGACTGGTACACACGATGGCGAGAGTGCAGGGGGGGTTTTCAATCCCATATGGTCGGGCTGAGGTAGCCCAATGACAGAACAACAGTGACTGTCCAGCTGATTGAATTTGGTCTGTCCACAATGAAGCAAAGACCTTATCAACAGACGCTCACACTCATATAGACGGTCATTGCTTCATTGTGATACGCAAGCCCCTTCACCGCGGCAAGGTAACGATCACGAAGGACATTTGACACATGTACATGCCCTTTGTTTTTGTGTTGTAGCCACAGCCACAGTGCAGCCAGAAAAATTAGGCATGTACACGCACCAGAAACATTATTATACTTTTTGTAAGCGGCCACTGCTAGCAACAGCCTTAAAAATTCAGGAATCTACCTGGAGTCCTGGACCCTATTGGTGGTGGCGGAGAAGGTAGTCAAGCGGCAGGCAGGCAGAGATGCTGTGTGGGGAGACTGATTTAGTCTTCGGGCGGAGAGTAGCCCTCCGAGATCCATGCCTCATTCATTTTGATAAAGGTGACCTAGGCGACTTCTCTTCTCACTGACAATGCCTCCAGCTGCACTGAAGGTCGTCTCTGACAGGACGCTTGAGGGAGGGCGAGACAGAAGTTGGATGGCAAATTGGGACAGCTCTGGCCACAGGTCAAGCCTGCGCACCCAGTAGTCCAGGGGTTCATCGCTGCTCACAGTGTCTGCATCCGCAGTTAAGGCCAGGTAGTCGGCTACCTGCCAGTCCAGGCGTTGGTGGAGAGTGGATCCGGAAGAGCTAAGGCAAGGCTTTGGACTAAAGAATGTCCGCATGTCCGACATCACCATGAGATTGCTAGAGCGTCCTGTTCTTGCCTGCATGGACATGGGAGGAGGAGGAAGATTACTGGCAGTGGCACCTTTATTCCGTTGTGCTGTGACATCACCAAATTTGCCAAATAGTGTTTTAAGTACTGCATCCTTTCAGACTTGTGTTTAGTTGGTAACATCTCTTCCACTTTGTGCTTATACCGAGGGTCTAGTAGCGTTGCCACCCAGTACAGGTCAGTCCCCTTTAGTTTTTTATACGGCGGTCTCTCAACAGGCTGGACAGCATGAAAGATGCCATCTGCACAAAGTTGGATGCTGACGTAGTAGCCATCTCCTCTTGCTCTTCCTCAGTGATGTCAGGTAAGGTCTCCTCCTCCCCCCAGCCACAAACAATACCACGGGAAAGGTGAGCAGCACAAGCCCCCTGCGACGCCTTCTGCGATTGTTCTTCCCCCTCAAAAAACAAACACCTTCCTCATCTGACTCCTCTTCCCCAGATGACTTTTCCTCCTCCTCCTCCTCCCCCCTCCTCTGTGCTGCCGCAGGTGTTGGTGACACATCTTGTGGTCCCCACAACTCTTCCTCTTCCTGCCGTGCGTGCAGCTTGATCCACCACTGCACGCACGGCACGCTCCAGGAAGAAAGCATATGGGATCAAATCGCTGATGGCGCCTTCAGTGCGACTCACCAGGTTTGTCACCTCCTCAAACGGCCGCATAAGCCTGCAGGTATTACGCATCAGTGTCCTGTTCTTCGGCCAGAAAATCCCCAGCTCCCCAGAGCTTGACCTTTAAGCGTAGTTGTACATATGTCATTGACGGCTTTCTCCTGTTGTAATAGGCAGTCGAACAAAAGGAGTGTTGAATTCCAGTGGGTCGGGCTACACCGGCAAGTTGTTTCTCTGCTGGATATCGGCCAAGCGCTCCATGGCCATGTAGGAATGCCTGAAATGCCCACACACCTTCCTGGACTGTTTCAGGACCCCCTGTAAGCCTGGGTATTTAGAGACAAATCTTTGAATGACTAGATTCAGCACATGTGCCATGCAGGGTACGTGTGTCAACTTTCCCAAACTCAAAGACGAAATGAGATTGCTGCCGTTGTCACACACCACGTTGCCGATCTCCAGTTGGTGCGGGGTCAGCCACTGATCCACCTGTTTGTTCAGAGCAGCCAGGAGAGCTGCTCCAGTGTGACTCTCGGCTTTGAGGCAAGACATGTCAAAGATGGCGTTTACAGCCTCGTACTCCCTGCTTGCCGCCAGCGGTCACCAGGTTGAACCAATGGGCCGTATAGGTAATGTACCTGCCCTGACCGTGCTTAGCAGACCAGGCATCCATGGTCAGATGGACCCTTGACCCAACGCTGTGTGCCAGAGATGACACCACTTGCCTTTCCATATCACGGTACAGTTTGGGTATCGCCTTTTTAGAAAAATAATTGCGGTCTGGTATCTTCCACTGTGGTGTCCCAATTGCCACAAATTTTCGGAAGGCCTCAGAGTCCACCAGCTGGTATGGTAACAGCTGGCGAGTAACAGTTCCGCCAAGCCAGCTGTCAGACGCCGGGCAAGAGGGTGACTGGCAGACATCGGCTTCTTCCTTTCAAAAATTTCCTTCACGGACACCTGGCTGCTGCTGTGGGCAGAGGAACATGAAGCGCTCAAGGTGAGAGGCAGAGTGGAAGAGGGTGGCTGTGAAGGTGCAAAGGAGAAAGTGGCTGAAGATGCTGCACCTGAAGGAGTAAGAGGAGGCGGAGGGTGGCTTTGCGAATGTGTGCTGCTTTTCCTCAGGTGGTCATCCCATTGCTGTTTGTGCTTCTTCATCACGTGGCTTCGTAAGGCAGTTGTCTCTACGTGGGTCTTGGTCTTTCCACGACTCAATTTTTGTTGGCAGACAGATGACAGCAAGGCCATCTGTAATGAGGCAGACACACAAAAAAAATTCCACACCGCTGAGCCCTGTAACGATGGCACTTTGGTGGTGGCATCAGCAGCTGACGGTGAAAGGCATGCTGGCTGGCTGTCCATAGCAGGTGGCGATACATGCCATCGGACACTGCCACCACCAGCAGCTGTTTCTGATGATGAGCTCCCCCTGCTTTTTTCAGCAACTCGTCTCCTCCTACTCCTCTCTGACTTCCCCTCTGAACTGTCCCCCTGGCATCATCATGTCTGTTAGGATCCCACGTGGCATCCATGGCAGTATCATCATCCTCCACAGCTTTGTTTGTATCAGATACCTCATAAACTGCAAGAACAGCAGGTACTTCATCTTCTTCCTCACACCTTACATCCCTAGTGCTGCCTAAATCAGACATATGAGGAGGTGTAACTTGCTTAGCGCCTTCATGTTGTTGTAGCAATAATGGCTGTGCATTCGTTATTAATTCCCCACCAAATAAGTCCTGCGAACTGTCAAATGGAGCAGATGTGGTGCTTGTAGTAGTAGTGCTGGTGGCTGCGAAAGACGAGGTGTTCTGTGTTAAATAGTCAAGTACATCCTGACAATCTTGGGAGTTGCCTTCTTCTGAGCACTGTGCTTTGGTCTAGGGCCGCACGACATCACATCACCACAACCTCGAACAGACCTGCCGGGTGGCCTGCCTCTGGCTCTGCCTCTGCCTGTTGCGTTGATTATATTGGGGGGATGAAGTGAAAGGTATGCACTGACTTGACTAATACAATGTGCAGTCACACAGGTGCAGTAAAAGGTATGCAGTGACTGCTGTTATAACAATGTGCAACTGTCACACAGGTGCAGTAAACGGTATGCAGTGCAGTGACTGCTGGTACAACAATGTGCAGTTATGCAGGTGCAGTGAAAATGGATGCACTGACTGCTGGTATATATAATAATACAATTAGTGCGTTCACAGGGGCAGTTAACAGGTATGCATGGACGTGTATAACAATGGTATCACTGGTAGAACAATGTGCACTTACACAAACAGACAGGTGCAGTAGAAGGTATGCAGTGACTGCTGTTATAACAATGTGCAGCTGTCACACAGGTGCAGTAAACGGTATGCAGTGCAGTGACTGCTGGTACAACAATGTGCAGTCACGCAGGTGCAGTGAAAATGGATGCACTGACTGCTGGTATATATAATAATACAATTAGTGTGGTCACACACAGGTACAGGTATGCAGCGTGGACTGGTGGTGGTATGGTTTTACACAATTCAATGTGCGGCTTTCACACACACGCAGGTACAGAGAAAATAAATAAATGCAGTGACTGCTGCTGCTGGTGGTATATATAATACAATTACTGCGGTCACACACAGGTACAGGTATGCAGCGTGGACTGGTGGTGGTATGGTCTTACACAATTCAATGTGTGGCTTTCACACACATGCAGGTACAGAGAAAATGAATAAATGCAGTGACTGCTGCTGCTGGTGGTATATAATACAATTACTGTGGTCGCACACAGACAGGTACAGGTATGCAGCGTGGACTGGTGGTGGTATGGTCTTACACAATACAATGTGCAGCTTTCCACACACGCAGGTACAGAGAAAATTAATAAATGTAGTGACTTCTGCTGCTTGTGGTATATAATACAATGTCAGCGCTGCGTAATAAGTTGGCGCTTTATAAATACAATAAATAAATAAATATGTTGACTGGTGGTGGTATGGTCTTATACAATTCAATGTGCGGCTTTCACACACACGCAGGTACAGAGAAAATGAATAAATGCAGTGACTGCTGCTAGTGGTGATATATAATACAATTACTGCGGTCACACACAGGTACAGGTATGCATGGACTGGTGGTGGGATGGTATTACACAATACAGTACAATGTGCAACTTTCACTGTCTGTAACACACACAGGTCCAATGTCAATGAAGTATACAGTAAATGTGGTGGCCCTGGCTGGCACAGTATTAATTAGCAATTGCAAGGGGCAGCTGCAACACACACACACACACACACACCACACACACACACACACACACACACACACACACACACACTGGCCCGATGCTGCACTGTTTTTATAGGGGGGGGGGGGGCGTGGGTCCAGGAGGGAGTGCAGTCTGATTGGCTGCCATGTGTCTGCTGACTGTGATGTAGAGGGTCAAAGTTTAGCCCCATGATGTGGTATAGGGGTAGTGTTGGGCGAACATCTAGATGTTCGGGTTCGGGCCGAACAGGCCGAACATGGCCGCGATGTTCGGGTGTTCGACCCGAACTCCGAACATAATGGTAGTCAATGGGGACCCGAACTTTTGTGCTTTGTAAAGCCTCCTTACATGCTACATACCCCAAATTTACAGGGTATGTGCACCCTGGGAGTGGGTACAAGAGGAAATTTTTTTTTAGCAAAAAGAGCTTATAGTTTTTGAGAAAATCGATTTTAAAGTTTCAAAGGGAAAACTGTCTTTTAAATGCGGGAAATGTCTGTTTTCTTTGCACAGGTAACATGCTTTTTGTCGGCATGCAGTCATAAATGTAATACATATAAGAGGTTCCAGTAAAAGGGACCGGTAACGCTAACCCAGCAGCAGCACACGTGATGGAACAGGAGGAGGGTGGCGCAGGAGGAGAAGGCCACGCTTTGAGACACAACAACCCAGGCCTTGCATGAGGACAAGAAGCGTGCGGATAGCATGCTTTGTACCGCCATGCAGTCATAAATGTAATAAAGATAAGTGGTTCAATAAACAGGGACCACGCGGCAACGCTAACCCAGCAGCAGCAGACGTGATGGAACAGGAGGAGGCGCAGGAGGAGAAGGCCACGCTTTGTGAGACACAAAAACCCAGGCCTTGCATGAGGACAAGAAGCGTGCGGATAGCATGCTTTGTACCGCCATGCAGTCATAAATGTAATAAAGATAAGTGGTTCAATAAACAGGGACCACGCGGCAACGCTAACCCAGCAGCAGCAGACGTGATGGAACAGGAGGAGGCGCAGGAGGAGAAGGCCACGCTTTGTGAGACACAAAAACCCAGGCCTTGCATGAGGACAAGAAGCGTGCGGATAGCATGCTTTGTACCGCCATGCAGTCATAAATGTAATAAAGATAAGTGGTTCAATAAACAGGGACCACGCGGCAACGCTAACCCAGCAGCAGCAGACGTGATGGAACAGGAGGAGGCGCAGGAGGAGAAGGCCACGCTTTGTGAGACACAACAACCCAGGCCTTGCATGAGGACAAGAAGCGTGCGGATAGCATGCTTTGTACCGCCATGCAGTCATAAATGTAATAAAGATAAGAGGTTCCATAAACAGGGACCGGAAACGCTAACCCAGCAGCAGCAGCAGCAGCACACGTGATGGAACAGGAGGAGGCGCAGGAGGAGAAGGCCACGCTTTGTGAGACACAACAACCCAGGCCTTGCATGAGGACAAAAAGCGTGCGGATAGCATCCTTTGTACCGCCATGCAGTCATAAATGTAATAAAGATAAGAGGTTCCATAAACAGGGACCGGCAACGCTAACCCAGCAGCAGCAGCACACGTGATGGAACAGGAGGAGGCGCAGGAGGAGAAGGCCACGCTTTGTGAGACACAACAACCCAGGCCTTGCATGAGGACAAAAAGCGTGCGGATAGCATGCTTTTTACCGCCATGCATGCAGTCATAAATGTAATAAAGATAAGAGGTTCAATAAACAGGGACCGGGCGGCAACGCTAACCCAGCAGCAGCAGCACACGTGATGGAACAGGAGCAGGCGCAGGAAGAGAAGAAGGCCATGCTTTTTGAGACACAACAACCCAGGCCTTGCATGAGGACAAAAAGCGTGCGGATATAGCAGCAATGCTTTTTGCCGCCATGCAGTCATAAATGTAATACAGATGAGAGGTTCAATAAACAGGGACCGGAAACGCTAAACCATCCCAGATGTTCATTGGTCATGTTACTTGGTTGGGGTCCTGGAGTGTTGCGTAGTCGTTTCCAATCCAGGATTGATTCATTTTAATTTGAGTCAGACGGTCTGCATTTTCTGTGGAGAGGCGGATACACCGATCTGTGACGATGCCTCCGGCAGCACTGAAACAGCGTTCCGACATAACGCTGGCTGCCGGGCAAGCCAGCACCTCTATTGCGTACATTGCCAGTTCGTGCCAGGTGTCTAGCTTCATGCCCGGTTTCAGGTCCAGCGGTGCCAGCCACAAATCCGTCTGTTCCTTTATTCCCCTCCAAATTTCCTCCCCTGTGTGCTGCTTATCCCCAAGGCAGATCAGCTTCAGCAACGCTTGCTGACGCATGCCAACAGCTGTGCTGCACTGCTTCCACGATCCTACTGCTGCTGGTGCTGGGTTAGCGTTTCCGGATGAGGTACAGCTTTGAGATGCGTTGGAGGAGAAGGAGTCAGAGAGGTAGGTGCTGCTGTTGTTATCCAGTGGGAGGGACGGCGGTGCAGCTGTTTGCGGCGTGGGCAACACCCGCGCCGTAGCAGGTGAGGAATCGCTGCCAGGCTCCACAAGGTTCACCCAGTGCGCGGTAAGGGAGATGTATCGACCCTGGGCGAACGCACTCGTCCAGGTGTCAGTGGTGAGGTGAACCTTGCAGGCAACGGCATTCTTCAAGCTTCGGGTTATTTAGCTGACCACGTGCTCATGCAACTCAGGCACTGCAGAGCGCGCAAAGTGGTAGCGGCTGGGAACCACGTAACGTGGGATGGCCACTGACATCATGCCCTTGAAGCTGTTTGTCTCCACCACTCGATATGGCAGCATTTCGCAGGCCAGAACCTTGGCTATGCTGGCTGGCTGTTACTGCCACGGCCCGGGGGTCATTTGCTGGCAATTTCCTCTTGCGCTCAAACATCTCAGAGACAGACAACTCAACCGTAGGGCTGCACACCGAAGGGCTGTTGGTTGTTGTGTTTGATGAACACTGGGAGACCTCAAGAGCACTAGTCCGGAAAGTGACAGTGTCAGCATCGTCTGATGTTTGTGAATGTTGTGAACCACGCAATGGCTGGGCTACTGCTGCTGCTGAGGCGGGTCTGGTGGTGAGTCTGGTGAACCCAAGGGAGGCAGTGTTGCTGGTGGTACCCTGTCCTGCCGCGTTTGCCCACAGAGTGGGATGTTTGGATAGAATGTGGCGGCTCATGCTGGTGGTGGAGAGGTTGTTAATACTTTTCCCCCTGCTCAGGCGGGTCTTGCACACCTTGCAAATCGCCATGGTAACATCCTCAGTGCAGTCTTCAAAGAAAGCCCAGACTTTGGAGCACCTGCCTTGCTGGCGATTTCTGTTTGCGCCTCTTTTGCCTCTCACTTGAACTTCCATGCTTGCGGTGCCTGAAATTGCGCGCCGCCTACCTTGTGGCACAAGGCGAACTCGTGCAGCAGTGGGTTCCTCAACAGACTCATCTGTGCTGCTGCTACGACGGCGATGTTCTCGTTCACAAACAAAATCTGGGTCTATGTCCACATTGTCCATACCCTCCTCTTCCATCTCCTCAAACTCATATGTCATTGTGGGGGGCCGCCGCCGTGGAGTAGAGCTCCCCAGAACAACCTCTGCGCAGCTCACTCCAACGTCATCTGGTTATCTGGCAGTTGTGTGCGTGGTGTCGCTGCCGGTTGTGTCAGCTTTGTGCCCACTGGCTCCTTGTAACTGGCTGAGGACTCGGACCTCGTGCGTGATGTGCTGGTGCTGCTTAACCCACTGCTGGACGCTTGAGAGGTCATCCAAGTAATTATCTGGTCCTGTTCTTTTGGATCTGTGAGGGTTGTTGTCCTGGACAACATGGGCGGTATTGAGTGGGTTTTCTTGGGTGCTCCCCTGTGGCCTGTACGTGAACCGTCAGGGGAAACACCTCTTCCCTTGCCCCTCCCTCTTTCACCGGATTTCTTCCTCATTTCACTTATCCTTAAAGTACACGCTGACTGGCAGCAGTACAGTGGCAGTACAGAAATGCTATACAGTGGTGGGTGAGCGGTGTACCACTATTGTCAGCAGCGACACAGAGCACAATGCTATACAGTGGCGGGTGAGCGGTGTACTACTGTTCCCAGCAGACACAGAGTGGAAGTAAACACAATGCTATATAGTGTGGCTGAGCCGTGTACACAGAGTGGCATTAAACACAATGCTATATAGTCTGCTATAAAGTCACCCCGAACAGGGTGATGTTCTGCAGAACCCGAACAGTGGCAAACACTGTTCGCCCAACACTACTGGGAGGGAACGCAGATTTTAGTACCTAAACACACGATACAACATGTTTTCCGGGGTCGGACTCTGAGGCACATACAGATGGTCCCGATCATCATCCTCATCATACAACTCTTCTCCTGAGTCTGACCCACCCACCACCTCTGCCACCCCAACATCCCCAGACACAGACCCCTCATCGTCCTCAACATTAACTTGGGATGCTGGCCTGAGCCAGACCTCCTCCTCCACATCAGGCCCCATCATCTCCTCAATGGCAGCCCTCATTAATCGCTCTGGCGACGGACCGATGGACACAACGTTCTCCTCCGGGGAGGGCTGCTGCTGACCACTGGCTGCTGGGGTGGATGTTATAGCTTGCGTGGGGCGTTGGCTGTTGCTGTTGTTGGGAGTGCTGCTCACAGCGGAGGTCTCTGGGGAACTCATGTTGAGCTCATATAGTGGTTGACGGTGAGTGGAGTATTACTGATCCCAGCAATATACACACTGACTGGCAGAGTACGCAATGCTATATAGTGTGGCTGAGCGGTGTACACAGAGTGGCAGTAAACACAATGCTATATAGTCTGGCTGAGCGAGTGTTGTACTACTGTTCCCAGCAGAATCAGAGTGGCAGTAAACAATGGTATATAGTCTGGCTGAGCAGTGTACACAGAGTGTCAGTAAACAATGGTATATAGTCTGGCTGAGCGGTGTACACAGAGTGTCAGTAAACAATGGTATATAGTCTGGCTGAGCGGTGTACACAGAGTGTCAGTAAACAATGCTATGTAATCTGGCTGAGCGGTGTACACACAGTGTCAGTAAACAATGGTATATAGTCTGGCTGAGCGGTGTACACAGAGTGTCAGTAAACAATGGTATATAGTCTGGCTGAGCGGTGTACACAGAGTGTCAGTAAACAATGGTATATAGTCTGGCTGAGCGGTGTACACAGAGTGTCAGTAAACAATGGTATATAGTCTGGCTGAGCGGTGTACACAGAGTGTCAGTAAACAATGGTATATAGTCTGGCTGAGCGGTGTACACAGAGTGTCAGTAATCAATGGTATATAGTCTGGCTGAGCGGTGTACACAGAGTGGCAGTAAACACAATGCTATATATAGCGTGGCTGAGCGAGGTGCACAGTGGCAGTACACACAATGCTATATAGTCAGGCTAAGCCGTGTACACAGAGTGTCAGAAAACACAATGCTATATATAGCGTGGCTGAGCGAGGTGCACAGTGGCAGTACACACAATGCTATATTAGTCAGGCTAAGCCGTGTACACAGAGTGTCAGAAAACACAATGCTATATATTTAGCGTGGCTGAGCGAGGTGCACAGTGGCAGTAAACAATGCTATATATATAGTGTGGCTGAGCGAGCGGTGTACTACTGTTCCCAGCAGCGACACACAATGACTGGGGGGGACCCTGGCTAGCGTGGCTGGAGAGCGAACTACCCTGCCTGCCTACCCAAAGCTAAACCCACAGAGAAATGGCGGAGATATGACGTGGTTCGGGTATTTATTTACCCGAACCACGTGACCGTTCGGCCAATCAGAGCGCGTTCGGGCCCGAACCACGTGACCCGTTCGGCCAATCACAGCGCTAGCCGAACGTTCGGGGAACGTTCGGCCATGCGCTCTTAGTTCGGCCATGTGGCCGAACGGTTTGGCCGAGCACCGTCAGGTGTTCGGCCGAACTCGAACATCACCCGAACAGGGTGATGTTCTGCAGAACCCGAACAGTGGCGAACACTGTTCGCCCAACACTATATAGGGGGCGGGTCGAACTCGCTATGTGTTCGCGGTTCGCCGCGAGCGTGAACCACCGAGGTTCGAGCGAACAAGTTCGCCGGCGAACCATTCGGGCCATCTCTACTGCAGATACCGCTTTGAGACGTCTGTCTAGCTGGGTGTCTCTTCCCTTCCCAAACCACACACACACAGAAAAGTGGCGCCACACGCTCTCCGCACTTAGAAGTGAAGTACAGGGAAGCATACAGTTAATGAAAAATATGCTTTGCCAATTGCCATCACTGTTACCATGCCTTTTGTGTTAACACACTACATGCAATGTGTTACGAAAACGCACCGACACTACACACTCTGCATTGAGACCATCACACAGGTGGTGTGTTGCAGTGCGGCAAGCCGCATTACAAAGCAACCTTTGTGCTGTGCTTAACCATTTCACCTCGAAGGGTTTTTAAAAATAATGAAAATGTATTTTTTTTTTCTATGGGAAGATGTATAAGAGAGTATTTGGATGTGATTTTACTTTTTGGCCACAAGATGGAGATACAGAGTTAGTGTGTTCTAAAAATAGAAACAGAACCAAGTGTTTGTATTTGTTTATATTTGTGTAAATATTGGGACGTAGATACTCGTGTTGGGGAGGTGAAAAGTTTAAATTATTTAGGCCCATTATGTATCAGAGAAATCCAAAATCTCTTGGTGGTATGTTTGGCATTACCCAATAAATATTTCCTTTTTTTTTTATATTACTGGGTAATAGACACAAGAAGACAAAAAAAGACATATAACATTTATATTGCACTTTTCTCCTAGCGGACTCAATGTGCTTTAGAGCTGCAACCACTTAGGGTGTGCTCCAAGGGCAGTGGCGGCTCCAGGAAATTTTTTTAGGGGGTGCTATGCAGGTGCTGGACCAATTTCCAGGGGAGCTGACGACCTGCGGCGCACGAAGCGCGCCGCGGCAAAAAATGGGTGTGGCTACAACCTGCGGCGCGCTTCGCGAGAAAATGGGCGTGGTCATGACCGGATGAGGGCGGGGCTAACTTTAAAGTGAACCCAGGGTGAGAGTGATATGGTGGCTGCCATATTTATTTCCTTTTAAACAATACTAGTTGCCTGGCAGCCCTGCTGATCTATTTGGCTGTAGTAGTGAACTGAATTACACCAGAAACAAGCCATGCAGCTAATCTTGTCAGTTCTGACAATATTGTCAGAAACCCCTGACCTGCTGCATGCTTGTTCAGGATCTATGGTTGAAAGAATAAGAGGCAGAGGACCAGCACGGCAGCCAGGCAACTGGTATTGCTTAAAGGGAGATAAATATGGCAGCCTCAATATTATTCTCACCTCGGGTTCCCTTTAAAAGTGCAACGCAAAGACAGAGGGCCCAAGTTTTGGTGACCCTTTTCCAAGAAAATTCACATAATTGTGCAGGTTTTCTCAAGAAAATACACGTAATGTGAGCAGATTTTAATAAAAAAACACGTCCAATGACCCCAATATGCACAATCGTTATCAGATATGGCTCCAATATGCACAATCGGTAGATGACCACAATATGCACAATCGGTAGCAGATATGACCCCAATATGCACAATCGGTAGCAGATATGGCCCCAATATGCACAATCGGTACCAGATATGGCCCCAATATGCACAATCGGTAGCAGATATGGTCCCAATATGCACAATCGGTAGCAGATATGGTCCCAATATGCACAATCGGTAGCAGATATGGTCCCAATATGCACAATCGGTAGCAGATATGGTCCCAATATGCACAATCGGTAGCAGATATGGTCCCAATATGCACAATCGGTAGCAGATATGGTCCCAATATGCACAATCGGTAGCAGATATGGTCCCAATATGCACAATCGGTAGCAGATATGGTCCCAATATGCACAATCGGTAGCAGATATGGTCCCAATATGCACAATCGGTAGCAGATATGGTCCCAATATGCACAATCGGTAGCAGATATGGTCCCAATATGCACAATCGGTAGCAGATATGGTCCCAATATGCACAATCGGTAGCAGATATGGTCCCAATATGCACAATCGGTGGCAGATATGGTCCCAATATGCACAATCGGTGGCAGATATGGTCCCAATATGCACAATCGGTGGCAGATATGGTCCCAATATGCACAATCGGTAGCAGATATGACCCCAATATGCACAATCGGTAGCAGATATGACCCCAATATGCACAATCGGTAGCAGATATGACCCCAATATGCACAATCGGTAGCAGATATGACCCCAATATGCACAATCGGTAGCAGATATGACCCCAATATGCAAAATCGGTAGCAGATATGACCCCAATATGCACAATCGGTAGCAGATATGACTCCAATATGCACAATCCGTAGCAGATATGACCCCAATATGCACAATCCGTAGCAGATATGACCCCAATATGCACAATCGGTAGCAGAAATGACCCCAATATGCACAATCGGTAGCAGAAATGACCCCAATATGCACAATCGGTAGCAGAAATGACCCCAATATGCACAATCGGTAGCAGAAATGACCCCAATATGCACAATCGGTAGCAGAAATGACCCCAATATGCACAATCGGTAGCAGAAATGACCCCAATATGCACAATCCGTAGCAGATATGACCCCAATATGCACAATCCGTAGCAGATATGACCCCAATATGCACAATCCGTAGCCGATATGACCTCAATATGCACAATCCGTAGCAGATATGACCCCAATATGCACAATCAGCATCACCTGAAAAAGAAAAACCCATTTACTCACCTACAGCCAGAAGACCTTCTTTCCCGACCTCCTGTCCCGAGTCCCGACCTCATTGTGGCGCGCAGCGCCCGCGCGCCCACGATCCTCTTCCTTCCCGACGTCACGACGAGACTTCCTGCCTGCATGCAGAGAGCAGGGCTACGGGAAAATGGCCGCCCGAAGCCATGCACTGCAGACTCGAAGTCTGCAGAACAGGGCTCCGGGCGGCCATCTTACCGTAGCCCTGCCTGCTGCTCCGTGCTGCCGCTGTGTGAACTGACTTGGCGTCTTTCAGACGCCTGAAGTCAGTTCACTCCAGGGGGTGCTTTGGGGGTGCTTGGACAATTCTAGGGGGTGCTCGAGCACCCCCTTGCACCCCCCTGGCGCCGCCCCTGTCCAAGGGTGATCAGGAGCAGTAGGGAGACTTGCCCAAAACACCTTACTGATTTACATACTTAAAGAGACTCTGTAACATTAAAAAGATCCCCTGGGGGGTACTCACCTCGGGTGGGGGAAGCCTCCGGATCCTAATGAGGCTTCCCACGCTGTCCTCTGTCCCACGGGGGTCTTGCCGCAGCCCTCCGAACAGCCGGCGACTGTGCCGACTGTCAGTTCAATATTTACCTTTGCTGGCTCCAGCGGGGGCGCTGTGGCGGCTTTCCGTTCCGAACTACACGGAAATACCCGATCTCATTCGGGTCCGCTTTACTGCGCAGGCGCAGGACACTTGCGCCTGCGCAGTAGAGCGGACCCGACGGCGATCGGGTATTTCCGTGTAGTTCGGAGCCGACAGCCGTCAGAGCGCCTGCGCAGGAGCCAGGAAGGTAAATATTGACGTCACCGCTGCACGGACTCCACGGAGGGCTGCAGCGAGACCCCTGACGGATGGAGGACGGCGTGGGAAGCCTCATTAGGATCCGGAGGCTTCCCCCACCCGAGGTGAGTACCCCCCAGGGGATCTTTTCATGTTACAGTTCCTCTTTAAGGCTCAAACACTACAACAAAGGCAACACCTATAACCAGCATGCTATTCAGCATATATGTTAATATTACTTATCATAGTAAGGAATTTTAGTTGAGGCATAACAATAGCCACACACTGACAGTTGAAGCAGGCATAAATTTTATTAGTGCAGCATAAAATATTGACAGTGCTGGAGGCTTAAAACAGAATAACTCCAATAAAGTTTTACTGTGTTGTTTTCAATGATCCAATAATGCACTAGCTGTAAAATCAGATGTCCGATATCAGATAATAATCATACCAACTTTTCAGTATCAGTTCCAATCTTAAAGTGATATAGAACTAAATTTCAGCTATGATCTAAGGCATTAAACACATTATAAATCTAATGTAAAAAAAACAAACATATTACTAGTTTCCAACTTACCGGAGGAGTTAACAATTCAAACATCCACCTCACTTCACTAAAAAGCTAATTAATAAAATTGCCATTGCTGTCCAAAGTTATCAAATTGTGCTTATGTGTACTAAGATGAGTAAACAATACTGAAAAGCATCTACTGTATGCAGGGGGAACTTATTCTGCACAGCAATTACTTAGTTAAAGACAATCTGATCAGGAGTGTAGCTACAGGTGTGCAGCCCCTGAGACTAGAGGGGGGACCAGAGCTGTAAGAAGGTCCTAACTACTACTTCACTCCGTCTTATTTAAGGGGTCCATCCTTCAGATCAGGTGCTTTTGTAAATACACTTGTTATGGGTGTGAAAATTACGATGTCCATACTTGTGTTATATCCCTTGTGAGATGGGCCTCCAGGTTGTGAGGGTCACAAGGGGAAGGCAAGGGTAAAAAAGTGTGAACATTGAAGGGCCCCATCAAAGTTTTGCTGGGGGGCCCCATGATTTATACTTACGCGCCTGAATCTGATAATTTGTCTAGCAATGTTATCAATTAGCTTCTGTGAACTGTACAAATGCCTTCCAGACTGGCATTTGACCATTTTTTGTGTCTTATATATGTTTTTTTCATGTGTTTTAGAACAAAAATTAAATTTTGAATTTCATAGCACTTTAACTATTTGGGACTGGCTGCCTAACCCCCCTTAAAGACCAGGCGATTGTGCCATGGGGGTCTGCGTTTGGGGGGGGTCTGCGTTTGGGGGGGGGGCAGGCAGCCCGATCCCCAGTGTGGGTGAGTAGGTGTGTGGTCCCCTGTGTGGCCTGGTGTTCCCCCTGTAAGCAGCAGTCTTAACTCACCTCCCAGGCTCCAGCGATGAGCAGTTGTGGACCCCTACGCTCCAGCCGGGATCCCCGCTCGTACTGCCACTCAGTTCTGGGTCACGGTTTGATGACCTCATCAAGCCGGGACCCAGCACTGACGTCAGAGAGAGCGGGGATGCCAGCCAGAGCGGAGGGAAGCGCCAATTGCCTAGGGAACGGCAGGAAGGTGAGTGGATCCTCTTCTTCCCCCCCCCCCCTCTACCGCCACATCACTAAACAGTGATCACTATGATCCGCCGGCGATCGTAGTGATCAGAAGCCATATGCGATGGCTTCTGATCACTGAGGGGAGATGTCAGCTGTCATATGACCGCTTAATCTCCCCTCTTGGGTACACATGATTGCGTCGGGAGCCGAAACGCCGGGAGGCGTAAATTCTAAGCCGCATCAGGCTAGAACAGCCACAAATATGGCATAGGATCTACATTATGCAGTCCCCAAAAGGTTAAGAAGTAAACTAGCACAATGTACACAATAGGCAGGAATGCTAAAATTGTAATTCTGCTTTGTATATTATATGAATAGGGAAAGGTATATCAAATCATCAATTAGTTAGTTTGGATTTGAGTCCAGCATATGTTTACACAGCTTAGATTTCCTCACTACCAATTTAACATCTTTGTTCCTTAGAGTATAAATGAAGGGGTTTAACAATGGAGTGAGCACCGTATACATAATTGCAATGAATTTGTCATGCTGGCTGCTACTGGGGCTGCTGTACACAATGCTGGCAGTACCATAATACATGCAAACTACTATAAGATGAGAAGAACAGGTGGAAAAAGCTTTTTGTTTTCCTTCTGTGCTCTTTATTTCTAAAGATAGTGTTCATGATATAAATATAAAACCCTATGATGGTAGCAAAGGGAATACTATTAACAAAAACGGCGGCAGTAACAGTGATCGTTTTGCTAATAAACGGATTGGAGCAGGACAACTTTTGAAGTGGAGCTAAATCACAGATAAAATGATCTATCAAGTTTGGACCACAATAGTTTAACTGAGCTGTAAAAAACGTTATCATGGAAGAAATGCTGAAACCAACAATCCATGGTGTAACAGCCAGCACAGTAAAAATCTGTTTACGCATTATAGATGAATAATGAAGAGGCTTGTTGATAGCCAGGTGTCTGTCAAAGGCCATGACGGCCAGGAGGTAGCATTCTGTTATCCCTAAGCCAGTGAAGAAAAACATCTGGGTGAAACATGCACCTTTCGATATCCTTTTATCTCTTATAATCAAGTTTTCAAGAAGTTTAGGAATGGTAGCAGTTACAAACATTATTTCCAGAAAGGCAAGTGTACCTATGAAAACATACATTGGCGTATGAAGCAGAGGTTCTGTTGCTACCAGAATGATGATAGTGAGATTTCCAGAGAGACACATGATGTATGCCAGAAAAATAACAACAAAAAGCATTATTTGAATATTCGGTGAGTTAGAGAAACTTAGCAAGATGAATTCTTTCACCACGGTCCCATTGGTAACTTCTGAAAAGGGCAGGGTTCTCTACAAGAGAAATATAACATTTATTCCTGCAACAAAATTGTATCATACCAATCAGCGTAACACTATGAAACAATAGTACAGTGGTGAGAGGGAGTGAGGGGTGGGTGCTACACAGCATGTCAACATCCGTAGGGGGACACCTGGCAGAGCTACTGTCATATGTGTCAATGTGAGGCAGGAGGCAGCTCAGTGGTGGTGCAATCAACTGCACACTAAGGCTGTCTATAGTAACCCACATCACTTTACCCCTGGAAACATAGGCGATTCCCTGCAGATGATCAAGGGCCAACCCGTTGAAAGGTAAGGCGAGTATGGTGTTTTTATTTTTATTAGCAGGAGCCTGACACCAATGATTTGGGGGGCAGTGCCTACTTATGATTTGGGGAGGGTCACTTCTTTATTATGTGTGGGGGCACACTTGTCTATTTTTTGGGGTACACTGCCTGCTTATATTTTGGGGGTTCACCTCTTGTTATATGAGGTTTAGTTATACTTCCTACTTATATTCAAGGGGGAACACTACTTTGTCATATATGGGCACACACTGCCTACTTATGTGTTGTTGTTTTTTTTTTTTGGGGGGGGGGGAAGACTTTATGTATGGGGATATGCAGCCTACTTATGTTTTGAAGAAAAAACGGCTTTTTTTAAGCTCAAAAATAGTGCTGTTGTGTTTTTAGAATGATGTATACATGAAATTGTGATTTAGCAAAACAATGGGAAATACAGGCAAAAAATAATTTTGTGATTAGCAACCCACAGAAAACAGTGATCAAAAGAAAAAAAAAACAGCATCAATATTCAATTTTATAAAAATGTATAAAGTATATATGAAGTATGGCTTGAGCCCTGTACACATGCAAGATAAATCTTGGCCAAGGTGGCCGATAATGACCACCTCTGCTGAGAATCCAGCATGTGTACAGCAGCCCCCGATTCCCTTAGGCCGCTCTGCCAGTGATCCGCTGGGGGATCGCTTCAGGTGAACAATAGCCAAAAACTTTGTTCTTCCCACTTACTGCGCCTGCCATGGGACGTTACAACTGTGCTGCTCTGTCAGCTCTCCACCCTCAACATAGTACCAGAACATGTCGCTAGACTGCAGGCTAGCAAAACATCTTTACAGTGTCACTTTTCAACCACCACCAAGAAAACAAGTACTAAAAATAAATACTAAAAGTTAAAGTGGAATGAAACCCAGCATTTCTTATTTGCTCTAAAAGATTATTTACAGCATTTAATATACTAACACATTTTTTTATTTAGTAAAACAGCATTCAAAGGGTTAAATCACAGGACTGACTTTTTCTCCTGCAGAGGTAGCCGCATGCAAACTGGTGATAACCTTATCTTGTGTTTACGTTCTTCACTTGATACAATTAACCTCCCTGGCATTCAATTTTCCTAGGATTTCCAATTAATTTTCATAACCTTTTTTTCCTGTAAAATGTGTCAAGCAGGGTCTAGTATACAGTGCAGGAGAGTATTGATCTCATCAATACTGTTCACAGTACGTTTTGTATTGACGTGTATAACCGTCAACACCGCTAGGGATGTAAACATTCTCTGACTGTGCAGAAACTTCTGCTAATGAGTCCTGAACTGCAACACTGCTCAGAAATCATTACTGGGTGCATTTACAATAAAAATACAACAGTTATGAATAAAATGCACCAGCGGCTTTCAAAGTAAATAAACTGAACTTTGGGAGCTTATCATTTCTAAATGAATAATAATACTTGTCGTGCACAAAAGCAAATATGATAATTGTATGGGTTATAAAAAGTAGGAAAACACATTTTTATTGAATATTTTGTCAGAATTTAAAACCACTTTGAGTTACACATTTACTTAAAGGGAGTCTGAAGGGAAATAAAAAAAAAACAACAACAACAGATGCTTACCTAAGGAGAGGGAAGGCTCTGGGTCCTATAGAGCCTTCCCGTTCTCCTCACGATCCCTGCGTTACCCTACAGGCTGCCCCGTTAACAGTCTCCAATCCATCAGTAACAGACTGCTCTGTTCCACTTGGGATGCACTTCGGAACTGTTCGGTAAGCACTCAGGCTCCCGAAGAGAGGCCACTCCGTACTGCGCATGTGCGAGTGCCCTCTCTCGCGCACTTTGTTTTTAAGTTCACTAAAGATTTACTTTAAAGGACATTTTTTTTTATGAAATTGAAAATAGCCAATTCATTACCTGGGGCTTCTTCCAGCACTCTGAGTCCTCCTGGTCTCTTGCCATCATTCTGCGCCCCTCCGTTGCTCCACTGTCCCCTCCGAATGCTGTATGTGCGGCCTCCTCCGCGTACCCCCTCCATCGCACTCCCATGGTCAGGAGTATTCTGCACTTGCACAGTAAGTAAAAATTGTTAGTGCACATGTGCTGAACGCTTCTGGTCACAGGAGCACGATCGAGCATGCTCAATGGCTGGTGACTTGCTGAGCCGTCCAGCTTATGGAGGGGGACACTGGGGCAGTGGAGAAGCATGAAATGATGGTGAGGGACCAGGAGGACTTCAGGGGGCTGGAAGAAGGCCCAGGTAAAGAACTGGCTACATTCAACTTCACTTAGCATTCCCTTTAAGTTGGATTGCATTTTCCCAAATTACTTTTTAATACTTTTTCACTTGATAGGTGCTGAAATGTATTTTGTAGACACTGAGGTTTGTTCACAAAACAATTCAAAAATTATCTTCAGTGATAAGCACACATATTTTGTGGAATTCTCAATTATGACTTTCGCACCAGAATAATTTCAAGTTCAAAGTGTGACTTTAGAGATCACTAAACTTTTTATTTCACGTAACTAGCAAATAATGTTAATTGAATATTCTCGAGACAAAAATGAAAAATGAATGTGCAAAAATTTGAATTTTGTGTTCAAAAAAGCAAAAATGTAAACAAAAGTATAGCCTATTGATAATCATTTTAGTGCGAATTTGAGAAAATATGTTATTTTCATGGGTGGTGTAAAATATATTTACAAATTACAATGAATCACACAACTTCACAACGCAAACTCAGAATCACATAAGTTCAGATCAAGTCAAATTCTGCTAGGAGCAGATCGATATATAGGGTTTGTGCTGCCCCAGTTATTTCAGATCCACAACCCCCCCTACACACGCACGCACGCACGCACACACACACACACACACACACGCACACACACACACACACACACACACACACTGTAAAGACATTGTCAGCACGCTGTGGGTAAAGTGGGTGTGGTCACAACAATCTGTGGGCATGACTGTAAGGAAACGCGGAAAAGCCGCCGTCTCTCGAGGTGAGGCGGCTGTTTCCGCGTCCAGCATGGCGTCACAACGCGGAAAAAACGCCGCATGCCGCATGGGCAGTGCGGCGGAATCCGCATTGGTAACGGCGAAATCCACATCAGAGGCGACCCCCGCATTAGATACATTGCAAAACAGTACTGGTGTGGCTGGGACTGATAGTCCACCAAGATTCAGACTTACACGCGCGCGAGCACAGAGGCAGAGTTTAAATAGCAGTTAGAAGGGTGTCGGCTGACCAGCTGGGTCAGCTGACAAATTCCACTGCTCTCATTGGACCAGCAATTAGGGAGGTCCTGGAAAGGTCCTAGAGTATATATACTGCTGGTTGTTCACTTGCTCTTTGTCTGGCGTGCGATCACATATGTGGGAGCACCCAGATCCGTAGTCAGATCCGTTAGTGTGCCGGGACCAGCTGGAGCTGTAATCCTACACTAAGATAGATTCTGTTGATAGCTAAAGTACTAGTTTGATTGTGATTATCTGTTATGACTTCCTGCCTGCCTTGACTATCCTCCTGAACTCTGATCTTGTACCTCGATATTTCTGATACTCTGTTGCCGAACCCCGGCTCGTTCCTTGACTCTGCTTCTGCCTCCTGATTTTGTACCCCGATATTTCTGATACCCCGTTGCTGAACCCTGCCTGTACTTTGACTCTGCCTTTGCCTCCTGATCCTGTACTTTATCTGTCCGTGTGTGTACGACCTGGCTTGTCCGACCTCGAGAACCGACCTTACCGTTAGAGGCGGTTCCTCGCTCTGTTAGCGATCCTTCCTCCTGAGGGTCACTTTCAGATATCCCTTCCTACTGTCAGTCTGACTCCTCCCGTCTTGGAGAGCTCAGGTCTGCAGAAGGAATCTGTGCAGTACTCCTTACTGCATTGAGGCCTTGTCCTCTTAGTGTTACAGTTACACCAAACACTACACTCTACTCGGGTGATCAGAGGTTAGTTTGTATATCGGATTATCGGTGAGACTGCAGTTCACTTATAATCTGGTATATATCTGTATTTTCGGTGATACTGCAGATCACCGGTAATCAGATACTCTCTGCGCCCACCGATCGTTACAGAACGCCAGACCCAAAAAATGCAAATGGACGCACACACTGACCGTCTGGGCGCACTTGCCACTTCGGTGGAAAACATCAACCAAGTGCTGGGTAGCCACAAGACTATGATTGATGTCCTATCAGGCTCTGTGCGAACCCTCCAGACGTCAGTTGATTCAGTGCTATCCCCTCCTAGTGCTGACATACGTATGCCCGTACCAGATAAATTTTCCGGCCACAAGTGTGACTTCCGGAATTTTCAGAGTAGAGTGTTATCGTACTTCGAGTTGAGACCCCGATCCTCGGGGACTGAGACCCAACGGGTCACCTTTATTAAAACTTTGCTGACTGGTGACTCCCAGTCATGGGCATACAACCTGCCTCCTACCGATACTGCTCTGACCTCGGTAGAGGAATTCTTTAAGGCCATGGCCGTAATTTACGACGACCCTGACCTTGCGGCAACCTCTGAGCGGAAGCTCAAACTTTTGCGGCAAGACAGGGGTTCAGTCGAGGATTACGCGGCAGAATTTCGCAGATGGTCAGTCACGGCCAGATTTGATAATTTTGCCCTCATGGATTACTTCTTGTCTGGGTTGTCGGAGGAGGTCTCCGATTTTATGCTAACCTTGCCCGAGCCCAGGACAGTCGATGAGGCCATCACATCGGCCATTCGAGTCGACCGTCGATTACGCCATCAGAGGCAGATTCGGGGCAGTCACCGTGCCAGGGTAACATCATATGTGGCACCCTCCGCTGCACCCTTAGTAACGCCATCTCCATCTGTCTCATCTCCTCCGGCCTTGCCTCCACCCGAACCAATGCAGATTGGTTGTTCGAAATTGACCCAGGTGGAGCGAAGGCGGAGAATGATGGATCAACTGCCCGAACAAGTCGGGAAACGAATTTGCCTAGGAGTAGTGGGGGGTGACACCCTAGGCACGCCACTTGCACCCCTTAAAGAAAAGAAATTGCTTCTCCCTTGTACAGTTACATGGGAGAAGAAATCTGTGGCCACTGAGGCTTTCATTGACTCAGGCTCAGCGGCCAATTTTATGAACTTTAAGTTTGCTCAGGAGTTGGGTATTCCGCTCACTCCTGTGACACCCCCCATTCAGGTCACGGCAGTAGACGATTCCCCTCTACAACGGAATCGTGCTCTGTCGCAGACCCCGGAGGTGAAGGTCACCATAGGGGTACTGCATGGGGAACAATTATCGTTTTTTGTACTGCACATGTCTACCTCAACTATTATCCTAGGCATGCCGTGGTTGCAACTTCATTCACCTCAAATAGACTGGGCCACGGGTTAGTTAACCACTTGGTCACCTCGTTGTTTTCAGCGGTGTTTGGGGAAGTTGACCTTGGGGCAAACCAGATTTCAGGTGGAAGGGGTACCAGATCAGTATTCTGAATTTTCCGATGTGTTCTGTCCCAAGGCAGCTGATAAATTGCCCCCACATCGTCCTTTCGATTGTCCCATTGATCTCCGTTCAGGTTGTGTTCCCCCCCGGGGTCACTTGTACAATCTATCAGGGCCCGAAAAATTGGCCATGCAGGAGTACATCCATGAAAATTTGGCCAAGGGTTTCATTCGCCCGTCCCGGTCACCTGCTGGAGCAGGGTTCTTTTTTGTCAAAAAGAAAGACGGAGGCCTGCGACCCTGCATCGATTATCGCGGTCTCAACAAGATTACTATAAAGAATCGCTATCCGTTGCCACTGATAGATGATTTGTTCACTCAGGTTACTGACGCTAAGATTTTTTCTAAGCTAGATTTGCGGGGCGCGTACAATCTGATACGTATAAGAAGGGGCGATGAGTGGAAGACGGCCTTTAATACACCAGACGGGCATTATGAGTACCTGGTGATGCCCTTCGGGTTATGTAATGCTCCGGCCGTTTTTCAGGAACTCATTAACGAGGTATTCCGGGAGGTGTTGGGGAAATTTGTACTAGTTTATCTTGATGATATTCTTATCTTCTCCAACAACCTCACTGAACATAGAAACCATGTGAGGTTTGTGTTAAATCAGTTAAGGCAGAACTCATTATACGCAAAGCTTGAGAAGTGCATCTTCGAAGTAACATCTGTTGCGTTCTTGGGGTACATAATTTCCACCACAGGCCTGTCTATGGATCCTGCCAAGGTCTCCACTGTTCTGGAGTGGCCACAGCCGGTTGGGTTGAAATCCCTTCAGCGCTTTCTTGGCTTCGCCAACTACTATAGACGGTTTATAAAGGGGTACTCCACTGTCATTGCTCCCCTTACCTGCCTCACTAAGAAGGGGGCAGATACCACTCACTGGTCTCCTGAGGCTTTACATGCTTTTGCCACCCTGAAGGGCCTATTCTGTTCAGCACCCATCCTCAGACATGTGGATGCCTCTTTCCCGTTCATTGTGGAGGTGGATGCCTCGGAGGTTGGGGTGGGGGCTGTGCTGTCACAGCGGTCAGGCTTGCAGGGTAAAATGCACCCGTGTGCGTATTTCTCTCGCAGGTTCTCCCCTGCAGAGAGGAATTACGATATTGGCAACAGGGAGCTCTTGGCCATCAAATTGGCTTTCGAGGAATGGCGACACTGGTTAGAGGGAGCTGAGCATACCATCACGGTTTACACCGATCACAAAAACCTAGAGTACATCGAGGGGGCTAAGAGGTTGAGCCCTCGCCAGGCTCGATGGTCGTTGTTCTTCTCCAGGTTTAGTTTCATTATTACGTACACCCCAGGGAGCAAGAATGTTAAGGCGGATGCTCTATCCAGATGTTTTGAGCCAGAGACAGCACAGCCCTCCATTCCAGAGACCATTATTCCCCAGAAATTAATACTGGCAGCCACTGAAACTTGGGAGGATTGGAGGGAGACATTGGCTCCCTTTCAGCAAGACATTCCGGAAGGGAAGCCCGCAGGGGTCCTGTTCGTTCCTCTGCCTTTTCGCCTGCAGGTTCTTGAGATGTTTCATGCACATAAGAACGCAGGGCATCCTGGGGCATCCAGAACACAGGATCTGATAGCCAGATGCGCCTGGTGGCCTTCCTTGGCAGCGGATTGTAAGGAATACGTAAAAGAGTGTTTGATATGTGCCAAGAGTAAACCCTCCCGGCTGGCACCTGTCGGTACGTTGCAGCCTTTGCCCACCCCGAATGAGCCGTGGACCCACCTGTCCATGGATTTTGTGGGCGAGCTTCCCAGGTCTGAAGGTATGGCGGTCATTTGGGTGATAGTCGACCGCTTTAGTAAGATGGCCCACTTTGTGCCTTTGAAAGGACTCCCCTCGGCTCAGGAATTGGCCGAGTTGTTTATCACTCATGTCTTCCGTTTACATGGCATTCCCGAAGACATAGTTTCAGACAGGGGAGTCCAATTCGTCTCACGGTTTTGGAAAGCTTTTTGCCACCTCATGGGCATAAAGCTGTCTTTTTCATCGGGCTATCACCCACAGACCAACGGCCAGACTGAGAGAATAAATCAGTCTTTAGAGCAATTTTTAAGGTGTTATGTGGCAGAGGCGCAGGACGATTGGGTCAGATTTCTGCCCTTCGCAGAATTTGCCCAGAATAATTTAAAAAACTCGTCCTCCGGATTCTCTCCCTTTCAGGTGGTAACGGGGAGATCACCCAAATTTTCCCCATTACCTATAGCCTCCACTCCTTTCCCAGCCCTGGAGGCCTGGCAAAAGTCATTGAAGGACCTTTGGGGGACGGTTAGAAGTAACCTGGAGAAGGCCTTTTTGAGTCAGAAGGGTCAAGCTGACAAAAGACGGTCGCTGGAGTGGAAGTTCCGACCAGGAGACTTGGTCTGGGTGTCCACACGTCACTTGACCCTAAGACAACCTTCGAATAAGCTTGGTCCCGTTTGTGGGTCCATTCCCGGTTGTCAGGAAAGTCAATGATGTTACTTACACCGTTGATCTTCCCTCTAGCATGCGGGGGGTGAGGTCTTTCCACGTGTCCCTTCTTAAGCCAGCAGTCCAGGTGGGTCCCACTCCTCCTCCTCCTGTCTTGGTAGATGCCCAACACGAATATGAGGTGGAGAAGATTCTAGATTCACGCTCTGTACAAAACTCGGTACAATACCTCGTGCACTGGAAAGGGTACGGCATTGAGGAGAGGCAATGGGTACCAGGGACGCGCATGCATGCAGACGAATTAAAAAGGGAGTTTCATGCCTTACACCCCGAGAAACCTGGTGGGAGTTGTCCGGAGTCCACTCCTCGGGGGGGGGGGGGGGGGGGGGTACTGTAAGGAAACGCGGAAAAGCCGCCGTCTCTCGAGGTGAGGCGGCTGTTTCCGCGTCCAGCATGGCGTCACAACGCGGAAAAAACGCTGCATGCCGCATGGGCAGTGCGGCGGAATCCGCATTGGTAACGGCGGAATCCACATCAGAGGCGACCCCCGCATTAGATACATTGCAAAACAGTACTGGTGTGGCTGGGACTGATAGTCCACCAAGATTCAGACTTACACGCGCGCGAGCACAGAGGCAGAGTTTAAATAGCAGTTAGAAGGGTGTCGGCTGACCAGCTGGGTCAGCTGACAAATTCCACTGCTCTCATTGGACCAGCAATTAGGGAGGTCCTGGAAAGGTCCTAGAGTATATATACTGCTGGTTGTTCACTTGCTCTTTGTCTGGCGTGCGATCACATATGTGGGAGCACCCAGATCCGTAGTCAGATCCGTTAGTGTGCCGGGACCAGCTGCAGCTGTAATCCTACACTAAGATAGATTCTGTTGATAGCTAAAGTACTAGTTTGATTGTGATTATCTGTTATGACTTCCTGCCTGCCTTGACTATCCTCCTGAACTCTGATCTTGTACCTCGATATTTCTGATACTCTGTTGCCGAACCCCGGCTCGTTCCTTGACTCTGCTTCTGCCTCCTGATTTTGTACCCCGATATTTCTGATACCCCGTTGCTGAACCCTGCCTGTACTTTGACTCTGCCTTTGCCTCCTGATCCTGTACTTTATCTGTCCGTGTGTGTACGACCTGGCTTGTCCGACCTCGAGAACCGACCTTACCGTTAGAGGCGGTTCCTCGCTCTGTTAGCGATCCTTCCTCCTGAGGGTCACTTTCAGATATCCCTTCCTACTGTCAGTCTGACTCCTCCCGTCTTGGAGAGCTCAGGTCTGCGGAAGGAATCTGTGCAGTACTCCTTACTGCATTGAGGCCTTGTCCTCTTAGTGTTACAGTTACACCAAACACTACACTCTACTCGGGTGATCAGAGGTTAGTTTGTATATCGGATTATCGGTGAGACTGCAGTTCACTTATAATCTGGTATATATCTGTATTTTCGGTGATACTGCAGATCACCGGTAATCAGATACTCTCTGCGCCCACCGATCGTTACAATGACTGCAACAGACAGTGGGCATGGGCAGTGAAAATTTCCTATTAAAAGTTTAACCCATATTCACTTATCCCGTGTTTCCCCTCCAAATATGAGTAAAGTTACCCTCAAACAAGTCATTAGGAAGTATTCCCACCATAAACACACACATTTGCCAGCATTCTCTCCCCCCCAAAAATGGTGGTATGTATTAGAAAGCTGCTTTGAGGACAGTCAGTAACATGACTTTTTACTCTGTAAAGTGCTACAAAAGATGTCAGTGTTATATAAATACATAATAATAATAATATGGTAGGACATTAGGCTATGACTATGGCAGGATTAGATTGTGAGCTCCTCAGAGGACAGTCAGTGACATGACTTTGTACTCTGTTAAGTGCTGCAGAAAATGGCAGTGCTATATAAATATGTAATAATAATATGTTAGGAGATTAGACTATAGCTATAGCAGGATTAGATTGTGAGCTTCTGAGCAGTCAGTCAGTGATAGGACTATGCTATATTATTACATATTGGTACACAGTATCAATATGGTATTGCTGCAGTTTGATGGGAGCTGCCAAAGAGATCTGAGTAAGTCCCAGCACTCAGCATGGGCAATAATTACAAACAAAAGATTCCTGGTGCTCAGCAGTTTCCCCCAAAATACACATAATTTAGCAGCATTTCCATAGAAAAAAAAATGAGGCAGCATTTTACACAAAATATACATAATGTGGCAGCAATTCACCACAAAAAATAATGAGGCAGTGTTTTTACACAAAATACACATAATGTGGCAGTGTTTCCCCGCAAACAAGACATAATGTGGCAGTGTTCCCACAATATACACATAATAAGGCAGTGTTTCCCCAAAATATACAAAATGTGTCAGTGTTTCCCCACATAATACAGCATTCCTACACAATACACATAACATGGCAGCATTGCCACAAAAATATAAGGCAGCGTTTCCCCACACAATGTTGCAGCATTACCACAAAATACACATAATGTGGCAGTGTTCCCCCAAAATACACATAGTGCATTTTGAGGAGAAACGCTGCGGCATTATCATGACAGTGTTCCTACAAAATACAGATAATGCGGCAGCGTTCCCACAAAATACACATAACGAGGCAGGGTTTCCTCCAAAATACACATAATGCAGCAGTTTTTCCTCACAAAATACTTATAACCAGCAGCATTTCCACAAAATACACATAATGTGGTAGCATTCCCACAAAGTACACATAATGCAGCAGCATTACCACACAATACAGTGAATGCGGCAACATTTTCCCCATAAAATACAATAGGCAGCGTTCCCCCATAAAATACAAAATGCAGTGTTCCCCTGTTAATAACATTATGCAGTGTTCCCCTATAAAATACATAAGGCAGTGTTCCCTTATAAACTACATACGGCAGAGCCCTCTCCCCCTTATGAAGTACATTAGGAAGTGTTCCCCCTTAGTTTCTGCTTCCCTCTTCCCATTTAATCCCCCATAATATTCCTAGTGTCAGTGGTGGGCTGGTGGCACCTGAAAGTAAAAACAATGAACTCACCTGACAGAAGGCCCCTCTCTCAGCCTCCAGCATCAATCGATCCTCCTTGTAGCAACTCTGGCTGCTGCAACTCTCCAATGCTGTGCAATGCAGGGCTACAGGAAAATGGCTACTGGAGGTCAGTACTGGAGATAGAAATAGACTCCAGTGCTGGCCTCTGGACACCATTTTCTTGTAGCCCAGTTCTGTTTGGAGCAGCTGAAAGTGGTGATCGTGCTGTGCGGCTGTGGCAGCGGGGGGAAGGGGGAGAGCGAGCTATCACTCTGACACTGGCACCGGCATTGCCCAAACAAGCCCTATGGCCCATGGCTGCCAGATCCCCACATGGTCCTGTAATTAAAGAAAGAAAACACAAAAATAACATCAGCTAGGTGGCCGCCCCCTCCTCAGGTGCCACCTATGGTAGGTGAATTGATTATCTCTAATTTAACATATTGTTTTTAAATATATAACTCTGTGTAGATCTCAACATAAAAGTTCACATTAAATCATACAGTAGTAGTCCAGGTCGGTGATATACAGTCCTAGGATGAACAACCAATCCACAAACAATACACAAACAATCCACACAGGGTACTCTCACCGACTCAGGTGGCTGATTATGTTACAGATCAGCAAAATACGTACCTCAGAAAGATCTTTGACCACTTGTATCCAGTTGTATCTGGAACTCAAAGAAAAATAAAGGCACATAGCGTAATCCAGCTTCTGAACAATGGTATAACTGTCTCATGCACCCTCACACGTATATAAGTGTTCAAGCTTGGCAGCCCTCCACCAGCAATCTCGTAAAACTGTTATATGCTCACCAGATGGACGTGCTGATCATGCAGAAGACCAGCTCACAGAGCTTATCAAGTCCTTGATCGTCCGGACTCCTCTTAAAATATGCAGCTCCTTAAAAACTTAAAACAAACTGTGCATATCGTAATACTGCTTTATTTAAAAAGTTTAAAAGCATATCAGTGCACTCACATTTAGGTAGAAACAATGCGCCTCTGGAGGAGCCTCTGGCGTGTTGGAGCTGGGAGATACTAGTGCAAAAGCTCTGTGGGAAGCTGAGAATTTTATATACAATGCGCATTGTTTCTGCCTAAATGTAAGTGTACTGATATGCTTTTAAACTTTTTAAATAAAGCAGTATTACGCTATGCAGTGTTTGTTTTAAGTTTTTAAGAAGCTGCATATTTTAAGAGGAGTCCGGACGATCAAGGTCTTGATAAGCTCTGTGAGCTGGTCTTCTGCATGATCAGCACGTCCATCTGGTGAGCATATAACAGTTTTAGGAGATTAGTGGTGGAGGGCTGCCAGGCTTGAACACTTATATACGTGTGAGGGTGCAGTTCCTTTTTTTTCCCAGACAGAGGAGCGCTCATAACCACATTGTTGTTACAATATTGTTTTTAAAACTGTACGCATCACTTATTTTCTCATGAGAAACAGCGCCATATACAAGACATTTTATTAGTTACAACTCTTTCAAATAATATATTACTTCATCATCAGTTCATTATATTTCAAAAGAGTTTCTTTATAATTATTCAGTATTTATATAGAGCCAACATCTTCTGTAGAGTTGTACATAGTACAAGACAAATAGCTAGGAGCATAGATACATGAGACAGCATTAAAAATGCTGTACAATCAGGATATTCAGTAATACCAATACCAATACATAAATAGCTGAAGTGTGGTTTGAGACATCACCAATACTGGTATATGTTTATATGACAAATTAAAGCACAATAAAAACACTAGAAGGAGGTCCCTGCCCTTGCAAGCTTACAATCTAGAGGGTATTGGGCTAATGACATTAGGGAAGGACACAGGGGTTAGCTGATGAGGCAGTAAAACTCCAATGCTACCTAAAGCAAATTAGGCGCTTGTCTGAACAGGTTTTTCTTGAGAGTACATTTGAGGGCCTGTTTCCACTAGGTGCAAACTTGTGCATTTTAAGGGCACATAAATTCACACATCAATGATTCCCTATGAGCCTGTTTCCATTAGATGTGAAATTTGCATCCATAACAAAATTACGCGACATCCTGTTTTCATATGTGTTTTTGCATTTTCATTTTTTGCACATTTTCACATGTGCAAAAAATGTGAAAGGTTAACGTTAGGCACAATCTTTTCCCAAGCTCTATATCTCTACACCTCGGTGCCAATTCTTTGTTTGGAAAGTGTGCAGTCTTCAGCTGTACACTGCAATTCTTACAAATATTCATACATATCACAAATGATCCAGACGTTTGTAAACTTATACAGGAAGAAAAACTCAGAATCATAATGTAACATTCCGTGGAGATGCAGCTGCGGGCAGTCAGGATGCCCCTGCAGCTGCTTCGGTTTCTCTGTCGGGCATTTCTCCCGCCCCTCTGGCGTCTAGGACGCCAAGGAGGGGATTGTCAGTGGCTCACAGGGTGGCTTTGTCGCACGCACGAGCGAGCAGACAGGACCTTTATGCGGGGAAGAGGCGAGTCAGCTGACCTGCTGGTCGGCTGACGTCAGAGGAGACTCTCGGCGGATTCCGATTGGCTGATGCGTGTGGGCGTGGCCGAGGGGTCGCCTCCGCTTCTTAAAGAGACACTGAAGCGAAAATAAAATTATGATATTATGATTTGTATGTGTAGTACAGCTAAAAAATAAAACATTAAGATCAGATACATCAGTCTAATTGTTTCCAGTACAGGAAGAGTTGAGAAACTCCAGTTGTTATCTCTATGCAAACAAGCCATTAAGCTCTCCGACTAACTTAAGGCAGCCATACACTGGTCGATGTGCCATCAGATCGACCAGCTGACAGATCCCTATCTGATCGAATCTGATCAGAGAGGGATCGTATGGCTGCCTTTCCTGCAAACAGATTGTGAATCGATTTCAGCCTGAAACCGATCACAATCTGTTGTGGTGGTGCTGCCGCCGCTCCCCCCGCCGGTATACATTACCTGAGGCTGGCTCCCGGGCGTGATGTCCCAGTCATGTGGCACCTCCGGCTCCGGCATCCGCATAGAACTTAAGCTATCACACCAGTGACAGCGGAAGTTCAAATAGAGCGCCCTCTAGTTGTACTTCCGCTGTCACTGGCATGACAGCGGAAGTTATACGAGGATGCCAGAGGTGCCATGACGGGAGCAGTGACGGACGGGATGCCCGGGAGCCAGCCTCAGGTAATGTATACCTGATCGGATCGGCCGCCGCTAGCGACGCGCTCCCTACCCGCGGGCGATCGAGGGTAATTTCCCGCACGGCGCGATCGACGGACCGATCCGATTTCGGGAGGAAATCGGATCGGCGGGTGCGTGTTGCGCGAACGATTGGCAGCAGATTCGATCCCAGTGATCGAATCTGCTGTCGAAACTGCCGCAAATCGGGCCAGTGTATGGCCACCTTTAGTCATGGAGAGGGCTGTTATCTGACTTTTATTATCTCAACTGTTCCTGGACTATTTACTTTTCCTCTGCCAGAGGAGATGTCATTACTTCACAGACTTCTCTGAAAGAATCATTTTGAATGCTGAGTGTTGTGTAATCTGCACATATTATAGAATAATGCAATGATAGAAAAAAATGAAAATAAAAGTATGAGAATATTTTCTTTGCTGCTAATCTTCTAGTAATTATTCATAGTACACAACCAATTCATTATATCATATATTTTTTTTCACTTTAGTGTCTCTTTAAGCCTCCAGGAGTCACTTGCAAACTGTCTGCTGTTGCGAATGCTTCGTGTGAGCACTCAGACCTTAGATAGATCCGGTGTGCTTTTATCTGGGAGGAAACCAGGGATTTCACACAAGACTAGGAATTATTATTACTATTGTTATTATTGCTTGATTATCTGTGTATGACTCTGGCTCTCTTCAGACTTCTCTTCCGCTAAACGATTCTGTACTTAGCCCATCTGATCCTGTTGCTGACTCTGCCTGAAATATCTCTATCCTTTTGCCTGCCGATTTTGTACTGTATCCTCCTGTCTGTTGCCGAACCAATCTGTCTGACCACTCCACTCAACAGTGAGCCCTTGTCACTGGTGAGGTTCATTACTGATAGTACCCGCCAGCTCCTCTGGTGAGGTTCTGCTAAACTGATCAGTATTACAGTTGCTCCAAGCACTATACACTTGCAATTACCTTGTTTACTATACTTGCATTATTGGTGATTCTGCAGATCACCATATAATCAGGTATAGTGTCTGATTTATTGGTGATACTGCAGATCACACAATAATCAGACTCCTGTTTGCTACACCAATCGTTACACATAAAAACATTTTCTTATTTATTACCGCTAATCTAAAATAAACCATGTTAGAAACATAAAATCAACAATTTATACCGTAAGTCAGTGTTTGTCAACCAGTGCGTTGCCTGGTGTGCCGTCCTCTTCTCCCCCTCCCGCCCGTCCCCGCGGCCGCCGCTGTTATTACCTTAGCAGCGGCCGCTCTCCCCTCTCCGGCGCATGTGTTTATTCTAGCAGCGTATCTCCGGCTGCTCTGTGTGATGCAGAAGGAGGCAGGGCTCGGTTACCATAGTAACGGCAATACATATCGCCGTTACAGGAAGCCGCTGCCCTGCTTCCTTCCGCATCACACAGAGCAGCCGGAGATACGCTGCTAGAATAAACACATGCGCCGGAGAGGGGAGAGCGGCAGCTGTTAAGGTAATAACAGCGGCGGCCGCGGGGACGGGCGGGAGGGCACTATACTGGGGCACTATTCTGGGGCACTATACTAGCTATGCTGGGGCACTATTCTGGCTATACTGGGGCACTATACTAGCTATACTGGGGCACTATACTGGGGCACTATACTGGCTATACTGGGGCACTGTACTGGCTATACTGGGGGGCTATACTGGGGCACTATACTAGCTATACTGAGGGGCTATACTGGGGCACTATGCTGGCTATACTGGGGCACTATACTGGCTATACTGGGGCACTATACTGGCTATACTGGGGCACTATACTGGCTATACTGGGGCACTATTCTGGCTATACTGGGGCACTATTCTGGCTATACTGGGGCACTATACTGGGGCACTATACTGGCTATACTGGGGCACTATACTAGCTATACTGGGGGGCTATACTGGGGCACTATACTAGCTATACTGGGGGACTATACTGGGGCACTATACTGGGGCACTATGCTGGCTATACTGGGGCACTATACTGGCTATACTGGGGCACTATACTGGCTATACTGGGGCACTATACTAGCTATACTGGGGCACTATACTGGCTATACTGGGGCACTATACTGGCTATACTGTAGCACTATACTAGCTATACTGTGGGGCTATACTGTGGCACTATACTGGGGCACTATACTAGCTATACTGGGGGGCTATACTGGGGCACTATGCTGGCTATACTGGGGCACTATACTAGCTATACTGGGGCACTATTCTGGGGCACTATACTAGCTATGCTGGGGCACTATTCTGGCTATACTGGGGCACTATACTAGCTATACTGGGGCACTATACTGGGGCACTATACTGGCTATACTGGGGCACTGTACTGGCTATACTGGGGGGCTATACTGGGGCACTATACTAGCTATACTGAGGGGCTATACTGGGGCACTATGCTGGCTATACTGGGGCACTATACTGGCTATACTGGGGCACTATACTGGCTATACTGGGGCACTATACTGGCTATACTGGGGCACTATTCTGGCTATACTGGGGCACTATTCTGGCTATACTGGGGCACTATACTGGGGCACTATACTGGCTATACTGGGGCACTATACTAGCTATACTGGGGGGCTATACTGGGGCACTATACTAGCTATACTGGGGGACTATACTGGGGCACTATACTGGGGCACTATGCTGGCTATACTGGGGCACTATACTGGCTATACTGGGGCACTATACTGGCTATACTGGGGCACTATACTAGCTATACTGGGGCACTATACTGGCTATACTGGGGCACTATACTGGCTATACTGGGGCACTATACTAGCTATACTGTGGGGCTATACTGTGGCACTATACTGGGGCACTATACTAGCTATACTGGGGGGCTATACTGGGGCACTATGCTGGCTATACTGGGGCACTATACTAGCTATACTGGGGCACTATACTGGCTATACTGGGGCACTATACTGGGGCACTATACTAGCTATACTGAGGCAACTAAACTCCCTACACTGGGGCAACTATGCTAGCTATGCAGCCGCACCCCAGCCCCCCCCCCATAGCCTGCTGCGCACGGCACTGTCCACTAGGTCGTGCAAACAACCGGGGGTCGCGCAAACAACCGGGGGCCGCATCCCCGACCCCGTAACCCCCCCCCCCCCGCCGTTCCCCGGAGAAAAATTTGGTCAGACAGTGTTCCCCGGGCCGGAAAAGGTTGGGAACCACTGCCGTAAGTGACACTATCCTAATGAAATCACATTACTTAACTTTCCGTTGAACTGCAGACTTTTATTTAATTCCTTTTATTGTTTAGATTGGACTTCAATTTTTTTTTCTTCTTCTAGCATTTAAAGAGACACTTATTCCAAGAATAAAATAATCAGTTTTACTTTCCTGGGGCTTCTACCAGCCCCCTGCAGCCGTCCCGTGCCCTTGCGGTCACTCATGGAGCCCCTGGTCCCCCGCCACCAGCTAGTTTCGTTTTCACTGACAGGCCCGACAGGCCTAGCCACACGTATTTTTCTTTGCGTTCCTGTCCGCAATAGCGTCCTGCATCTGTGCAGGACGCTATTGAGGACGGGAACATGAAGAAGGATACGTGTGGCCAGGCCTGCGCAGGCACAGAAAGCCCACTGACTCCCTGTCAGGGCCTGTCAGCAAAAACGAAACTAACTGGTGGCGGGGGACCAGAGGCTCCATAAGTGACTGCGAGGGCACGGGACAGCTGCAGGGGGCTGATAGAAGAGCCAGAAAAGTAAAACTGATTTTTTATTCCAGGCTTAGGTGTCCCTTTAACTAAAATATGAGTTCCCTAACTTTAACACCATGAAGGATTAGCTTTTTGAAGAGCATATTCACTGTGCCACTTCCAAGAACATAATTATTTAACTCACAACTGTTAATAGACGATGGAGTTATGAAAACATATTAAAAATTCCTTTACCGTAAAAAAAAATGTACATACTTGAGACATGACATCCATAAGTAAAAAATGTATTTTTGAAAAAGATGTATACCATTCCTTCTTGAATAAACAGAGATTTCTTCAAAAAACACAGATGACCATTACATGTTCCAATTTATACTCAATAACCAACCGAAGAAATCGCCATAGATTTATTGCACTGGGAACCTTTCTTCCTTGATGCCACTAAAATGCATTGCCTATGGGTAAAGCCAGACATGTGGAAAATAAAATAACTAATTGTTTTAAATATTCACTGGTGCTAACATTAATTGTTATTTATTTCTTTAAAAAAGTTTATTTTTATGTTGCAGCTACTTCCACATCATTGCATAATGTATGATCTAAGTACAGTGGGTGCCATAGAAAAGAAATACAAAAACTGGGACATTAGGAGCCCATTAGAGTGCAGTTGTCAGTTAGAGAACTGATATACAAAAGTGTGCAAGTTAATAGATACTGACAAACCAGGGTGCTAAAAAGGAGGCAACCACTGTAATAGCATGTGGGGAAGTACCATCCCCACTTGTTTTTTTTTAGTCCCTCTCACAAGAAAATACACTTAAAGAAAAACATACAAATAAATTCAACCCCTTAACAGGAGTGATTTAACAAGAAACAGTGTTAGAAATATTGTTTGCAACTTCTTTTACTGCTGAGGGAGGCACTTGTTAATGATCTGAGGACGCAGGATATATACCGCAAAATGCGTTCTCTTATTGTTCCACCTTTGTATTACTAAAAACTGTAAAACTTTGGACAGTAAAATTTGTCTTAAAGGAAGCATGAGGCATAGCAAAGTATTGCAGCTTTACTTACCTGGGGCTTCTTCCAGCACCTAGAAATCTCTGCTATCTCCTCCGTACTGGCAGGCGACCTGGCTGAATCGGCTGCTTCTGCACAATCTTGGTTGCACACTTACTCCGATTGTGGTTGTGCTCCCCTGGCTGGGACCGTGGCAGCAAGTGGCGCATCTGCACAACCACATGACCAGCAGCTGACCTGGACAGGTCGCCATCCCCTACAAAGGGGAAACCAGAAAACTGGATGAAAGCGGAACTGCACCGAGAGAAACAGAGACTTCTAGCTTATAGAAGAAGCCCCAGGTAAGGAAATCTGCAATAGTTTACCATGCACCATGTATCCTTTAAGGTAAGTCGGCACTTGTCTTTTTTTTAAACAGTTTTTAATTATTTTATTTAAATATTTGAGGGCTTTTATCGTATACAGTTTGTGAAAAGTACAGTTTTGACAACCAAAAATGTAAGTTTTTTAAGCATGGGCAAAAAGTTACCTCCCTATGATGAATCACATCAGGACAGTGGGCAAATAAACACATCATTCCTTTATGTTTCTGAAAAGACAGGCAGGCATCCAGAAATCCTGTATATAACATGTCTATGAAAATTCAAGTGGTCCTCCTTGACTCAACTGGTTACTCTGCGACACCTCTGCTTTGTAAGTCTTATTATAGAACCATATCAAATATATGAAAACAGCCTGAAACAGCTGCCTACAAGGTAAAATATAAAGTCATAGGTTTGCTGTAAATCAATAGTTCTGGATGAATGTTTGGCTTTTTACAGACATACTATAAATGAATAGATGCATGTTGAATTGAGTTCTTGCCTATGTGAAGCAGAATACTTGCAAATATATACTCTTAAATTAGGTTGGAAAAGACTTTATAATGACCTTGTCCGTGTTTTTTTTTTTTTTTTTGTAATTGTGTTTTTCATTTACAAATGCCCAAACGATTGTTGAATAGCTAGAGAAGTCGGGCCCTTAAGAAATGCCCTAACTCGCCTGGCCAGGTGCTCAAATATACATTTGTGGGGCTCCCTGCACAATATGGCAGCAGAAATCCAATGAGGAGCATGGTGCAATGGGCGGTCCCTGTGGGTGGCCTTTAATGGTGCTGAGGGACGTACATTTAAAAAGGGGCAAGTGGCATACTGTACAAGGAAATAATGTTTTGATGTTGTCAACAAATAGAAAAAATAGCACTATCTCCCTCCTTAAATGTTCTTTTTTTCAATAGTGTTTATTGGAATTTTAACATTAAACATATAAATAGGTAGCATTTGAGAATAAGTAGTAGATAATAATACACATGCGGCCAGATCCATTTCACTTTTTCTCTTAAGTTGTTTAAAGAGGAGCTGTTAGGTATAAGGTCTCAGAGAAAAACACATATATCAGTAGCTAAATATAGGCTGTACTTACATTACATATGCATTTCACTGTCCACGTTTGGATTTCACAGAATTTTTATATAGTATATGCAGAGAATGATGCTCCTGACAGCTCATGGCAGGTTCCATGTTTGTCTGTCTCCTCTGAAGCCAAATGTGTCGTCATGTCCTCCCTGCTTCCTGATCACAGAAAAGCTTGTACTGAATAACACTAGTGTGCAGTGAATATTAATTAGCCATGTGGCTAGGAACAATAGCGGACTCCTGCAGTGTACTCTGCCAGGAGATTTATCAGTGCTGTGCACTGGACTGAGTTACATGCTATTGTTACTTGACCCTGTAACTTATCATTAGCAGCCGAGGGGAGAGCCCCAGAATGCTTTGCAGTATGGTATGCGGCTTGCGTCTTCTTAAGAGCTTGGGAATAACAGCTTTGCTGATAAGCACACATCAAATGTAAGAGAGATTTTTATCTTCAGTAATGCCTTTTTGGCTTCCTTCTAAACTGTTTAACACAGGAGAATAGAGGTTTAAATTAGCTTTTGTAGCCTGACAGTTAAGGTGCCCATACACTCGTCAGATTGGCAGCAGATAGATAAGAAATGCATCTGATGATCTATCTGATGCGTTTTTAGAACATTTTTTACCAGGATAGAATTCCAATAGATTTCAGTTTGAAATCTATTGGAATTCTATCTGATGGCATTTTTTTGCCATCAGATTTCCATTAAGGCCAATGCAAACTGATAAGCAATCTCATCAGATCGACCTAAATTTTCCATCCTGCCAGCTCGATGGAAATCCATCGATCGGTCAATTGGCCAACCGATTTGCAAACGATCAATCGATCGATCGATCGGGATCGATCGGTCGGCCAGAAAATCGGCTGAGTGTATGGGCCCCTTAACTCTTTAAGCAGATGAGAATTGAGTGATAGACGGTGTGGTGTCCGAAGGTCCACAAAGCTAGTATCAGCTGACAAGCAGCACAAATTAAGTGAGCAATCTTTTTTCTGTGTATCAGGGGAAGTGTGTCTAGTCACTGACTAGGCACAGTCAGTGCAAATTGATTGCACAGGCAAATCGCAGGGCAGCCCAGCATGTGAGTCATTGTATTAGTCAGACTTGAGGATCTTGAGGAACAGCGGAGATGAGGAGAGTCCAGTGTGGCGCACAGTAACCACAAGGACTTCAGATGCAAAAGTGACACTGGCAACTTCCTGATATTGAAGTGTCGCACAGTTACTGTGCGCTGTTCTCCCCTCAGGTCGCCACTGATCTTGAGGTCTGACTGATACAGTGAGTAATGAGGACAAGGAGGCACTTTTGTCTACACTGGGGGACACCTTAGGCTGCATGGGGGACTACCCTTATTAGGATAGACCTTTGGCTGCCTGGGGGACCCTACCTATACAATGACACACCTTTTGCTGCCTGGGGGGTTCCCTATATGCAGGCATACCTTTGGCTGCCTGGGGGACCCTACCTATACTAGGACACACTTTGAATGCCTATGGGGGTTACCTATACTTAGGGACACCCTAGGTTACCTATTGGGGAGGGGAAGCAACCTATACTGGGGACACCTGTGGCTACCTGTACTCCCTTTAAGTCTAGCAACAAGGCCACAGGGTAATGTGCAGTGTGCAATGTTTTGGTCCTTCAGCCAGTGGGATATATGAGGAATTGAAAATGTAAAGCATTCTACACCAGGGAAATTAGTACTGCAGATAAATTTGTCATTGGGATAAGAGAACCATCTTTTAATAAGTCTTTCAGAGAGGATACACCTACTCTGTGTATTCCTGTAAAACTCAAGTTAGGAATAAAATGGTAGTGGGCTGACATTGGAATAGTTAGTGGAAGAGTTTCATCTGATCATACAGGTGATGTAAGGGTAGCCTTCTAAGCTTTTAGAGTAGTTTGGATGGGGGGGGGGGGGGAGCTCTGGAATGGGGGATTCAAGTTACATAATTGTGCAATAAGAAGGTCTTTGAAGGAGGATGGTTGGAATACCTAGACTACAGTTTTACCCATGGTTCTAGACAAGTCAACTGCCACCGCTGCTTGGACCCAAAATGCAGGCTTGATGGTGTAACTCAATAGGCCAATTCCCCCTGCCTGGGTTGGAAGAGAAAGAGTGGAGAGAGAAATCCAGTGCCTCCTATCTCCCCATAAAAAAGTGTGCCATCAATTTGCAGAGAGATGGGGATAGTGCAAAACAAAAAAGTATTTTATGTAGAACTTTAATTTTACAGGCCACACATTTCCTGATTAATTCAAAGCAGGATAGCTGCAGTACTGTTTTGAGCAAAGGAAGGTAGTTTATAGAGTTTAGGTCATCAAATTTAGATGGGATGTGTATGCCCAGATACGGGATAGTCCTTTACCCATGTGAAAAGGAACTGGCTTGTAATTAGTAATTGTACATCTAGAAGCAGGTACAATCCCAATAAGATGGACTTAGATTTTACACTTTCTTTTAACTCCTTACCCCCCCCCCCCCCCCCCCCCCCCATACAGGTTGGTATCGCCAGAATGGGTCTCTGCCATTCTAAGCTATACCAGCCTGCATGGTCAATGACATGGGAAAACTTTTAACACTTTTGTACTTTATACTGGTTGAACTCGATGGACGTATGTCTTTTTTCAACCAAAATAACTATGTAACTATGTAACAAGATGAGTAGAAATCTTTCCCTTCTACTTTGAACGCCCCTATCCACGTCAAGGGTAAGAGGCCCTCCGGTGCCCAGGAGGATGTCAGAAACCTATGTGGTTCTTCCCTTTTTGCATGATTGTTAACTCAGTAAAGGAACCAGCCTTTAAAGCATTGCTATTATTGCCATCAGAGGTTGTTGATTAATAATATACTTTACAATGAATCAGAGCACTCAGTGTTTGATTTTACATAGAAAATGTTTTTTAGTTGTTTATGATACAGCATACAGTATATTAAAAAAATGAATAGTTCCACGTAGCGTTTCCCTCTAAAAATAAACAATATTCCATCTGATCAGGCCTTTATAGTCAAGCAAACATGAATCTTCTTAGTACATACAAAAGTTATACCAGTTGTATTATGTAGAATAGGATCAAAAACAGTCTCAGCTGCAGGGGTGCTCGGATACCCCTTTTCAAAATCCGGATTGGATTCGGATCCGGACACCCAGATATCCGATCCGGGTCGGATATCAGATTTCAAAATTTTCCAATCCGAATCGGATATCCGACCTCAGTATCCGGGGTATCCGGGCGGATTCGGATATCTGGATAGAAAAACCGGAAGTGGCCTTTAAATTGCTTTAAAAACATTTTGTAGGATAAATGAGGCATGTAGCATCATTATTTTTTAAAGGGAAACACTAATTGATGATGTGGGGACTTAAAATCCCCCCCCCCCCCAAAAAAAAAAAATGGCTGTCAATTAACTTCCAGACAGCGGTCGTGCAGCCCACATTGTGTCCAAAGTCCAACCGCACAACTAGGACATGGCAGTTTTCAGCCCAGACACCTCCAAAAAATTATGCAGCAATTAGGTTTTGGGTTAAATATAGGTGGTATCAGCACAGCAGCAGAGGCCTGTGGCACCCTGGCGGTGGGAGCAGCAAAGGCAGCAGGAGCAGGGCAATGCAGCAGGTGTAACGTCTGCCAAGAGCATGCTGGACATGACACGTGGCATGTGGCACTTGGCACATGACACTTGGCACCTGGCACTTGGCACATGGCACTTTGCATGTGCCACGAGACACGTGCCAAGTGCCACCTGCCATGTTCAAAGTGCCACGCGTAAAGTGCAAAGTGCCCTGTGCCAAGTGCCACGTGCCAAATGCCATGTGCAAAGTGCCAAGTGCCACGTTACACGTGCCAAGTGCAAAGTGCCAAGTGCCACGTGCCAAGTGCCACATGCCAAGTGCTGAGTAACAGTCAGACAGCAGAGGAGAAGACACTAACTGTCACACTGGCACTGCTCAGCAGCACAGCAGTTCTGTAGTAAGCTAACACAGTAGTACTACTACTCTAACAACTACTAGCACTGACTGCAGTACTACGATACTAACTACACAATAACACAATGAAATCAAGCTAATTAACAATATAACAATAGTGTAGTGATAGTGAAGGGGTTAATCACTGAACAGCTTTAGGTATATCACTGTGTAAGCACTTGCTAGGCCAGCAGCACTGGAGCATGTCTCTCAGTGAGCATTCACAAGCAAGGTCGATATTTCTCATCATGGCAGCCCTCCTTATTATACAGGGGGGTTGAGCAGGTTTCCTTTCTGTGATTAGGTGCCAGGGCTTAGGCTGGGAGCTCTCTGATTGGCTCAATGAGGTCAGGTGGGGGTGACCAGGGTTCCCTTCTGTGATTGGTTGCTAGTGCTTCTGCTGGGAGCCCTCTGATTGGCTCAATGATGTCATCTCCTTAGTTACAGTATTCGGATCCGTGTATCCTCCGGATATCCGTGGATATCCGGGTATGCGACCAAATATCAGCGGATAGCTATCCAGATCTGCACAAAAATTCAGAATCCGAATCAGATAGCTGAAAAAAGTTTGGATATCCAGGTTACCCGGTTTTGAACTGATATAAATTTAATGTTAATTTTCTGAAGCTTGTACTTGTACTTTACTTGTCAGTATAAGGCTAGGTCCACACTAGGTCCTTTAGAAAAATGGATCTGTTTAAAATGGATCCGATCTGCAAACTTTTTTCCTTCCTCTCATTTTTCCTAAAAATGCCTTTTTTTTGTAACATCCGTTTCCAGTCCATGTAAACGTATGCCCAGCTGTGGGGGTAGAGGCAGCCGCCATGCTGGAGGGGCATAGCAGGCAGGACAGGGGTGGCAGCGGTCGGCGGGGAGGGAGGACGTGTCTCCCCTCCCTCACCTGGGTCCCCGTCACCGCTACCACTCCAGCTACATGCCGCAAGACTTGTTACAATGTATAATGGGAGCAAGCGGGCGCTTACCTACTCCTATTTCCCCCGTTCGGTTGATGATCCAGTTCTTTTTAATGAATCGATTCATTGAAAAGAGCCAAACTTCCGATCACTACGCGTCACTGCCTGCTATGCCACCCTCTATACTTTGGAAGGGGCATTGCAGGCAGTGACAATAGTGATGGGAAGTTCGGCTCTTTTCAATGAATCGATTCATTGGAATCGAGTTATTAAAAGAACCGTATCATGAACCGAAGCGGGGGAAATAGGAGGTGGTAATCTCCCGCTCGCTCCCATTATACATTGTAAAAAGTTTTGCGGCATATAGCTGGAAGGGTAGCGGGGACGGGGACCCAGGTGATGGGGGGGACGTTCCACTCCCCGCCGGCTGCTGCCACCCCTGTCCTGCCTGCTATGCCCATCCAGCATGGCGGTCCCCTCTCTCGCCACAGGCTGTGACACAGAAACGGATCCATTTCTGTGTCCAAAATTTGCTTGTGTAGAGTGGAATCTGTTTTCCTATTGCCTGCCATTACCCCTCCATGTATCAGGATCCAGATCCATTGCATGAAAATGCAGCAGATCCGGACCTTCTATCAGGTTTTAGAAATGGGTCCCCGCAAACTCAGGCAGATTCATTTTTTGTTTGGGTGAAGACAGCTGCTATTTTTAACATTGCTATCTGTGGCTCCAGTTTTGATCAGGCTTTAAAAACGGAGCCACGGATACATTTCCGGACCTAGTGAGGACCAGGCCTAATAAAAAAAAAGTTAAATGTATCATGTCTGGCTTCCATTTTCCATACAATGTAATAATCAATCAAATACCAAATAAAATAGCACATGATTCCTTAACCACGTAATGACAACCAGACTTATAAAAACGTCCTGCTAGAGCCTCTTGACGGCTCCAGGACGTTTTTATAAGTCAAACAGTGCTACTGCCGTTGTGCACGTGCGCGCTCCCGCACATGCACGTGAAATTAGTGAGAAAAAAAACACCATAGAAAAAATACACCTTTATTTCCAAATAATATATTTTAACCATGGAGGAAGCCTGAGGTATGTATAAAACTTTTATTTTATATCGTATCTGGTTTCTTTTAAAATACTGGATGTAATACTACATGAGGTAAAAACCTTTTTAAATTGTCACACAATTCTTGTCCTTTTTTTTATTTACCTATTTTTAAAAATCTTAGTGAATACTCAATTAAAATATATTTTTTGCAGAATGAAGTTATTTACCTCTCATGAAATGTTTACCAAACACTTACACTTGCATATACAGCCCTGTCAGTCAGTCGCAGCTGGCCCTTGCTAATTCCTACTGTGCCACTGCCAGGCCCAGCACATTCAGTGCCTACCTTTTCACTGCACGTGTGTGACAGCTGCACATTTGTAATACCAGTCACTGCATACCTGTTCATGGTACCTGTGTGTGTGACAGCTGCACATTGTATTGATACCAGTCACTGCACGCAATGTTATATTATATACCATTCACTGCATACCTGTTCACGGTACCTGTGTGTGACAGCTGCACATTGTATTGACACCAGTCACTGCATACCTGTTAAGTGAACCTGCGTAACAGCACGCAGTGTTATATTATTTACCAGTCACTGCATACCTGTTCACGGTACCTGTGTGTGTGACAGCTGCACATTTGTAATACCAGTCACTGCATGCCTCTTCACTGCACCTGTGTGACCACACCCATTGTAGACAGACCAGATTTGATCAGCTGGACAGTCACTGTTGTTCTGTCATTGAGCTACCTCAGCCCGGCGACCATATGGGCTTGAAAACCGCTACCGCCGTCAATACACGAACAGCTGTTTGAGGTGCGTTACACAGTGAGTTTGGTCTGTCAGTTTGAAGCAGTACACTAATTACACTACCTGATTGATGTATACACATGCAAGATGTTTTAAAGCACGTTAGGCCTCTGTAACAATCGGTGTAACACAGAGAGGGTCTGATTACCGGTAAACTGCAGTATCACCGAGAATACAGAATATACCCGATTATTGGTGATCTGCAGTATCACCAATAATCAGATATATCTACTAACCTCTGGACACCTGAGATAGCAAGTGAGTGTTCAAGTGCAATTGTAATATATAGAGTATAGCACAGTAGAAGTTCCTTCCGAAGGCCTAGACTCTCCCGGGGGAGGAGCTAGGCTGAGAGTAGGAAGGACAGAGTGTGAGTAACAACAGGAAGGGGGTGTCACTAACAGGTCTGGGAACTGCCTCTAACAGTAAGGCCAGTTCTCGAGGTCAGGCAATCCAGGTCGTTAACACACAGACAGATACGGTACAGATTCAGCGACAGATACGAAATCCAATAAACAGGCAGGGTTTGGCAACGGAGTATCAGAATAGCGGGGTACAGAATCAGGAGGCAAATACAGAGTCCAGGAACGAGCAGGGTTGGCAACAGGATATCAGAGATAGCAAGGTACAGAATCCGTGTACAGGAGAATGGTCAGGCAGGCAGAAGGTCATAACAAATAATACAGTTCAATATTCCTAACGCTAAGGTGTGAGGTCCGTGATCGTCAACACCTTTGGAAACTATGCTAGAACACAGATACAGACAAGGCCTGAGTGCTACCACGTTGTGATCGCAACGACAGACAACCAGAGAATGACCAGCACCCAGTATATATACACCTGTGCTCTCCAGCACCTCCCTCAAGTGCTGGACCAATGAAAGTTGCTGTGATTGTCAGCTGACCGGCCTGGTCAGCTGACCTTTCTCTGACTGCCATAAAGGTTCTGCTTCTCCGCGCGCACGCGCGTCATTCTGAACCTAGGTGGACTATCAGTCCCAGCCACACCAGTACTGCTTTGCAATGTCTCCGCTGACCCATGCGCGGGGTTGGTCGCACTGCTATCTGCACCGGCGGCTGCCTCCCCGCGCTGGGTCAAAGTGTCAGCAACAGGGCCAAGCGTGTTTTTCCGCGTTCCGCCATGCTCTCCATGGAGACAGCCGCCTCACGCTGAGTGGAGGCGGCTGATTTTCCGCATTTCCTTACAGCCTCCAATTTAGCATGCAATGTGATTTCTGCCCTTAAAACGCTGCTGTGCGTTATATCCTGATTTTTCCCCAGGACTTTTGGCATGTATCCCACTCCGCCAAGCCCCCCTCCAGGTATTAGACCCCTTGAAACATCTTTTCCATCACTTTTGTGGCCAGCATAACTGTTTGTAATTTTCAAAGTTCGCCTCCCCATTAAAGTCTATTGCAGTTCACGAAGTTCGCGTGAACCCAAACTTTTGTGGAAGTTCACGCTCGAGGTTCGTGAACCTAAAATCGGAGGTTCAAGCCATCTCTAGCGGTGTGTGGGAGAGCCTGGATAGTGGAGGAGGGAGAAGCTGGGTCCTGGTGGTTTTTCCCAAAAAATATTTTTCCACTTTTTATGATGTCTTAGTGCCTCCTATGTGCAGAGTCTTCAATTCCATTAAAAATGGTAAGGTCTTACCTAGAAAGGTGATGGAGGCACATATAACTGTTATCCATAAAAATGGAAAAGATCCAGCATTGTCAGAGTTATAGACCTATATCATTGTTGAATCTGGACATAAAGGTTTTTGCGAAAATTCTAGTGTAAAGAATTAAGCCTTGGCTAGGTACAGTAATTAATTTGGATCAGGCAGGGTTTGTCCCTGGGAGGGAGGGGAAGGATAATGTGGCTAAAGCTATGTCTATATTTAAATGGTCTTCTATGAAGGTGATCCCAATGATGGTTTTGTCGACGGATGCGGAGAAGGCGTTCAACAGGGTGAAATGGGATTTTATTGTGGCTACTTTGAAATATGTGGGATTTGGGGATAATATGTTAACCTCCTGAGCGTTATGCGGCTCAGGAGGTTTTGTTAGTTTTTGCCCCCATAATTAAATGATTTGCTGCAATGGCTGTAAAACCTGTAGCTAACACTAGGCTAGCTAGTAAAGGTGTCCGGCACTCCCTGATCCAGCCAATTTATACATTACCCAGCTTGGATCCAGTGATCGGCACAGCCTCCCCGCACAGCTCCGGTCTTTACTATGGGGATCGCACATGACGTCATATCGCACATGATATCATGACGTCATGCGCAAACCCGATCCTCCCCATAGAGAGACCGGAGCTGTGCAGGGAGGCTGCACGTTTGCTGGATCGAGGCTGGGTAATGTATGAACGGGGGATTGGGGGGGGATCCGTGGGTGCTGAACACCTTTACTAGCTAGCCTAGTGCTAACTAAAGGTTTTACAGCCATTGCAGCACATTATTTAATTATGGGGGACTCCTGAGGACAGAGGGCAGTTAAAGTGAGGTTAAAGTGGGTTGATGCATGGTATTCCAATCCTACTGCACGGGTTAGATCAAATGGGGCCTTGTCGGATGCCTTCTCCCTGTCCAATGGTACGAGACAGGGATGTCCAATGTAGAGTAGAGGTGTACCGAACGGTTCGCCGGCGAACGGTTCCAGGCGAACATTGGGGGTTCGCGTTCGCCTGCGCCAGGCGAACTTTTCCGGAAGTTCGATTCGCCCCATAAAGCACTATGAGGGTCAACTTTGACCCTCTGCATCACAGTCAGCAGGCACATTGTAGCCATTCAGGCTACAGTAAGCCCTGGAGCCCCACCCCCCTTATATAAGGCAGCCTCCGGCGGCCATTACAGTCACTCGTGTGCCTGCTAGAGAGAGGAAAGGGACAGCTGCTGCAGACTTTTTCTCTTAGGGACAGATTAGTTAGGTTCTAGGCTGCTTTGCTTGTTCCTGACTGATTAATATTGCTTTTAAAGCACCCAGCAACAGCTCTTTTCAGAGCTCAACCTGTACATTTTTTTTTTCTGACACTTTTGTTGCATGCACAGCCTTGCTAATTGATAGTGTGTGTGCCACTGCCAGCAGCCCAGCACATTCAGTGACTGACTGCCTGTGTGTGTGACAGGGAGCTGCACATTGTACTACCCAGTACTGCATATACCCCAGTACCTGTTGTGTTTACTTAACCCACCTCATCACTGCATATACCTAGCTTTGTGTTGAGTGAACCCAGCTCACTGCATCTAACTACCCAGTACCTGTTGTGTTTACTTAACCCACCTCATCACTGCATATACCTAGCGTTGTGTTGAGTGAACCCAGCTCACTGCATCTAAGTCTAACTACCTGTTGTGTTGAGTGAGAACCCACCTCACTGCATCTTAAGTACCTTTACTGTATACTGTTCAGTGAACCCAGCTCACTGCATCTAACTACCCAGTACCTGTTGTGTTTACTTAACCCACATCATCACTGCATATACCTAGCGTGGTGTTGAGTGAACCCAGCTCACTGCATCTAACTACCTGTTGTGTTGAGTGTGAACCCACCTGGCCACCTCACTGCATCTAACTACCTGTTGTGTTGAGTGAGAACCCACCTCACTGCATCTTAAGTACCTTGACTGTTGAGTGAACCCAGCTCACTGCATCTAACTACCTGTTGTGTTGAGTGTGAACCCACCTGGCCACCTCACTGCATCTAACTACCTGTTGTGTTGAGTGAGAACCCACCTCACTGCATCTTAAGTACCTTTACTGTTGAGTGAACCCAGCTCACTGCATCTAACTACCCAGTACCTGTTGTGTTTACTTAACCCACCTCATCACTGCATATACCTAGCCTTGTGTTGAGTGAACCCACCTCACTGCATCTTAAGTACCTTTACTGTTGAGTGAACCCAGCTCACTGCATCTAACTACCCAGTACCTGTTGTGTTTACTTAACCCACCTCATCACTGCATATACCTAGCGTTGTGTTGAGTGAACCCAGCTCACTGCATCTAAGTCTAACTACCTGTTGTGTTGAGTGAGAACCCACCTCACTGCATCTTAAGTACCTTTACTGTATACTGTTCAGTGAACCCAGCTCACTGCATCTAACTACCCAGTACCTGTTGTGTTTACTTAACCCACATCATCACTGCATATACCTAGCGTGGTGTTGAGTGAACCCAGCTCACTGCATCTAACTACCTGTTGTGTTGAGTGTGAACCCACCTGGCCACCTCACTGCATCTAACTACCTGTTGTGTTGAGTGAGAACCCACCTCACTGCATCTTAAGTACCTTTACTGTTGAGTGAACCCAGCTCACTGCATCTATCTACCTGTTGTGTTGAGTGTGAACCCACCTGGCCACCTCACTGCATCTAACTACCTGTTGTGTTGAGTGAGAACCCACCTCACTGCATCTTAAGTACCTTTACTGTTGAGTGAACCCAGCTCACTGCATCTAACTACCTGTTGTGTTGAGTGAGAACCCACCTCACTGCATATAGCTAGCATACCCCCGAGATGGACAAAATGGACAAACCAGGTAGAGGAAGAGGAAGAGGCAGACCCAGAGGAAGGCCACCAGGCACCGGCAGGTCTGTGGCTGTGCGAGGTGGTGTTGCTGTGATTTCATGCGGACCTGCCCCAAAATACAGTGCTCAGAAGAAGGCATGTGCCATCACTTCCCAAAATCGTGAGGAGGTGATTGAGTATTTAACACAGAACACCTCATCTCCCGCAGCCACCAGCGCTACAACAAGCACCACATCCGCTGCATTTGACACTTCGCAGGAGTTATTTGGTGGTGGTGGTGAAATCACTGATTCCCAGCCACTACTGCAACAACAACAAGAAGGCGCAGGTACACCACCTCATACGTCTGAGTTAGGTGGCGATAGTATGGACGTAACGTGTGTGGATGGGGATGATGGTGGACCACCTGAAGTTGGTGCACTTGAGGAGGTGTCTGAGGAAAGCGCAGCTGGCCAGGAGGATTATGATGACGATTATACGGATAGCACATATGTTCCCGGTAGAGGAGATGACCAGGGGGACAGTTCAGAGGAGGAGTCAGAGAGGAGTAGGAGGAGACGACTCCATGATAGAAGCAGAGGGAGCTCGTCCTCAGAAACAGCTGGGGGCAGTGTCCGGTGCCATGTATCGCCAGCTATGGCCAGGGAGCACACATGCCCTTCAACGTCAGCTGCTGCTGATGCCACTGTAGCGCCATCACCCCAGGGGGCCTCAGCGGTTTGGAAATTTTTTCACGTGTGTGTCTCAGATCGGAGCAAAGCCATCTGTTGTCTCTGCCAGCAAAAATTGAGCCGTGGAAAGGCCAACTGTCACGTAGGGACAAGTGCTTTATGAAGGCACCTGGAGAGAAGGCACAAACAGCTATGGCAAGAACACCTGAGGAAAAGAAGCACCCCTCAAAAGACAAGCAGCGGAGAACAACCGTGGCAGCCGTCACAGGGGGCTTCTGCTGCTCCACGTTCCCATGGTATTGTTCGTGGCTGGGGGGAGGAAGAATGGATACACTTTTAAACAATTTAAAAATACAACCATCTAAACTTTCAAACAATTTAAAAATACAACCATCTAAACTTTCAAACAATTTAAAAATACAACCATCTATCATTTTCAAAAAATTTAAAAAAAGGGCAAAAAAACTTGCCCTCCGTAAAACATTCTTGGCAAATGCTTTCGACTTGGTTTGTCTTCCGCTGGCTCAAGGGTCCATCTGACCACAGATGCCTGGTCTGCAAAGCACGGTCAGGGCAGCTACAGCATGGGTCTCAGCAGGCTCCCACTTCGGGCCGCAATCCAACCTTCATTCCCCGCGGTGACAATGGCAGACTTGCCCTCCATAACGGATTCCCGTTAAAGGATTTAAAGGTAATTCATTTCAAATACACAGCAGGGCCTCGAAAGTCCGCCTCCTGTATTGTTATTTTTGATCACTACCTCGGGGCGGGCGTGCATGCCTACCTGCTGCCCTCCTTGGATGTGTAGTGGTAGCCGTTTCTCAGGCTCCACACCGGATTCCATCTCTCATTTCCCGGCCATTACCCGGGGTCACAAATGACAGACTTGCCCGCCTCCATATGATTCTCGTGAAAGGAATGTGGTGTCATCTTTGCCCGCCATAACTGGTTGTCGTTAAAGGATTTAAAGTACATTTATTTCAAATACACAGCAGGGCCTCGAAAGTCCGCCTCCTGTATTGTTATTTTTGGTCACTACCTCGGGGCGGGCGTGCATGCCTACCTGCTGCCCTCCTTGGATGTGTGGTGGTAGCCGTTTCTCAGGCTCCACACCGGATTCCATCCCTCATTCCCCGGCCATTACCCGGGGTCACAAATGACAGACTTGCCCGCCTCCATATGATTCTCGTGAAAGGAATGTGGTGTCATCTTTGCCCGCCATAACTGGTTCTCGTTAAAGGATTTAAAGTACATTCATTTCAAATACACAGCAGGGCCTCGAAAGTCCTCCTCCTGTATTGTTATTTTTGGTCACTACCTCGGGGCGGGCGGGCGGGCGTGCATGCCTGCCCGCTGCCCTCCTTGGATGTGTAGTGGTAGCTGTTGCTCAGGCTCCACACCGGATTCAAACCTCTCATTCCCCGGCCATTACCCGGGGTCACAATGGCAGACTTGCCCGCCTCCACAGGATTCTCATTGTAGCGGTACTGAACAAGTACACAGCAAGTAGAAAATGTAAATTAAAAACAAAACGTAAGCTTTTTAACAATGCCATGGAAAGTTGAGAAGGAAGTCACACATTACCTGACATCACTGAGTGAGGAAGAGCAATCACGCCATGTTGCGCAGTAGTCCAGCATGGCCGTCACTACACAAACAGCTGTTTGCGGTGCGTTACACAGTGAGTTTGGTGTGTCAGTGTGAAGCAGTACTCTAATTACACTCCCTGTTTGATGTATACACATGCAAGATGTTGTAAAGCACTTTATGCCTCCAATTTAGCATTCAATGTGATTTCTGCCCTTAAAACGCTGCTTTGCGTCACATCCAGATTTTTCACCGGGACTTTTGTCATGTATCCCACTCCGCCATGCCCCCCTCCAGGTGTTAGACCCCTTGAAACATCTTTTCCATCACTTTTGTGGCCAGCATAATTTTTTCTATTTTTCAAAGTTCGCCTCCCCATTGAAGTCTATTGCGGTTCGCGAATTTTTCCGCGAACCGAACCTTCTGCGGAAGTTCGCGAACCCGGTTCGCGAACCGAAAATCAGAGGTTCGCGACATCTCTAATGTAGAGATGTCGCAAATGGTTCAAGGCGAACTTTGGGGGTTCGCATTCACCTGCATCAGGCGAACTTTTGCGGAAGTTCGATTCGCCCCATAATGCTCTATTGAGCAAAACTTTGACCCACCATATCACTGTCAGCAGACACATTATTGCCAAACACACTGCTCGAGGCCCACCCTCCCTCCTCCAAGCAAGGTCCTTATACCATTTGACTCAGTTGTCTGCCTACACTAATTAGTTATGGGACAGCTGCTACACACTCTGCTAGGGAAATTTTAATTAGCCTCTTGTGGGTCCTCCCACCTCCCTTCTACCCTTCTGCCTATTCCCTCCTCCCTCCGGGTCTCATCTGCCAGGGAATTATACTATTTCAAAAACCAGTTTACATCATACCATGGCTGGGAATCAAACCCAGATCTCACTGTGTGGTGGGCAAGTCACCCTAACCACTGTACCACTACAGTAGTAACTGAAGCTGGCCCACCACACAGTGAGACCCAGGTTCAAATCCCAGCCAATGTGAGTTGGTTTTTATGCTAAAAATCCTTAAAGGGAACCTAAACGGAGAAGGATATGGATTTTTCCTTTTAAAATAATACCAGCTGCCTGAATTGCCTGCTGATCCTGTGTCTCTAATACTTTTAGCCACAGCCCCTGAGCAAGCATGCAGATCAGGTGCTCTGACTGAAGTCAGACTGGATTAGCTGCATGCTTGTTTCAGGGTGTGATTCAGCCACTATTGCAGTCACAAAGACCAGCTGGACTGCCAGGCAACTGGTATTGTTTACAGGAAACATCCATATCACTCTCAGTTAAGGTTCCCTTTAAGCAACCTAATGTTTCTATTGCATTGAGCATACATGGTAAATTTCAGGCCAGCTTCAGTTACTACTGTTGTGGTACAGTGGTTAAGGTGCTTGCCCACCACATAGTGAGAACCAGGTTCAAATCCCAGCCAATGTGAGTTGGCTTTTATGCTACAAATCCTTAAAGGGAACCTAAACGGAGAAGGATATGGATTTTTCCTTTTAAAATAATACCAGTTGCCTGAATCGCCTGCTGATCCTGTGTCTCTAATTGTAACGATCGGTGTAACACAGAGAGGGTCTGATTACCGGTGATCTGCAGTATCACCGAGAATACAGATATATACCCGATTATTGATGATCTGCAGTATCACCGATAATCATATATATCTCTAACCTCTGGACACCTGGGTAATAAGAGTGTTTGGTGCAACAGAAATACTTTGAGGACTGCACCTGAGGAGCAGGTGCCCAGCAGTAAGGAGTACTGCACAGTAACACGTTCCTTCCGCAAGCCTGAGACTCTCCCGAGGGAGGGGTCAGGCTAGGAGTAGGAAGGACAGAGTGTGAGTGACACCAAGGAAGGGTGTCACCCCCAGGTCTGTGAGCTATCTCATGACTGAGGAGATAGCTCTCGAGGTCGGGCAAGCCGAGTCGGCAACAGACAGACAGATCAGGGACAGAGACAGGAGACAGATGTGGAATCCTAAGACAAGCAGAGTTCGGCAACAGAGTATCAGATATAGCGAAGTACCTAATCAGAGATCAGAAGAGTATTCAGGAAAGCAGAAGGTCATAACAAATAAACAACAATGCCTAGTCTTGGGTGTGAGCTCCTTGATCATCAACACCCTGGAACTAGTCTGAGTATAACTAGATGGTAAAGCTAATTCCTAGTCTAAGGTGTGAGGTCCCTGGTCATCAACACCTAGGAACTGGTCTAGATAATAACACAGATAATATCACAGATACTGACAAGGTCTGAGTGCTACCACGTAGTGATCGCAACGCCAGACACCAGAGAAATGACCAGCACCCAGTATATATACACCAGCGCTCTCCAGCGCCACCCCTAAGTGGTGGACTAATGAAACCTGATAGAATTGTCAGCTGATCGGCTAGATCATCTGACACCCTTCTGACTGCCATAAAGGCTCTGCCTCTTAGCACGCGTGCGCGTCCTTCTGAACCTGTGTGGACTATCAGTCCCAGCCACACCAGACATGTGTTGTAATGCATCTGTTGGTTTGAACGCGGGGTCAGCCGCACCGCTGTCAGAGCATGCGGTGATTTCCCCGCATTCAGCCATACTGCTAGTGGTAAGCCCATGCGTGCAAACCGCCGCGTCGGACGCGGAATCCGCCGCCTTGTTCACTGGGCATGCGGTGCTTTCTTCACGCTCTGTCAGGCTAGTGGATGCAGGCCCATGCGCGCAAGCTGCCATGTTGAACGCGGAATCAGCCGCCTTACTCTGAATACTCGCGGCGGCTTTTCCGCGTTTTCTCACACTAATACTTTTAGCCACAGCGCCTGAACAAGCATGCAGATCAGGTGCTCTGACTGAAGTCAGACTGGATTAGCTGCATGCTTGTTTCAGGGTGTGATTCAGCCACTATTGCAGTCACAAAGATCAGCTGGACTGCCAGGCAACTGGTATTGTTTACAGGAAACATCCATATCACGCTCAGTTAAGGTTCCCTTTAAGCAACCTAATGTTTCTATTGCATTGAGCATAAATGGTAAATTTTAGGCCAGCTTCAGTTACTACTGTAGTGGTACAGTGGTTAGGGTGACTTGCCCACCACACAGTGAGATCTGGGTTTGATTCCCAGCCATGGTATGATGTAAACTGGTTTTTGAAATAGTATAATTCCCTGGCGGATGAGACCCTCCGGGAGGAGGGAATAGGCAGAAGGGTGGGAGGACCCACAAGAGGCTAATTAAATTCTCTCTAGCAGAGTGTGTAGCAGCTGTCCCATAACTAATTAGTGTAGGCAGACAACTGAGTCAAATGGTATAAGGACCTTGCTTGGAGGAGGGAGAAGGGCGGGTCCTCCAGCAGTGATGTGTATTTCACTCAATCAGGTGTGCCTCCAGGTATTAGAGCTCTTAAAACATGTTTTCTATCATTTTTCCAGCCGGTAGAATTTTTTAAAATTTTCAAAGTTCGCCTCCCCATTGAAGTCTATTGCGGTTCGCGAACTTTTTCACGAACCGAACCTTTCGCGGAGGTTCACGAACCTAAAATCGGAGGTTCGCGACATCTCTACTCCTATGTCACCTATTATATTTATTTTGACGTTAGAAGTATTTTTGTGTACTATTAGGAGGGTTGGGAGTGTTTATGGTGTGAAGATTGGGAAAGAGGACATAAATTATCGGCCTTTGCTGATGATATTTTGTTTTATGTATCAGAGTCATTGATGTCATTGCTGAATTTGATTAAGGAATTTGAGAGGTATGGAACTTTCTCGAATTTTAAGATTAATGTCTATAAGTCTGAGGCACTTAATATGTCGATGACCCCGATGTTATTGAATCAAGTTAAGAGTAATTTCTCAATCCCATTTAGAAGTGAAGCAATCAAATACTTGGGAATTATGTTACCTAGTGATTTGTCTAGATTGTTCTCCCTTAATTATCTCCCATTGTTAAATTCTATAAAGAAAGGATTTGGAAGGGTGGGGAGGAAGAGGTTTTTCATGGTTTGGGTATATAGACATCATTAAAATGAATGTGTTACCTAGATTGGTGTTTTGTATGTCCATGATTCTGGTGTGTGTGCCTGCAACTTTTTTTTAGATCTCTGAGATCAAGTATTATTGGATCTGTATGGCAAAGAAAGGCCTCGAGGTTATCTTATAGGACTATGACTTGCCCTAAAGAGAAAGGAGGGCTGGGACTTCCTGATCTATCATCTAAGAACATATTATAGAGCTTGTGTTTTGGTTAGACTTTTTTATTGGACATATGGAGGAGAAGTGAAAAGTTGGGTTAAGATTGAAAATAAATTAGTGGGATTAGATTTGGCAAGAGCTTTTTGGCTTCCAGGGATGTTTAGAGATTTACCAAAGTGGACTCCTCCTTGGATCAGAAATGTGTTTAAGGTATGGGATGTGGTTAATAAAAAATGGGGTTGGTCGGAGGGAATTTCTTTACTGTCTCCTTCTCTTTTTTTCCGCCAGGCTAGGAGAAAGGGGTTTTTGGATTATGGGGGGGGGGGGGGGGGGGGGAATGGCGGTGGAGTAATCTTGGGAGATATTATGAGTAATGGGAATGTTAAAACATTGGGTAGATTATGGGAGGAGTATGGGCAGTTTCCATTTGATTTTTGGAGGCATAGACAGTTAGAACATTTCCTGGTGGAGAAGAAGAGAGTTCTTCATTTTAGAATGGAATTGTCTGAGTTTAAAAAAAAAAATTGTGTTGGAGGCTTCTCCCCTACATTTGATATCGCTCCTGTATAGAGACGGCCCGAACGGTTCGACCGTGAACCGATTTGCGTGAACATCGCTGGTTCGCGTTCGCGGTGAACTGCGAACTATATTCGAGTTCGACCCGCCCCTTATACTACATCATTAGGCTCAACTTTGACCCTCTACATCACAGTCACCAGACCCAGGGCAGCCAATCAGGCTACAATCCCTCCTGAGCCCCCCCCCCCCCCCCCCTTATATAAGGCAGCTCCGTCGGCCATTTCCCTCACTCGGTCTGGCTGCAGTAATTAGAGAAGACAGAGGAACCTGCTGTAGACATAGGGAAAGCTTAGTTAGGCTCTTGTTAGGCTTGTTAGCTTGCTCCTTGCTGATTCTTATTGCTAAAATGCACCCCTCAACAGCTCTTTTGAGAGCTAATGTTCTTTTGATATGTTTTTTTTTTTGTGGCCAACTGACACTTGCATATACAGCCCTGCTGTCAGTCGCAGCTGGCCCTTGCTAATTGATACTGTGCAAGGCCCAGCACATTCAGTGACTACCTTTTCACTGGACCTGTGTGGGACAGCTGCATATTTGTAATACCAGTCACTGCATACCTGTTCAGGGTACCTGTGTGTGTGACAGGCAGCTGCACATTGTATTGATACCAGTCACTGCATACCTGTTCAGTGCACCTGCGTGACAGCACGCAGTGTTACATTATATACCAGTCACTGCCAGTGGTGCTCACCGCCAGGTCGTGATCACGCTTACGTGTGGATTCACGACCATTTTGACGCATTCCGCCTCGGACACGCTAAGCCGTAAATAGATTTTCAACCACGAAAATCTGCTTCGGCTTCGCGTGAATGCGGACAAAAATCCACATTCACGCTCGTGAAACCCGGCGCTGAAGTCGTGGTTAGCGGAAATGCGTCAAACTATGCGGAAGTGACACATTGCAGGCCAATCAGAGGGCCCCAGCCAGGCCCTAGCAACCAATCACAGGAGGGGAGCTATGCCCTCCCCTCCTGAATATAAAGCGGCGGCCATGATGGAAAAGCTCTGTCCTTGCTAGACTGTGGTGCTGAGAGGATTATCTCCAGGCCATTGTTGTTTAAGCAAGTGCATTTATTGTGTTAAAAACAAAGCGGTTTTTTTTGCTAACACTGCTCTTATACTGTACACAGTTAGCTAGTCAGTGAGTGATTGCTGTAGTTAGTTGTAGTCAGTGTAGTGTAGTGGGAGTGTGGGAGTCTAGTGATTATTTAACTGTGCAGGCAGGTTCAGTGCTGCAGTGTAGTCAGTGTAGTGGGAGTGGGGATTATCTGTGTGTAGTGCAGGCAGGCAGGTTAGTGCAGCTTCAGTGTTCACTTGTATATTCCAGTGACAGTTATACACTTGTACTATTTGCAGGCAGCCAGTCACACCGCCGGCGCCGCCACTCTCTGCCAGCACTGTTCATTCATTCTGTCAGTGACCTTGTGCCGTGCCCAGTGCCCACTGTTCGCTCGCTGGCATATAAGCATCTCATTACACAGTGTGACATCCTTGTGTGCCCACTGCATCCTTCAGTGACCTAGTTGTATATCCAGTGCCCACTGCTGTGCCCACTGCATCCTTCAGTGACCTTGTACTGTGCCCACTGCATCCTTCAGTGACCTAGTTGTATATCCAGTGCCCACTGCTGTGCCCACTGCATCCTTCAGTGACCTAGTTGTATATCCAGTGCCCACTGCTGTGCCCACTGCATCCTTCAGTGACCTTGTACTGTGCCCACTGCATCCTTCAGTGACCTAGTTGTATATCCAGTGCCCACTGCTGTGCCCACTGCATCCTTCAGTGACCTTGTACTGTGCCCACTACATCCTTCAGTGACCTAGTTGTATATCCAGTGCCCACTGCTGTGCCCACTGCATCCTTCAGTGACCTTGTACTGTGCCCACTGCATCCTTCAGTGACCTAGTTGTATATCCAGTGCTGAATTGACCGCCCGCATTGTCCTCCTCCTCCTGACTCACTCGCTTCCACCAACGTACTCTGTCTGCGTTCACACTGCCCGGGTCACCGGGTGGCGGGTGCATTTAATTTTTTGGCCAGCACTATGACGCTGTGCTGCTACTACTACTACCAGTATGTTGCCGTGGTCCTTCTGTGCTGCTGAACTGACCGCCCGCATAGTCCTTCTCCTGACTCAGTCGCTACCACCACTGCACTCTGCGTTCACACTGCCCGTGTCCACTGACAACTCTGCTGCGATGTCATTGCTAATTGCTGCAAAAAAAACAAAACAAAAAAAAAATTACAAAAACCTCTCTGGGGCCTTTTTGGCGTCAGCCACTCATCCTCCTCCAGCGGTACCTTCGCCGCCAAGTGCCATTGGAACTCGCCTTCACCTCTTTGATTGCTTAACACGTATATCCCTTTTTAAAACCACGTATTACCAATTAATATCCCCATTTACAGTGGTGATTTGTCTTTAAAAGCCATTAAAAAAAAAATTGGGAATTTTTTATGTTGAAGTTATGTTGCCCCTTATTATCTCGATAATCCATGCAATTTGGGGGATTGTAGCATGTATGGGGGCTTTGTTATTAACGTTAAAAGAAATTCCGCCTCCGGGCGGGAATCCACGCGTGATTATTACGCCATTCACGGCAGAATGCGTCCACGTCCAGTTGTGTGGACGTGGACGAAAATCCGCATGCGGCGGGGCCGAATGCGGATTTTTTTTTGCAACCACGCGGATTGCCGAATTCGTGGATGAGGCACATCCGAGCACCCCTAGTCACTGCATACCTGCTCACGGTAACTGTGTGTGTGACAGGCAGCTGCACATTGTATTGATAACAGTCACTGCATACCTGTTCAGTGCACCTGCGTGACAGTATGCAGTGTTATATTATATACCAGTCACTGCATACCAGTTCACGGTGCCTGTGTGTGTGACAGCTGCACATTTGTAATACTAGTCCCTGCATACCTGTTCACGGTACGTGTGTGTGTGACAGCTGCACATTGTATTGATACCAGTCACTGCATACCTGTTCACGGTACCTGTGTAACCACACATTGTTGTGCCAGCAGTCACTGCAACCTTTTCACTGCACCTGTGTAACCACACATGATATTAGTCAACTCAGTGCATACCTTTCACTTCATCCCCCCCAATATGGACAAAACAAGAGGCAGAGCCAGACGCAGTCCACCCGGCAGGTCTGTTCGAGGTCGCCATGTCATGATTTTGTGCGGCCCTAGTCAACCAAAGTACAGTGTTCAGAAGAAGGCACATGCCATCAACCCCCAATATTGTCAGGACGTAGTTGACTATTTAACACAGAACACCTCATCTCCCTCCGCTTCCACACGGAAGCATGACATATCTTCCTCCTCCTGCCCTGATTCTGGCACCCCACTTAACACTCCGTCGACAGCCATCACCAAAGTGCCATTATCCCAGGGCTCAGCAGTGTGGAAATTTTTGTGTGTGTCTGCCTCAGATGAGAGCAATGCCATCTGTACTCTCTGCCACCGAAAATTGAGTCATGGAAAGACCAAGACCCACGTAGGGACAACTACCTTACGAAGGCCCATGATTACAAAGCACGAACTGCAATGGGATGACCACCTGAGAAAAAGCAGCACACAAAAGCAAAGCCACACACCGCAGTGTAAGATACCATCATGCAATTATTTCTAAAAAAATGCGATACCTAAACTGTACCGTGATGTTGAAAGGCAAGTGGTGTCATCTCTGGCACACAGCGTTGGGTCAAGGGTCCATTTGACCACGGACGCTTGGTCTGCAAAGCACGATCAGGCCTGCCCAAAGACAGTCCCCACACACAGCATCTCTACCTGCACACCGTGTGACTGCCTCCCCCAAGACTAAGTCGGTCCCCACACAGCATCTCTGCCTGCAGGCCGCTTGACTGCCTTCTCCACCACCACCAACAGGGTCCAGGACTCCAGGACTCAGGCGGATTCCTAAATTTTTAAGGCCGCTGCCTGCCTAATTACATGCCTGCCTACTTTTTCTGGCTGCACAGCGGCTGCAACAACAAAACAAAAGGCATGTACATGTGTAAATTCCCCTTCGTGATATAGTTACATAGTTATTTTGGTTGAAAAAAGACATACGTCCATAGAGTTCAACCAGTACAAAGTACAACTCCAGCCCGTCCCCCACATACCCCTGTTGATCCAGAGGAAGGCGAAAAAAACCCCACAAGGCCTGGTCCAATTAGCCCCAAAAGGGAAAAATTCCTTCCTGACTCCAGATGGCAATCAGATAAAATCCCTGGATCAACATCATTAGGCATAACCTAGTAATTGTAGCCATGGATGTCTTTCAACGCAAGGAAAGCATCTAAGCCCCCTTTAAATGCAGGTATAGAGTTTGCCATAACGACTTCCTGTGGCAATGCATTCCACATCTTAATCACTCTTACTGTAAAGAACCCTTTCCTAAATAAATGGCTAAAACGTTTTTCCTCCATGCGCAGCTCATGTCCTCTAGTCCTTTGAGAAGGCCTAGGGACAAAAAGCTCATCCGCCAAGCTATTATATTGCCCTCTGATGTATTTATACATGTTAATTAGATCTCCTCTAAGGCTTCTTTTCTCTAGACTAAATAAACCCAGTTTATCTAACCTTTCTTGGTAAGCGAGACCTTCCATCCCACGTATCAATTTTGTAGCTCGTCTCTGCACCTGCTCTAAAACTGCAATATCTTTTTTGTAATGTGGTGCCCAGAACTGAATTCCATATTCTAGATGTGGCCTTACTAGAGAGTTAAACAGGGGCAATATTATGCTAGCATCTCGAGTTTTTATTTCCCTTTTAATGCATCCCAAAATTTTGTTCGCTTTAGCTGCAGCGGCTTGGCATTGAGCACGATTATTTAACTTGTTGTCGATGAGTACTCCTAAGTCCTTCTCCAAGTTTGATGTTCCCAACTGTATCCCATTTATTTTGTATGGTGCTAGACCATTGGTACGACCAAAATGCATGACTTTACATTTGTCAACATTGAATTTCATCTGCCATGTATGTGCCCATATAGCCATCCAATCCAGATCCTGTTGCAATATGACACTATCTTCCTGAGAGTTGATGATTCTGCACAATTTTGTATCATCTGCAAAAATAGCAACATTGCTCACTACTGCATCTACTAGGTCATTAATAAATAAATTGAAGAGCACTGGGCCCAGTACAGACCCCTGTGGGACCCCACTGCTAACAGTCTCCCATTTTGAGTACGATCCATTGACCACAACTCTTTGTTTTCTGTCCATTAGCCAGTTCCCTATCCATGCACACAAACTCTTCCCCAGTCCTTGCATCCTCAACTTTTGCACCAGACTTCTGTGGGGAACAGTGTCGAAGGCCTTTGCAAAGTCCAAGTATATCACATCTACAGCATTCCCAATATCCATATTAGCATTCACTACCTCATAAAAGCTGAGCATGTTAGTCAAACAGGACCTGTCTTTAGTAAACCCATGTTGATGCTGAGAAATAAGATTATTTTCTACTATGAAGTCATGTATAGTATCTCTTAGTAACCCCTCAAATAGTTTGCATACAACTGATGTTAAGCTTACAGGTCTATAATTTCCTGGATCAGATTTGTTGCCCTTCTTAAATAATGGGAAAACGTGGGCTGTACGCCAATCCACTGGGACTCTGCTAGTTGCAAGAGAGTCACAAAAGATAAGATAAAGGGGCTTAGCTATAACTGAACTTAATTCTCTTAGGACCCGAGGATGCAACTCCTTGTCTATTTTTAATTTATTTAGTCTTGCCTTTACTTCTTCCTGCGTTAAGTATTTAATATTACAGTGAGACTCTTCTGCCTCTGTAATTTGCAACAGTGCTGTTTCCTTTGTGAAGACAGAAGCAAAGAAAGCATTTAATAACTCTGCCTTACCTTGGTCATCCACCATTGGGTTCCCACCCTCATCCTTTAGGATTCCTATACAGTCAACCTTTCTTTTTTTAAAGTTGATGTACTTGTAAAACTTTTTTGGGTTAGATTTGATATCCCTAGCGATTTGATTTTCAGCTTCGATCTTTGCCAGCCTAATTTCTTTTTTACAATTTTTATTGCACTCCTTATAATTGCTTAGTGCAGCCTCAGTCCCCTCCTGTTTTAGGACCTTATAGGCATTCTTTTTCCTCTTCATTTTATCCCTAACCTTTCTATTCATCCATAGAGGCCTTTTTTTATTCCTAGACATTTTGTTTCCATATGGGATATACATACTACAATATTGATTGAGAATACGTTTAAAAGCTTGCCATTTCCCTTCAGTGTCCTTCCCTTGTAGTACATTATCCCAGTTCACCAAACTTAGTGCCTGCCTAGTTTGGTTGAACTTTGCTTTTCTAAAATTCATAGTTTTAGTGGTCCCGCTGCCCCGTGGCCTATCAGTCACCAGATCAAACGTTATCATGTTGTGATCACTATTTCCCAAATGTTCTTGAACCTGCACATTTGATACATTATCTGGTCTATTAGAAATGATCAGATCCAGTAACGCATTCCCCCTAGTTGGTTCCGTTACCATTTGAGTCAAGTAATTGTCCTGTAGTGCTGCCAAAAATCTGCTGCTTTTACCAGAATGGGTAGCCTCAATACCCCAGTCAATGTCTGGAAAGTTGAAGTCGCCCATAATTATGACCTCATTTTTACTTGCAGCTTTTTCAATCTGCTGTAGTAATCGCAGTTCTGCAGCTTCATTAATAAGAGATGGTCTGTAGCATACCCCAATAAGCAATTGGCAACTTTTATTTCCACCATGAATATTTACCCAAACGGACTCCACATCTTCGCAATCTTCCTCCATCTCATCGTTGAGGACAGCTGTAAAAGAATTCTTAACAAAGAGACAAACCCCTCCACCTTTTTTCCCTGTTCTATTCCTCCTAAACACATTGTATCCTTTTAAATTAGCTATCCAGTCATGGCTTTCATCCATCCATGTCTCGGTTATTCCCACAATGTCATAGCCTTTGTCATTCAGAATGAACTCTAGTTTGTCTATTTTATTTGCAAGGCTCCGAGCATTGGTTACCATGCACTTTATATTTTTACCAACACATTTACCAATTTTGTTTACACGAAATGGGCTACTTGAAGTTTTACCAACCTCCTTAATCTTTACACTGTCCCCACCCCCCTCTCCACCCCCCATAATGTTAGGCTCCAACTGTCTTTTTACCTTATCTTGTCTACATATTGAGACTTTATCCTCCCGCCTCCCCCCAGTGATCATTACCTTGCTGCGGTGAAGGGGCTTGCGTATCACAATGAAGCAATGACCGCCGGCTATATGAGTGTCGGGTGGGGGGGGGGCACACCAAAGATAATAAGGTCATTGTTTCATTGTGGACAGACCAAATTCAATCAGCTGGACACTCAGTTACTGTTGTTCTGTCATTCAGCTACCTCAGCCCGACCATATGGACTTGAAAACCGCCATCGCCTGCACTCTGGCCATGGTGCGCACCAGTCCAGCATGGCTGTTACTACACAAACTGCTGTTTGTGATGCGTTACACAGTGAGTTTGGTCTTTAAGTGTGAAGCAGTACACTAATTACACTGCCTGATTGATGTGTACACATGCAAGATGTTTTAAAGCACTTTATGCCTCCAAATTATCATGCAATGTGATTTCTGCCCTTAAAACGCTGCCGTGCGTCAAATCCTGATTTTTCCCCAGGACTTTTGGCATGTATTCCACTCCGCCATGCCCCCCTCCAGGTGTTAGACCCCTTGAAACATCTTTGCCATCACTTTTGTGGCCAGCATATATGTTTGTAATTTTCAACGTTCACCTACCCATTGAAGTCTATTAGCGGTTCAAAAGTTCGTGCGAACCCGAACCTTTGCTGAAGTTCGCGTTTGAGGTTCGCGAACCTAAAATCAGAGGTTCAAGCCATCTCTACTCCTGTAGAGGGGTGGTCTGGATTTTCTGAATTATTTGAGCAGATCGGAGGAGGATGCTGGCATCTCATTGAGTAGTAGTCAAAAAAGGAAAATATGTATGTTGGCTCATGACACTTCAGTTAGTTCTAGAATAAAATAAGTTAACTTCAAACTACTGACTAGATGGTATAGAATGCCAGATAAATTGGGGGCTATATATCAGGGGGTGAGTGATAGGTGTTGGAGAGGATGTGGAGCAAAAGCTACATTAATGCATTTGGTGTGGGAATGTCCGATGATCTCAAAGTTCTGGAAGGATGTGTTGAAATGTATTGGAAGATTGTGTGAGGATCAGTGGTGCTCGGATGTCCTGATCCACGAATTCGGCAACCACGGCCACTGCTGAAAAAAAATCCGCCTCCTGCCCTTTGTGCATGTTGTACATTACCTTTCCGCGGTCTCCACTTGTCCTCCACAGCTCCGGGTGCATTCTGCATTACATACACGCATGCCCCAAGTGGTTTCCTAGTAAGGGTGCGCGTAGGACGTCAGAGGTCATACACACGGCCACGTTACTAGGCAACCACATGGCACACATGTATAAATAATTGAGTGCGCCCCGAGCTAGCTGGGGCAAGTGGAGGTTGCAGATAGGTTATGTATAACATGCACGGGGCACCAGAGGGACACTTAACATTAAGGAGAAACCGTCAGAGCGGCGAGATGGTTGAATGAGGCATCACAAGGCTGATTCCAGATCAATTTCAGCATGAAATTGATTGGGAATTGGCCTGCAGTGTATGGGCTACTGACAGATCTTTCTTATCAGATTCGATTAAGAAAGAGAATCTGCCTATCGATGTATGACTACCGTAAAGAGAATCTGTACTCTAATATTCTTACAATAAAAAGCATACCATTCTATTCCTTATGTTCCCCTGTACCCCTCTGTGCTGTTTCTGTCACTCCCTGCTGCAATCCTGGCTTGTAATTAACAGTTTTAGGCAGTGTTTACAAACAAATGACTGGCTTCTAACCAGAGTATCATAAGCTGAGAACAGCTTACTGTGTGATTCATGCAGAGCTTGGAAGGGGTGTGTAAAGCTTCTGCCAATGACAAGCAGTGCTGCACATTCCACACATTCCAGCCTCTGCCCGACAGACACGACAGAGGAAAGGAGATAAGATTTATTACAGAGACAGTGGAACTAGAAAAGGTTGCAGTAAGACAGACCACATCAGAACAGGTATAGGAACTTATAGAATAGAAGAAATAAGGCTCAACATTTTGTTACAGAGTCTCTTTAAGTGTCAGACTGCACTGCTATCACACACTCTAACAGCTGATTATAACGAGGCCAGCTGACACACACTTTTATTTTCACACGTAACTAGCTAAATAAATAAACAGGCTGCTAAGTAAGTAACTTTTTAGCAGCCTTTTTATTTATTTAATTGGCTAGTTAACATATGAAAAGCAACAGTAAACAAGTAGTAGAAGGCAGCACCCAACCGTCCAGATGCGAAGTGCTTTTGGTTGTTGTCCCTCTGCCTCCAGGAACAGCAAGCAGAATTTCCAAGAGAAGAGACCCAGCACAGTCTTCAAGTGTATTTCAAGCTCTTTATTTTTTAAAGCATCAACAACATTAAAAAGGGCAAGTCTATGCATATACTTACCCTTTTTGATGCTGTAAAAAATAAAGAGCTTGAAATACATTTGAAGACGGCGCTGGGTCTCTTCTCTTGGAAATTATGAAAAGCAACAGCATGGGGCTCTGTAGTGTGTGAGTTATCAATCAGCTTTGTAGAGTGTCTGTTAGCAGAGCAGTACAACACTTTCTTATCAGGGATATCTGATCTAATTACGCAGCTCAGCTGTGTAGAGGAGGAGTAGAGGGGTGCTAGGAAATATTTTTTTAATATGAACTTTATGGTGAAAGGTATGCTGTCCATATTAAACAACTGATGTGGGGATAATGGAATAGCATAATTTTCGACATAGTGCCCCCTAAGATAATTTCTACTTACTAGAACATTTTCATCCATATCCCAGGCTGAAAATAGCATTGTGAGAAGATAAATAACATAAGATTTCTGTGTGAAATAACATAAAGATTACTGGGGATGTTAATGAAGAGATGTATTTATATACAGTATGCTGATACAGGCTGTGAATGTGAAAACAAATTCTGAAGGTCCCTGTCGTATTATTATTACACACAGGGACCAATTTCACATAATCGCAAACTGTTTATTCCCACTTGAAACAAAGTTCTATAATATGCAAATAAAAAAGGATATGATATTTGGCCATTTTGTAATTAATTACATTTTCCTTCCAATTTGAATTTGGAGACAGCTATGATTTTTTTTTTAACCACTTGAGGACCTAGGGCTTTACACCCCTTAAGGACCGGCCACTTTTTTTCCATTCAGACCACTGCAGCTTTCATGGTTTATTGCGCGCTCATACAACCTACCACCTAAATGAATTTTGGCTCCTTTTCTTGTCACTAATAAAGCTTTCTTTTGGTGCTATTTGATTGCTCCTGCGATTCTTACTTTTTATTATATTCATCAAAAAAGACATGAATTTTGGCAAAAAAATGATTTTTTTTAACTTTCTGTGCTGACATTTTTCAAATAAAGTAAAATTTCTGTATACATGCAGCGCGAAAAATGTGGACAAACATTTTTTTGATAAAAAAACCCCATTCAGCGTATATTTATTGGTTTGGGTAAAAGTTATAGCGTTTACAAACTATGGTGCAAAAAGTGAATTTTCCCATTTTCAAGCATCTCTGACTTTTCAGACCCCCTGTCATGTTTCATGAGGGGCTAGAATTCCAGGATAGTATAAATACCCCCCAAATTACCCCATTTTGGAAAGAAGACATCCCAAAGTATTCACTGAGAGGCATAGTGAGTTCATATAATATATTATTTTTTGTCACAAGTAAGCGGAAAATGACACTTTGTGACAAAAAAAAAAAAGTTTCCATTTCTTCTAACTTGCGACAAAAAAAAATGAAATCTGCCACGGACTCACCATGCCCCTCTCTGAATACCTTGAAGTGTCTACTTTCCAAAATGGGGTGATTTGTGGGGTGTGTTTACTGTCCTGACATTTTGGGGGGTGCTAAATTGTAAGCACCCCTGTAAAGCCTAAAGGTGCTCATTGGACTTTGGACCCCTTAGCGCAGTTAGGCTGCAAAAAAGTGCCACACATGTGGTATTACCGTACTCAGTAGAAGTAGTATAATGTGTTTTCGGGTGTATTTTTACACATACCGATGCTGGGTGGGAGAAATAGCTCTGTAAATGACAATTTTTTAATTTTTTTTACACAGAATTGTCCATTTACAGAGAGATTTCTCCCACTCAGCATGGGTATATGTAAAAATACACCCCAGTGATTCCCGCTCGCTGCCGCTGCTGGCTGAAATTTTGGAGGGGGAGCACGGAAGGAGGACCCTAGGTGAGGGAGGGGGGAAGGCTTCCACTCCTCCCCGCCACTCTGTGCCCACTGCCCCCCCTTCCAGCATGGGGGCCCCCACTAACTGGTGACCTGCCTACCTAAACTGGGGACACCTATAGACCTGGGTATATCTATACTGGGGACACCTATATACCTGCCTACCTAAACTTGGAAACTTGGCAGCGAGCGGGAATCACTTACCGAGAGAAGAGCTCTGTGTGCCGCTGCTGGTCTGGTCTCCTGCATCGCATTGTCCAATTACGCTCTCACAGGAAGTACTGCGAGAGCGTGATTGGACAATGTCAGTGCAGAATACCAGACCAGTGGCACACAGAGCTATCACTCTCGGTAAGCCGTTCCGCTGGCTGGCTGGAATTCTGGAGGTGGGGGGGGGGAGTGCGCAAGGGGGAACCCTAGGTGAGGGAAGGGAGGCTTCCCCCTCTCCCCGCCGCTCTGTGCCCACTTTCCCACCTTCCTGCGCTGTGCCCCCCTATATCCTCTTAGGAGGTCCCGCGCACCTGCCGATCCTGCAGAACTCCTGGGGATGAATGGCTGTAGACAGCCTCTGCAATCTGTATTGCATAAGCTAGAAACACGAAAATTGTTTGCTAAAACAAGAATTTTCGGCAAACAGTGTCATAAACAAAATGACTTCTGGGGAATCCCCGTTCCCCGGAGGCCACCTCAGAGTGTCAGAATACGCGTTATTTCACATGAATGGGTGGGTCCAGGGGATTAGGGAACCTCCTGCTCTGGTCACCTGGACCCACCATCTATGTGAAAAATCACTGGTTTCACCACTCTAGTGTGGCCTCCAGCGATCAGGGATTTCCCAGTGGCCATTTTGATTGCATCACTGTTTGCCGAAATTTCTTGTTTTAACCACCCTGGCGTTCAGTTTCCCCAGGATTTCCGTGCAAAAAGTGTTTCAATTAATTTCCAATAATTTGCAACCATTTTTTTTTGCAACCAATTTTTTTTTAATATTAAATTTAATACAGATTATTGTATTGAATTCAATTAAAAAAAAAAAAGTGTTTTCTGCAAGATGTTGATGACGCTGTGTGACCCTGGTATCATCAACGCCGATCAACGGGGGACATGTGATCGCTGAGGAAGAAGCAAAATCCGCCAAGGGACATGGAAGAAGACACTGGGGAAGCTATCAGAGGTACGCGACGAGGGATCAGCATGCCAATGGTGAGTATAAGACCCAGATGTATAGGTAGAAGATGTGCAGCCAGGTATAGTTAGCCAGATGTGCAGCCAGGTATAGTTAGCCAAGTATAGTTAGCCAGGTATATAGTGAGCCAGGTGTTTAGCCAGGTATATAGCGAGCCAGATGTTTAGCCAGGTATATAGTGAGCCAGGTGTTTAGCCAGGTATATAGCGAGCCAGATGTTTAGCCAGGTATATAGCGAGCCAGATGTTTAGCCAGGTATATAGTGAGCCAGATGTTTAGCCAGGTATATAGTGAGCCAGGTGTTTAGCCAGATTTATAGGTAGCCAGATGTCCCCCTCCCGATCCTCCCCCCCCCCCCTCAGCACGCTGTGGGTAGCGATCTGTGCTACCCACAGTGTGCAGAACAAGCATCCAGCCACCCTAGGGAATCCCTGGGCAGCCAGCGGGGCAGAGAATGTGCGGGGGATCCCCCTTGTATGTGGAGGCTGTGCTGGCGGGGGATCCCCCTCTGTGCGGGCGGGGGGATCCCCCTTCTATTGTGGCTTTTGCAGGAAGCCTACCCCCCTCCTCCACCTCCCTCCCGATGTCCCCCCTCCCGATCTCCTCCCCCCCCCTCTCTAAGCCCATTGAGTAAATAGATTTACTCACCAGAGGGCTTTCTCCAGCGACGGCAGCAGCACTTCCTCCTCCATCTCCGAAGTCTCGTTCTCTGTACAGTTACATTACGAGACTTGGTGACGTCACCAAGCCTCGTAATGTAACTGTACAGAGACCGGGACTTCGGAGATGGAGGAGGAAGTGCTGCTGCCGTCGCTGGAGAAAGCCCTCGGATGAGTAAATCTATTTACTCAATGGGCTTAGAGAGGGGGGGGGGAGGAGATCGGGAGGGGGGACATCGGAAGGGAGGGGGAGGAGGGGGATAGGCCGCCCGCAACAGCCACAATAGAAGGGGGATCCCCCCACCTGCACAGAGGGGCATCCCCCCGCCCGCAAAAGCCACAATAGAAGGGGGATCCCCACACCCGCACAGAGGGGGATCCCCCGCCCGCAACAGCCACAATAGAAGGGGGATCCCCCCGCCCGCACAGAGGGGGATCCCCTGCCCGCAACAGCCACCATATAAAGGGGTTCCCCCCGCCCGCACAGAGGGGGATCCCCCGTCAGCACAGCCTCCACATACAAGGGGGATCCCCCGCACATTCTCTGCCCCGCTGGCTGCCCAGGGATTCCCTAGGGTGGCTGGATGCTTGTTCTGCACGCTGTGGGTAGCACAGATCGCTACCCACAGCGTGCAGTCAGGCATCCAGTCATCCTGGGGAATCCCTCTGATAAGAAAAAAATGCAGCCGGCGGGGCAGAGAAACAGGAAATCTCCCTGTCGGCATGGATGAGCTCAGCTCGTCATTAACGTTTTTTGCAAGTTTTTGCTGGACGAACTCAGCTCGTCCATACCGCCAGGGAGGCTACAGGCAACATTTTCGTGTTCTCAGCCTCTGCTATACAGATGCAGAGGCTGACTGTGACCATTCAGTGGTAGGAGTTCGTCAGTGTGGGAGGGAGGTGGGATGTCATAAGAGGATACTGGCGTGGGACCACTCCTGAGGTTACTGGCGTGAGATTATCGCAAGGTAAGTATCCCTGGTTAATTTAGTCGTGTTGTCGTGTTTTTATTTATTTTTTTTAACTCTGCTGAAATGGGTAAGGGGTACCGTGTACCCCTATACTCATTTCTCCTGGGGAGGGGGCGGCTTCCGGGGTCCGCTTGTTAAAGGGGAACCCCGGATGGCACCATGAACCCCCCAGGACGTCGGCAGCCCCCACCTCCTCCTGGGGCACCGGAGGTGGGGAAGAGCCCCTTGTCCATGGATTGCACAAGGGCTCTGGAGGAGAGGGGGAGGTTGGCCGCCCCTCTCCTCCAGAGCCCCCCCATACCATGGACCCTGCGGGCTGGTATAGCTCAGGGTGCGAAGCCCCACGTGGCCGGGACTCCGCATTCTGGCTATCCCAGCCTGCATGGGGGACAAGGGATTAAGGAGGCTTGGGAGGGGGGACCCCATGCTGTCTGTTTTCATGAAATGTATACAATATGTATACAGAACTCGGAATGCAGTAACCTGTTCTGCAGCAGTGTCATTTTACACAGTTTAAAAAACATTTTTCTTATGAAAATTTGAAATCGATTTGCTCAAAAACTATAAGCTCTTTTCACAAAATTTTGTTTTTACCATGTTCCTACTCATCTGCTTAATAAACATGGCAAATTTGGTAATGATAGCATGTACGGGGGATTTACAATTAACCGCAGAAGTTAACACTATTTAATTCAATAGAAATGCACTCGGAACACGAAAATTCGGAACACGAAACTCGGTTTTTGCATGCGGTACACGAAATTTCGACGAAATCGGAATTCAGCTGTTCCAATCAGCCCTAGCCGTCACTACGCAAACAGCTGTTTGCGGTGCTTTACACATTGAGTTTGGTGTGTCAGTGTGAAGCAGTACTCTAATTACACTCCCTGATTGATGTATACACATGCAAGATGTTTGAAAGCACTTTAGGCCTGCAATTTAGCATTCAATGTGATTTCAGCCCTTAAAACGCTGCTTTGCGTCAAATCCAGATTTTTCCCCGAGACTTTTGGCATGTATCCTACTCTGCCATGCCCCCCTCCAGGTGTTAGACCCCTTGAAACATCTTTTCCATCACTTTTGTGGCCAGCATAATTTTTTCCAGTTTTCAAAGTTCGCCTCCCCATTGAAGTCTATTGTGGTTTGAAAGTTCGCGTGAACTGAACCTTCTGCGAAGGGTCGCGAACGGGGTTCGCAAACCTAAAATCGGAGGTTCGCGACATCTCTACTGATCTACTGCATGCTTGTTCAAGGTCTATGGCTGAAATGTATTAGAGGCAGAAGATCATCAGGATAGCCAGACATCTAATATTGCTTAATATGAAATAAATACGGCAGCCTCCATATCCCCGTTACTTCAGGTTTCCTTCAAACAAATCAGATTAAAGATAATTGATATGGAGGATCTGGGCAGGCTCCAAAACCTCAAAATACAAGGTACCGACAAACTCCTTACCAACAATCAATTAAAGCCTAAGAGCCGTCGCTCTTCACCTACCAGATAAAGAAATTCCAAAGTATCTGTCTAATTCTTGTCCTAGGTACACTCTTGTGACACTAGCATTCTATCATGTGAAAGAATCAATCTTTCAGTCCATGCAAAATCCTGCTCAATCACCAAATCCGGGGTTCCCCTCAAACTGCTTATCAACAAGGTGGGCTCAACTTATGTCATCACTGATATGGAAGTATGGAAGGAAGTTTAAACCTTTTTAAAAAATGGAAAGTGAAAACAGATTCCACAGTTCCACATGAACAGGTATGCAGTGACTGGTGTTACAAATGTGCAGCTGTCACACACACAGGTACCGTGAACAGGTGCAGTGACTGGTATATAACACTGCGTGCTTCTGTCACGCAGGTGCAGTAAACATGAACAGGTATGCAGTGATTGGTATTACAAATGTGCAGCTGTAACACTTGTGCAGTGAAAAGGTTGGCACTGAATGTGCTGGGCCTTGCAGTGGCACAGTAGGAATTAGTCAGTCACAGCTGGCCCTTGGTCCCTTGCTAACGGGGCTGTATATGCAAGTGTCAGTGGGACACACAAAAATAAAAACAAAAATAGTTTACAAGAACAACATTAGCTCTCAAAAGAGCTGTTGAGAGGTGCTTTTAGCAATAAATATCAGCAAGGAGCAAGTTAACAAGCCTAACAAGAGCCTAGCTAAGCTTTCCCTAATGTCTCTGCAGCAACCTCTCCCTCCTCTAATTACTGCAGCCACACGAGTGAGGGAAATGGCCGACTCTGCCTGCCTTTTATAAGGGGGGGGGGGGGGGGGGGCTCCAGGAGGGAGTGTAGCCTGATTGGCTACCATGTGCCTGCTGACTGTGAAGTAGAGGGCCAAAGTTGAGCCTAATGGTGTAGTATAGGGGCCGGTCGAACTCGCATATAGTTCGAGGTTCACCGAGAACCAGAGATGTTTGCGTGTTCGCGTTCGAATGCGAACTGTTCGGGCCATTTCTAGTGATTGTCCATTGAAGACGCCGTCCCCCGCCATGAGCACGCCAGCTCCACTCTCCCATGCCGTCCTAGTAGGTCCCCCGCTTCCCTCTCCTTAGCATTGCCTCTCCTTGCTTGGCTGAATGGATGACAATGCACCACAAGCTATTGGAATCTTCCATCTGATGACACAGTAAGAGCCCATTGGGCACAGATGCTGCTTATCAAGTGAGCTATCACTGCTTAGCTGCACAGAGACACACTTATGCCGCTTATGCATGAATCTTGTGCTTTACACAATCAGTCACTTGGTATGATCTACATATGCTATGCTGCATTGATACACGCTGAACTACTGCTTTGTGTGCCTTGTTAAAGTGTCCGACTGGCTGATGTGCATACATTGTGCTCGCTACAATAGAGACACTAATCTTGCCATTCATGCTTGAAACCTCTGCATCCTGCTACTGATATGACTTGCATATGACATTCTGCATTGACACATGCTGAACTGCTGCTTAAGGTTCTCTGCTATCTTGTCAGACTGGCTGCTCTGCATACACTGTGCTCATTACAACGGATTCTGTTATGCCACACTGCTGTGGTGATTTACAAGTATATGGAGATATGAAGATTCCATTCTGCCCTGTTGAGCTGGCACATATACATGAGTAATGCTGAATGTGGAATTCTTTGTCATGTGGAGATATCACGCTTTTGACACTGTGGAGTTTGCCTGCAGGCAATAAATCAAGTGGAACGTTCCAGCGGAACTTTATAGGTTGACAGCAGATTTCCTTTGGCAACTCAGAGATTAATGACACTATTCCCCTCCTTGTTGAGTTTTGTCAGAGGCTGCGCAGCTACAGAACCCATTCATGTGCACATGATCCATAGGAGCGGTTAGGATTGGGAAGTTTGGGAAGTTCAGGGAGGAACGGGTTGATGTGGGCGGTGGGCTGCTTTGGTGGAAAAATATTTTCCATTGTTTATGTTTTAATGTTTTTGATAAATAGTTCATAAAGTTTTGTATTTTTCTTATACACTTTGTTTGTATTCAATCAGGTCACACCCCTCCTTTATTTCATCTCACAGTTTGTCTATTGAAGATTGTCGATTGACGATTGTCTATTGTCTATTGACTGTTGTTTATTGTCTATTGATGATTGTATATTGATGATTTTCTATTGTCTTTTGAGGATTGTCTATTGATGATTGTCTATTCACAATTGTCTATTGTTGAAAGACTATTGTCTAATGTTGATTGTCTATTGACGATTGTCTATTGTCGATTGTCTATTTATTGTCTATTGACAATTGTCTATTGTTGATTATCTATTGTCAATTGTTTATTGACTATTGTCTATTGACGATTGTCTATGACGATTGTCTATTGTTGATTGTCTATTGATGATTGACTATTGACTTTTGTCTATTGACGATTGTCTATCGTCTTTTAGCGATTGTCTATTGTCCATTGACAATTGTCTGTTGTCTATTGACAATTGTCTATTTTTTATTGACAATTGTCTATTGATGTCTGTCTTTTGATGATTGTCTATTGTCTATTGACGATTGTTTATTGATGACTGTCTATTGTCTATTGATAATTGTCTATTGACGATTGTCTGTTGTCTTTTGATGATTGTCTATTGATGATTGTCTATTGTCTTTTGACGATTGTCTATCGACAATTGTCTATCGACAATTGTCTATCGACGATTGTCTATTGATGATTGGGTATTGAGGATTGTCTGTTTTTTATTGACGATTGTCTATCAACGAATGTCTATTGATGATTAGGGCTGCTCAAAACCGAAACTGGGAGACATCCGGATAGTTGCTATCCGGATATCTCCCAGTAAACCTGTGCGGGGGGGCGGGGGGTCAATCTTACCTGCATGACGTCTTCTTCTTCGTCCCACGGCGCCTCCCACTAAGCGCTCCAAGCGACGGTCACGTGATTACAAACACTTCCTCATTCAACCCGGAAGAAGGAAGTGTTTGTAATCACGTGACCGCCGCTTGGAGCGCTTAGTGGGAGGCGCCGTGGGACGAAGAAGAAGACGTCATGCAGGTAAGATTGACCCCCCGCCCCCCCGCACAGGTTTACTGGGAGATATCCGGATAGCAACTATCCGGATGTCTCCCAGTTTCGGTTTTGAGCAGCCCTAATCATCAATAGACATTCGTTGATAGACAATCGTCAATAAAAAACAGACAATCCTCAATACCCAATCATCAATAGACAGTCTGTTTTTTATTGACGATTGTCTATCAACGAATGTCTATTGATGATTAGGGCTGCTCAAAACCGAAACTGGGAGACATCCGGATAGTTGCTATCCGGATATCTCCCAGTAAACCTGTGCGGGGGGGCGGGGGGTCAATCTTACCTGCATGACGTCTTCTTCTTCGTCCCACGGCGCCTCCCACTAAGCGCTCCAAGCGGCGGTCACGTGATTACAAACACTTCCTTCTTCCGGGTTGAATGAGGAAGTGTTTGTAATCACGTGACCGTCGCTTGGAGCACATAGTGGGAGGCGCCAGGGGACGAAGAAGAAGACTTCATGCAGGTAAGATTGACCCCGCGCACAGGTTTACTGGGAGATATCTGGATAGCAACTATCTGGATGTCTTCCGGTTTCGGTTTTGAGCAGCCCTATTGACGATTGTCTATTGACGATTGTCTATTGACTATTGTCTATGAACGATTGTCTCTTGTCTATTGTCAATTGTCTATTGTCTGTTGACGGTTGTATATTGTCTATTGATGATTGTCTACTGTCTATTGACGATTGTCTATTGACAATTGTCTATTGACAATTTTTTATTGTCTATTGATGCTTGTCTATTGGCAATTGTCTATTGAAGAATGTCTTATTGTCTGTTGATGATTGACAATTGTCTATTGTCAATTTTCTATTGTCTACTGACGCTTGTCTATTGTCTATAGGTGATTGTCTTTGAAGATTGACGATTGTCTATTGATGATTGTCGATTGATGATTGTCTATTGTTTATTAACGATTGTCTTTTGACGAATGTCTGTTGTCTTTTGACGATTGTCTATTGACTATTGTCTATCAACAACTGTCTATTGACGATTGTCTATTGTCTATTGATGATTGTCTATTGTCTATTGAAGATTCTCTATTGACGATTGTCTGTATTCTATTGGCGATTGTCTATTGACGATTGTCTATTTTCTATTGATGATTGTCTATTGACATTGTCTATTGACGATTTTCTATTTTCTATTGATGATTGTCTATTGTCAAATTTCTATTGTCTATTAAAGATTGTCTATTGTCTATTGTGGATTTTCTATTGTCTATTGACAATTGTCTGTTGGCGATTGTTTATTGAAGATTGTCGATTGACGATTGTCTATTGTCGATTGACGATTGTCTATTGTCGATTGACGATTGTCATTTGACAATTGTCTCTTGCAGATTGTTTATTGTCTATTGATGATTGTCTATTGATGATTTTCTATTGTCTTTTGACAATTGGCTATTGACTGTTGTCCATTGTCCACTGATGTTTGTCCATTGTTCATTGATCATTGTCCATTGACCATTGATGTTTGTCCATTGTCCATTGATAACTGTCCATTGTTTATTGTTGTTTGTCCATTGATGATTGTCCATTTTCGATTTTCCATTGTTGATTCTCCATCGATGATTGTCCATTGTCAATTAATGATTGTCCATTGTCAGTTATCCATTAATGATTGTCCATTGTCCATTAACGATTGCCTATTGACTATTGTCTATGAACGATTGTCTATTATCTATTAACAATTGTCTATTAATGATTGTCTATTGACAGGGCTTGGTGATTGGTTCAGAGTTTGTACTTTTATCCTCCCTCCGCTGCTCAAGAGTTGAGCAGCGGAGGGAGGATAAAAGTACAAACTCTGAACCAATCACCAAGCCCTGACGATATTGACATATTGACATTGGCATATATCTATATATACAGTATAGATAGATAGATAGATGGATTGATAGATAGATACAGATATTTGAACTGTAGACTACAATGAATTTTGGAAGCATCAATTCTCTTTTTAGTTCTTTTTTTACCTCATTTTTAATGTAAAATTTGTTTTGCACCTGTGCTTGTTGGCAGCTACACAGCTATCCAAATGGATGGAATGTGCTGGCTTCCTATTAAGGAAGTGAGGTCTTAAAATCCAACCCAGCAAAAGTGAATATAGCTGAGGTTGGTAGTTTATCTTGCAGTTAAACATACAAATATGCAAATTAATTCCATGTTCCACCATCATCACTGCCCCAGTCACCTTTGTCACCACCTTCATATCACCATGTCGCCACATGTTTTCTACAGAAAGCTGGGCAATGCAGTCTGACCTCGACTGTACCTCATACTTTGGTAGTCACATGATTACTCCTTACTGGTCCACCCATCAATCTGCAGAGAACAGAAACCAAGCTGTACTGCAGTTTGACAAATTCACAAAAGGGGGGATTCCCTGTGGGAAAAAAAAGAAAGTCAGGAGCCTATGGTGCAGTATGTCTGATCATATTGACTCATGAGAGACAATGTGATTTTATACTCACAAAGGTGGGTTGCAAGCCAGCAAACACCAAAAGAGCCTGCAGGGCACCTGCTCTGGTTTCCAGGTACTGTGTAAACGAGAAATAGATGGTTGCACTCCCTGATAGCTTTTTAGGGGATGTTAAAAACCAACAAGCTCAGGATTGAGGTATAATAATCAGAGTTGCTTAAATCCGTATTCGGGAGACATCCGGATAGATTTATCTGGATATCTCCCAGTAAAGCTGTGCAGGGGGGAGCGGGGGGGTCAATCTTACCTGCATGACGTCTTCTTCGGTCCGTCCCTGGCGCCTCCCACGATGTGCTCCAAGCGGTCAAGTAACTACAAACACTTCCTCCTTCCGGGTTGAAGGAGGAAGTGTTTATAATCATGTGACTGGCGCATGGAACGCATCGTGGGAAGCGCCAGGAACGGACCGAAGAAGACTTCATGCAGGTAAGATTGACCCCCACGGCGGGTGTACGTCAGATGGACACATGTCTGCGGCCGGTGTGCGCGAATGCGCAATTACAGGCGGTGCGCGGCAGCGAGAAAACACAGACCTAGAGCCCGTTTTTAAACCGACATGGGTCTGCTAGTGTTTTATAATTGTTCAGATGAGAAAGTTAAAGATAACAATTTGCATTTGACACTTAGCCAGTGTTGCTTGTATTGTTGACCCCGTTGCCTGCTTCAGGAGTCACAAACAATAGGGACAATATCCTCTTGTCACAAATCTGGTATAAAATTGAATTCTTTTTACCAACAATCCCAAAGACTTGCAATGCCATTAAACAGATAGGGACGAGCTATTTTAATTTCCTATTTTAATACATAATGTTTACACTTAATATTATGCGAGCAATATGTACATTATATCTAGAATAGCACTCAGCAAACTCATGGGCACTTACACTATGGAATAGCAGTTACCAGAGAAACATGACTTTCAAGGCTATGGTCAGACTTGCCATTCTACATTTATTAAAGATGCCCATTAAAATTGATGTGTGACAAAACTGAAAGTAGAGTATCAGTAATTTTATGGATATTCTACTCTCCCAAACTCCCAATAGTAGAATATCATTATACTATTATTTTACTATCCCCCTGACTGTAACCCTATTCTCACACTAACCTCCTACCACCTATGCCTAACACTAACCTCCCCTATCTATGCCTAACACAAAACCCAATTATGTTCCTAAACCTGCTCCCCCGCTGCTTCTTCACTATTTACCCTATAGCAGCTATTTGATGCTGCTAATGTCCCTCTGTCACCCACTATTTTTTTTTTCGGGTACTTCAAGCACCCAAATTCCTTTTGTTGATTATAATCTGGAACTTTAACATGGGTGCCTATGGCGGCTTCCAAACCTTTGCAGTGCCTATGGCACTCAAATTTGCCACTTCTGCTTTTCCACTCCTGAAACCCTAATGCCACACACCAAATATATTATTCAGAGTGAGTAATGCCTTTGTAAATCATGACCTTTTTTTCCTGGTTGAACTGATTAAGTGAAAGGGACCATATGGATGCAATGCCGAGACAAATAGTATGATATGATGCTTGGTGGTGCCTGCACCATTTTAGCACTATTTCACATTTGTTTTACAGGGTGCATGTTCCCTTTTAGGTGTACCATTAAATTTTGAAAAAGTGTTCTTTACATCATCTTACACAGTATTTGCCATTTTTATTTATGTCATTTTCACTTGCAAGCTCTTGTCTTGAAAATACTCAACTTATAAAAGGTTTCCTTCACATCCTTATTTCTTAAAGTATAAATAAAAGGATTTAGCATTGGAACAATAACAGTGTATACAAGAGCAAGAAACTTGTCATATTGGCTTCCTTTTGGATTTAAGTAGACAATAATAACTGAGCCATAGAAGAGGCAGGCAGCAGTGAGATGGGAGGAGCAAGTGGATAACGCTTTGTGTTTACCTTCTACACTCTTTATTCTGGTGATGGTAATAATTATGTGGGTGTAGAGACCTAAAACAACCACAAAAGGAGTCAAGCTAGCGAAGACTGCTGCAATGCTAGTGACTAAGTTACTGATAAAGGCATTGGAACATGCTAAATTCTGTACAGGAGCCAAGTCACAGAAAAAATGATTGATTTGATTGGGTCCACAGAACGTAAGCTGAGCTGTCACAACTGTAGGGATTAGAGCAATGATGAAACTTATTGCGAAAGGAAAGATTGCTAAAATAACACACGTCATACTATTCATAACTGTGGAGTATCTTAAGGGATGGTTAATTGCTAAATCCCTATCAAAAGCCATAACTGCAAACATGTAACATTCTGTTACTCCAAGTGCATTGAAAGCATACAACTGCAAAAAGCAGTTAATGAAAGAGATCCTTCTATCTGCCACAATCAAATTGCTAAGGAGTTTTGGAATAGTAACAGACACAAACGAAAGTTCTAAAGCTGAAAACACACTAATGAAAAAGTACATCGGACTGTGGAGTGAAGATCCTGTTTTAACAAGGATGATGATAGCAAAGTTGCCAGCAATGCTTATTATGTACATTAGTAATACAACAATAAATAGTAAAATCTGTAACTGCTGGAGGCTGGAAAAGGCCAAGAGAATAAATTCTTTCACTGTTGTTCTGTTTACGAGTTCCATTGTTCATGGTGCGAATCTCCAACAAACCTAGAAATAAAAATGATTACTTAAAGGATACATCTAGCAATTTAAAAAAATAGATTTACTTATCTGGGGCTTCCTCCAGCCCTTGGAAGCCTATGTGTCCCACGCCGCAGCTCCGCTCTCAGCCAGCCTGCCGGAGTACCCTCCGTAGCAGCTGCTGAACCCGGCCAGGTCGGCGGCCTCTGTGCATGCTCCTATAGCCGGGGACCCAAGGTGAATGCCTGAGAGGGAAGCTATGGCAATGTACACATTGGCTTCTAGGGGCTGAAGTAAGCCCCAGCTAAGTAAATATTTTTTTTTTATTAAATTGCCAGATGTATCCTTTAAAAGTAATAATACATTCATGCTATCATGATCATTATTCTGGCATGAGTTATTTTTCTTATTCTTCTCATTTACATTTGAGAAAGTAGTCTAAAGCAAACTTTTTATTTTTCCACATCATAACATCAGGTACATGACAGAGAAAGGAAAATAAGCTCTACTATGCAGAACTTCCACAACAGTTGTGATCACTCCTCAATAGTCCTTCACTGTAATTTAGTGTAGCCTTTATGAGAAAATGCCTTAAGAAAAGAAAACATATATAGTATAGCCTGTATTTACTAATCTATCACCCTATTGTGACAAAGCTATGACAGCCATTCAATCCAAGGTGTGCATACACACGGGGATCCACCACCTGCAGGCTCAGGCACTCCCCCTTGCTTCTTCCTGCTCACCAGATTGCTACCAGTCATCAACAGCCGATGTCTGTCAATGGGTTTTTATACCATGAATGTATCTTGCAATCAACTCAGTCTACTTTGTATATGCAGCCAGTATTGCCACCCAGGCTAGACCCACATAGTACAGACATGCTTATGTGGATCTAGCCCTGGTGGCAATATTAGCTGCAGATACGAAGTAGTCTGAGTTGATTGCAAGATACATTCATGGTATAAAAACCTGTTGACAGACATCGGCTGTTGATGACTGACTGGCAGCAATCTGGTGAGCAGGAAGAAGCAGGGGGGAGTGCCTGAGCCTGCAGGTGGTGGATCCCCGTGTGTATGCACACCTTGGATTGAATGGCTGTCGTAGATTTGTCACAATAGGGTGATAGATTAGTAAATACAGGCTATACTTTATATGTTTTCATTTCTTAAGGCATTTTCTCATAAAGGCTACACTAATTTACAGTGAAGGACCATTGAGGAGTGATCGCAACTGTTGTTGAACTTTATAAACTGTATACGGATTGGTAATTTGGTAATCTAAGAACAGCGCGATCCGCTGGAAGTAAGGGCTGTTGTCTGTGTGTGTATATATATATATATATATATATATATATGTATATATATATATATATATATATATATATACATATATATATAGCACTAACTATTGGCACATTTTTTTAGTATGCAGAACTTACCAGGCATCCACTACCTTATTTAGAAAAATATATTGCAGCATACATAACAGGTATGTAATACTTATGACTTGACCAAAGCTGGATGTTCGACAGCAATGGAAGGTAACTTCTGGCTTACCTGTGAGCCTTCGTTCTCTATTTAATAATTGCAAAACTGGGTACTTACCCTAGAAATGTGCCTAGGCATTGTCTCTTGTCTTGTCTTACCTGACCCCATAACATGATTCTAGCTCTTTATTGGTTTAACAATAATCAGGAGGCACACTCCTTCTGAAAGGCTTGCAAAGCTGTTATGTATCTAAGTATAACAACAGGGCCGGATTTTCCATAGGGGCAAACTGGGTAATTGCCTAGGACCCCCAGTTGGTTTCCATGCCCCACAGGGATACCTCTAAGTGTATAGTGGATCCTGTAACGAATTCGGCAGTGGATCAAGTCACCTGTCTGGTTTACCCTATTATCTATCAGTCCACATGCTTCCCATCTTTATCCCTGCTAGTCACATCTCTAAGTGACCCGGAGACATGTTATGTGAGTTACATGTGCTTGGTCACTGAGAAGATATAGCCAGCAGGAATAACAATTGGAAGCATACAGACTGATTTAATATTGGGCCAGCCAGACAGGTGAGCTGATCCTAGTGTCAAATTCTCTGCAGGGGACCACTATACACCTGGAGGGCAATGTAGTCCTTGGGGGTCTGGTATCTGGCTCTGGGGCACAGGAGGGAGGCAGAAACAAAGGGGCCTAATGCTGCTTATAGAATGGTTTAGGGGGACCCATATCATTGTGGCTCTGTGGTAAGGTGGTGAAGTAGAACTATACACTCACCTAAAGGATTATTAGGAATACCATACTAATACAGTGTTTGACCCCCTTTTGCCTTCAGAACTGCCTTAATTCTACGTGGCATTGATTCAACAAGGTGCTGAAAGCATTCTTTAGAAATGTTGACCCATATTGATAGGATAGCATCTTGCAGTTGCTGGAGATTTGTGGGATGCACATCCAGGGCACGAAGCTCCCGTTCCATCACATCCCAAAGATGCTCTATTGGGTTGAGATCTGGTGACTGTGGGGGGCATTTTAGTTTGATAAACTCATTGTCATGTTCAAGAAACCAATTTCAAATGATTCAAGCTTTGTGACATGGTGCATAATCCTGCTGGAAGTAGCCATCAGAGGATGGGTACATGGTGGTCATGAAGGGAAGGACATGGTCAGAAACAATGCTCAGGTAGCCTGTGGCATTTAAACGATGCCCAATTGGCACTAAGGGGCCAAAAGTGTGCCAAGAAAACATCCCCCACACCATTACACCACCACCACCAGCCTGCACAGTGGTAACAAGGCATGATGGATCCATGTTCTCATTCTGTTTACTCCAAATTCTGACTCTATCGAGACTCATCAGACCAGGCAACATTTTTCCAGTCTTCAACTGTCCAATTTTGGTGAGCTTGTGCAAATTGTAGCCTCTTTTTCCTATTTGTAGTGGAGATGAGTGGTGCCCAGTGAGGTCTTCTGCTGTTGTAGCCCATCCTCCTTAAGGTTGAGCATGTTGTGGCTTCACAATTGCTTTGCTGCATACCTTGGTTGTAACGAGTGGTTATTTCAGTCAACGTTGCTCTTCTATCAGCTTGAATCAATCGTCCCATTCTCCTCTGACCTGAAGCATCAACAAGGTATTTTCACCCACAGGACTGCCGCATACTGGATGAAATCGGCTCCTGATCGGCTCACATGGCTCTGTCATCATAGAATCAGGCAGAGCCAGTGAGCTGCTGCGAGAGACGTCAGTTTTAGTGGCAAGAACGGAAACGGCGGATGCGCGCAACGGTGGCTTATTGAAATCTACGCCCTGCCTGCCAGGTGACCACCAAAACAGGGCGTAGATTTCAATCACTGTGGTCCTAAAGTAGTAATAAACGTTTTTATTGAACGCACCATGTAAACATTCACAGTGCACGTGGAAAGGTATAATATGTGAACCCTTGGATTTACTAACTGGTTGAACCTCCTTTGGATGCAATAATTTCAACCAAACATTTCCTGTAGTTGCAGATCAGATGTGCACAACGGTCTGTTGTAATTTTTGACCAATCCTCTTTACAGAACTGTTTCAGTTCAGCAATATTCTTGGGATGTCTGGTATAAATCGCTTTTTGAAGTCATGTCACAACATTTTAATCAGAATGAGGTCAGGACTGGGCCATTTCAGAAGGTGTATTTTCTTCTGTTTAAGCCATTCTGTTGTTTATTTACTTCTATGCTTTGGGTCGTTGTCCTGTTGCAACACCCATCTTTTGCTGAGCTTCAGCTGGTGGACAGATGGCCTTAAGTTCTCCTGCAAAATGTCTTGATAAACTTGGGAATTAATTTTCCCTTCAATGATAGCAATCCGTCCAGGCCCTGATGCAGCAAAGCAGCCCCAAACCATGATTCCCCCACCACCATACTTCACAGTTGGGATGAGGTTTTGATGTTGGTGTGCTGTGCATCATTTTCTCCTCACATAGTGTTGTGTGTTTCTTCCAAACAACTCAACTTTTGTTTCATCTGTCCACAGAATATTTTGCCAGTACTGCTGTGGAACTCTTTTGCAAACTTTAAACGTGCAGCAATGTTTTTTTGGACAGCAGTGGCTTACTGTGTGGTATCCTCCGATGAACTCCATTCTTGTTTATTGTTTTACATATCATAGATTCACTAACAAGGATGTTAGCATATGCCAGAGACATTTGTAAGTTCCTAGCTGACACTCTAGGATTCTTCTTCACCTCATTGAGCATTCTGCGCTGTGCTCTTGCAGTCATCTTTACAGGAAGGCCACTTCTAGGGAGAGTAGCAGCAGTGCTGAACTTTCTCCATTTATAGATAATTTGTCTTACCATGGACTGATGAACAGCAAGGCTTTTGGAAATACTTTTATAACCCTTTCTAGCTTTATGCAAGTCAACAATTCTTAACCGTAGGTCTTCTGAGAGGTCTTTTGTGCGAGGCATTATTCACATTAGGCAATGCTTCTTGGGGAAAGCAAACCCAAAACTGGTGTGTGTTTTTTATAGGACAGGTCAGCTGTAACCACCACCTCCAATCTTATCTCATTGATTGGACTCCAGCTGGCTAACACCTCACTCCAATTAGCTCTTGCAGATGTCATTAGTCCAGGGGTTCACATACTTTTTCCACCTGCACTGTGAATGTTTACATGGTGCGTTCAATAAAAACATAGAAACATTTAATTATTTGTGTGGTATTAGTTTAAACAGACTGTGATTGTCGATTGTTGTGACTTAGATGAAGATCAGATCACATTTTATGACCATTTTGTGTAGAAATCCATATAACTCCAAAGGGTTAACATACTTCTTACTGCCTGGGAATAGTGTTGGGCGAACATCTAGATGTTCGGGTTCGGGCCGAACAGGCCGAACATGGCCGCGATGTTCGGGTGTTCGACCCGAACTCCGAACATAATGGAAGTCAATGGGGACCCGAACTTTTGTGGTTTGTAAAGCCTCCTTACATGCTACATACCCCAAATTTACAGGGTATGTGCACCTTGGGAGTGGGTACAAGAGGAAAAAAAAAATTAGCAAAAAGAGCTTATAGTTTTTGAGAAAAATCGATTTTAAAGTTTCAAAGGGAAAACTGTCTTTTAAATGCGGGAAATGTCTGTTTTCTTTGCACAGGTAACATGTTTTTTGTCGGCATGCAGTCATAAATGTAATACATATAAGAGGTTCCAGGAAAAGGGACCGGTAACGCTAACCCAGCAGCAGCACACGTGATGGAACAGGAGGAGGCGCAGGAGGAGAAGGCCACGCTTTGTGAGACACAACAACCCCGGCCTTGCATGAGGGCAAGAAGCGTGCGGATAGCATGCTTTGTACCGCCATGCAGTCATAAATGTAATAAAGATAAGAGGTTCCATAAACAAGGACCGGCAACGCTAACCCAGCAGCAGCAGCAGCAGCACACGTGATGGAACAGGAGGAGGCGCAGGAGGAGAAGGCCACGCTTTGTGAGACACAACAACCCAGGCCTTGCATGAGGACAAGAAGCGTGCGGATAGCATGCTTTGTACCGCCATGCAGTCATAAATGTAATAAAGATAAGAGGTTCCATAAACAGGGACCGGCAACGCTAACCCAGCAGCAGCAGCACACGTGATGGAACAGGAGGAGGCGCAGGAGGAGAAGGCCACGCTTTGTGAGACACAACAACCCAGGCCCTGCATGAGGACAAAAAGCGTGCGGATAGCATGCTTTTTACCGCCATGCATGCAGTCATAAATGTAATAAAGATAAGAGGTTCTATAAACAGGGACCGGCAACGCTAACCCAGCAGCAGCAGCACACGTGATGGAACAGGAGGAGGCGCAGGAGGAGAAGGCCACGCTTTGTGAGACACAACAACCCAGGCCTTGCATGAGGACAAGAAGCGTGCGGATAGCATGCTTTGTACCGCCATGCAGTCATAAATGTAATACAGATGAGAGGTTCAATAAACAGGGACCGGAAACGCTAAACCATCCCAGATGTTCATTGGTCATGTTACTTGGTTGGGGTCCTGGAGTGTTGCGTAGTCGTTTCCAATCCAGGATTGATTCATTTTAATTTGAGTCAGACGGTCTGCATTTTCTGTGGAGAGGCGGATACGCCGATCTGTGACGATGCCTCCGGCAGCACTGAAACAGCGTTCCGACATAACGCTGGCTGCCGGGCAAGCCAGCACCTCTATTGCGTACATTGCCAGTTCGTGCCAGGTGTCTAGCTTCATGCCCGGTTTCAGGTCCAGCGGTGCCAGCCACAAATCTGTCTGTTCCTTTATTCCCCTCCAAATTTCCTCCCCTGTGTTCTGCTTATCCCCAAGGCAGATCAGCTTCAGCAACGCTTGCTGACGCATGCCAACAGCTGTGCTGCACTGCTTCCACGATCCTACTGCTGCTGGTGCTGGGTTAGCGTTTCCGGATGAGGTACAGCTTTGAGATGCGTTGGAGGAGAAGGAGTCAGAGAGGTAGGTGCTGCTGTTGTTATCCAGTGGGAGGGACGGCGGTGCAGCTGTTTGCGGCGTGGGCAACACCCGCGCCGTAGCAGGTGAGGAATCGCTGCCAGGCTCCACAAGGTTCACCCAGTGCGCGGTAAGGGAGATGTATCGACCCTGGCCGAACGCACTCGTCCAGGTGTCAGTGGTGAGGTGAACCTTGCAGGCAACGGCATTCTTCAAGCTTCGGGTTATTTAGCTGACCACGTGCTCATGCAACTCAGGCACTGCAGAGCGCGCAAAGTGGTAGCGGCTGGGAACCACGTAACGTGGGATGGCCACTGACATCATGCCCTTGAAGCTGTTTGTCTCCACCACTCGATATGGCAGCATTTCGCAGGCCAGAACCTTGGCTATGCTGGCTGGCTGTTACTGCCACGGCCCGGGGGTCATTTGCTGGCAATTTCCTCTTGCGCTCAAACATCTCAGAGACAGACAACTCAACCGTAGGGCTGCACACCGAAGGGCTGTTGGTTGTTGTGTTTGATGAACACTGGGAGACCTCAAGAGCACTAGTCCGGAAAGTGACAGTGTCAGCATCGTCTGATGTTTGTGAATGTTGTGAACCACGCAATGGCTGGACTACTGCTGCTGCTGAGGCGGGTCTGGTGGTGAGTCTGGTGAACCCAAGGGAGGCAGTGTTGCTGGTGGTACCCTGTCCTGCCGCGTTTGCCCACAGTGTGGGATGTTTGGATAGAATGTGGCGGCTCATGCTGGTGGTGGAGAGGTTGTTAATACTTTTCCCCCTGCTCAGGCGGGTCTTGCACACCTTGCAAATCGCCATGGTAACATCCTCAGTGCAGTCTTCAAAGAAAGCCCAGACTTTGGAGCACCTGCCTTGCTGGCGATTTCTGTTTGCGCCTCTTTTGCCTCTCACTTGAACCATGCTTGCGGTGCCTGAAATTGCGCGCCGCCTACCTTGTGGCACAAGGCGAACTCGTGCAGCAGTGGGTTCCTCAACAGACTCATCTGTGCTGCTGCTACGACGGCGATGTTCTCGTTCACAAACAAAATCTGGGTCTATGTCCACATTGTCCATACCCTCCTCTTCCATCTCCTCAAACTCGTCATATGTCATTGTGGGGGGCCGCCGCCGTGGAGTAGAGCTCCCCAGAACAACCTCTGCGCAGCTCACTCCAACGTCGTCTGGTTATCTGGCAGTTGTGTGCGTGGTGTCGCTGCCGGTTGTGTCAGCTTTGTGCCCACTGGCTCCTTGTAACTGGCTGAGGACTCGGACCTCGTGCGTGATGTGCTGGTGCTGCTTAACCCACTGCTGGACGCTTGAGAGGTCATCCAAGTAATTATCTGGTCCTGTTCTTTTGGATCTGTGAGGGTTGTTGTCCTGGACAACATGGGCGGTATTGAGTGGGTTTTCTTGGGTGCTCCCCTGTGGCCTGTACGTGAACCGTCAGGGGAAACACCTCTTCCCTTGCCCCTCCCTCTTTCACCGGATTTCTTCCTCATTTCACTTATCCTTAAAGTACACGCTGACTGGCAGCAGTACAGTGGCAGTACAGAAATGCTATACAGTGGTGGGTGAGCGGTGTACCACTTTTGTCAGCAGCGACACAGAGCACAATGCTATACAGTGGCGGGTGAGCGGTGTACTACTGTTCCCAGCAGACACAGAGTGGAAGTAAACACAATGCTATATAGTGTGGCTGAGCCGTGTACACAGAGTGGCATTAAACACAATGCTATATAGTCTGCTATATAGTCACCCCGAACAGGGTGATGTTCTGCAGAACCCGAACAGTGGCAAACACTGTTCGCCCAACACTACTGGGAGGGAACGCAGATTTTAGTACCTAAACACACGATACAACATGTTTTCCGGGGTCAGACTCTGAGGCACATACAGATGGTCCCGATCATCATCCTCATCATACAACTCTTCTCCTGAGTCTGACCCACCCACCACCTCTGCCACCCCAACATCCCCAGACACAGACCCCTCATCGTCCTCAACATTAACTTGGGATGCTAGCCTGAGCCAGACCTCCTCCTCCACATCAGGCCCCATCATCTCCTCAATGGCAGCCCTCATTAATTGCTCTGGCGCCGGACCGATGGACACAACGTTCTCCTCTGGGGAGGGCTGCTGCTGACCACTGGCTGCTGGGGTGGATGTTATAGCTTGCGTGGGGCGTTGGCTGTTGCTGTTGTTGGGAGTGCTGCTCACAGCGGAGGTCTCTGGGGAACTCATGTTGAGCTCATATAGTGGTTGACGGTGAGTGGAGTATTACTGATCCCAGCAATATACACACTGACTGGCAGAGTACACAATGCTATATAGTGTGGCTGAGCGGTGTACACAGAGTGGCAGTAAACACAATGCCATATAGTCTGGCTGAGCGAGCGGTGTACTACTGTTCCCAGCAGAATCAGAGTGGCAGTAAACAATGGTATATAGTCTGGCTGAGCAGTGTACACAGAGTGTCAGTAAACAATGGTATATAGTCTGGCTGAGCGGTGTACACAGAGTGTCAGTAAACAATGGTATATAGTCTGGCTGAGCGGTGTACACAGAGTGGCAGTAAACACAATGCTATATATAGCGTGGCTGAGCGAGGTGCACAGTGGCAGTACACACAATGCTATATTAGTCAGGCTAAGCCGTGTACACAGAGTGTCAGAAAACACAATTCTATATATAGCGTGGCTGAGCGAGGTGCACAGTGGCAGTACACACAATGCTATATATAGCGTGGCTGAGCGAGGTGCACAGTGGCAGTACACACAATGCTATATTAGTCAGGCTAAGCCGTGTACACAGAGTGTCAGAAAACACAATGCTATATATATAGCGTGGCTGAGCGAGGTGCACAGTGGCAGTACACACAATGCTATATATAGCGTGGCTGAGCGAGGTGCACAGTGGCAGTACACACAATGCTATATATAGCGTGGCTGAGCGAGGTGCACAGTGGCAGTACACACAATGCTATATATAGCGTGGCTGAGCGAGGTGCACAGTGGCAGTACACACAATGCTATATTAGTCAGGCTAAGCCGTGTACACAGAGTGTCAGAAAACACAATGCTATATATATAGCGTGGCTGAGCGAGGTACACAGTGGCAGTAAACAATGCTATATATAGTGTGGCTGAGCGAGCGGTGTACTACTGTTCCCAGCAGCGACACACAATGACTGGGGGGGACCCTGGCTAGCGTGGCTGGAGAGCGAACTACCCTGCCTGCCTACCCAAAGCTAAACCCACAGACAAATGGCGGAGATATGACGTGGTTCGGGTATTTATTTACCCGAACCACGTGACCGTTCGGCCAATCAGAGCGCGTTCGGGCCCGAACCACGTGACCCGTTCGGCCAATCACAGCGCTAGCCGAACGTTCGGGGAACGTTCGGCCATGCGCTCTTAGTTCGGCCATGTGGCCGAACGGTTTGGCCGAGCACCGTCAGGTGTTCGGCCCGAACTCGAACATCACCCGAACAGGGTGATGTTCTGCAGAACCCGAACAGTGGCGAACACTGTTCGCCCAACACTACCTGGGAACAATGAAGATCTTTCTCATTTCAAATGTTAATCTTACTTAATGATTATGCATGTAAATATTATATGCAGCTTGAAAGAATTGCATAGTTTAATCTACCATCAAAGCTTTAATGACAGAAGTGGTTGCAAAAATCTTGCGTTACCTATGTTTTAAAAATATCTAATGTTTCGTAGTCAGACTCCTCTCTGAAATCCCAGATCAAAATGAACAGGTGCTACAAAATACAGTATTTATAAATCTTAGGAGTGAACATAAATAAATGCAAACAATTACATAATCATCGGAGACTTACATTGTTCGGCACTAATAGCTTTCACCGATGTTTACTATGGGATTTGCAATAATGTAATTGCTTGTTAAAAATACCCTTAGGGAATATTGATCTGTCCTATTAATTGGCAAAAGACACAGTCTAGCAATAGTCGTGATAAAACATTATGGTCTAAAGTATAATTTATGTTACCTGAACTAAAAAACTCTTTTAGCAAAAATTGGATAATGAATTGTGTTTATGCATGCGTAACATATATATGTATATTCCTTAATACACTGTAGTTTTATACTGTATTTTTGTTGAAATGTGTCTTCTGGTCTTCAAGAGCAAAGACATACTCTATATGCAATTCACTTTTTCTCCTGAGTTTTCTCCCAGGTGTTATTTTCACACCTTGTCATTAGAAATGGGCCGAACGGTTCGCCGGCGAACGGTTCCAAGCGAACTTTGGGTGGTTCGCCTTCGCAAGCGAAGGCGAACTTTCCCGGAAGTTTGATTCGCCTCCATAATGCTCCATTAGGGTCAACTTTGACCCTCTACATCAGCAGGCACATTGTAGCCAATCAGACTACACTCAGTCCTGGAGCCACCCCCCTTATATAAGGCAGGCTCCGCCGGCCATTACACTCACTCGTGAGCCTGCAATAGTGAGAGTAGGGCGAGGTGCTGCAGACTGTTTCTCCTAGGGAAAGATTAGTTAGGCTCTTGGCTTGTTAGCTTGCTCCTGACTGATTCATATTGCTATAATAGCACCCCACAACAGCTCTTTTGATAGCTAATCCTGTTCTTGTGATTTTTTTTTTTCTTTGTGTCACTGACACTTGTGTTGCATTATAGACAGCCTTGATAATTCATACTGTGTTTGTGCCAGCCCAGGCTTAGCACAATCAGACAGTGAGTCAGTGACTAGTGACACTGACAACCTGTGTCAGTCAGCTGCACATTGTGTAATACCCTTTATTACTGCACTTGTGTTGCGGAGACAGCTTTTGTAATTCATACTGTGTGCAGTGTCACTGCCAGGCAGCCAGGCCCACCACATTCAGTGACTAACTGTATCAGCTGCACATTGTGTAATACCCATTATTACTGCACTTGTGTTGCGGCGACAGCTTTTGTAATTCATACTGTGTGCAGTGTCACTGCCAGGCAGGCAGGCCCGCAACATTCAGTGACAAACTGTATCAGCTGCACATTATGTAATATCCATTATTACTGCGCTTGTGTTGCGGCGACAGCTTTTGTAATTCATACTGTGTGCAGTGCCACTCCTAGCCAGGCCCACCACATTCAGTGACTAACTGTATCAGCTGCACATTGTGTAATACCCATTATTACTGCACTTGTGTTGCGTCGACAGCTTTTGTAATTCATACTGTGTGCAGTGCCACTGCCAGTCAGGCCCAGCACTTTCAGACAGTCAGTGACTACCTGTGTCAGTCAGCTGCACAATGTGTAAAACCCATTACTGCACTTGTGTTGCGTCGACAGCTTTTGTAATTCATACTGTGTGCAGTGCCACTGCCAGCCCAGGCCCAGCACATACAGTGACTACTGTACCTGTGTGTGTGATAGGCAGCTGCACATTGTAATACCCATTACTGCATGTACCTATCTAGCTTTTGGGTTCAGTGAACCCACCTACCTACGTGAGTGCACGCAGTGTGATATACCACTCAGTGCATACCTGTTAACTGCTGCACCTGTGTGACTGCACATTGTATTAGTCAAATCAGTGCATACCTTTCACTTCACACCCCCCCCCGATATGGACAAAACGGACAAATCAGGTCGCGGAAGAGGTAGCGGCAGACCCAGAGGAAGGCCACCTGGCAGGTGTGTGCGTGGTCGTGTTGATTTGATTTCGTGCGGCCCGGCCCAAAGTACAGTGCTCAGAAGAAGGCACGTCCCATAACCTCCCAAAATTGTCAGGACGTGGTAGACTATTTAACACAGAACACCTAATCTCCCGCAGCCACCAGTGCTACTACAAGCACCACATCCGCTGCATTTGACACTTCGCAGGAGTTATTTGGTGGTGAAATCACTGATTCACACCCACTACTGCTACAACATTATGAAGGCACTAAGCAAGTTACACCACCTCATATGTATGAGTTAGGCGACAATATGGATGTAATGGAGGAGGATGATGATGATGAAGTACCTGCTGTTGGTTCAGTTTTGGAGGTGTCTGAGGAAATCGAAGCTGGGCAGGATGATTATGATGACGATTATACGGATGCCAGGTATGTTCCCAATAGAAGAGATGAACAGGGGGACAGTTCGGAGGGGGAGTTAGAGAGGAGTAGGAGGAGACGAGTTCCTGAAAGAAGCAGGGGGAGCTCGTCCTCAGAAACAGCTGGTGGCAGTGTCTGGCGCCATGTATCGCCAGCTATGGACAGCCAGCCAACATGCCCTTCAACGTCAGCTGCTGACTCTGAGGCCACCATAGTGCCATCACCCCAGGGTGGCTCAGCAGTGTGGACATTTTTTGATGTGTTTGCCTCAGATTGGAGTAAAGCCATCTGTTCTCTCTGTCTCCAAAAATTGAGCCATGGAAAGGCCAACACTCACGTAGGGACAAGTGCCTTACGAAGGCACCTGGAGAAAAGGCACAAACAGCAATGGGAAGAACACCTGAGCAAAAGCAGCACAAAAGAAAAGCCACCCTCCTTCTCCTTTTCCTCCTTCAGGTGCAGCATCTTCGGCCGCTTTCTCCCTTGCACCTTAACAGCCACTCTCCTCCACTCCGCCTCTGCCCTTGAGCGGTTCCTGATCCTCTGCCCACAGCAGCCAGGTGTCCATGAAGGAAATGTTTGAGCGGAAGAAGCCAATTTCTGCCAGTCACCCCCTTGCCCGCCATCTGACAGCTGGCGTGGCGGAACTATTAGCTCGCCAACTATTACCATACAAGCTGGTGGACTCTGAGGCTTTCCGTAAATTTGTGGCCATTGGGACACCGCAGTGGAAGATACCAGGCCGCACTTATTTTTCTAGAAAGGCGATACCCAAACTGTACCGTGAAGTTCAGAGGCAAGTGGTGTCATCTCTGGCAAACAGCGTTGGGTCAAGGGTCCACTTGACCACGGATGCCTGGTCTGCCAAGCACGGTCAGGGCTGCTACATTACTTATACAGCCCATTGGGTCAACCTGGTGAACGATGGCAAGCAGGGAGTACGTGGCTGCGCAAAGGACCAACTAGTGACACCTCCACAGCTTGCAGACAGGCCTCTTGCCACCTCCTCTCTGCCTGCTACATCCTCTTCGCTGCCATCCTCCTCCTCCTCCTTGACTGAGTGGCAGTTCAACTCTAGTGGTGCTGCCATCTCCTCTCCCACTACACAGCCCCATCTCCCCAGAGCCTTTGCTGCATGCCAGGTACGACGGTGTCACGCCATCTTAGACATGTCTTGCCTTAAAGCGGAGTGTCACACTGGACCAGCTCTCCTGGCTGCTCTTAACAAACAGGTGGAGCACTGGCTGACCCCGCACCAGCTGGAGATCGGCAACATGGTGTGTGACAATGGCAGCAATCTCCTTTCCGCTTTGAATTTGGGAAAGCTGACACATGTACCCTGCATGGCACATGTGTGGAATCTGGTCATTCAAAGATTTGTGTCAAAGTACCCAGGCTTAGAGGCGTCCTGAAGCAGGCCAGGAAGTTGTGTGGGCATTTCAGGCGGTCTTACATGGCCATGGCACACTTTGCAGACATTCAGCGGTGAAACCACTTGCCGGTGAGACGCTTGATAAGCGATAGCCCGACTCGCTGGAATTCGACCCTGCTCATGTTCTCTCACCTGCTAGAACAGGAGAAAGCTGTCACCCAGTACCTGTACAATTACAGTAGAAGGACACAATCTGGGGAGATGGGGATGTTCTGGCCACCGAACTGGACACTGATGCGAAATGCATGCAGGCTCATGCGGCCGTTTGAGGAGGTGACCAAACTGGTGAGTCGCACTGAAGGCACCATCAGTGACTTGATCCCCTACACTTACTTCCTGGAGCGTGCCATGCGTAGAGTGGTGGATCAAGCTGTGGAGGAGCGTGAAGAGGAACAGTTATGGCAGCAAGAGTCGTGGGAGCAATTTTCATCTGAACCAGATGTTTCCTCAACACCTGCGGCAGCACAGAGGGGGGAGTAGGAGGAAGAAAAGGAGTCATGTGGGGAAGAAGAGGAGTCAGACTCGGATGATGAGGAAGGTGTTTCTGTGGAGGAGGAAGAGGCGGGTGCAGGAGAACAACCGCAGCAGCCGTCACAGGGGGCTTGTGCTACTCCACGTTCCCGTGGTATTGTTCGTGGCTGGGGGGAGGAAAAGGACTTACGTAACGTCACTCAGGAAGAGCAAGAGGAGATGGATAGTGCGTCTGGATCTGACTTTGTGCAGATGGCGTCTTTCATGCTGTCCAGCCTGTTGAGGGACCCCCGTATGAAAAACTCAAGGGGAATGAGCTGTACTGGATGGCCACGCTACTAGACCCTCGGTAAAGGCACAAAGTGGCGGACCTGTTACCAACTCACCTGAAGGCGGAAAGGATGCAGCATGTGCAGAACAAGCTGGCAACTATGCTTTATAATGCGTTTAAGGGTGATGTCACAGCACAATGCAATAAAGGTACCACTGCCAGTAATCCTCCTCCCATGTCCACGCAGGCAAGGACAGGATGCTCCAGCGATCTCAATGTGATGTCGGACATGCAGACATTCTTTAGTCCAACGCCTCGCCGTAGCCCTTCGGGATCCACCCTCCACCAACGCCTGGACCGGCAGGTAGCCGACTACCTGGCCTTAAGTGTGGATGTAGACACTGTGAGCAGCGATGATGAACCCTTGGACTACTGGGTGCACAGGCTTGACCTGTGGCCAGAGCTGTCCCAATTTGCCATCCAACTTCTGTCTTGCCCTGCCGCAAGCGCCCTGTCAGAAAGGACCTTCAGTGCAGCTGGAGGCATTGTCACTGAGAAGAGAAGTCGCCTAAGTCACAAAAGTGTTCAGTACCTCACCTTTATCAAAATATCAAAATGAATGAGGCATGTCCACCCAAAGACTAAGTCAGTCCTCACACACAGCATCTCTGCCTGCACGCCGTGTGACTGGCTGCCTGCCCCAAGACTAAGTCGCTCTCCACACAGCACCTCTGCCCGCCGGCCGCTTGACTGCCTTCTCCACTACCACCAACAGGGTCTAGGACTCCAGGTGGATTCCTGAACTTTTTAGGCCGCTGCAAGCAGCAGCCACTATAATAATTTTTCTGGGGTGTCTACATGCCTGCCTAATTTTTCTGGCTGCACTGCGGGCGGATGCAACAACAAAACAAAAGGCATGTACATGTGCCCATCCCCCTTCATGATCATTACCTTGCCGCGGTGAAGGGGCTTGCGTATCACAATGAAGCAATGACCGCCGGCTATATGAGTGTCTCAGGGGTTGGCACACCAAAGATAATAAGGTCGTTGCTTCATTGTGGTCAGACCAAATTTGATCAGCTGGACAGTCACTGTTCTGTCATTCAGCTACATCAGCCGGGCGACCATATGGGCTGTAAAGCCACCATCACCTGCACTCTCGTCATGGTGCGCACCAATCCAGCATGGCCGTCACTACACAAACGGCTGTTTGCAGTCACTGCATACCTTTCGCTGCATCTGTGACTGCACATTGTATTATACCTGGCAGTCAGTGCATACCTTTCACTTGAATGGATGGCAGACTTGCCCTCCAGAACAGATTCTCATAAAGGAGGGTGATGATGGAATCATTGACCTCCATAACAGATTCTCGTTAAAGGATTTAAAGTTGATTCATTACATCAGGGCCTCGAAAGTCCTCCCGTATTGTTATTTTGGTCACTACCTCAAGGCGGGCATGCCATGCCTGCTGCCTTCCTTGCCTGGATGTGTGGTGGTAGCCGTTTCTTAGGCTCCAACTCCGGACCGGAATATAACCAGGATTCCCCGGCCATTACTTGTGGTCACTCACAATGGCAGACTTGCCCTCCATAAAAGATTTTCGCCTCCTTGAAGAGGAGACCAACCTGGTGAATCGCAGTGAAGGCACCATCAGACTTGCCCTCCATAACAGATTCTCGTTAAAGGATTTAAAGTTGATTCATTTCACATACACAGCAGGGCCTCAAAAGTCCTCCCGTATTGTTATTTTTGGTCACTACCTCAGGGCGGGCATGCCATGCCTGCTGCCTTCCTTGCCTGGATGTGTGGTGGTAGCTGTTTCTTAGGCTCCACCTCCGGAACGGAATAGAAACCGGATTCCCTGGCCATTACCCGTGGTCAGTCACCATGGTACTGAGAAAGTACCATCGAAAGTTTCACACAGTTGAATGAATGGCAGACTTGCCCTCCATAAAACATTCTTGGCAAATGCTTTCGTGTTGGTTTGTCTTCCGCTGGGTCAAGTGTCCATCTGACCACAGATGCCTGGTCTGCAAAGCATGGTCAGGGCAGGTACAGCATGGGTCTCAGGCTCCCACTTCGGACCGGAATCGAACCTTGATTCCCTGGCCATTACCCGTGGTGACAATGGCAGACTTGCCCTCCATAACAGATTCTCGTTGCAGGTACTGAACAGCAAGTAGAAAATTTAATTTAGAAAAAAAAATAGATGTAAGCTAAGCTTTAACAATGGTAGAAAAAGAACCATTGAAAGTTGATAAGGCAGTCAGACATTACCTGATATCACTGAGGAAGAGCAATCTCGCCATGTTGCGCACCAGTCCAACATGGCCGTCAGTACCCAATCGGCTGTTTGCGGTGCGTTACACAGTGAGTTTGGTCTGTCAGTGTGAAGCAGTACACTAATTACACTACCTGATTGATGTATACACATGCAAGATGTTTTAAAGCACTTTAGGCCTGCAATTTAGCATTCAATGTGATTTCTGCCCTCTAAACGCTGCTTTGCGTCAAATCCAGATTTTTCCCCAGGACTTTTGGCATGTATCCCACTCCGCCATGCCCCCCTACAGGTGTTAGACCCCTTGAAACATCTTTTCCATCACTTTTGTGGCCAGCATAAGTGTTTCTAGTTTTCAAAGTTCGCCTCCCCATTGAAGTCTATTGCGGTTCGCGAAAGTTCGCGCGAACTGAACCTTCCGCGGAAGTTCACGAACCAAAAATTGGAGGTTCGGCCCATCTCTAGTTGTCATAAAATGCCTTTTAAGCCACCAGCAAGTAAGAAAATACTTAAATAATATTGATAGTACTTTTTAGGTACTTTTTTCAGTTGCAAAATGCTTAAAAGTTATTTTAACCACTTCACAACTGAGGGGTTTTACTCCTTGAGCACCAGAGCAATTTTCACCTTTCAGCACTCCTTCCATTCATTCATCTATAACTTTATCATTACTTATCACAATGAAATGAACTATATCTTATTTTTTTTTGCCACCAATTAGGCTTTCTTTAGGTGGGACATTATGCCAAGAATTAATTTATTCTAAATGTGTTTTAATAGGAAAATAGGAAAAAATTGGGGAAAAAAATTATTATTTTTTAGTTTTTGGCCATTATAGTTTTTAAATACTGCATGCTACTGTGATTAAAACCTATGAAATGTATTTGCCCATTTTTCCCGGTTATTACACCATTTAAATGATGTCCCTATCACAATGTTTGGCGCCAATATTTTATTTGGAAATGAAGGTGCATTTTTTCAGTTTTGTGTCCTTCCCTAATTACAAGCTCATAGTTTATAAAGTAACAGTGTTATACCTTCTTGACATAAATATTTAAAGAGTTCAGTCCCTAAGGTAACTATTTATGTATTTTTTTATTGTAATTTTTTTTTATTACAAAAAATAAAATAAAATTGGGGAGTGTGGGAGGTAATGAGTTAATTTATAATGTAAAACTATATATTTATATATGAAAAATGCTTTTGGGTGTAGTTTTACTATCTGGCCACAAGATGGCCACAGTAATTTTCTGTTAATGCGTCCTGTAAGCATAGGAAGTACGCTTACAGGAAGAGCAATGAGGCTGGGAAACCTTTTTTTTCACAATGATCGCGCAGCTTCTCACGGAAGCATGCCGATCATTGCTGCGGGGAGTAAGATCAACGAACAGGAACAGTTTTCCCGTTCATTGATCTCCAGGCGAGCGGGCGGCGGCGTGCACAAGCGCGGGAATGCTCGCACGAGTGAGTAGGAGCGCGGTCAGCGGCGGTAGCGGCGGGGGTGCGTATATCTACGCCCCTTGTGGGGAAAGGATGTTAACAGGGGCATAGATATACTGTACCGTGGTGGTAAAGTAGTTAATTTAAAAGAATATGAAAATTATCTCCTTGGAGATAACTGAAGAGAAAAGTTTATTTGCATATAGCCATAGGGTCTGCTTACATCTTAATTCATGCAGTATATAAAAAAAATAAGTTCCATTGGCCTATATGCAATTAACTGTTTCTCCTGAGTTATCTCCTAGGATAAAATTGTCATAAATGTTAAGCATTTTGGAATTGAAAAAGTACCTAAAAGTTGTTGAAAATTAAGTATCAAAATTATTTTGAGTATTTTGTTGCTTGCTGTTGGTTTAAAAGTAATTTTAAGATGAATTGTAAAAATATCACCAAGGAGAAAACTCGGGAGAAATAGTGAATTGCATATAGGCCATTTATGCATTCAGTGTATGAAAGGCAAGGTTTGTTGCTGCTATGTAGTAGAACAGAAAAACAGTGATTTTCTTTTGGTGCTTACAGTATATAAAAGTATGATTACTTATTGCTGACTGCTGGGACCTAACTGGTTTTCAGAAGGATTATGGCAACCAGTTAGGATTTATTTTCTTTGCACGTGTGAGTAAAGTTGCGTGCCAGTTTTGAGCAAAATTCATTTTGCAAAAAATCAAAAATTTTGCAGTCAGGGGAGTTGTGTTTTCTTCCTTCTGATTGCATTCCCAGAGTCATTTGAGATCCATTTAACTTCTAAAGTGCACAACATGCAGGGAATTAGTATCAGGAGCTCTATAGACCTCGAGCTTGGCATCAATACAGAGTGAGAGCAAATTTTGCATCTTCCTTTTTTGCATTTCTTTGCTCTGCAGGAGGCAGGAACACTTTGTGTTGTGACACAGTTACAGTTACATTTCAAAGAGCCCTATGTTACATTCCTGTACTTGCAGTCACAAACAGAGCTGTCACTGTAGACATAGAGTAGGCCTACTGACTTTTTTCCCTGTCAGAGGTACTAGAAGGGTTCATTTTATGATGTACCTCCACGATTTTGTTTCCAATATTTTATACAATATGACTCAAGCATAGTCAAAATAAACTATATAATCTAGTGAGGGCAAAATTGTAAAGAAATTACTGGCAGTGTTTTAGCTTCATGTACCGATTGCAATGAAATCTATTGACTGCAATAGTATGTACAAAACTCAATGAAGCCAAAAATACAGAACCTAGGATGCTGGCACCCCAGCAAGGGTGTAACTAGAGGGGAGCAGTCCTTGCAACTGCACGGTAGATCAGAGCTGTAAGGGACCCTCAACTACTACACCCCCTCTGATAAATGGATCCATCCTTCGGATCAGGCTGTTTTTGAGGCTACACTTGTTATGGGTGTGAAAATCATGAGAGCCACACTTGTTTTATGACCCTTGCAATTCACTTGTTTTATGACCCTTGGAATATGAGCTCCAGGCTGTGAGGGTCATAAATGGTTAGCAAGTGGAAGGGTGTAAAAATTGAAGGGCCCCATCAAAGGATTTATAGTTACGCCCCTGCACCCCAGTGCCACTCCAGGGGTTAAGCACAGCCAAAAAAATTACCCTAAGTTCTTAAAAGGTCTAAGGCTAAAGAACCTTCAACAAAGTAAAGTCTCTGTATTATCACAAAATGTTATTTTGCCTTTTTAAAATAGAAAGTATTTGTAATAATTCAGCAGTAAGTGAGCAACGTTGGTTTCCCATGAGGCATCAGTTCCAACTATGCAAATTATCTCTTTCTAAATGCAATCTTACCAGAGGGATCGAGAGCCCCCGATAATCAGAAAAAGAATGGCTGCCAGTATCTGGAGTTACAAATGCCTGCTACGCACAGGCTCTGCATATACCTCCCACTGGCTACCCCAAATCAGGCTTGGGGTTAATACTCTGAGCTGTGGATTTCAGGCTCGAGCCTGACTTGGGGTTATTGCTAAGGAGGGTTAGGAAACATTGCATTTTTAAACATTCCACGTTTTATCCATTTTGAGATGATCATGCTACTATGGTTTAGGTGGAGTCTCAGGGCTTTAGAGATTGCTTTATAGCCCTTTCCAGCTGATGTATTTAATTCACTTTCTTTTGTAGATAATCTGGAGTTTATTTTGATCAAGTTATGATGGGCTGTCCATTAAGACCTTTTTTACTTCAAAGTGCTGGGAAGGTTCTATGGAATAATTATTTTAAATCAAATAAGCTGTCTCTTGTCAAGTAGGGATGCTTATTAGTGATAATCATAATCTGCTAATTACAATAATGTGAAATTATGTGCAAAATTTTGCAATTATGTCCATATGTAATTACGATTTGGAAATTGAATTGATTTTGCAAAAATCACTCATAATTTTGCATAATTACACAACATTTCACATCATTTTTGTCTGACTTTAGCAGTAAATAGCAAAGTCCCTATGCATGCTATGGTCACCAAAATTGCTGTGTACTGAATGTTAAGAGACGTGGTGGAAAAAAGTAAAAAAAAAAAAAATTCAACAAGACTTTGTAGTTTATGAGAAAATAAATTTTGAAAATACAAATGAAAAACGGGTTTTATACTCAGAAGAATAACAGTTTCAAAACAATTTTTACTGTGCATTTTTAAAATCGATCTTCTCAAACTACAAGGTTTTTTTTTGAAAAATTCTCAGTGTTCTCCTTAAAATGCATGGCAATTTTGGTGACAATATCATGTATAGGGGCATTGCTATTGACTGCTTAAGTTAGCACAAAATTATGCAAAAATTACACAAAATTGCAAAATTACGTTTCGAGATTATGGTTACAAAGTAAATTCATTATGATTTTTTCTAAAATTTCACATTACAATTTTGCATTGTAATAGGGAATTATTTATGATGCAAAATTGTTATTATGAGAATTTGTGCTCATCACTAATGTAAATATTCAAATTATTCCCCTTTCTCATTGAACTTTGGATTATTAGTTGATTAAGCGATTAAAAGGGCAGTTTTTCATATAAGTAATCCCAGGAGAGCTTCACTTTTCTCCTTCATTAAATCAACCAAGCCTGGCCAGTTCAACAAGGTTCTGACCCAATTAACCTGCTATTCCTAACTTCCCTCCTTTCTGCTCCCTGGTCAGGTTTGCTGGTTAAACATTACTAACTATCTCTTACATCCTGTTTCCGCTCCTTTACTATTATTATTATTCATTTGTATAGTGCTGACATCTTTCACAGCTCTGTACAGAGTACATTTAGTATTGTTGCTAGCAACCATAGTCCTGCCCATCGTAGTCTAGGACCATTTAGGAGGGGGGGGGGGAGCCAATTAACTTATCTGTATGTTTTAGGGATGTGGTAGGAAACTAGAGTCCATGAAGGAAACCTACCCATGCAGACACAGGGAGAATATACAAACTCTATTCAGATCTGCACTGGGGACCCAGCGCTGCAAGGCGAGAGTGCTATTGACTACAACACTACAACTACCTGCACTCATATCTGCTCATTGGTACCTAATCTTTTTTTCTGGCTATATGTTACTGACTACCTACTAAGTCCTCCTGACTCTACTGCAGTGATTACTGCAGTGATTTTGTTAGACTAGTCTCTTTCTCCATGTCCTATGAACTTTTCTCTTGACTTTTCTTCAAGGCTATATTTTCAATCAGTACCAGTAAAATAACTATAAAGCTCCCACGATGCAAGAAAATACTTAAAATAAGTTTGATATTACCTTTTCACCTACTTTTTTCAATTGCTAAGTGCTAAAAAGTTTGACAAGTTGAAAAATTATCTTCTAGAAGAAAACTCAGGAGAAAAATTTAATTGAAGAAGGACTGCAGTCTTCTTTTTTAACTAATTCACTCCTTGCCACCCATGAATCTGAATAAAATATCTATATAGTTAGCTTGTAAATAGGACTATAGGGATTTTTAAACACGTAGTCAATCCAGTGTGGAAAGAGGAAGGGATTGTGAAGCGTTGGAGAGAATTTAAGATATTCCCAGACATAGGTTTAGCAGAGCTTTTCTGACTTCATGCAATGATGATTTAAAACACCTTAAGGGTATTTAGATCTGACTTTTACTGTAAATGTTCTGTATTAATTCTATACAGGTGTGGTAGAATAACTATAAAATAGTGTACACATTTTTAATATTGTTCAATTAGAAGAAGAAATCCAAACAGTGATTGGAGAAGAAAATGGGTGAAATGCTACTGATAAAAATATTAGTCTAGCCAGATGATTTTGCTATTTTTTTGTATTATTTTTCTTTACGAATAACAGAAGAAAATGAAAAATATCTAGAGAAAGTGTGTGTCAACTGCAGGAAGAGGGAATAAATTCATCTCTGGAGAAGTCTCAGTTTTACCTACATCCAGACTGGGCATGTGTGAGGTTAAATTCATGCAATAATTTTTTCCTCTGTTTATTTTATTTTACTGGGCCTAACTTAACCATGCCCATTCTGGCTGCATTCAACCATGGCTGCAAGAAACCTATTTGACTGGTGAGAGTCAAATAGGTATAGAGGGACCCTTTGCTAAAACAGTGGGCTGTAGGAAGATCTGTCTGAGAAGCCTCTAGACCATCGAGAAACTTCCCACTACCAAATGAAGTTTACAACTTTTAAAAAAATGTGTACTTTTAATATAGAATGCACCTTTTTCTGCATTAGGTGTAAAAAAGATAGATCGATCATAGTAGATGTCATTTTGCCTCTTTTACACATTGTAATTTACAGTTTGGGTCCACTTTAAGTTATTTTAAAGAGTACCCGAGTCCAAGCTTAGGCACAACATTAGATACCTTAGGAGAGGGAAGCCTCAGGATCCGATTGAGGCTTCCCTCTCTACTCAGGTGCCCGCCTGTTGCTGAGCACCCCCCCCCCCCCCGCACTGAGCATGATCCCCCCCCTCACAAGAGGTAAGCCTCAATAGGATCTTGAGGCTTCCCTCTCTTAAGGTAAGTATCTAAATTTTGATTTTGATCACTTTAAGTTTATTAACCTATAAGTGCATTAACACATTAAGAAAAAATTTAAGTATTTAAATCTATACTTCAAAATTTGCTCCATAGCTAGGTTCAAGTACAATCTCACAGCTTAGAATTCAGTAATGATTCCTTTATTTACTAATGGTTATTTTAAACCAGGATTAGAGAAGAAATCTTTCTATTGTCCAGTGAGGTATTCCTTGTATTAATGATGAGAGTGATCAATGAACTGTCCTGAGGAAGAAGTTTAACATACATTTTCCAACCAACTCTGTGCATAATGAAATCTCTTAGGTCATTAACAGCACCTCCATCCACATACTTCCAATGCCGAAATCATGCACCTTCCACTGACAATAACTTGCCTCCAGCATGGGAGACCATGACTGTGGGTAAGTGTTATGCCACTCCTAAAACGCATTACAATGATTGTACCATTTGATTTCCTGCACGGAACACTTGTGTGACATCACTGGGAGACAGTGGACATGGATTTATTTGTAAGTATCTGTGTTTTTGTTTTTGTTTTTTTGTGGTTGTGCACAGTGAACCAAGGAGAGAGCAACACTGTAGACACAACTATGAACTAGAACGTCTTTCCCATCAGCTTTATTTATTTCTGACAGACCCAGAGTAAGTTTGCAGATCAGGGGTTCTAATTCCACTGGCTGTATTAGAAGGGCTAAGATGCTAAAATATGCTATATACATCTTGCAAAGTATTGTTTCCTAATGTTAATAAGCAGGTGGCACATCTGTTGCCCCAGTGAAGGGTGAAATAGGTTATATGTAATTATTCACTTACACTATGGTGAAGGCAAACAAGAAGCCATCACTTTTCTGCTTACTCCAGATTGAAGTGGTCTTGTCAATCGCTCCAAAAATGCATTGCTCCGAAAATGGATTTCTCCACAAATGCTGCATGTAGCACTTTTGTGGCCCCTCCCCGATTGCAACACTGCAGAGGAACAACCCTCATAGGCTCCCACTATTGCAGTACTTTGCTGATCTCTGCCGATAAGCAAAGCACTGCAGAAGCACTTGTAAGGGGTTCCAACTCAAAAGACTCTTTTTCCAGTTGAAATGAAAAATAATTTATAGTTTAAAAGAGTGCTGAGATTTTTCTATCTTACAATGATAAATGTTGTGTTAATATTTTCTCAAACTAGCAAGTAAAGATCCAAACAATGAATATGATTTTATTTGACATTTAATATGTATTTAAAAAAAATCTCACTAGTATGACACCAATTAAATTTAAGAAACTGAAAATAGGAATTCCAGACATTTTTTTTTATTGATTTAGCATGATAAAAGCAAGACAGTAACGTTTATCCTTGATTTGCAGTTGATTTGTAGTTGGCTCACTACATAAATCAGCACTTAATATTCTAAGCCTCTCTTGTAATTCAATGCATGATTTTGTAAATGCTTGATTTTTTAACGCTAGTTACTTCTGGTTAATAAAGCTGAATGGGAAATGCATACTGTAGGTTAGATGTGCAGTAACAGATTTGCAGAAGTGTCAAGATGCAATCATATCAACATGGATCCGAAACTCAAAGACTTTTCAATGTCTTGTGGAATTCATAACTAGGAATGAGTGGTAACAGTTCTGTAAAACGCAAAACCGCGTTAGCATATATGGGTCGCATGTCCATGGCGGAACAGTTTATCTATAATGCCACCATTCCCCACTGCACTGCACACTGCTCAGGTTGTTAAGGCAGGAGTGTTGGAAAGATGGAGAGTGATAGCAGTGCATAGAGGAGAGGCAAAAATATAGGCAAGGTAACTCAATCTGCTGCAGACCATGCCCTGGACATGCTTGGACAGTTTTTCATTTGACAAGTAGGTTCCTGAGCATCCTTTTATAACAGTAAGAATTAATGTTATTTTGTGGGTGAACATACACTCTTTTTAGGACTGGTATGATAGGCCTGATGGATGAACTGATGGTAATATTGCGGTTCACGAGCATTGCTACGGTAACTAGGCATGGTCAAAATTCCTCCTTCCACCAATGCAGATTTCCGCTACCATTGTATTCCGACGGTATTTAGCAGTATTCCGACGGTATTCTGATTTCCACAGATTTCTGTTTTCTGTGGAAAATGCGGCCTACCGCTTACCGCACTACAAATCCTCATTCTCTGATTGGCTTATTGATTCCGAGTCATCTAATTGGCTTGGAATTACCGACTATCAGTGAGGCAGATTTCCACAGAAATTTCCACTATCGCTTACCACAATACAAATCCTCATTTTCTGATTGGTTTATTCATCCCAAGTCTTCTGATTGGCTTAAAATTACCAATTATATCGGTATATCAAAAATTTCTGATGAATTCCGCGTTTCGCACTCTAATTTCCATGTTCCACATTCCGATGCAGTAATGTGCTTTCCGATCGGAAATGTGAAAATTTCTGTTCCACGGAATCGGAATGAGCATTCCTAATGGTAACACGTTAAGCAAGTAATATAACGTGTGTCACCATAGCAATGCTCACGTTACCATGTATCACAGGTCATGTTAAAGAGACTCTGAAGTGAGAATAAATCTCACTTCAGAGCTCATAGTTAGCAGGGGCATGTGTGCCCCTCCTAAACCGCCGCTATAGCGCGGCTTAACGGGGGTCCCTTCACCCCCAAAGCGACCACTGCAACACTTGGTCGCAGATTTGGTCATGATTTATTGCCTTCTGGAGGCAGGGCTAATGGCTGCAGCCCTGCCTCCAGTCGCGTCTGTCAGCGGCGCATCGCCGCCTCTCCCCCGCCCCTCTCAGTGAAGGAAGACTGAGAGGGGCGGGGGAGAGGCGGAGATACGCTATGACAGACGCGCGTGGGGCAGGGCTGCGGCGGTTAGCCCTGCCCCAACCAGGAAGCGCTCCCCCGTTAAGCCGCGGGGTAGCGGCGTTTTAGCAGGGGCAATGAGGTCTGAAGCGAGATTTATTCTCGCTTCAGACTCTCTTTAATTGTGCATCATGCGGTACTCTGCTGGTATTAGCACTGGTAATAAAGGTGTATGCTGCCTGTGCATGGCAATAGTATTGTAAGTTAAAGCATCATGCCCAATGTTCCTTATAAAGACTTCAGTAAATGTATTATGAAGTATTTCTATACTGTTTGCTCTGTCCTTATCCATGTTGTCATCACAATATACAATAAAGACCATTCTTTCTTCTACTAGTTTGTCACACACAATTGCAACTTGTCAGCTTCACTATTATGTACTTATGGAAAGCTTCCTTCACATCCTTGTTTCTCAAAGTATAAATAAAAGGATTCAACATCGGAACACTGACAGTGTAAGTAAGGGCAAGAAACTTATCATATTGGTCGCCCTTTGGCTTTAGGTAGACTATAATGACGGAGCCATAGAAGAGACAGGCAACAGTCAGATGAGAGGAACAAGTGGAGAAAGCTTTGTTTTTACCTTCTACACTTTTTATTCTTGTGATGGTTATGATTATGTGAGTGTAGAACCCTATTATAAGTATGAAAGGCGCCAAACCTGCTAAAACAGCAGCAATGTTAGTGACCATAATACTGATTAAAGGACTTGAGCAAGCCAAGTCCTGAATTGGTGCCAAGTCACACAAAAAATGGTTGATTTGATTGGGTCCACAGAAATTCATGCTGGCTGTAGATATAGCAATAATTAAAATAATAATAAAGCTGAACATGAAAGGGATAAACACTAAAGCAATAGACATGACATTGTTCATAATTGTGGGATATCTTAAGGGATGGTTGATTGCTAAATCTCTATCAAAAGCCATGACTGCAAGCATGCAGCGCTCTATAATTCCAATTGCATTAAACACACATAACTGCACAAAGCAGCTAAGAAAGGAAATTTTTCTGTCTGCCGCAATCAAGTTGGCAAGAAGTTTTGGAATAACAGTGGACACATAGGAAATTTCTAAAGCTGCAAATACACTGATGAAAAAATACATTGGTGAGTGGAGTGAAGGTCCTATTTTTACAAGGATAATAATTGCAAAATTACCAGTGATGCTTATCATATACATTAATAATATTATGATAAAAAGCAAGATCTAACTGCTGGAAAGTGGAGAAGGCCAGTAGAATAAATTCTTTTACTTGTGTTTTGTTTACTAGTTCCATGATTCATAATACGGATATCTAACAAAGACAAGAATGTAAATAATTACTTTCAAGTTCATACAAATTACCTATGCTGGCATAATGCATACTGTACACAAATATATAGAATAAGATATGTATGAAAATCCTTATCAATTAATAGCCATTAATGAAGACAAACTGCTTACAGATTCTCATATTTTATTGACCCTGCAAATAAAAAAACAAAGCAGACACAGCTACTAAAATCTCACTCACAGGTCATCTGATTTTGATAAAACTATTTCTGGAATTTTACAACAACCCTAAGACAGCCTGGAGAGATATATGGGCTTCAAATATTTTACCTTCCATTTATTTGAGTCTCCCTAAATATGGTGGTTGTTATGGAAAATTAATATAAAAATAAAACCGGCATAAAGTTGAAGTAGTAGATACTGCATTTTTATAGACGCTCCAGCATATATGCGCACCTAGGTTTAGAAAGCAAAAATCAGGAAAATAAGAAAAATACTAAGCCTGGTGCATCTATTGTGCTGGGGGCATCTTATGGGCCTTTTCCCCCAAACTGTCTGTGCCCTAGCTACACTGATCAGCTACACTGACTTCTCACCCAGTTACACTGACTGCACTGCCTGCTACACTGACTACTCTTGCAGTTACTCTCAATAAACTCACAGCTACACTGACTATATTCCCAGCTACACTGACTACACTCCCAGCTACACTGACTACTCTCCCAGCTACCCTCACTACACTGTTTTCTACACTGACTACACTGCCATTGGCAATGACTACTCTCCCAGCTACTGTCTCTACACTCACAGCTACACTGATCACTCTCCCAGCTACTCTCAGGTCAACGCTGACTATACTCACAGCTACACTGACTACTCTCCCAGCTACTCTCACTACACTCACATCTACACTGACTACACTCTCAGTTACACTGACTTCACTCACAGCTACACTGACTACTCTCCCAGCTACTTTCACTACACTCCCAGCTACACTGTCTACACTCACAACTACACTGACTACACTCGCATCTAAACTGACTACACCATCTAACTGCGTACTTCCAGGTTCACTGGTGTGCTCTAGGTGCGCTCGACATGCTGATGCCATGTGCAGCTAGCACCAGTCAAGCATAGAGACCATACAGGATGAGTGTAAACAGCACTCAAATAGTCTGTATACAGCAGCGGAGACAGACAGAAGGAAATGGCGCGCATCTCTGGATTGGTAAGAGCTTGTGAGGGGGATTCCTGGGCAGACCTTCAGTATATAAGATGTACTGACTTTTGTGGGGAAAAAAGTGTGTCTTATTTCCCAAAAAATAAGGTGTATAAACCAATCTAAAACCTAGAAGGGTCATAGACCCCACGGGCTCTCTTTTTCAGTCTTTCCATTATGGGTGGAAAACCATAGAAACTGCTATGTGAGCTTGTCATGATTATTTTTGAGGAAATATGGTCATTTTTGCTTTGCAAAGATTTTTACAAAGATTACATATGTTTGCAAATAAAAGCATTTTAACAACATTGAAAAGAGTGACAGTATATTGCCTTTAATTGACATTAATGGCACATGACAAGACATATTTTATGCAAAAAATGCCTGAAAATATTTATTTTTTTTACAAAAATAATAATGTTCATGAAGATTCCCGTATTTCCAAAAGGCAATGTGTACTACTTACAAAAATGTTCCTCTACCAAAAATACTGTATACTGCTCTTAGTAAAAGCAATTTCATGACTAGCCAAGTCCTAGTTGAAATGTGGTAGCAGAGAGGATATTGATGCTATCTGTCCTGTCAATGGAGTCAAATGAAATGTTTAAAGTGTAGAGGATTTGTAACTGGAGCTGCAGCCAAATGTCCAACCAACAGCCAAAACGTTCCCTATCTTGACTGCTGTTCCTTTATTTTTTAGCAAAATTATATTCTAAATATGTAATTAGTGTCTTATGAATTTACCTGCTGTGTTTAAGTGGAAGCCATAATCCCAAAAGCCTAGATTTACCTGTAATTAGAATGCAACTGATTGTTGTCTGATTGAATGACTCTTTAAAGTCAAGGTTAAAAATGAGACCCTTAGTGCCTCCGGTAGGCACTTCAAGATTCAATATTTATAAATCTCAAAGAAGTCAATTAATATGAGAAAATCAGGAGGGACCAATACCCTGAGGCATTATGACTGTAGTTGTTTACTTGTGTTTACCATAAGTATGGGATTGATGAGTATCAAGTCCCTTGGGACTAATTTATGTAAGTTTGCATATTCCTATCAAGTAATGTTCAAAGCTAAATAAATCAGTATACTAAAGCAAATAGTAACTGCAAACTGAATCTAAAAAAAAGAAAATACATTTTTAATTTTGTAGATGACACTTTTCTTTTTACAAATGAAAACTACGTTTGCACTTGGATTTAAATTGCGCTGATCAACTCCAAGATAATCTCAATTTGCAGAGAAACTTATGTTGAATAAAATTGCTTATTTTTTATAGTTTTCATTTGTAAACTATTTAGTCAGTGTTTGCCCTTGCCCATTGTAAAACCTTTTCTCATCCCAATTTACATTCTTAAATTTATCAGAGACATCAACAGCTTTGCTGCTGGCAAGGGGAATGATTGTGCAATTTTTTTTTCCTATGTGAAGTGAGTAGGAACACCACACACTCTCACAGAGTGCTCTAAAGAGGCTGCATGACATCATGGCTATGCTAAGCATCACTGGGAGGGCAGGATTACACACCAGTGTAAAGAGATGTATAGATATAACAGATCGGGCAGAGACAGAAAACAAAAACACAACAGCCTGATATTGTGTAGTATGTCAATTTGTTTAAGGATTAGTATGTAGTTTCAGGGGTGTAGCTACAACTCACTGGGTCCCATAGCAATTTTTTTGACCAGGCCCCCCCCCCCCCCCCCCCGGGGACAAACAAACACCTACTTGCCAGTGGTCTCCCTTTGATGGTGCTAACAGCCTACTAACAGCCTTCTACTAATGATGTCTATAATTTTGTTTGTCTTTTTCTAGCATAATGTGGCTAGAATGTGTGGGCAGCATGGTGCCATAGTGGATAGCACTCTTGTATTGCAGCACTGGGTCCTGGTTCAAATCCCAGCTAGGGCACTATCTACATGGAGTTTGTTTGTTATCCCCATGTCTGCATGGGTTTCCGCCAGGCACTCCAGTTCCTCCCACATCCCAAACATGCAGATAACATGCGCTTTGAGTCCTATGGGAGAAAAGCGCTTTACAAATGTTATTGTATTGTATTGTATTGTATAACTTAATTGGCTTTCCCCTAAAATTAGCCCTAGACTGCGATGGGCATATGACTATGGTAGGATTAGATTTTGAGCTTCTCTGAGGGCAGCCAGTGACATGACTATGTAATCTTTAAAGTGCTGCAGAAGATGTCAGTGCTATGTAAATACATAATAATAATATGGTAGGGCATTAGGCTGTGACTATGGTAGGATTGTTTATGCATGCTTAAGAAATATTTGTATATTCTTTGATATACTGTAGTTTTATACTGTATGTGTAACGCTTGGCGGTATATCCTCCACGGTCAACGCGCAATGCACACTCTGACGTAAAGGAGACACACACACAAGACGCAAGCAAGGCATAAAACTATGAAAACTCAGGGTATAGTGCGAACGCACTGGTGGAGGAGAGGACTGACTCCAGCAGGAGATGTGGCGCACAGAGCAGGCATAGCTCCGAGCAACCACGACAACACTTAACAAAGGTTGCTCAGCGCAAAAGCAGCACTGAGCGTTCTTAACCAGAACTCGGAGAGAAAAGAACAGTCTGACAGAATGAACGCTTGCTAATCTAGTCACTCCTCAGTGACAGCAAGCATTCACAAACAGGACAGACTGGAACGAGGCAGCCAATCGCGACCGCAGCAATGGCTTACCTCGCAAGAACAGGACTGGAAGGATTCGCTGCTCCTCCACAGGAGATGGCGCAATCTACAAGGCAAGACAAAGGCAGAGCCAGAAACAAGTAAAGGAAATACACAAATATATACAGTAATCCGCGTCGCAATATGGAAAATAACAAATGCGATAGTATGCGTATATATTGGCAATGAACCAATATATGACGCAACACTAACTAAGATGCAATAATCCGCGACGCAATATGTAAAATAACAAACGTGCTAGTATGCGTATATATTCGCAATGAACCAATATATGACTAGCAAAATAACAAATCTAACTGAGATACAAATATACTGGTGAACCAATATATATGCACGTATCAGGAACTAACTACGATCCCGAAGGACACACATAAACAAGGACTGAGACAAACGGAATGAACGCTTGCTAATCCAGTCAATGCCTCAGCAACAGATAGCGTTCATACGTAGACAACACACAAGAGTGAGATAGTCAATAGCAACCACAGCTATACGACTAATCTCCAGGAACAGGACTGGAAGGATTCGCTACTCCTCCGCAGGAGATGGCGCAATCCACAAGGCAAGACAGACAGAATGCTTACTAATTGTCACTGCTTCAGTGACAGCAAGCGTTCACAAACAAGACAGACTGGAACAAAGTAGCCAATCGCAACCGCAGCGATGGCTTACTTCGCAAGAACAGGACTGTAAGGATTCACTGCTCCTCCGCAGGAGTCAGTGCAATCCACACAGGGTATACAGGAACCAAGAACAGGGGCCCCAGGGTAACAGCTTAGACAGGCTAAGATTGAAACTATGATGGGCAGGGAGCACAGCAGGAAGCAACTCTTTTTACTGAGGTCATCAAATGGGAGTGGACATGCAAATTCCCACACAGGTGAATGGTAATCAGTCACAAGCTGACAGAAGGAAAAGGCAGACAAAACTATGCAACCTGCATGAAAGGAATTGCAGCTCAGCTGCAACAGGCAATGTTTGAATTCACAAGAGCATCTCAAGCTGCCATGAACTGCAGAGCTATTGCAGATGGAATCAACACTTAATGTGAGTGCAAGCAAAACTATGCAAGCAAATGCATGTAAAGAAATCAGAACTGCTTGGCTGCAATACAACTGCAGCCAGCAGCACATGCTGCAGAAGCAATCATAACAGTATGTAATTCTATTGACTAGAAATGGGTCTTCTGGTCTTCAAAAGCAAAGGCATACAGGGTCTGCTTACACCTTCATTCATTAAGTCTATAAAAATAAGTTCCATTGTTGCCTACAAGGTATGAAAGGCAAGGTTTGTCATTGCTATGTAGTGGAACAGAAACACTGTGATTTTGTCTCAGGGCTTATATAAAGGTATGGTTACGTATTGCTGGCTGCTGGAACCTAACTGGTTGCCATTAGGTGCATTCTCAGGGTCCTTTGAGATCCATTTAACTTCTAAAGTGCATGACAAGCAATGAATGAGAATCTGGACATCATAGATCTCTAGCTTGGCACCAATGCATAGTCAGAGTAAATTCTGCAGGAGGAGGGAACACTTTGTGTTGTGACACAGTTACATTTCAGTAACAGTTACCAGAACCACTGGTGTAGTATATAGTGAGTTTATACATAATACATTTTTTAGAGCCATGCCAATCCAACATACGTACATACATACATACAACATACATACGTTTGGGCTATTTGGTCATCCTCAGTGTTTTTTGATAAAGGGATTTTTTGGGTTTATTTTGTCCATCTTTAACTTCCAGTGATCCTTGGTCACCATGAGGTGTCTGGGTATTCCTTGGACTATCGCAGAGTACCTCCACTATTCTGAAAGTTAAAAGGTACAAAAAATTGCTATTTACTGTAATGTGAAAAGTATGTGTGCCTCCTGTTTCCCTCTATTTTTTCTTGACCATATCACTTGATTGTTCCTCCTCTACAACCAATCTTGATTAATACAAAAGACAACTTTAGTGACCAAAGTACAACATCTGTTGAAAAATTGATTCACCAACACTCACATCCCCCATTTGAAAAAGTAATTGCTCCCTAAATGTAATATTTGGTTGTGCCACCTTAGGCATATAGAAGTTCAGTCACATGTTTCCAGTAACAGGAAATAATCAGGCTGTGGATTTGTTGTAAAGGAATTTTGTCTTAATGTTTTCTTCAGAACTGTTTTAATTAAGCCACTCTAGCATAAGATCACGGACTGAGGAACAAAAAGTATTTTTTTCTCCAGAGATCTGTATTCACACTTCTCTCAGGTCGAGAGTTGAATTTATGCTTCCTCTTTCAGTTATGCTGTGACACCAAAGCCCGAAAGTAGCAACCATAGTATCCATGCACAATGTTACTACTACTATTATGTTTTACTGTAGACATGATGTGTTTATAATGGTAAGCTCTGACAGCTTTGCATTAGATGTTATGGAGTCTATGTCTTCCAAAATCATCACGCCACAGAACATTATCCCCAAGGTTTTTTTGTATTCACAATGTTTTAATGTTCTGGCAAATGTTAGATGATGCAACAACTGGTAAGAGATAGTTGGCAGGCACTCGGTACTGCTGTGTACAGAAAAGACTGTTTGTGGAACACAATTGGTAGCCTGTGCATACACCCAGGAGAAACTATGTGCTCAAGACTATCAGGAGTGAGAGTCACTGAAGTATGCAAAGACAAGGAAAAAGTCTGGCACAATAGTTTTAATGGTGCATGATGCAAAGAACACTGATTCAAATGTTGCAAGGGTTAAACATTGTGAGCAGCTGGCAGCATAGAAAACAAAGCAGGGCAGCGTCAAGAAATTGTACAGCATCAAAAATACCTCGGTGGTGGGGAGGCATCTGTGGGCGCAAATGGGTGCATGGCCTTACAACCATTTCTCAAGGGGAAATGCAACCTTTTTCTGAGGCCAACCTTGGCCTCAGAAGAAGCTTGCATTTCCCTTGCAAAACGGTTGTAAAGCCACACACCCATTTGCGCCCACGCACCCATCAAGGTATTTTTGATGCTATACAATTTTTTGACGCTGCACTGCTTTGTTTTGAATACTACCAGCTGCTCACAATGTTCAACCCTTGCAACATTTGCATCAGTGTTGTTTGCATCATGCACCATTACAACTATTGTGCCAGACTTTTTCCTTGTCTTTGCATTCTCAAATGTTAGATGAGACTTTTAGTCATCTTACTTAGCAGGGTATGCTTCCTTGCAACTCTCCAATGGATACTGTTTTCGATAAGGGTACTTCTGCCAATATAAATGTGAAGGGTGACTTTAATTGGGTTAAGAAAAATTGCATTTTTAGATATTGGTCTGGATCTATTGTAACTTCCCAGATTATTTGTTTCTGTGCACTCTGGTAGTAATTTTGCTAACCATTTTTAACCATTTTGAGATGATCTCTGTTACTATGGTTTATGTGGAGTCTCAAAGTTTTGGAGATTGCTTTATAACCCTTTCCAGCTGATATATTTAACTCACTTTCTTTCGTAGACCATTTGAAGTTTATTTAGATCAAGTTATGATGGGCTACCCCTGAGACCTTTCAGGCAAATGCACAATATTGGGGAAATTCTATGGAAGTATTCTAAAATAAGCTGTCTGTTATTAAAGAGGAACTTCAGCCTAAACAAACATACTGTCATTAAGTTACATTAGTTATGTTAATTAAAATAGATAGGTAATATAATCTCTTACCCACCCTGTTTTAAAAGAACAGACAAATGTTTGATTTCAAGACGGCAGCCATCTTTTTGGTTGAAAGGAGCTGACAGGGAGAATGAGACACAGTTCCAACTGTCCTGTGTGCTGATCACCCCTCCAGGTTGCTAGGTAACATTAACAACAACATAGGAAATCCCATCATGCTTTGCTTTGATGGGTGGAGCTTAGCTAAAAATGCAGCTAAAAATGATGCTTTTGTAAGAAAAACAAAGTTCTGATGCTGTGAAACTGTTAAAGAAACACCAAGCCTTTTCAGTTCTGCTAATTATATATTTTTAATCCGGAGGTTTACTTTAATGTTTGTCAAATTAGTAAGTGAAGATCCACACAATGAATATCATTTTATTTGACTCTTTTTTATAATAATTGTGGCACAAATAAAATTGATAAAACTGAAAAAAAGAATTCCAGACTTAAAAAAAATGATGTAATACGGTACAAGCAAGACAGTTATTTTTATACTTGATTTGCATTAGGTTCACCATATAAATCGGCACTCAACATTCTGAGCTGGTCTTGTATTTCAATGCATGATTTTGTAAATGCTTGATTTTCAAACGCTGGTTACTTTAGGTGAGTATAGCTGAATAGGAGATTCATAGGATAAAGGTGTACTAACAGGTGTGCAGAAGTGACATTAGGCAGTAATTTCAATGTGGATCAGAATCTCAAATGGAAATCATGTGGAATTCATAACTAAGGATGAGCAGGAACTGCAACTGTCTCAGCATGTATGGGGGCACGGTCCATGGAAGGATGGGTTAACTTACCTCTATTGATGTCTTTCACCACTGCACTGCATGCTGCTCAGGTTGTGAAGGCAGACATTTGGGAAGATGTAGAGTGGTATGCAGTGCATCTATGAGAGTACTTGATATAGGTTAGTCAACCCATTCTGCCACAGGCCATAACCCATTAAAGAAAACCTGAACTGAAAAGTAAAAGTCAAAATAACCATACACAGGGTATACTTACCTCCCGTGTAGTCTACTCCTCAATCTCTTTCTCCTCTCCCGCGTCCTGTTTGTCCACTGTGATCAGGGGAATTCTCCGTCCTCCATTTTGAAAATGGCCATTACCCCATAACAGCTTTCTGTTCAGCAGCACACTGTTAAACTGTAATATCACCCACTTGAGCCATAGGGAAACATGAACATTACTTGGCACATCAGTTGTCGACTCAGCTATAACTGACAGCAACTGATATATTTCAGTTCTGACAAAATGTTGTCAGAACTGGAAGCTATTATTGTCAGAATAAAATAGTGAGCTTCTGAGAGAAACTGACAGCGAGGTAACTATTTAATGTTCATTTGAAGTTACCTCAATTGTTTAATTTAAATACTTGTACTCAGTACAGGTTCCCTTTAAAGCTGGGAAAGAATTTCACAAAACCGTTTATAACATAAAGAACTAAGGCTCTTTAGCAGGTGAAAGTACACCCCTTTTTAGAATTGTTATAATGGGCCTGATGTATGAACCAAAGGCAATATTGCCGGGTAACACAGGATGGGTAAATGAGCATTGCTATTGGAACACATGTAACATAAGTATCATAATGCATATCACCATAGTAATGCTCACGTTACCCACGTATTGCAAGTTACGCTAATTGCGCAATGTGCAGTACTCTGTTTGGCATTAGTACCTGGCAGTATATCTGTGCACTGCCTGTGCATGGCAATAATACCATAGGTTCTTGGCTCAGGCCCAATGTTCCTTATAAAGTCTTCAGTAAATATATTATGAAGTATTATTGAACTGTTTGCACATTATCTTTGTTGTCATCACACTATACAATAAAGACAATTCTTTTTTCTTTACTATTTTGTAAAGACTGTGAATGTCACACACATTTACAACTTTTCAGCTTCAATATTATGTACTTATGGAAAGCTTCCTTCACATCCTTGTTTCTCAAAGTATAAATAAAAGGATTTAACATCGGAACAATGACAGTGTACGTAAGAGCAAGAAACTTATCATATTGGTCGCCCTTTGGCTTTAGGTAGACTATAATGACTGTACCATAGAAGAGACAGGCAACAGTCAGATGAGAGGAACAAGTGGAGAAAGCTTTGTGTTTACCTTCTACACTTTTTATTCTTGTGATGGTTATGATTATGTGAATGTAGAACCCTATTAAAAGTATAAAAGGAGCCAAACCTGCCAAAACAGCAGCAATATTTGTGACCAGGATACTGATTAAAGGACTTGAGCAAGCCAAGTCCTGAATTGGTGCCAAGTCACACAAAAAATGGTTGATTTGATTGGGTCCACAGAAATTCATGCTGGCTGTAAATATAGCAATAATTAAACTATTAATAAAGCTGAAAATGAAAGGGATAAACACTAAAGCAAAAGACATGACATTGTTCATAATTGTGGGATATCTTAAGGGATGGTTGATTGCTAAATCTCTGTCAAAAGCCATGACTGCAAGCATACAGCTCTCTATAATTCCAATTGTGGTAAACACACATAACTGCACAAAGCAGCTTAGAAAGGTGATTTTTCTGTCTGCCGCAATCAAGTTGGCAAGAAGTTTTGGAATAACAGTGGACACATAGGAAATTTCTAAAGCTGCAAATACACTGATGAAAAAATACATTGGGGAGTGGAGTGAAGGTCCTATTTTAACAAGGATAATAATTGCAAAATTGCCAGTGATGCTTATCGTATACATTAGTAATATTATGATAAAAAGCAAGATCTGCAACTGCTGGAAAGTGGAGAAGGCCAGTAGAATAAATTCTTTCACTTGTGTTTTGTTTACTAGTTCCATGATTCATAATACAGATATCTAACAAAAACAAAAATAAATAATTACTTTCAAGTTCATACAAATTACATATTATCTGGCATAATGCATACTGTACAAAAATATCTAGAATAAGACATGCATGAAACTCCTGATTATTTAAAGAGAGACTGAAGTGAATAAAAATTGTTGTTTTTACCTGCTAGTTTGTTTAAGGACTATAAGGAGAGGTGAAAAGCTGCATTTCAGCGGCAAAATTACGGCTTTATATCCCCCAAATCCCCGGGGGAAAATCTGGTGGAACGCCTCCGGAAAGCGGCAGAGCTTAGCGCTTTAGCTCTGCCTCTACTGAAGTCAATTGCCACTGATCGCCACCTCTCCCTGCCCCTCTCACTCTTCCTTCACAGAGAGGGGCGGGGAGAGGCAGAGATCTGCACGGTGATTGACTTCATTAGAGGCAGAGCTACAGCGCTAAGCTCTGCCTCCCCGGGCAGCAAAATCGCCGACTTTGAAAGCCGTGGATGTTTGCCCCGGGATTTGGAGGGTATAAAGCCCTTGCTTTGCCGCTGGAATGCAGCATTTCACCTCTCTTTATAGTCCTTAACCTCCTGAGCGATAATCCCGAGCTGAGCTCGGGGTATATCGCGCAGGAGGATTTCTCAGGCCCTGGTGGGCCGATTTGCATAATTTTTTTTTTGTTACACGCAGCTAGCACTTTGCTAGCTGCGTGTAACTTCCGATCGCCGCTGCTTGCCGCCGATCCGCCGCCGCTCGCCGTGCCGCGCAGCCCCCCCCTCCCCGACCCCTTGCGCAGCCTGGCCAATCAGGCCAGGCAGTGCTGAGGGGTGGATCGGGACTCCCTCTGACGTCACGACGTCCAAGACGTCGGTGACGTCATCCCGCCCCGTCGCCATGGCGACCGGGGAAGCCCAGCAGGAAATCCCGTTCTGAACGGGATTTCCTGCTTACTCTGATCGCCGAAGGCGATCGGAGTGGGTGGGGGGATGCCGCTGCGCTGCGGCTATCATGTAGCGAGCCCTGGGCTCTCTACATGATTTAAAAAACAAAAAAATTAAAAAAATAGTGCTGCGCCACCTCCTGGGCGATATAATTGTATCGCCCAGAGGGTTAAACAAACTAGCGGGTACAAATAACAAATTTTATTCACTTCATAGTCTCTTTAACCACTTAATGACCGCCCACTGCACAGGGGCGGTCGGAAAGTGGAAGCCCTAAGGACCAGCTCACGCACAAGGGCAGCGGTCCTTTTACGGGCATGGGCGGAGCGATCGCGTCATCCGTGACGCGATCCTCCGCCGGGGATCGATGACCGGGCATTTAGCCTCCAGCCCGGTCATCGATTCCTCCAGGGCGGAGGAATATGGAAATTCGCCCCATTACAGTGTATAAAGCACTTGGTTAGGTAAACAAAGTGCTGTATACATGCTTCCTCCTCGCCTCGTGGTCTCATTGTTCCAGAGACCACCAGCGAGGAGGAAGCAGTAGTGAGTATACACCACACATTTTTTTTTCATACAGCCCCCCTGATCTCCCACCCCAGCCTTCAGACCCCGCCCCTGATCACCCCAGCAGACCCCTGCCAGCACCCTTGCACCCCTCTAAAACCCCCACCCCCCCACCTGTCACTAACTATCAACGCTATCCCCTAGATTAGGTCCCTAACTGCCTCCTAATCACCCCTGATCTCCCCCCTACCTTTAGATCACCCCCAGACCCCATGCCAGACTATTGCCAGACTACCCCCCTGTATACTGTATACATCTGTATACAGGTAGCTTACCCCCTGATCACCCTCTGATCCCCCTCTGATCACCTGTCTATCACCTGTCCATCACCCCTCAGCACCCCCACCCATCAGAGCAGACCCTAACTGCCCCACGGGGGCAACCGATCACCTGCCCAGACCCTCGATTGCCCTCAGACCCCCCTCCTGATTACATCCCCTGCGCATTGCTTACATCTGTCCTCCCCAGCAATCACTAACTGATCTTCGATCAGTAATCCCCTGTGTCTGCCTCTCATCAGATCAGGACTCAGTCTGCCCCGTGCGGGCTCCTGATCAACCCCCCACCCCCTCAAATCGCCCTCAGACCCCCCCCCCAATCACCTTCCGAGTGCATTGTATTTGACTGTGCTGTGATTGTATTCGATTGTACTGCAATTGTATTTGATTGTCCCGTGATCTGCTTCGATTGTCCCGTGATTGTTTGATTGCCTCTGAGACCCCACTTCCCGCCACCCCCAACCTCACCCTCCCCCCCACCACCTCCAACCACCACCTTCCGAGTGCATCAGATTTGCTTGTGCTGTGATTGGATTTGATTGTGCTGTAATTGTATTTGATTGTCCCATGATCGGCTTTGATTGTCCCGTGATTGTTTGATTGCCTCTGAGACCCCACTTCCCACCAACCCCAACCCCCCCACCACCCCCACCCCTACCCCCATCACCTTCCGAGTGCATCAGATTTGATTGTGCTGTGAATGGATTCGATTGTGCTGTAATTGTATTTGATTATCCCGTGATCAACTTTGATTGTCCTGTGATTGTTTGATTGCCTCTACGACCCCACTTCCCACCAACCCCAACCCCCCCCCCCCCCACCCCCACCCCCACCCCTCATCACCTTCCGAGTGCATCAGATTTGATTGTGCTGTGATTGGATTCGATTGTGCTGTAATTGTATTTGATTGTCCCGTGATCAACTTTTATTGTCCTGTGATTGTTTGATTGCCTCTGAGACCCCACTTCCCACCTTCCCCAACTTTTCCCGAGTATGGCGATACCACATGTGTGGCACTTTTTTGCACTCTAACTGTGCTAAGGGGCCCAAAGTCCAATGAGTACCTTTAGGATTTCACAGGTCACTTTGCGGCATTTGATTTGGTCAAACATGGTCAAGGAATGGTCAAACAGCTGTCTGCCTGTGCTGAGCGGATCATTACAGTACACCCCCCCCCCAATCTAGAGAAGGCTCCCAGACGTCTCTCAAAACTGGTATTCGCAAAAAAACTCTGACTGAAGACTCATGAAGGTCAGGACAGCCCGACTAGGCCCACTTCCAGAGTCAATTCTCCCCTGAAACCGACCTCATCAGAAGCAGAAGCCATCGAAACATGCCCATCAGTACTACAAGTCTCAGCGTAATACCCATCAGCACTGTGAATGCCAGAGAAGACCCTATCGACACCCTCCGAGCCATGCCCACCACCTTCCAGGGATCGTCCAAAAGCACCAAACCTGCCACAATACCCATTTGAAGTGTCCCTTTCCACTGAGAAGCCACTGTTGATCTCATCCAGGGTACCAGTAAACATTTCTACCAGAACACTTTGAAGCTCCGCAGAGATCCCAAGAGGGCAGAACGATCACCAGGCTCGCATGGAGAACTACCAGGAACCCCTATGGAACCAATGACAATTCCGGATTCAGGATTACTAGGACAAGCATCAAGGTCAGGGCCTTCAGGGACCACTTCCGGGCATGCAAGCAGGCAGGCAATATCAGAACATGTCTCCACTGAGGAAGCATCTGAGCATGCTGGCAACCGAGACACACTTGGGCTTTCTGGGTCACAGAGCACATCGGGGTACACTAGCACAAGAGAAACCTCAGGACACATCGAGGAATTGCCAACCTCAGAGTCCGTCACGACAAGATCAAAACCGGGCAGAGAATCATCACGAGTAGTGATCACAAGCACTGGACTTACAAAAGAAGTCTTGGACTCAGACTTAGAAATCTCCATGACTGTACTGGTATCCAACCAACCTTCATCATTGACTACGCATGACTGAAGCTTCCCAAGAGCTGCAAAAGTAGTCAATATAGCAGCGATGCCTACTGAAGTGGGCAACACCTCAGGTGACCCTGCGGGACAGGAGGCACCTCCTAAAAGTTCTGCACCCTCTGGGACCAAATCGGAGACCTCCAGAACAACAGACAAAAGCTCAGGAGCATCGTTTCCCAAGTTCTCTGACAAAGAAATCAAGAATTCTGAACTATCCATGTTACAGGGCAAAACATCAGATACATTTTGCGGACAGAGCAAATGTCCCAGGGATGGTTCTACAATCCGCTGAGACTGAATTTTATCTTTATGAACAGGATGCACAGGAATATTTACTGGAACACACATTGACTCCCTAACTCCAATCCCACTGCACACAGAATTCTGCATAGCAGTTAAACTAGACTGCAATTCCAAAATGGCAGAAAAACAGGTGAGAATGGTAGCAATACCTAGACGAGCCACTAGGGTCACTGCAGGAGATTTTATGCAAGGCAATACTGACTCATCCAGAGTACAGGGTGGAGAGTCAGCACCAGCCTCTGAGCAAGAAAGGGACTCACAAATGTCAGTGCGACTGTACATCATGCTTTTATTCATGGAACAGGGCAGGCTCCTAGAGATCTTCTCTGGACAAGGCAAAAATTCCCCAGTATCAGATTCGCAAAACCAAAGCGCTGTCTCACCCTTAGACTCAGCTAACAATGTCGAATCCGAGGTGTCAGAACGCAAAATTTGCGAATCGAAGATCGCTTTAGGTTGCAAAACTGGCGCTTCCTTAACGCAAACGTCCGCAATCTGTGGACCAGACTGCAAGGTGTTCAGGACAGAAACACTGGAGCAACTGTCATCAGGCAACGGCCTTTACAGGTGTGAACAGAGTGGGACATCGATTCATATGCAGAAGAAGTTGCGACAACAACAGGAGAAACTTTATTAAACACATTAATTTTACTTTTTATGCTGCATAGTTTAGGAATTTTCCCCATAGCAGAATCATAGATGGAAGGTCTTAAAGATCTGTTTTTAATTGACAAGGGACCCCACATATCTTTGACAAAACTAACACATTTATGTTGATCACAATCTGCAGAAACAGGAGAGAATCTTTCAGAGTTCACACAGGTGTCCACCAGCGTAGTACAACCATTCATTTCAGATCGCACAGTGTCTAAACTCGCTTTACCCCAGAAAGACAGGAACAATCATCCGACCATGGTGTCGTTTTATTGGAGTCAATTGGTTGGTTGCACACATTCATCCAAAATCGTCTGCCACACACAAATCAGCGGATCCACAAAACATTCGTTACACTCATCAGAACCAATCAAAGCGTACACCGAGTCAACACAAGCATTAAGAGTGACCTCGCTTTTTGCGATATAATAATCGCAAAAGGCCTTCCAATCAAACTCAAGCTCCTCAACCAACGCCCCAATATCCAATTAAGCAAATGGGGGGTCAAACAAGCCTGTATCAAAGTAAGATTCATATAGATTGGGATCAGGAGTATGTATAGATTTTCTTACACCTTTAATATACCAAATAATTCTGCCTATCATAGGTTCCACATATGCTTTAGCCTGGGGCAACCAACCCTGAGACTGAGAAGTCTCTCTGAATTCATCACACCCAAATGTTTTACACATTTCAGACTTGACAGAAATAATTTCCTTATTTGAGTTGCTATGGGCAACGGATTTTTTGGCTGAAAAGCCGAATCAGCAGACTGACCTGCAAGCACCAACTCATTAGCATATGATAAAGACTGAGAGGTGTTGCATAAACCAATCTGATCAGCATCTTGCACTGCAGGAAAAAAACTCATAGAAATAGCGTGGCATGGGAATTCCAAGCTTACGAGAGAACAAATGAGCAAGAAACCTGCGAGGGTTATGTCTCAGATTCTTGTGTCTGGCATACTCAGCAGCCCACACAAGCAGATCTCCTTGGAATAGATTGTAAGCAATCTGAACACTCCAAGTGGAAATGTTGGTGGCCTGAAATTCAGGATTTGCCAAGAATTTGGAACATTCTGATATGAAATCATCTCTGGTCTCAGAGTCCAGTATCTTAAACCTCTTAAAGATACAGGACCCATATTCGATAAAATCGTACAAATCGGAAATTCCCTCTACACTGGGAATTTCAGTTTGGCTGGTCATACTGTAACGATTGTGGAATTATTCCCGTGGTCAGCACACAGGATGCGCGCTGACACTGCGGAAATCCTCCACAAGCGTATAATCTGAGAGAACCCAGCAATGGTGCTATGCACCTGTAGAGGGGAATTCCTGCCGGCAGATGGAGCTGTGGAGTGCAGAGGAACAGATCCTCTGCCCAGCCACAGATGCCAGATAGGAATTGTACGAGGGGAAGCCATGCAGGGCAAGATAGCCCTTAAGGAGAGAGAGCACAGAGACAGGTTGTATGTGTGTCCACCAATCCAGTCGCCAGAGCGACGATGAACACACAACCGTGAAGACCAGATGGGAAAGCAATCGCAAGAGATGGCGATTGCTAACAGCGACACAAGACTGAATAAGCACAGAGAAGAAATGTATGTACGTCCACCAATCTAGTCGACAACCAGCGACGGCGAACACACAACAGTGGAAACCAAGTGAGAACGCAATCGCAAGAGATGCGATTGCCAATGAGAATGAGCACAGGGACAGAATGTGTGTGTGTGCACCAATCTAGTTGCCAACCCGCGACGGTGAACACACGACAGCAGAAACAAAGTAGGAATGCAATCGCGAGAAAGGCGATTGCTAGAAGTGACACACCCTAACTAGCCACAAGTAACACAAATGAGCACAAACAGACACGACAGACAAATGAGGTAGCCAGTAGCAACCGCTGCTCCAGCTTACACTCCAAGAATAGAGATCCACAGCCGCTACCGCTAGAGGCTAGTGCGATCCGAACAAGACAGAGCGATTCGCTATCAACCACCGCTGGCGACAGCGCAATCACGACAGACAAGACAGGACAGAATAGGCAGCACAAATTATACAACCTGACTGTACTAGAGGGATGCCTAATGCAATCCCCAGGAATACTCTAAAATATCTTTAGCAAACAATGGCAAGGCTAACACTCTAGGAGTGTTATAGAAGTAACAAACCATGATGACCAGCAAAGGATTGTGGGATCACATGGTATTTATGCTGCAAGCCTTCAAGGGAGGCGACTAGGCAATTTGCATAATCAGTATATGCAAATTCCTCAGCAGCAGAGCAGGTCTGAAGCTTGCAAAGCAAAGACAGGTCTATTATCCAGAGACCTGCATCCCACAGACTTAAGGAATGGTCAAACAGCTGTCTGCCTGTGCAGCCAGCTGAGCGGATCATTATAGCAACATAGGAGAAAGGTAATTTATGGCTCATTTTACTTACTTCTTATTTGTATGTGTTTACATGTATTTTAAATTTTTACCATTTTGCACAGTAGTGGTCCATTAATAACCAACCATTAATGATGGCAAATTGCCTACAGATCCTTATATTTTATTCACCATGGAATAAGAAAACAAAGTAGATGCAGCTGCTAAACATCTTATGCATTGGTCATCTGATCTTGATAAAACGTTTTGGGGAATCCTATACCTATAACCCTATATAAGCCTGGAGAGATTTGAGGACTTAAAATGTTTTACCTTCCATTTGTTTCTCCCAAAATATGGTGGTTGCTATGGATAATGACCAAGGTATAAAAAAAAGGAGTTAAGTTGTAGTAGTAGCTATATAATCCAATTCAAAAATGAGTGGTGCCATGGACCCCAGTATGGGTAGAAAGCCTTAGCAACTGGGATGTAAGCATATTGTGATTACTTATGAGGAAATATGGCCATTTTTGCTTTGCAATAGTTTTGACAAAGACTATACATGTTTGAAAATAAAAGCAGTTTCACAACAGTGAAAAGAGTCACAGTATATTGTCCTTAATTGAAATTAATGGGACAAAAGAACCCATATTTTCTGCAAAAAATACCAGTTTTTACTAAAATAATAATGATCATGAAGACTCTCATATTGCAAAAAGTAATTGTGTGCTTACTAAAATGGTCCTCTGCCCTACCAAAAACATAATACTCACAGTAAAAGCAATTTTCTGAATTTAGCTAGCCAAGTCCTAGTTGAAATGTGGTTGCAGAGAGGATACTGATGCTACCTATCCTGTCAAGGGAGTCAAATGAAATTTTCAAAGTGTAGTAGAGGATTTGTAACTGGAGCTGCAGGCAAAGGTGCAACCAACAGCCAAACTTCCCTTATCTTGACTGCTGTTCCTTATCATTGACTAAGCAAAATGCTATTGTAAATATGTAATTATCATATGACATCTGGATTTACCTCTTGTGTTTAAGCGGAAGCCATAATTCCACAAGCCTAGATTTACCTGTAATTAGAATGCAACTGCTTTAGATTGTAAGCCTTGGCAGGGCCCCCTTCCCTTTCAGTGTGTCCTTCTTAATTTTGCTACTCCAGCAATGACACCCTTCTCATAGACCAACCCAGACTTCATTTGCTGGGTCTCTGTAAACGCATTTTATACCCTGATTGCATGTATAACCTTGTGTTATGTTGTATAACAGTTTGCTACCTCTCTGTTTGTCACCCCTTGGTACATGTATGTATCCCTATATATTGTACAGCTCTGCGTAATATGTTGGCACTTTATAAATGCAATAAATAATAATAATAACTGATTGTCATCTGATTGAATGGCTCTTTAAAATCAAGAATAAAAATGAGATCCTTTGTGCTTCAGGTAGCCACTTCAAGATTCAATATTTATAAATCTCAAAGAAGTCAATTACTATGAGAAAATCAGGAGAGACCAATACCCTGAGGCATTATGACTGTAGTTGTTTACTTGTGTTTACCATAACTGTGCTAATTATGAGTATCAAGCCCCTTGGGACTAATTTATGTACGTTTTAATTTGTCTATCAAGTAAGTTAAATATTTTTTAAATGTGCAATGCCCCCCCGTGGAGGCATTTTGGAAGCAGGTAGTGGACTTTCTACATGATCGTATGGGCTCCCCGGCCACCCTAGACATTAAAATGTGTATCCTAAACATTATACCTGAAGATATAAACAAATTTGAGAAAACATTCCTGATAGAGACCTTATTCACTGCCAAGCAATGTGTAGCTTTCCGGTGGATGTCTCCACTTAGTCCAACACTGATAGAGTGGAAATCCAAAATAAAAATATTTTTTAAATGTAATTTAGAGTATACTAAAGCAAATAGTGACTAATAAAAGTCAGACTCCTTTTGCATTATTTGACACAACTACAGTAAGTAATGATCAAAGTTTCACAAGTATCTAAATATGAATTTAAAGTGGACATAAATCTACTGACGCAAAACTGGAGCTATAAAAATAAGATTTATTTTTATTTTTGTAGATGGAACTTATTAACTGAAAATGAAAACTCCCTTTGCTCTTTGATCCAAGTTGCATTGATCAACTTCAAAATAGGATATCATTCATAAAAGTATGTTCGGTAAAAAAATCTGGGCGGGAAAATACCACATTCATTATTTTAGACTTCGGTGTGATAATTCATAAAAATGTTTACAGTTGCAATAGAAGTTCGGTTATTTCCCGAACTAAGCTGTTGTCGGTAACACGAGAAGCTGCCTGAGTTGATTCATTTCCTCCCTGCAGAGACAGCATTACAATAAAAGAGGCATCCCCAATTTCCCTGTAGATGTGCATTTTTTTATACTGCTTCTCTTTGCCCTGCATCTGCTCTGAATCTGTCTATTAGTCTTTCTAAACAATCTATTTAATTTCCACAGCTTAGAAGAAATTCAAGAAGTGTTACACATGCAGGCTTTCTGATGTAAATAACATATGAAAACAGGTACCCAAGAGGTTAAAAAAAACACAGCCTGGGGTATTCTGGAAAGCCTTGTTTGTTCTGCTCTCACCACTGCTGCTTGGGAGATCTGTCTCCATTAACTTTGCTCTTATCCGCACCCTTATCACCTCTTCAAAGCAAGCAGTATTCTCCATCCCAATACCACCTGCTCTAATCTTTATGAATTGACATTTAGTGACGTGTTGAGATAATCACCGTACAAGGCGATTATTTCCCGCACTTCTCAGGAATGTAAGCTTTCCTTGCGGAAACGGCTTTTATGAATTGACATTTTGCTAAGTGGTCGGTAAAGTCAGCTGTTTTGAGCATTATCGCATGCGGGAATGCTTTATGAATTGACCTCATAGTCTCAATTTAAAGAGGGACTTTACCATACACAGATTAAAGTGGACCCAAACTAAAAATACAAGATTTCAGAAATAAAATCTATTTTCTAAATTATAATAATAAATAGCAGCCTTTTTTCAGCTGCATGATGACAAATATAAAATATTTTACATTTATTGGAGAAGCCCCTCCCTTCCTTTCATATTGCCGGCAAATAATCCGGCAAACTGGTGGAGTAGATGGTGTCCAGCAAAGGAGGAATTGCTAATGGCTGCCCCCAGTATAATCCTAGTTATGGAAAGAGAAGGGTGAAAAGCAAGCATTGAAATGCTCATAGGCTTGAAGGAGTGTTTATTCATCTTTGTATGTGTCAGAGTGGTGCAACTAAATATTTTGAATTAAAAAAAAAGTTTGGTTTGGGTCTGCTTTAATAAATAAAATAGTATATTGCTTTTTATAGTATTAATTTGCAATTTTTTAGCCAGTGTTTGCCCATAGTAAAACTTACATCATTCCATAGATATCAACATATTTACTGCTGGCAAGGTGAATCAATGTGTTACTTTTTACTTCCCTCTGTAAAGTTAGCAGGAAGGTCACATATTCTCCCAGAGTTTTCTGGAAGAAAAGGCTGCATGACATCATGGTCTACGCTAAACATCATGGGGGGAGGGGCAAGATTACATGGCAATATAAAGCAATTCATAGATATGACTGTTTCTGAAGATGAAGCCAGAATAATTAAGGTTAGTAAGGAATCAAAGTGAGGCTTAGCTTGACTCAAGACTCACCGCCACTCTCCAGACCTCAGCACTTTAGTCAAGCTAAGTATTAATGTATGCATCTGCAACTAATGTTTCTTAGCATCACAATTTTGCGTCTGTTTGCATTAACTCAAAATTAAACTGGATAGTGATGGATTTTCTGCTCTCTTTAGGTCATAATTAAGGTTAAAATGGATATACTATTTATCATTATGGACCCTCTTAAAGTAATGGTTTAACCATTCCAGGACATTGTGGCTCTGGTCCTTTTATGGCCAGACATTTCTCACATCTATCTGTGAGATAGTATAAGACGCACAGTAAAACCCCACTGATATCAAAAGAAGGAGATCTGCACCCATGCAGTGGTCAAACAACCAAAAAGAGCTGAGTGCCTAAACCTTTTCTGTCCTTAAGTACCTTTAGGACAGCAATTACAAACATCCAGGAAGGGTCGCCACCGCCTGAAAAAAATGTAATTAAGCTTTTATTTAAACATAGCTCTTAATTTCAAGATCCTTAAAACCCAATAAAAGGACAGATAGATCTGCTGTGCAGAGACAGCCCTGCTGTTTTAAGTGAATAACAGCCTTTCTTCAGGATTGCTTGGCCTGAACAAAGGCATTGCAGAGGAGACAGCATAGACATGTTGGGTGGCACTCTAGCTTCAGATAGAGATGGAGCTTGGTGAGTTTTGAAGCTTTCTAACCCTTAAGGGGAGGCACAGTGACAGGAGGGGGGCCCTGAGGTGAGGGGCCCCAAGCTGAGTTGCACAATCACCCTCCCACCCCACCAAGCACGAACTGGGTAATAGCTCACCCCCCCCCCCCCCACCCCCACCCCACCAGCCTCCAGGGTAATAGCCAATGCTCCCACTCCACTAGGCACAAGCTGGGTAATAGTCGACCCTCCCACCCCACCAACTACCCACATTTGCCACCCTCCCACCCCACCAGCCACCAGCAACCGGCATTTCCAACCCACCACTGCAGCATTTTCCACCCACCCCCACCAGCTACCAGCATTTATCTCTTCTTCCCCCCACCCCACCAACAGCCACCATGTATCCCTTCCTCCCACCCCACCAGCACCCAGTAGTTATACTTTCTTCTATCCCACTCCACCTCCACCAAGTGTTTATTCCTTCCTGCCTCCCACTCCACCTGCACCCAGCATTTATCCATCTAACCCCACCAGCATCCAGCAGAGGGAACGTGCAGTTATGTCTGAGGTAACATTTTCTGTATTCCATATATGTGGAGTAATATGTGCACTTCACATGTGTTGGAGGTAACGTTTTCTTCATTTTATATCTATGGTTACATTTTCTGCATTTTACATCTGTGGTAATGGTGTCTGTATTTAATATATAGCGTAATGTTCTTTGCATTTCACATTTGTGGTCACGGTTTCTGTATTTCACATCCGTGGTAATTATTTCTTCATTTTACATCTCTGATAACTGTTTCTACATTTGCAGTATGTGGTGTAACTGTTTCTACAGTTCACATGTGTGGTAATGGTTTCTGCATTTGACATTTGGGGTAAACGTTTCTGAATTCCACATGTGTGGTAACTTTTTCTGCATTTGACAGTTGTGGTAAATGTTTCTGCATTTCACATGTGTGGTAACGATTTCTACATTTGACACTTGGGGTTAATGTTTCTGATTTTGACATTGTGAGTAATGGTTTCTGCATTTGACATCTGGGGTAATAGTTTCTGCATTATATATGTGGCGTAGTGTTTGTTTTAATATAGTAGTTACGTCTTCCTTGTACTTAGTTGGACCCCTTTTTGCTTTTAGAACTTTTTTTCATTCTTCATGGCATCCCTCAGATTTTGGTCATATTCACGTGACGGCATCACACTGTTTCTGCAGATTTATCATCTGTACATCCATGATGTGAGACCACCCCATCATGGTGGAAACACTGTATTGTTGTGTGGGGGTTTGTGGGGAAAATGCTGCCTTGTATTATGTGTGGGTTTTGGGGGGAAACTTTGTCTAATCACCTTTAAGATCACTTTGCCTAACTGTGTCTTTAGAAAAAAAACTCAGAGCCCTTTTGAATTACAGTTGGCTATGCCCACAGCATAGCTAAACTCATTTTTTCTGCTACCATTTTCCTTGGTGCTCTGGATCTTTTAGGATTCTAGCCCCTGACAATTACCCAAACACACATCCTAAGTCAGAAAGAGTTACTATATCTGCAATGAGCGGAAGAGCAAAGAAATTGTGATACAGATGGTATGATGAGAACAGATATTTTATTTCGTAGGAAACTCAGCATGAAATTAGTTGCAGGCACATAAGTAAGACACACTATCACGCTGGTGCGTGACGAGATATCTTACAGATATAATACAATAACGGTAAAGTATAGTTTCAGACAGGTGAGAGCTTGTGCACAAGTCTAGGTATCGAGGTACAAAAGTCGTAAGGCAAAAACATGGTCAAATACAAGCAGGGTCAGTAACAGGTATCAGATGTCAGTTGTATAGCAAGGATCAGGCAATAACAGAGTCAGGGACAGGCCCAGTCGTTAACGCAATCAGATGGCTGCGGTACAGAAGGACTAGACTAGAGCAAGGTCAGGAAACAAGCAAGAGGTCGGTACACAGGTAAATATACAATAAGATGTTACTTCTATAATATCAGGAGGATATTACGAATAATTACAATTACAGCTATCAATAATCAAACAAGACACGACTGACTAACTAGAGTACATATATATTGTGCGTCTACACAATATATGGATGTAACTCAGAGGAAGCTAGCTAGGCCAAGAACCAGCGAACTGATTAGTATCAAGGCCAGTGAAAGACACTTGCCTTATATACAATCTCAAAGATTAGCAGTCACTCCCTCTCTGAGTGATGTCACAAGGCCATCCCCCTGCTGGCCGCCTAAACCCTCCTCCTGAGCCTATAAGGCCCACTCAGACTCACGCGTGCGCGATGCGACCTTCGGGTCGTGTGTGACTCGGAAGACACCGCCAGAGGGATGCTGTGGATGCTGCCAGAGGATGCCTGCTGTGAAGTCTCGCCGCTCGCCTGGACCACGCCGGAGATGCCGCGGGACCTACCGCTGGAAGGTAAGGGTGTTACATTACCCCCCTTCCCCCGAGGAGTGGTCTCCGAACACTCATTACTGGGCTTATCAGGAAATTTCAGATGAAACTCATTAATCAAGCTGTCAGCATGAATTTTACGTGCTGGAATCCAGCATCTTTCCTCAGGACCATATCCCTTCCAGTCTACAAGATACTGTAAAGACCCTCAAACTCTTCTAGAGTCCAAAATCTTCTCTACCTCATATTCCATTTCTCCATCTACCTCAACAGGAGGAGGAGCTGATGGTATGATGGTATTAGCGGCAGGTTTCAGCAGGGAGACATGAATTGACTTGACCCCTCTCATCGACTGGGGAAGTGTCACTTTATAAACCACATCATTAATTTTTTCCTGTAAGGGATAGGGACCAATAAATTTAGGCCCCAGCTTGACCGAAGGCTGACATAATGGGATATTACGAGTAGATACCCACACCAGATCCCCTGGAGAAAACTCATACTCTGGAGCTCTGTGGGCATCGGCATACAGTTTCTGATGGGATACTGCCTCTTTCAAATTTTGCTGTACTTGTGGCCAGATTTGTTGGACATGAGTGCTCCACTCCTCTAAAACCGGAAAAGAGGAGTTGGTAGCCAAAAAGCATGTGAATTAGGGGTTTTGACCAGTAACTACCCAAAATGGAGACAATTGGTGGAGGTATTAAGCAAGTTATTAAAGGCGAACTCAGCGAATGACAAAAATTCTGACCATGACTCTTAAAGAGACTCCGTAACAAAAATTGCATCCTGTTTTTTATCATACTACAAGTTCCAAAAGCTATTCTAATGTGCTCTGGCTTACTGCAGCACGTTCTACTATCACCATCTCTGTAATAAATCAACTTATCTCTCTCTTGTCAGACTTGTCGGCCTGTGTCTGGAAGGCTGCCAAGTTCTTCAGTGTTGTGGTTCTGCTATGAACTCCCCCTTCTGGCCCCTCTCTGCACACTGCCTGAGTGTTATTTAGATTAGAGCAGCTTCTCTCTGCTCTATTATCTTTTACAAGCTGGATAAATCCTTCTCTGAGCTGGCTGGGCTTTCACATACTGAGGAATTACATACAGGCAGAGCTGTCTGCAGGAAGAAAAGAGCAGCCTGACACTTCAGTGGAAGATAGCTGCAGGGGGAAAGAAACACACAAATGATCTCTTGAGATTCAAAAGGAAGGCTGTATACAGCCTGCTTGTGTATGGATGTATTTTCTATGTGTGGACATACTGTACATCAACCTACTTCCTGTTTTGGTGGCCATTTTGTTTGTTTATGAACAAACTTTTTAAAACTGTTTTTAACCACTTTTAATGCGGCGAGGAGCGGCGAAATTGTGTCAGAGGGTAATAGGAGATGTCCCCTAACGCACTGGTATGTTTACTTTTGTGTGATTTTAACAATACAGATTCTCTTTAACAATCTGACACAAAGCAATGAAGGTACTGTTCTAACAACTGATAAGTCCTCTCTGTCTGTCCATTGGTCTCGGGATGAAACCCAGACAAGAAGGACAACTTGATGTCCACTAGTTCACAGAAGACACGCCAAAATCGGGAAACAAATTGTACCCCCCTATCTGAAACAATGTATGCAGGGATCCATCAGTATGTAGTCCCTACAAAAAAGGTTACTGATAGGAATAGAGCAGAGCATGCTTGGATTGACATCAGATGCTGCAAGAGGAAGTTACATTACCATTGGAGTTTCCTTTCCATGTTTAAACTTAGAGTTCATGCTACAAAGTGACTCACAATTCAGGAAGCTGAATACATATGCTTTATTGACTGCCCATTCTGAGTGCTTGTAGACCTAGGCATCAGCAGTGTATTTGCAAAACAGATATTTTCCTTATTAAAGGAAACCTGAGATGAATACTGACCAGGATTTATACTTGCCTGGGACATCCTCCGTCCACCTTTAGGCCATTTGGTCCCTCACCATCTCCTCGGGCCACTCCGGTCCCAGACCGTATGGCCTGGTACATTGGCTCAATCGCTCTTTGACATGCATGCCCGGCTGCACGCTACCTCCATCATCCTCCGTTGGCTGGGAGTGATATGGTTAATGCATTAATACAGAAGTATTTTCTGCTGATTTAGTGAAATGCAGCAAATCATCCATACTTACCAGGCTGGTAGCTGTAGCCTTGCATGGTATGGTGATTTGTGATAGAGATGCATACGCAGAACTTTAAAGTGCTGTTGCAGGTGTGATATGCTGCTTGCCTAGTCTCAGTTTTCACCATGCTACTGTGAGGTTAATATTCCATAATAGACGAAAAACTTTTTGAAATTACTTTTGCCTCAAACTAGAAACTCAATTCCACCAAAGTAACAGCTGAATTAATTAAAAAAAAAAAAGTGGCATATGAGAGGACATTTTTCATTTGGCCTGGGGGCGGTGGGGTCCCCATGAAGAACCTAAAGTAGTGTCCTGCATAATGAAGGCCTTAACTGTGCATTTCCTGTTTAGCCTGTTGAAAAAAAATTCATTGGTAGGATACATGGAGTGTAATGATGATAGTATAGTAGTATAATATGCAACAAGCTATTTGAAATAGCAATTTGTTTTCAAACTATTTTAAGCCTTTTACAGATTTAATTAAAAAAAACCTGAAATTCAATTACAACTAATTAAAAACAAAATCCCACTATTTTTTTAAGAACTCTTGTCTTTTTCCCAAAGCCTAGCTATAAAAGTTTTAGAAACATAGTTTGCTTTCCTAAACATGCTCCTTACTTTGGCCCAAACTTTCCCACAAGGCAGTCCATGTCAAGCCCCCTTTTTATGCAGGAACAGGGAAATAACAGTCAATGCATTGCCAGCAGGATGGAACGTAAGTAGTACGATAGGCCATAGCCCTTCCAGGAGGCATTGCGACAGTGTATAGGTCCGTAACACAGTTGTCCATTTCAAGAGAAAAAGAGGTAAAGGAAAGGATTATAACACCATGATTGCACAACTACACAAAACAATAATGTCATTCAGCCACCAAGGTTTATGTGCTTTTTAAGGAACAAAAAAAAGCAGCCATTCCTTCCAAAAGTCCTTCCCAGAGATCTGCTTTAAATAAGAACATCACAATGCTCTACTCAAATTCGTCAAACTTGAATTAGTTTGTGTACAGTAATTATATTGCATAATTCATGTTTTTCTTGAAATCTGGCTTTAATGATTGTAAAAAAAAATGCTTTGTCACTGTGTTTCCCAAATATGTCTTCTAGTCCAACCATCTGTCCATGATTTGAGGTAACCTTCTATGTGCACAAAAGAGGTAGTTGGTGTCTCTGCAATCGGAAATAAAAAAACTGTGTGAATATCCACAAAGCCACCACTTTTGGTGGAACTTGAGGGCTGGTTTGGAAATCAAAGATTATTGCCCTGTTACTGCAATGACTGTATTTTTTTCCCCAGAAGTTAAGTAGGCTTGCTGAGCATCGTAATAAATCCAAATCCAAAAAAAGCCCAAATAGGACCAAATACATTTAGCATTGCCAAAGCAAAACAAAACATTAACAACATGGGTGGCAGGTATATATATACAGTCCATAGGGGTGTGGAGGATGTAAGGGATGGTATGGGGGCCTGAAATATACAGTCCATAGGGGAGGGGGGTATATATATATATATTGTCCATAGGGGAGAGGAGTATACAGTCCATGTGGTATCATGTTCCTCTCAGTTGGTGGCAGGCAGTGACCAGTGCTGCTTGGATACCCCTTTTCAAAATCCGGATCCGATTCGGATCCGGATACCCAGATATCCGATCCGGGTCGGATATTCGATTTCAAAATTTTCTGATCCGGATCGGATATCCGACCTCAGTATCCGGCGTATCCCGCCGTATTCAGATATCTGGATAGAAAAACCGGAAGGGGCATTTAAATTGCTTTAAAAACGGTTTTTAGGGTAAATGAGGCATGTATCATCATTATTTTTTAAAGGGGAAAACTAATTGATGATGTGGAGACTTAACCCCGCCCCCACCCCTAAAAAGAGTTAAAAATAATGGCTGTCAATTAACATCAGGCCTAGGTTCCAGACAGCGGTCGTGCAGCCTACATTGTGTCCAAAGTCCAACCGCACAACTGGGACATGACAATTTTCAGCCAAGACACCTCCAAAAAATTACGCAGCAATGGTGTTTTGGGTTAAATATAGGTGGTATCAGTGGCCTGTGGCACCCTGGCGGTGGGAGCTGCACAGGCAGCAGGAGCAGGGCAATGCAGCAGCAGCAGCAGGTGTAATGTGTGCCAGGAGCATGCAGGACGTGGCACTTGGCACGTGGCACTTGGCACGTGTCACGTGGTACTTGGCACGTGTCACGTGGCACTTGGCACGTGTCACGTGGCACTTGGCACATGTCACGTGACAAGTGCCAAGTGCCGAGTGACAGTCAGACAGCAGAGGAGAAGACACTAGTGCACACTAACTGTCACACTGGCACTGCTCAGCAGCACAGCAGTTCTGTAGTAAGCTAACACAGTAGTACTACTACTCTAACAACTACTAGCACTGACTGCAGCAGTACTACAGTACTAACTACACAATTACACAGTAATGCTATTCCTTAATCCCTAACCAAACCTACAGTTTGGATATCTGGGTTACCCGGATATCCGGAATCCGGATGAGCACCACTGGCAGTCACATATCGGGCAGCTATTTGCACAGTTTTTTCCTCTTCCCCCAGTAGAATGTAGAGTTTCCTCTCCTCATCTGTGGAGGTGAAATCTGGGATGTGGGCGTATAGTATCTGTTAGTGGGCAGTCCTCAAAGGTGTATATTTGCTGCAGTGTAGTAGAAAGTGGGCCTCATCCTCCAGGACCCCCTGGTCACATTGCCTGCAAAGTCTCTCCTCCCGGGGCTTCCATCTCTTTCTGCGTCGCCCTGTCTCTATCTCCAGGTTGTGGGCATCAGACGGTACAGGCTCAAGGTCTGTCTGTCTTTGTGGTGGTGTAGCCTCTCCAGATACAGAGCCATTGTGTACTCTCTCTGCAGTGATTGGTAGATGGTGAGTTTCTGGGATTTTTTATGCCACTTCTCCATTACTCTATGTATCATTCCTTGCAGCTTTCTATAGTCCCTTTTATTTGGCCTTTTGTCAGCCTGTGTTGGTGGTCTCGGCTGGGCTGGCTGCTGATGCTTTGTTTGAGAGAGCGTGGTATGGCCTCGCCCCCCTGGTTCAGTGAGGCTTTATGGTGGTAAGTGCTGGGGTTGCTGCTCTGTATATGCGCCCAGTATGAGAGCACCCTCTGCTGGATAGTCAGCCATAGTGGGAACCTGCCGAGCTCTGCCCGGCAGGCTGAGTTCGAAGTACTTTATGTACTTTAACTAGTGATGAGCAGAAATTACGCTTATGCATATTTACGCATAGTAATTCGCAATTATGCATCGTAATCAAAATTTAGGGGGGACAGCATAATTAATTCCATATGTAATTGTAAGCATTCGTAATTACGCATGAATTGATGAGTAATTTACGTGTAAGTTTGTGCCGACTTTGGCGGCGAAGAGTGTGTACAAATTACAAAAAGAATTGTTCAAAAAGCCCTTGTAGTTTTTTAGAAAATCTTTTACAAACACTGTCATTTTTGTGAGTTTTAAACCATTCTTCTTTGCATTTTTAAAATCGATTTCCTCAAAAACTACAAGGGCTTTTTGAAGAATTATTTTTTAACTTGTACCCACTATTCTCCTTAGCATATGTAGCAATAGTGTGTATGGGGGGCTTTGCTATTCACCACCAAAGTCGCTACTAAATTATGTGTAAATTCATGCATAATTATGAACGATTATGCGAAGTCAATTGAATTAGCATTTTGTAATTATGTACAGGCGTAATTGCAAAAATGTACGTGTAATTTCGCGTAATTGTAAATAGCTGATTACAATCATCACTAACTTTAACCTAAGTATCATTCACCTAGTCAAAGAGTAGTCAATTTGGGAATTATTAAAAACATCTGCAGCTGATAACTCCTGAGTCACTAAGAATTTTATAACGGTGTAATTGGCATTTTCAAGACCTATTCCTAGTTGATATTTAGATTATGAACAACATAAGGAGTTTCTTTAACCACTGTAAAAAATAGCCTGGTCACTAGGGGGGTTTAAGACCGTCTTAAACCCTCCTAGTGACCAGGCTATTTTTTACAATTAAGGCCACTGCATCTTTAAGGGCTTGCTGCAGGGCCGCACAACTCAGCACACAAGTGATTCCCTTTTCTACCCACCAACAGAGCTCTCTGTTGGTGGGCTCTGGGCTCTGATCCCAGCTGGGATGTTTATTTATTTTTATACAAATATTTATTTCTTTTATTTTAAAATATATTTTGCTTTTTTTTTTTACTACATTTCGTCCCTCCCTCCCCCCGCCAGCCAATCACTGTGATAGGCAACATAGGCATTAGCCTATGACAGCTGATCACCCCTGAGCCTGCCAGGGAGACAGCCGTGTCACACAGCTGTCCCCAGTACAGCGCTGCCTCAGTTTGCAGCGCTGTATGGAGTAAATAGATGGTGGTTTTGCTGTCTAACATCTCCTACCAGCGATCGCCACTGGGAGACTGATGGCGGAGCCGAGCTCCTGCAAAACACACCCCCCACTGCCGCCGCATCCACGCCAATTGGCGTGGAGCAGTCATTATGTTGTTAAAGGGTATCTGAAGTGAAAGAAGAAGTAAAACTGAATACTTCCCTCAGTAGTGTGAAGCCTCTGGATAGTCCGGAGGCTTTCCCACCCTCTTTGACCCCATCGATCCAGTGTTGGGACCATCTAAAGATATTCAACAAGAGCTTGTTCTAGTGGTCATTTTTTCATTTTCATTTTTGAGCACAGCCACAAGTACAGTTTGCACCCACACAGAAGTACTTAGCCGCTTGTGCACAGCTACTGGTGTAAATAAGGGGAGCAGCCCCTGCAGGGGGCCCAGAAGTGTGAGGAGACCCAAACTATTAACCTTCCCTTTCTCTGATTCTTTAGATCAGGTGTTTTTGTGTTTACATGTTATGGGTGTGAAAATTCTGATAGCCACATTTGTTTTATGACCCTTGTAAGATGCCCCCCAGGCTGTGAGAGCCAAGAAGAGGCAAAGGAAGGGTTGTAAAGATTAAGGAGCCCCATCAAAGTTTTGCGGGTGGCACCATGATTTGTAGCTACAGCCCCTGTGCACAGATTTTACCTCTTTGCATGAGTGGCTCTATGCTACTGCACAGGTGCAGGGCGTACTTGCTCCCATGCAGTGCAGCCACACTTAGGGAGGAAGGAAGGAGGGAGGAGGGAGGAAGGGAGGAGAGAGTGAGAGAGGGAGGGAGGGAGGAAGGGAGGAGGGAGGAAGGGAGGAGAGAGTGAGAGAGGGAGGGAGGAAGGGAGGAAGGGAGGAGGTAGGAGGGAGGAAGGGAGGAGAGAGTGAGAGTGAGGGAGGGAGGAAGGGAGGAGGGAGGAGAGAGTGAGAGAGTGAGGAAGGGAGGAAGGAAGGAGGAAGGAAGGGAGGAGAGAGTGAGAGAGGGAGGAAGGGAGGAAGGGAGGAGGGAGGAAGGGAGGAGGGAGGAAGGGAGGAGCACAAATGCAAAGAAGAAGAGGGTCTTGGCAAGCAGTGATGGGGAGGAGAAGGATTGTACAAGCCATTGGATTATCTAAAAGCTTCCCTCTACTGAGGTTAGTATCTAACTTTTCTTTTTTCCCCCAACAAGTTTGCTTTAACATGTAATAAGAAGTATGACCTTTATATTTTGACAGTGTTTTTGAATGTTTTACTCAATAACAATTTTTTTTTGGAAAACAGCTGAATTTGTGAAATGCCTCCTTCACATCCTTATTTCTTAAAGTATAAATAAAAGGATTTAACATAGGAATAACAACAGTGTACATAAGAGCAAGAAACATGTCATACTGACTACCCTTTGGCTTCACGTATACTATGATGACTGAAGTGTAGAAGAGGCAGGCAACAGTGAGATGAGAGGAACACGTGGAGAAGGCTTTGAGTTTACCCTCTGCACTTTTTATTTTGGTGATTGTGATGATTATGTGGAGGTAAAACCCAATAATGAGCATGAAAGGAGTCAAACCTACCACAATAGCTGCAACATTAGTGACTAAGATACTTATTAAGGGGTTAGAGCAAGCCAAACTTTGTAATGGAGCAAAGTCACACAAAAAATGATTGATCTGATTGGGTCCACAGAAATCCAATTCTGCTGTGAAGACTGTAAGAATAAAAGTAATAACAAAACCGATTGTAAAAGGTAGAGTCACTAAAGCAATACACAATACATCGTTCATAATTGTGGAATATCTTAATGGATGGTTAATTGCTAAATTTCTGTCAAAGGCCATTGCAGAAAGTAAACAACATTCTGTCATCCCGAGTGCATTAAAGACATATAATTGCACAAAGCAGTTAATGAAAGAAATTAGTCTACTAGCCGAAATCAAATTGGCAAGCAGTTTGGGAATAGTAACACATACAAAAGAGATTTCTAAGGCTGCAAAAATGCATATAAAAAAATACATTGGACTGTGGAGTGAAGGACCTGTTTTAACAAGAATGATGATAAAAAAGTTGCCCATAATGCTTATCATATACATTAATAATATAACAATGAAAAATAAGATCTGGAACTGCTGGAAACTAGAAAAGGCCAGCAGAATAAATTCTTTCACCGTTGTTTTGTTTACTCGTTCCATGGCTCATGTTATGGATATCTAACAAACATAAAAAGAAAAATAATTACTTACAAGAAAGATAAATAAATACCGACAAAAACATCCATTCATGCTCACATAATAAATAAATTCCACCATCAAAACATATACTGTAAATAAACAGTATATTGAAAAAAATAAAAAGAACTTTACTAGGGGGGTAGTAGTAAAACGCAATGGGCTCGATCCATTTAATTTTTCTCATAAGTTTTCTTCTAGGTGATATTTTCACATTATAAATGAAATGCCTTTTAAGCTACCAGCAAGCAAGTAAATACTCAGAATAATTTTGACAGTATTTTTTCACCTTCTGTTTGGTGCTTCAAATTTTCAATTGCTAAATGCAGAAGTTATTTTAAACAGAATTGGTGTAAACAAAGAGAAAGTGGAGTTCCAGCACTCAGCTGAGATTGCAACAGGAGGCCGGGCTGGGCTGTGCTGTATTGTAAGCTGTAAGGATGTGGGTCCCTCTAAACTGCGTGCTCCGGCAGAGGTCAAGTAGCAAATTTTGTGTGTATGGAGAGAGAAGGCGAGGCCAGCACTGCAGTTAGGGTTCTTTATTGTTGCAAAGAAAGACACTTACAGTTATGTTGCAGCCAGGTGTCAAAGCAGGTTAAGTGGGCGCCAGGTCTGTGTCCCCCTGCTTTGACACCTGGCTGCAACATAACTGAAAGTGTCTTTCTTTGCAACAATAAAGAACCCTAACTGCAGTGCTGGCCTCGCCTTCTCTCTCCATACACACAATATTTTAAACAGAAGTTTAAAGATTATCTCTAAAAAAAAGATTATCTCTAAAAAAGTTAGGAGAAAAAGGGAGTTGGATAGGGCCCAATACATTCGTTGATATTTTTCAATGTGAAGACATTTATTATGAAAATTACACAGAACTATAAAATAGAGATTGCCTGAACATCAATTTTGGTGAAACTAAGAATGCAAACTTCCGCAAATGTTAATGAACAAACGAACTCAGCGAACCGCCATAGACTTCAACGGGCAGGCAAATTTTAAAACCTACAAACACTGTTTCTGGCCATAAAAAGTGATGCAAAACTTGTTCCAGTGGCTGGATAGTGTAATGGTTAAAGCCAATGGGTACCACATTAAAAATAAAAAAGTCAGATACTCACCTAAGGAGAGGGAAGGCTCGGTCCTAATGAGCCTTCCCTCTCCTCGCCCGGTGCCCTCGGTGCTGCGCTGGCTCCCCCGTTCGCGTCCGCCGCCGCAGGGACTTCGGAGGTCTTTGGGAGCACTCGCGCTCCAGAAGACGGGCCGCTCCATACTACGTATGCGCGAGCGCGTCATAGAGTGCGCTCGCGCATGCGTAGTATGGAGCGGCCACGTCATCGGGAGCCCGAGTGCTTCCGAAAGTATCCTTCGGCATGCGGAAGTGGCAGTATTTGACCGAACTGGTCGAATACTGCCACGGGGGATCCTGCGAGGGACCGGTACCGGGAGAGGAGAGGGAAGGCTCATTAGGACCGAGCCTTCCCTCTCCTTAAGTGAGTATCCGACTTTTTTATTTTTTAAATGGTAAACATTCACTTTAAGGACTCTGCCTCTGACACGGTTTGAATCTTGGCTCCTCCTGTTCAGTAAGCCAGCACCTATTCAGTAGGAGCTTCAAGTATACCAGCACACCGTCTTCATAATCAAGCACGCTCTTTTATTGAGCCATTATATCCACGAGTACACCGACAATTGTTTTGGGGGCCTCGCAGGGTCCCTCTTCATCAAGGCTTGTGGCCTATTCAGTAGGCCTATTCAGTAGGAGACCTAGTGACTGCAGCTCTGGTGCTTTGAGTCCGCCAGAAGAAAAGTGCAATAGAAATGTTCTGCGTTCTGCGTAACACCTGGACTGTGGCATGCCGAAGGGGGATCCATGCCAAAAGTCCCATCAAAAATTACAGAGTTGATGCAGTCATGTTTTAATCACTAAAGGGCAGAAATCACATTACATTCCTACAAATAATGTACTGGAGTGGTACTCTGTGCCTGCAACATAACGTGGTCACAATAACAGTAGTGTGCACAGCTCTGGAAGTCAGTTGGCTGTAGAGTGTCACACACAGAAAAAAATGCAATAGTACTATAAGAATACAGTGAAAAATAATGCACTGGAGTGGTACTCTGTGCCTGCAACCTAATGTGGCAACAAATAGCAGTAGTGTGCACAGCTGTAGGTGTCAGTGGGCTGTGGAGTGTCACACACACAAAAAAACACAGGAGACCGATGTACTAGACCTCAAAATGGCTATTTGGGGTGCTTTCAGCAACTAGTCAGTGAGAAACAAGAACACAGACCTAGATAATGCTTTCCCTACCCAGGGCCGGGCCGAGGCAGAGGCTGGAAAGGCTCCAGCCAATGAGCGCTGGTCATGATGAGCGCTATGTGCCTGACCTGCTTTTTGCCCACAGTCCCCGTTTTCATGTGCTGCCGCTGTGTGCAGTGTGCAGTACACTTCTTGGATGCAGGAGGGCCTGTGAAACAAAGTATTTTAACAGCCGCCCGCCCACACTTGCTACTGTTTCTTGTTACAGACAGGAAGTGCCACCTCTCCTCCTGATTCCTCCCCGGCACTGTCTGTCATGGTATACGTCACTGGCCAGCGCAAAATTTCAAGAGAGGAGACAGATTCAAGTGAGAAGGAAGGACAAGAGTCTGTAAGCACCGGAGCGTGTCTCAGCTACTACACAGAGAGCAGTAAGCCATACGCTGACAGGAGGGGGGGGGGAGAAGAGACACAGAGGAGCCAGCATGTCTCCGAGGGAATCAGAGAGTGACACACAGAGGACAGAGCCAGCCCACAGCCCAGCAGTGTGTTTCAGTGAGTCCAGGCACCTGTCATGTTATGTTTTATCCATAGGCATTCTCTCTCCTTTTTACCACCTTTTATCTGTCAGTCTTTCGCAACTTTTCCCTCTCTTTCCCCCACTGCCCACCCTGTCACACTCACCTCCTGGAAGCCCCAGTATTGGTCACAGTTCTGTCAGTTATTCCAGTCGCTTGTTGTCTGTCAGTCAGTTCAGTCCGCCAGCCTGTCCTTCATTCTGAGTCTTCTGATGATTAGGGTGATGTGGGGTTGTTTGTTTTTAGCAAGTGCATGGATTCGTGGCCAGTCTATCCAACATTGTTTCTCTTTATGAGATGGTCATGTCGTGTATATGTTACGGCCAGAACCCGAAGTTTGGCCAGAACTAGAAGTGGCCGGCCACTTCGGGTTCTGGCCGGCCAATGCGCGAACTGGCCGCTGCGCTGCGGCCAATGTGAGAAATGAAACAATTCCTGTAAGGTTTAATGTGATGTTGCGGCCGCAGCGCAGCGGGCAAAATGTATCACACATCTTTACTTTATTCAATGGCATTAAGCCGCCCGGCTTTTTCCTCTGCCTCTCTCTCCTCCTCCCCCCGCCTCTCTCTCCTCCCCCCCCCGCCTCTCTCTCTCTCCTTCTCTTATGGGCACAGCCGGGCGGGGACACGCGTGTCCCTCCGGAGTCGTTCGTCGCGGCAGGGGTATCCTGCCGTTCTTGCAGAGCGGGTGCTGGCAGAAGCAATGTCTGCAGCCTCCCCGCTCTGCTCTCCTGCCGCGAGGAACGACTCTCCTGGACACGCGTGTCCCCGCCCGGCTGCCCATAAGAGAAGGGGAGAGAGAGGCGGGGGGGGGGGGGGGAGGAGAGAGAGGCAGAGGAAAAAGCCGGGCGGCTTAATGCCATTGAATAAAGTAAAGATGTGTGATACATTTTGCCCGCTGCGCTGCGGCCGCAACATCACATTAAACCTTACAGGAATTGTTTCATTTCTCACATTGGCCGCAGCGCAGCGGCCAGTTCGCGCATTGGCCGGCCAGAACCCGAAGTGGCCGGCCACTTCTAGTTCTGGCCAAACTTCGGGTTCTGGCCGTAACATATATACTGAGCTGCTTCTTCTCAGGACTGCATTAGACATGCTGCATGCATACAGTAATCGTCATCAGCAGTAGTACAGAATATTTTGAAGTCTTTTCATTGGTATGGGTTTTTACACTTTTTTATGCTTTTTACTGTCCTCTGTAAAATGCTGTAATCAGAAGACGAATGAGACCTAGGACAGTAAAAAGCATAAACAAGTATTAAAAAAAGCAATAGCACCAAAAATACTTCATATGATCTCTACTATTACTGATGTGGTGATTACTGTATGCATGCCGAATGCAATCCAATGGAGCAGCTCACTATACACCACCCCATAAAGAGGAATGATGATTGGGAGAGACTGGCCATGAATCTATGTCAGTGACATAGTTGTGGCCGTCTACATCCGTGACGCCAGGTGTGAGTTATATGGTTCCAGTTGTCTTGCACAAATATGGATTCAATGAATTCTAAACAAGAATTCTACCCCTTTTAATGCACCCCTTACCCTGATCTGTTATTTACAAAACTGAAATTGAGCTAGAGGAAAAATAAGGGGTGTTTGTGTGCAGAATAATTGGTAATTCAGTGTTCTCTACCTGACATCCATCAATTAGGCTTGACTGACAGGCTACACTATTGTTGTAGTTTAAACAGACAATCAGTCTGTGTGTACAACGCCCACCAATTGTTCTTGCCTGGTTGGATCCTTAAAGATGCCCATACATAATTGCTATACCTATGATTAAAAAGGGTGCTTGGAAAGGCTTTTCATAGATTGTTTTTTACCTATATTTCCTTAATTCTCCTCCCAAATATGACTAATAAAGAGTGATCTTAATAAGTCAAAATTTTGACAAAGACTAGGCCTGTGCTTGTAATTTCAAGAAATGGAACTGCATGCACTATGCAGGCATAGGGATGTAGAAATGTTGTAGAGTTAAGACTCTCACTAAGGTTTTGATGGGACTCTTCAGCCAAAACTAAAATAGGCCAAACATGTGTGCAGTGCCCTTTTATACTCCAGTAAAGATCTCGATATATTGGCAGTCTCTGAAGAACACATGAAAGTGTAAAACCAAAAAGCATGATTCACAGTGCTATGGATCAAATAAAAAGAAGCTGGTGAGGACAGCGGTTAAAATTTACAAAAAAGGGATGTTTGGGAAGAGAAAAAAGGGAACCTGAGGAGGAGCTGATGAGGACAATGGATATATATGTACAAAGAAAGGAAAGTTTAGGTAAACAAAAAAGGTAGGCTGTCTAGTGTAATGCATCCCAAATAAGGAAAGTGGTAAAGGGTAGGTAATAGTACTACTTACTTGGTTAAGGCTGCATCAAGAATGCATTGTTGAACATTCTCTAGCAACAGCAGATTATATTTGATGAAAATGCAAATTCATCTGCACACTTTCTTTCTACCTCTGAAGTTATTAGGCCCCGTTCACACTTGCGTTTTGCCATGCAAACGGACCGGATCCTGATCGGATCAGGACCTGATCAGGATCGGAACCGTACGGTTCCGATCGGGATCCGATCCGGATCTCTTCCGTTTGCATCAGGCATGCATCAGGCTGCCATCCGGATCCGTGGGCAAAAAATAGCGAAATTTTAAGAAAAAAATGTTGGGGTCAGCAGAAGGTGCACCTGGTGCACCTGTAGAATCAGGTTCCTCCGCTGTAGGCCTCACCTCCACCTCCGACATTCTGCCAAACAGCTCCAGCACGTCTGTCACTGCTGCTCCACTCCAGACATGCTTGACCCATGTGTCCCCATCCGAAATGGCCGCTTGGATACGCATAGGAAGTGGGGTAGAACGTCAGGTTTTTGTAGGCAGTGTGTTCTGTGCCTTCCGTTTCCCATTGGTTTCTGTGTTCCGGATGGTGCTGTCAGGCTCAGGTCCGGCTCCGGTCCGGGTGCGTGGGCCGGAGATCCGGACCCAAAAAATAGCGCATGTTGGAAAAGAGTCCGGAGTCCGGATCCAATCCGGCTCCGGTACGTACGGAACGGACGCGTGTGAACGTCCGCATAGACTTTACATTGCTATGCGGAACGTACGTTCCATTTGTACAGTATGCGGTCCGGATCAGATCTGGAAAATCCGGATAGCGAACGCTAATGTAAACCGGGCCTTATTCCTGCTTTGACAGCACATGAAGCTCCAACAAAGTTGATTTACCATTACCTGAACATATAGTATCTTCTGAACTAATTGTTAAAGCTGATTGTTGAAGCAACAATCAGTAATGGGATTCTTACTTTCCCCAATAGGCACGCTGATGCTCACTATTTATACATTTCAGTAACGTTAATTAATTGGAATATTGACAACAAACTCTTTGGGGACTAATGCACACAGGAACTCATTCAGTAGTTGTTTTCTAGTTTTCAGTATGTCACATGCAGTAACTTTAATAATTATTAAAACATCCCATAGGATATATTTGCTTAAATCAAACATGAACTGATAATTACCTGATTAAGATAAACATCTATCCTCCTACTCATAAAAAATGACCCTTTTAGAATCTCCCTGTTATATTTTCAATTTGAAAGCTAAAAAAGTAGGTTTAATGTTTTATTTTCTAAGCTGAATAACAGTCATTCAATGTACAGTATGTTACAATGATAAAAAGTTTGAAAATGCTTTGGAGGCAGTGGTGGACTTACCTCCTGCAAGCAGACAATAGAAACTGTCAATTTAAGTAGATACAAATTTTATTGGCATACTCCAAGGGGGGCTGCAATGCGTTTCACAGGAATAAACCTGCTTCCTCGGGCAATACCATATAGGAGCACACAACAGCATCAAGTCTGCATGACACCAGGGGCCTCTGACTTGACAGAGGTACCTGGTGTCACCCGGACTTGATGCTGTTGTGTGCTCCGCCTCCTATATGTTATTGCCTTAGGAAGCAGGTTTATTCCTGTGTAAGCCCCCTTTGGAGTATGCCAATAAAATTTGTATTTACTTAAATTGACAGTTTCTATTGTCTGCTTGCAGGAGGTAAGTCCACCACTGCCTCCAAAGCATTTTCAAACGTTTTATCATTGTAACATACTGTACATTGAATGACTGTTATTCAGCTTAGAAAATAAAACATTAAACCTACTTTTTTAGCTTTCAAATTGAAAATATAACAGGGAGATTCTAAAAGGGTCATTTTTATGAGTAGGAGGATAGATGTTTATCTTAATCAGGTAATTATCAGTTCATGTTTGATTTAAGCAAATATATCCTAGCATTTTTATCAAATATATCAAAGCATTTTTAAACTTGTTATCATTGTGACATACATTGAATGACTGTCCATTTTTAAATTTTTTATCATTGTGATTTTATTATCCTTTTGGTGTCTCTATTTTTTCTACATAGCTACTGTATATACAGCCACCCTTGGTGGAGGGGGATACCACAATTTCTCCTATCTATAGATAGCGACTTTTTATTCCTGAGTGGGGACAGGACAATCTCCTCACCTGCCTGTACAGTGGTTGCCTTAGAGGTAACCCTGCCTTGTGAGTATATCTATTGTACTCTGTCACATACCCTTCATTTTGCAGTACATACTACACTATATTGGGCTTTCGGTTTCATTTCAATGTATGTGGTCTACATTTTATACAATTATACAAGCTAGATCGCGCTACTGCTTCAGTGAGTCCTTGCTACCATATACATGAATCAATTGTCCATAGACCTATCCGGTACAGTTCCATATATTTCTTCAAGCTAGACTGTGGGCGTTCAATACTGCTTAGGCTTCTGTGCATATACACCTCCACCACACCCTTAAGACTGGGCACTCACCCTTATCCACAGACCCTCTGCCAGATGGGTCTATTGCGCCTTGGGATACTCTTAGGCGATCCCCAGCCTTACGATCCAAACTTGAAAGGTAAAGCAACTTCTTCACAAAGCATGCACCTCAAAGTAAAAGCACAAAGCCTTTCATAGCGTACAACCGTTCAACTTGTTTAATAAATGTTAAAAATGCACACTCACATGTCCATAAGATAAAATAGCGCACAGAGTTTTTTAAAATGGGCTCTCCCCCATATGGTGGCCGTCAGGCAGGGCTAGAAGTGGAAACGGACCCCGGAACGTCTCATCCCCCTCGCCGCTGGTCCACCACACCAATGCACTTCCTCTTTGATGTCTCCGCCCTACTAGTTTCGTCGATGACGACTCATCAGGAGCTGACCATTGAGGAAAGTGATTGTATCTATATACGTCAGTGTGGTCCCTCCCTCCCATACGTCACCTCTGCCTTCCCCAGTGAAAACACAAATCACCAGGTGAAGACCAAGGGACGCCGCCCGCCTCCTCCTTCTACGCCAGGACGCTATGCCCCCCCCCAGCTAGGTGCCAGTATATTCCTTAAATTAGGACTTTTACTATAGATAAATTTGGGTGCAAGCAGTATAGTTTTTAATTCATTATCTGCTCTCAATATATGCCAATATTTAGACACTATTTTCTGCATGGATATATACTGATTACTATAATCGGAAATAAATGCCATTTCAAATTTGTCATTATTTTGCCTATCACCACCGTGACCCGTGATTAGTGTATTTCTATCCATTTCTCTAACTTTGTGCAACTCTTCTTCCAAAAATTGCCCATCATACCCTTTTTCCTTAAATCTAGCTACAAGAGTGCCACATTGAGACTCAAATTCCCCTATATTAGTGCAATTTCGTCTAAGTCGTGTGAATTGTCCCCGAGGCACATTTTTAATCCAGTTAGGGTAATGACCGCTTTTGACTGATATGTATCCATTGCGGTCTGTACTCTTAAAGTGATTCTTAGTAGCTAGTGAACCCTCCACCACCTGTACTGTAAGATCCAAAAAATTCACTTCATTCTCATTGGCCTCAAAGGTCAATCTAATGTTTAAATCATTCCTGTTCAAGAATTCAAAAAAAGTGATCAAACTTTCCCTGGTGCCCCCCCAAATAATGAATAAATCATCAATGTATCTTTTCCATATCACCACACCACGTGCTTCCCTACTGGCCAACACCTCTTCTTCCCATAAACCCATAAACAGGTTCACCAGACTAGGGGCAAAGCCCGCCCCCATGGCGCATCCCCTGTGCTGTTTATAAAATTCCCCTGCATGCCAGAAATAGTTTCTTTCCATGGCATATTGTAACACCCTCATAAGAAAGTTAATGTGAGTCTAAGGGTATGATGGGCAATTTTTGGAAGAAGAGTTGCACAAAGTTAGAGAAATGGATAGAAATACACTAATCACGGGTCACGGTGGTGATAGGCAAAATAATGACAAATTTGAAATGGCATTTATTTCCGATTATAGTAATCAGTATATATCCATGCAGAAAATAGTGTCTAAATATTGGCATATATTGAGAGCAGATAATGAATTAAAAACTATACTGCCTAATGCACCCAAATTTATCTATAGAAAAAGTCCTAATTTAAGGTATATACTGGCACCTAGCTGTGTGGGAGGCCCTAATAAGGGCCCTACCCTCCAGGGGTGGCAACAGCCAGGGTTCTTTCCCTGCAGACGATGTAAAGGATGCAGGGAAGCTTCAACTATAAGGACCACCCAGGTGGTTAGTCAGGCCAATGGGAGAACAACAAAAATCAGACAGTTTATTTCCTGTAATGATAAAAATGTGGTATATCTTGTGTGGTGCCCATGTGGGTTACAGTATGTGGGGAGGACCACCAGGCCCCTCAAAGAACGCATAGGTGAACATCTGCGTAATGTGGCGAGGGGTCTGGTGGGACACACAGTGTCAGCCCATTTTAGAGAAGCGCACCAGTCAAACCCAGCATTGCTGTCATTTTGTGGATTAGAAAAAGTGAAGAAGCATTGGAGAGGGGGGAACACAGTGAGGGAGGTATCTAAGAGGGAAACATGGTGGATACACCATATGGGGTCCCTGAGACCTAGAGGGTTGAATGCAGATATTGACCTGATATGCTTTCTAAGTAATGACTAAAATTGAGCCCTGACAATATGTGATCAGAATAAGCTAGTGTCCTTAAAATGTGATTGGGTAAAAGAAGAAAATGTGTGTGTATATGCCTTTAGGTAAAGATTGATCTGATTTGTATATGGGATAAGTGTAATGCCTCGAGGCTACCTGCGCGACTTGGGTGTTATGTATACAAAGGTGTTGGGTAGTATAAGGAGGGATTAGATATTGTAGGGTACAATTGGGAGGGTTCTGGAGTTTTTGAGAGGGGTTAAAGTGTGGATCACATTTACACATGGTTAAAATTTACGTAATGACATTGTATGAGTTATGGTTTAAAGTTGAATGGTGAAGCACCCATAGAGTTGCGCAGAAGGAGAGAGGCATGTAATAATAATAAAGAATATCTGCAACGTATGGTAAATTGATGTTTTATATGTTTTTATCTTTCCTGGCTCGTAGCTTTAAGAGGAAGCCCAACCCACATGCCTGGACGTCACGCGGGTGCTTTGGACAAAAGTGGTGAGCGGGGGATGCGTTGCCATAGCAGCGGCAAGTCATGCGCGCTGTTGGTACGTGAGCGTCAGGTGTCATGGGGGCGTGGCACGCATCCGGCGAGGTTCGCGCGTGATGTCACAGAAGGGGCGGGCATAGCGTCCTGGCGTAGAAGGAGGCAGCGGGCGGCGTCCCTTGGTCTTCACCTGGTGAGTTGCGCTTTCACTGGGGAAAGCAGAGGTGACGTATGGGAGGGAGGGACCACACTGACATATATAGATACAATCACTTTCCTCAATGGTCAGCTCCTGATGAGTCGTCATCGACGAAACTAGTAGGGCGGAGACATCAAAGAGGAAGTGCATTGGCGTGGTGGACCAGCGGCGAGGGGGATGAGACGTTCCGGGGTCCGTTTCCACTTCTAGCCCTGCCTGACGGCCTCCATATGGGGGAGAGCCCATTTTAAAAAACTCTGTGCGCTATTTTATCTTATGGACATGTGAGTGTGCATTTTTAACATTTATTAAACAAGTTGAACGGTTTTACGCTATGAGAGGCTTTGTGCTTTTACTTTGAGGTGCATGCTTTGTGAAGAAGTTGCTTAACCTTTCAAGTTTGGATCGTAAAGGCTGGGGATCGCCTAAGAGTATCCCAAGGCACAATAGACCCATCTGGCAGAGGGTCTGTGGATAAGGGTGAGTGCCCAGTCTTAAGGGTGTGGTGGAGGTGTATATGCACAGAAGCCTAAGCAGTATTGAACGCCCACAGTCTAGCTTGAAGAAATATATGGAACCGTACCGGATAGGTCTATGGACAATTTATTCATGTATATGGTAGCAAGGACTCACTGAAGCAGTAGCGCGATCTAGCTTGTATAATTGTGTAATTTTGATTGGATTTTAGAACGCGCACCACCAATAGTGTGAACATTGATTTAACCTTGCCAGCGCTGTGTACTTTGTACGATGGTCTACATTTTATGACTGACCTATTGACCTTTTTATGTTATCTCATCCCTTCACTCAGTGCTTTTTTTTAGGAAAGGGTTTTATGAATGTAATTAGTTATCAGTGAAGGTTATGCTAAAGACTACAGAAAAACTGTAATTTGCATACCTGAATGTTTATTTTTAAACCCTTTTAGTGAGAAACATACAAAAAATAAATATGGCCTCATTATACAGTATGTGCGAGTGGCACTTTATACAAAAGGAAAAAGGAGAGGGTCTAGAGTAAGGGTCCCAAACTTTTTCTGTCAAAGGCCGAGGTCAACATACTTCTGACTGCTGGGGGGCCGGAACATACATAAAATGATATTGAAAAACATTACATTGAATCTATGTATTGATTTCACCCCCCAATGTTGCTCGGAGGAGACCTCCCAGCAGCAGCCATTCAGTCATGTGGCCCCCAAAGAACATCTTTGTGCACCAGACAGTGAAGCATACCCAGGTGACAGCCTGCCATCCAGTTGGACAGCAGCGTGACCTGATGAACCTGATTGGAAGCCAGCGAATGACTGCTTGCTGGCTTCTACAGTATGTGGATGGATGATGCCAGCACTGCTATTCTATATGCGGGTCACCGATCTTTAAAGGTGCTGTGGGCAAGATCTACTGTATAAGTTATACATTTAGTGTTTGGGGGCCAGTGCAGAAGCCTCAGGGGACCGCATTCGGCCCGCAGGCCTTAGTTTGAGGACCACTGGTCTAGAGGGTCTGCACTTGTGCACTGAGAAGGACTTTACATACACAAGTTTATATTACATACACATGTTTATATCAACATGTCACTTGTCAGTTTAAGTTGTTGGTGTGATACAGTAGAACTGTACTTTAAAAAAGAAAAAAAAACACAGAGTAAATGGGACTTGCACATCCAGAGGTAGCGCGACACAGATATCAAATACAAACAAAGCCCACTTGGATGCAATAGTCTATGTATCAAAGCCGCATATGCTGCTCTGCTTAACCACTTCAGCCTTCAGTCATTTTTCACCGTATGCTTCGGAGAAATTTTCACCTCCCATTCATTCGCCAACAACTTTATCTCTACTTATCACAATGACTTGATCTATATCTTGTTTTTTCCAACACTAATTAGGCTTTCTTTGGGTGGTACATTTTGCTAAGAATTATTTTTTTTCTAAATGCATTTTAATGGGGAAAAATCATTATTTATTAGTTTTTGTCCATTATAGCTTTAACAGGAACCTAAATTGAGTGGAATATGGATGTTTCCTTTTAAACAATACCATTTGCCTGGCAGTCCTGCTGATCTTTGGCTTCAGTAGTAGCTGAATCACAGACCTGAAACAAGCATGCAACTAATCCAGTCTGACTTCAGGGGCTGTGGCTGAAAGCATTAGAGACACAGGATCATCAGCAGGAGATCAAGGCAACTGGTATTATTTTAAAAGGAAAAATCCATATCCTTCTCAGTTTAGGTTCCCTTTAAAAAAATACATGCTACCATAGCTAAAACCCACGTATTTTATTTGCCCATTTGTCCCGGTTATTATACAATTTAAATTATGTCCCGATTAAAATGTATGGCGCCAATATTTTATTTGGAAATAAAGGTGTATTTTTACAGTTTTGCATCCATCACTATTTACAAGCTTATAATTAAAAAAAGAATAGTAATATTCCCTCTTCACATGCATATTTAAAAAGTTCAGGCTCTTAGGTAACTATTTATGCTTAGTTTTTTTGTTTTTTATTGTCATTTTTTTAATTAAACAAATTATTTGGGTATTTTGGGGGATAAACAGTTAATTTTAAATGTAATAAATTGTATTTATTAAAAAAATGTAGATGTAGTTTTACTATTTGGCCACAAGATGGCCACAGTCAAAAAAGATGTTTTAGTCCTGTAGGCGAGCTCTCTCGCTTACAGGAAGTGTAGGGAGGACGGGAAACTTTTTTTTCTTTAGAAAGATTGCGGCTTCTGAAAGAAGCAATCGGTCTTTCTAATGGTAACTTAGATCAATGAATGGGAACTGTGTCCTCAATAAAAATACTCAACATAGTGTAAAACCGTCTCACATTTTTTGCTTATAAAATCACTCACGTTTTACTATTCAGTAAAGTTGCAGAGAGTTTTTTATAACGGGCTCTCCCCATCTCGCTGGGAATTTGCCTAGTGGTTCCACTGCATCACCGAAGTGTGATGCCTCCACCAGACACCGCTCATGTGAGACACCAGCCGCTCCGAGACCTTTGTGTGCTCAGTCTTGCTTCCGTGTTTAAGCTCCGTCTGACATATTTCATCACCATGTAGGTCCCTGATTAGTCACATGGTGATGAAACATGTCGGGCGGAGCCTAAGCATGGAAGCAAGACTGAACACGCAAAGGTCCTGGAGTGGCTGGCATCCCACATGAGCGGTGTCCGGCGGAGGTGCGCACTTTGGTGGTGCAGCACGTGGAACCACTAGGCAAAGCCTGCCCGTGGCCAGCGAGAAAGGGAGAGCACGTTATACAAAACTTTATAAGCAATAAATGTGAGACGGTTTTACACTATGTTGAGTATTTTTATTGAGCTAGTAAAGTATTATGCTGAATGAGGATTATACGGTAAAGACATAAGGAAGATGCCAAGGAGGTGGGGAATGACCCAATAATGGTCCCAAGGCTGCATCTGACCCACCAGTGGGTCTCAGTGGATGATGAGTCCTATTTTAAGGGTGTGGTGGAGGCTATTCTGTATCTGAAATTAGATGACAGCAATTTGAAGATTGAAGGAATAACTTATGCTGAGCAGCATATGCGGCTTTGATACATAGAGTGTTAAATCCAAGTGGACATTGATTGTGTTTGATATCTGTGTGGCGCTACCTCTGGATATACAAGTTACTGGTTAATATAGAGGGGGCGACCAGTGCATTCACATTATCCATTTATTGTTCCAAACTAGTGCATGTCAGCTTGCTTGTGTATGGTTTTTTATTGATAGAGTGAATGGGAGCCCAGAAGGTGTAGTATGTTAGATTGCAGTAATAGGTTATCAGATTGAGAATTGGTACTCACAAAATAAGGTTGCAATAGACGCAACAAACCAATAAGGCAGGTGGAGTGTACAACCGTCTCTACTCTGGTACCCTGGTCTCTACTCTGGTACCCGGGCACTAATTTTTGCCCTGAGGAAGTTAGTCCTATGTACTCATGAAACGCATTGCCCTAGTGCAAATTTACCTTTCTAGATTTCACATTGTTCTGTGAGTCATCTTTGAGGTAAGCCACCTCTCATTTATTTATTTTTTTGGTTTTAATACATTTTATTACCTTTGGGTGCCTCTTTCTCCCCGTTTTCAGTTTAAGTACCCTTTGAGGATTCCACATACTTACCAAGTCGTAGACAGTTTAAAAACACAAACACTGGTGCACATGACAGAAGGGGACTCTTACCGCCCGGGACCCCCAAACCAGCATGCGACACCTAGAGGGGGAGCGTAGGGAGAATTGTACTTCTTATTTATATGTGTTTTAAATTTTAAGATTTTTGCAACAGTTCCTTTTAAAAATCAAAACTTCACTTTTTTTTTGCTTTGACCTTTGTGGTGCTGGTGCACATGCCCTGTTTTCCCCTTGTCCTTAGCTTCATTGTTCAGAGGTTCTTCTAAACATATTTGCAGTTGGTAGACATGGGCTTGATTCACAAAACCGTGCCAACGCATAGCATGACCATGCACGCAATGTAACGCGCATGATGGTTTATGCACATAAAGATTTACATGCGCGCTACTGTGGCAAAGTGCGTGCATTAACACGCAAACACCTTGGTCGAAAGATTTACGTGCGCGCACTAACAAAGGTGTTCACGTGTTAATGCGCACATGTTGCTGAGGTAGTGCATGCAAGTAAATCTTTATGTGCGTAAACCTTCACGTGCATTACGATGAGTTGATTTTGTGAATCAAGCCCATGGTGATTTTGGCAGGGTGGGTCAACAGTCATTTAAACCACTCCCCAACCCCATTATGTTGCTGTCCAAAGTGCAGTAGGTACACAACCTGCCACAACACAGGATGTGCAGACAGGTCAATTCAGTGGAAACCCATCCAGCATATGTTCAGCTGACTGTCAAACTAACTCATAACAAATCTAGCTGCTGTGAGCACAACACCTCAAAGATAATTAATTGCTACAAAGGACCTTACAACAAGCACATGCTCTGGCCATCAGGGGTGCTCGGATACCCCTTTTTCAAAATACGATTTTTTCCAGATTCGAATACCCAGGTATCTGGATCCAGATCAGATATCCGGATGCGACCTTTTGGGTATCCAAATAGAATCCGATATCCGACCCCAGCATCCGGGGTATCTGGGCGGTTTCAGATATCTGGATAGAAACACTAATTGATGACATGGGGACTTAAAATCCCCGTTCCAAAAAAAAAAATTGGCTGTGAATTAACATCAGGACTAGGTTCCAGACAGTGGTCATGCAGCCCACATTGTGTCCAAAGTCCAACCGCACAACTGGGACATGGCAGTTTTCAACCCAGACACCTCCAAAAATTATGCAGCAATTGTGTTTTGGGTTAAATATAGGGGTTATCAGCACAGCAGCAATGGCCTGTGGCACCCTGGCGGTGGGAGCAGCGAAGACAGCAGGAGCAGGGCAATGCAGCAGCAGCAGCAGCAGGTGTAACGTCTGCCAGGAGCATGCCAGACGTGGCATTTGGCAGTGGCACATGGCACGTGGCACTTGGCATTTGGCATGAGGCACTTGGCACTTTGCACTTGTCACGTGGCACTTTGCACTTTGCACGTGGTAGGTGGCACGTGGCACTTTACACGTGCCACATGAAACGTGCCAAGTGCCACGTGCAAAGTACAAAGTGCCATGTGCAAAGTGCAAAGTGCCACGTGCCATGTGCCACGTGCCAAGTGCCACGTTACACGTGCCAAGTGCCAAGGGCCATGTGCCAAGTGCCATGTGTCGAGTGACAGTCAGACAGCAGAGGAGAAGACACTAACTGTCACACTGGCACTGCTCAGCAGCACAGCACTTCTGTAGTAAGCTAACACAGTAGTGCTACTACTCTAACAACTACTAGCACTGACTGCAGTACTACAGTACTAACTACACAATAACACAGTAATCCTATTCCCTAATGCCTAACCTAACCTATACTGTAGCTAGCTAAGGTGAATAGCTGGCCCGCAGGCAGCAGCTGGCCTGGTCTGTGCACAGCATACACACAGACACATAGCAGCTGCAGCAGCAGCCCTACAGCACACACTCTGATTGTCACACAATGAAATCAAGCTAATTAACAATACAACAATAGTGTAGTGAAAGTGAAGGGGTTAATCACTGGACAAATTAGGTTTATCACTGTGTACAGCACTTGCTAGGCCAGCAGCACTGGAGCATGTCTCTCAGTGAGCATCCACGATCAAGGATGATATTTCTCATCATGGCAGCCCTCCTTATTATACAGGGGGCTGGCCAGGGTTCCTTTCTGTGATTGGGTGCCAGGGCTTAGGCTTGGAGCCCTCTGATTGGCATAATGAGGTCAGGTGGGGCTGGCCAGGGTTCCCTTCTGTGATTGGTTGCTAGGGCTTCTGCTGGGAGCCCTATGATTGGCTCAATGATGTCATCTCCTTAGTTACAGTATTCGGATCCGGATATCCGCCGGATATCCGCGGATATCTGGGTATGCAACCAAATATCCGCAGATAGCTATCCGGATTTGCACAGAAATCCGGAATTCCGAATCCGAATTGGATAGCTGAAAAAAGGTTGGATATCAGGGTTACCCGGATATCCAGAAATCTGGATGAGCACCACTGCTGGCCATGCCTGACTTGTGTGGGGGTCCACTGGCAAGTTTCAACCATTCATATATTTTGGCGAAGACAATGTTAGTGAAAGTGCCCTAATGTTAGTGTTTGCTTTGCAATGGCTGTTTATCTTGCAATTTTTTTACTTTGCAGACCGGTGATCATGACTGGCCATCAGAGATGAAAAAGTGTCTGTGACTATATGTATGCTATATGTATATACATACCATATGTAGGCTAGATATGTGTGAGGCAGTTGACCAGTAATTGCTAAGCTAGGAGGAGTGGAAATGAAGTGTTTTTTATGTGCTGTTCACCCCTTTACAAAGAATTAAATTGTTTATTTAAGCCCTATGAGCAACTACTATAATGATAGTACATGACAATATTATCTTTTTGTGTCTCCTGCTCATCCCCTGTGTCTCCACCTCCACCCCCCGTGTGTCTCTACTCCCCCCATGTCTTCCCCATATATAATTAGCAGTGTCAGGAGTGTGTCTCACCTAACCCATTTCTTCCTCAGCAATTGCAGACCTCTCACCTTTAGCACTGCTCCTCTAGTGCCGGCTTCTGCTGATCACGTCATCACCAGAAGCCATCACTAGAGGGAGCCCTGGAGGAGATAAGAGATTTGCGATGGCCGAGGGAGCCATGGATTAGGTGTGACACCCTCCCGACACTGCTAATTATACACAGGGGGTAGCAGTAGACATGGGGGGGGGCAGAGTAGGCTACACGGGGAGACAGAAACAGAGGGACAATGTAGGGAGTCCCCGATGTTGCGGTGGGTTGGTGATTTGTATCGGCAGGCGTTCGTTAGTCAGGGATTCCCTGCATTCACCATATAAGATGCAGGGACTTTTTCTCCCCCTTTTGTGGGGAGAAAAAGTGCGTCTTATATGGCGTAAAATATTATAATATCAAGAATGAGTGCTAAGAGTGTGTGTACAAGGAATGTCTGACTCTATGGGCTTGATTCACAAAAGCGTGATAACTGCTAGCATGACAGTTATCATGTGATTCCCCGTGTGCAGCGCTTTGCATGAATAAATCATTACTCCGCGTGATAAGCGGAGCTTTGAGCGCGATCAGCTGCTTGCTTGACACGGCTGATCGCGTGCAAAGCTTCGCTTATCACGTGGACTAATGTTTTACGCTCGCAAAGTGCCGCACATGGGGAATTGCGTGATAACGGCTGTGTTAGCAGTTATCACGCTTTTGTGAATCAAGCCCCATGTGTGCATGTCACAGCTGGATGTGTGACTTCAATTTTGCAGTTCTTCCACAAATACTATGCCCAGTTTTTAATAGAGGTTATATTTTGAATAGTCTTTAAAGTAATTTAGCCTTTTATTTTTGGTAATATTTTTGGATAGAATAAAGTATCTGTTATGAAGTAAGAGCTTCTGGATCATTGTTAAACAGGTTGCTACCCAATTTGTCCAGTTGAGCTCCCCAAGAATGTTTATCACATCTATGGATCTCATTGTTTAACTATTTATAATTATCATAGATGATTTATGTAGCACCATCATCTGCTGTGCCACTGTACAATAGGAGAAACAAACAGGGAAATAAAACATCCAGACATCGGTATATATAACAATACATACATGGGTACATTATATATATGTGGTTGATGACCACATAATAAGTCACAGGGACAAATGGTATGGTGATTAACAAAGCATACTGCATTTTCCTCTTTGGAGATCTAAATGTAAGCATGTTTTAGGAACAATTTTGACGGCGTGATCGATGGCAATCTCCAGATCCAATGTTGGTATCTGGTTTTTGACGTGATTGCCATGGTGTCAAGTTATTCATATCACAACTCTATAGTCTTTTAGTAAATTGTATATTTTGAGGCTTAATGCTAGCACTATTACGATTTGTCTATATATTTCAGGCCGAAGTTTCTGTCGTAGGTCAACGGTCATGCCTTGTAGGCTGGAAATGGCAATATGACACGCATCACTTTATTTTTTGTTTTCTAGGTTTGTGCAAGCAAAGCTGGTGGTAATTTTACATGTCTACTTTCCTCCTTGTCTCGCACGTCATTTAGCAGTCTGACCTGCCCCCATGTACCTTCTGACTGGCCAACCCACCTACTTCAGACTTCTATGAATGATTGGTGTTGTTGTGTTTCAATGAGTGAGCGCATGGTGTAGCAACCACGCCCCACTAAGGAAGCCAGAAGCTGGCAAAACTGTTGGGAGGTCTGCTACTGACACATGGTATGCCACACCATCCCATCACAGGTTTGTAAGAAGGCATCAGTCACCCAGCCTGCATGCTGCCCATCCATCAGACCAGGCCGCCACTGCATTGACCTGTGACCTGCGGCTTCAGCACCTGCATACTATGGGCTTGATTCACAAAGCAGCGCTAAGTGTTAGCGCCGCTGTGAAAAGCCACTTAGTGCATGAAATGTAGCTTTGTGCGCAGTAATAGCAGCGCAAAGCTACATCGCTGACTGGACCACCCAGATTGCGAGCAGAGCGGTAGCACAGTTATAGTGCGCAGTCAGTGCGACGATAACATCACACCCGCTGCCCTTGTGATGAAAACAGCGCAGTGGGTGGCCCAGAAGCGGCGGTCACCCGATGCGCCGTTTTCGGGCAGCGGGTGCGATGTTAGCGTCGCACTGCGCACTATAACTGTGCTGTGATCTGGGTGGTCCTATGGGCGCAAACCACCTAATGCTGTTGTTTGTGCCCACTATCTATTAGGGCTCACTAACCGGCTTAGCGCCGGTTAGTGAATCAAGCCCTATATGTCAGTTCCAGTTTGATGTGCAACACTGCTTGGGATTTGCATGTTCTTTTTACATCTTGGATGCAATCTTTACTACAGTGCCATTGATATCTGCCTCATGACTCACTTTTGGACTTTCATCTGGATGGGTGAGATGCACGGTGTGTGCAATATGTTCTGCTTTTCTGCATACTGCTCTACTCCATATGTTTTGCTTTGAGGCAAATGTGCTTGGCTGACTGTTGATGTGCTTTTGTTAATTGCTCTCTGGTGACCCTGTGATGGTGATCAGGCTGGTCATGTCAAGCAGCAACAGGTGGACTTGATTTGAGGTGATCAAGGAGTAGCTAAGTAACATTCATAATTTCACGTACTGTAATTATCGCGTAATTTTGTAGCAACATTAGTGATTAATAGCAAAGCATCCATACTATTGTCACCAAAATTGCTACGAATGTTAAGAAGAAGAAAAGGAACAAGACGAAAAATATTTTTTAAACATTTTTGAGAAAATAAATCTTAAAAATGCAAAGGAAGAATGTTTTTGCTTTGCATTTTTGTCAAAAACTGCAAGGCCTTTTTGAAAAAATGTTTTTGTCTTGTTCCCATTAATTCTTTTAACATACATAGTATTTTTGGTGAGTGAGGGGCTTTGCCAGTAACTGCTAAAGTCGGCATAAACTAATTAGAGAAGGCTCAAACTTCTGATTTTCAGTTTGCAAACTGTGAACACAAACTTCCGCAAAAGTTTGCAAACCAGCGGACTTTGCGAACCGCAATAGACTTCAATGGGCAGGCAAACTTGAAAAACTACAGACACTTTTTCTGGCCACAAAAGTGATGGAAAAGAAGTTTCAAGGGGTCTAACACCTGGAGGGGGGCATGGTGGAGTGGGATACACACCAAACGTCCCAGGGAAAATTCCAGATTTGACGCACAGCAGGGTTATAATCCCTAAAAGGCAGAAATCACATTGCATTCCTAAATTGGAGGCCTAAAGTGCTTGAAAACATCTTGCGTGTGTAGACATGGATCAGGTAGTGTAAGTAGTGTACTGCTTCACACTGACAGACCAAACTCACTGTGTAAACGCACAGCAAACAGATGGCCATGCTGGTGCACATGTTGACAAGAGTGAAGGTGATGGCGGCTTTTCAGCCCATTTGGTCGGGCTGTGATATGCAAGCCCCTTCACCGCGGCAAGGTAACAATCACGAAGAGGAAGTGACACATGTACATGCCTTTTGTTTTGTTGTTGCAGCCACAGTGCAGCCAGAAAAATTAGGCAGGCATGTACATGCACCAGAAAAATTATTATTCTTTTTGTTAGCAGCCTTAAAAATTCAGGAATCCACCTAGAGTCCTGTACCCTGTTGGTGGTGGTGGAAAAGGCAGTCAAGTGGCCTGCAGGAAGAGGTGCTGTATGGGGATCAACTTAGTCTTGGGGCAGGCAGCAGCGGCCAGCAGGCAGACAGGCAGAGATGCTGTGTGGGGACTGACTTAGTCTACAGGCAGGCAGTAGCCCTCCGGGATCCATGCCTCATTCATTTTGATAAAGGTGAGATACTGAACACTTTTTTGACCTAGGCAACTTCTCATCTCACTGACAATGCCTCCAGCTGCGCTGAAGGTCCTTTCTGACAGGACGCTTGAGGCAGGGCAAGCCAGAAGTTGGATGGCAAATTGTGACAGCTCTGGCCACAGGTCAAGCCTGCGCACCCAGTAGTCCAGGGGTTCGGAGTGGGAGCCTGAGAAACGGCTACCACCACACATCCAAGGAAGGACCCAATGTGCTGTATAAGTAATGTACCTGCCCTGATCGTGCTTTGCAGACCAGGCATCTGTGGTCAGATGGACCCTTGACCCAACGCTGTTGGCCAGAGATGACACCTCTTGCATTTCAACATCACGGTACAGTTTGGGTATCGCCTTTTTAGAAATATAATTGCTGCCTGGTATGTTCCACTGTGATGTCCCAATCGCCACAAATTTTTGGAAGGCCTCAGAGTCCAACAGCCGATATTGTAACAGCTGGCGAGCTAACAGTTCTGCCAAGCCAGCTCTCAGATGCTGGGCAAGGGGATGACTGGCAGACCTTGGCTTCTTCCGCTCAAAGATTTCCTTAACGGACACCTGGCTGCTGTGAGCCGAGGAGCAGGAACCGCTGGTATAATACAGTTTGCAGTCGCACAGATGCAGTAAAAGGTATGCACTTACTGGTATATAAAACAGTGTGCAGTCACACAGATGCAGTGAAAGGTATGGGAATCAGGGTTCGATTCTGGTCTGGAGTGGGAGCCTGAGAAACGGCTACCACCACACATCCAAGGAAGCACCCAATGTGCTGTATAAGTAATGTACCTGCCCTGAAATGCTTTGCAGACCAGGCATATGTGGTCAGATGGACCCTTGACCCAAACTTTGTGCCAGAGATGACACCACTTGCCTTTCAACATCACGGTACAGTTTGGGTATCACCTTTTTAGTAAAATAATTGCTGCCTGGTATCTTCCACTGCAGTGTCCCAATCGCCACAAATTTTTTAGAAGGCCTCAGAGTCCACCAGCTAGTATGGTAACAACTGGCGAGCTAACAGTTCCGCTAAGCCAGTTGTCAGATGCCGGGCAAGGGGGTGACTGGCAGACATTGGCTTCTTCTGCTCAAAGATTTCCTTAATGGACACCTAGCTGCTGTGGGCAGAGGAGCAGGAACCGCTAGTATAATACAGTGTGCAGTCACAAAGGTGCAGTGAAAGGTATGCACTGACTGCTGCTATAAAACAATGTGCAGTCACACAGGTGCAGTAAAAAAGGTGTGCAGTGACTGCTGGTGGTATGATACAATGTGCCGTCACACAGGTGCAGTGAAAAGTATGCACTGACTGGTATATAAAACAATGTGCAGTCACACAGGTACAGCGAAATGTATGCACTGACTGGTATATAAAACAGTGTGCAGTCACACAGGTGCAGTGAAAGGTATGCACTGACTGCTGGTGGTATGATACAATGTGCAGTCACACAGGTGCAGTGAAAAGGTATGCAGTGACTGCTGGTGGTATGATACAATGTGCAGTCACACAGGTGCAATGAAAAGGTATGCAGTGACTGCTGGTGGTATGATACAATGTGCAGTCACACAGATGCAGTGAAAGGTATGCACTGACTGCTGGTAAAATACAATGTGCAGTCACACAGGTGCAGTGAAAAGGTATGCAGTGACTTCTGGTGGTATGATACAATGTGCAGTCACACAGATGCAGTGAAAGGTATGCAGTGACTGCTGGTATATAATACAATGTGCAGTCACACAGGTGTAGTGAAAAGGTATGCAGTGACTGCTGGTATATAATACAATGTGCAGTCACACAGGTGCAGTGAAAAGGTGTGCTGAATGTGCTGGGCCTGGCACAGTATAGCAATTGGCAAGGGCCAGCTGCGACAGACAGGGCTGTATATGCAATGTCAGTGGGCCACACAAAAAAAAACACATCACAAGAACATTAACTCTCAAAAGAGCTGTTTTGGTGGTGCTTTTCAGCAACAAATATCAGCAAGGAACAAGCTAACACGATTCCCTATCTCTGCAGCAACCTTTCTCCCTTCTCTCACTAAAACAGCAGCAGACAGAGTGAGAACATGGCTGAGACTGCTGCCTTTTATAAGGGGGAGGGCTCGAGGAGGGAGCTAACTGCTGACTGTGATGAAGAGGGTCAAAATTTAACCCAATGATGTGGTATAGGGGCGGCTTGAATGCGCTAAAAGTTTGGACGCGAACCCGCGGAATTTGCGTGGACGAGTTCACCAGTGAACCTTTCGGGTCATCTCTAAAAATGATGGGAAAATCACATGAAATGACAGCTCCTGATTAAGTTTACAAACAAAATTAATTAGGATTTTACCCAAAATTTTGCATTACAGTTTAGCATCATAATTGCGAATTACAATGCAAAATTACACTGATTTAAAATTTGTGCTCATCACTACTAGCCCACTTCATTGTATTTGAAAACTCATAACAATCATTTAGATTATTGGTACAGAGTCTAATATTTTCCAACATACAGATGCTATAATTTTGCTGCCTGAGTGCACTGTGAGGGTTTATGTGTGGCGGGGTGGCCATCCCATGCGCCTTTTAATATGTTGTGATATAACTAATTTGTTTGTTAATACATTTTTGTTACTTTTCTATTATAAGCATTGTTTGAGGATTATTTGCTGCATATTTGGTTGTGTACATTCCACCTATATTATACCACTTTCCATAATATTTAGTATTACTGCATATTCAGAACACAAAATGGATAATGCCCCTTGGGAGCTTACAATCTAAAGTATTAGAGGAGACAAGAGGTGGGAAAATCAGAGGCGTAGCTAGGGTTTTCAGCGCCCGGGGACAAAGACTATTAATGCGCCCCCCGCGCCAAAAGGGGCGTGGCCACATAATAAATGTGGGCATGGTTATGGGTGGAGCCAAATGTATATGGAGGTTAGCAGGCTCACGCTCACCCACCCTCCCTCAGTATGTACCTTCCAGCATGTTCCAAAACATATTCAGCAATCTTGAGCCCCCCCCCCCCCCCCATCAAGACAAATTCAGCAATCATGAGCAAACATGAGGCCCCAACATGACCAACTCAGCAATCAGGAGGCCTCCAACAAGACAAATTTAGCGATCTTGAGGCCCCCAACAAGACAAATTCAGCAATCATGAGGCCCCCAACAAGACAAATTCAGCAATCATGAGGCCCCCAACAAGACAAATTCAGCAATCATGAGGCCCCCAACAAGACAAATTAAGCGATCTTGAGGCCCCCAACAAATCATGAGGCTCCCCAAAAATAGGTAGCCCCAGGTCTATAGGTGTCCCCAGAATGGGTGGCCAGCAGTATAGATGTCCCCAGAATAGGTGCCCAGTGGTATAGATGTCCCCAGAACAGGTAGCCAGGGGTAGAGAGATGTCCACAGAACAGGTAGCCAGGGGTATATGTGCCCAGTATATGTAAGCAGGGGTATGTGTGCCCAGTATATGTAGCCAGAGGTATATGTGCCCAGTATATGTAGCCAGGGGTATATGTGCCCAGTATATGTAGGCAGGGGTATATATGCCCAGTATATGTAGGCAGGGGTATATATGCCCAGTATATGTAGCCAGGGGTATATATGCCCAGTATATGTAGGCAGGGGTATATATGCCCAATATATGTAGGCAGGGGTATATATGCCCAGTATATGTAGCCAGGGGTATATATGCCCAGTATATGTAGCCAGGGGTATATATGCCCAGTATATGTAGCCAGGGGTATATATGCCCAGTATATGTAGCCAGGGGTATATATACCCAGTATATGTAGCCAGGGGTATATATGCCCAGTATATGTAGCCAGGGGTATATATGCCCAGTATATGTAGGCAGGGGTATATATGCCCAGTATATGTAGCCAGGGGTATATATGCCCAGTATATGTAGCCAAGGGTATATGTGCGCAGAGTAGGTAGCCGGGTGACGGGTGTCCCCCTCCCTGGCTCCCCAGCAGGAGGGGAGCAGCGCAGAGAAGAGGGAGAGCCGCTCTCCCTCGCTCGCTCTCCCCTCCATTAATGTCCGGGTGGCTGGCAGCGGCGGGCGGAACTTACCTCCGTCTCGTCGCAGCGCCGGATGGATTAGCCGCTTCTCTGGTCTGGTCCAGACCAGAGCAGCGGCTGCGGCACCTGAACTTCCGGCGCTGGAGCGAGACGGAGGTAAGTCCCGTCCGCTGCGCCAGAGACACCCGGACGTTAATGGAGGGGAGAGCGAGGGAGGGAGAGCACCCTAAGGTGAGAGAAGGGGGGAGATGGCCTCCTTCTCCACCGTCCACATAGCTCTCCCTCTTCCAAGGGCAAAAAACAACAACAAAGCAGCTCAGCTGGGCGCCCTTAGGGACCCGGCGCCCGGGGGCAGTTGACCTACCCCGACCCCCCCTAGCTCCGCGCCTGGGGAAAATCCATGAGGTTTATATTTAGTGTTATGCCAGTGAGTCATATTCAGAAAGGGGCACAGAAGGCTGAAGATGGGATGTCTTAAAGGAATACTGTAGGGGGGTCGGGGGAAAATGAGTTGAACTTACCCGGGACTTCTAATGGTCCCTCGCAGACATCCTGTGCCTGCGCATCCACTCACCAATGCTCCGACCCCCCTCCGGTTCACTTCTGGAATTTCAGACTTTAGGCCTCCTTCACAGCGGGACGTTGCGTTTCATGTGGCGTTAAAGTCACACAATGTGCCCGCAGCGCATGTAGGTTATGAAATTGGACGTTATTTTGCACTGCGTTATGTGTCTCTTGGTGCACCGTTTTCGTCGCATACTAATGGAACGAAAACGGCGCATGTGTTACATGTATAAAAAAAAAAACATTACTGAGCGTGTGCAACACACATAGCGCAGCAAATTTCTTGCTAAACGCACAGCATGCTGCACTCTCTAAATATTGCTACACATTACACACAACGCAACGTGTGCACTGTAAATGTCGCACAGACTTTGTATTGCTGTGCGTTAGTCTGCGTTATAAATTTTTATAACGTGCGACTTTAACGTCCCACTGTGAAAGAGGCCTTAAAGTCTGAAAACCACTGTGCCTGCGTTACCATGTCCTCTCTCCCGCTGATGTCACCGGAGCGTACTGCGCAGGCACAGACCATACTGGGCCTGCGCAGTACGCTCCTGGTGACATCAGCGGGAGCGAGGACACGGCAATGCAGGCACAGTGGTTTTCAGACTTAAAAGTCTGAAATTCCAGAAGTGAACCGGAGGCGGGGGCCGGAGCATCGGTGAGTGGCTGCGCGGGCACAGGATGTCTGCGGGGGAACATTAGAAGCCCCGGGTAAGTTCAACTCATTTTCCCCCGACCCCCCTACAGTATTCCTTTAAATTAGATTGTATGCTAGTCTGAAAAAAATATGTTTTTAGGGTGCGCTTGAAGTTTGAAAGGTTTGGAAAGAGACAGATGTGCTTTGGAAGTGAATTTTAGAGGTGGGCAGAGGCTCATGAGAAGACCTGTAAACATGAGTGGGAGGAGGTAATTCTATGGGAGGATAAGGTCATGTGTCAAGCAGAGGATGCATTTGTAGACTAGAGTGGGCATGTATAGGAGAAAAATATTGTGGTGAGCTTTGTAGGTTAGAGTAAAAAGTTAGAAATGTTTTCTCTGGTTAATTTGCAGCCAGTGAAGAGCATGGCAACATGGAAATTTTGCTACACGTAGTAGCTTCAAAATCCTCAAAAATGTCTGGCTAATAGAAATTACCACTAACTATGACCACATTCTTGCATGCAGCTTTTTAGTCTACTGTAGTAATTGTACTTCTTATGTGTTATTTATGTGTGGAAGCTTATAACATAACCCCAAACACACAGCTCTGTCTCCCTTTCTATCTAATCTGTCCATACATTTTATTTTCAAGCTTCTTGCATAAGTTAGCAAGCATGTTATGTTTTCACCACCTGTGACGAATAATCGCCATTCACCCCAATAGTCATTTGCCCAAAGTCAGCACAGATACTGGGCTGGAGATAGCCAGTTTCCTTTTAAAAAAAGTATCTTTCAGAAACTGACAACTTCAGGTCTCTTCCAGAGACGGGTGAGGAAGAGCATTGTTCATCAAAGACTTGTGTATTCTTCCACTTCCTAATGCCTCAGACCCCTCCTGTTTTAGGACCTTATAGGCATTATTTTCCTCTTCATTTTATCTCTAACCTTCCTATTCATCCATAGAGGCCTTTTTTTTATTCCTAGATATTTTGTTTCCATATTGGATATACATACTACAATATTGATTGAGAATAAGTTTAAAAGCTTGCCATTTCCCTTCAGTGTCCTTCCCTTGTAGTACATTCTGGCATGTAAGACTACTTTGTAACCCTTGAAAATCTTCTGAAAAGTTAGGGGTCGTCCTATACGCAGGGTGTCATTGATGCCGGGTGATATGACCTATCCTGTTACTGCCTCTCAGATCTCGCTGCTGAGGACTGTAGTGAAGCGGCGCAGGCGCACATGTGAGCAGCAGAGAAGGAGGTAAATAGGATGCAAGGGTGGGCCAGAAGGGTGAAAGAGGTGTGTTTTATGGGCACAGTGCAATCTATTCTTCTATACCGCTCTGATACACAGGGAGACAAGGAGAGCTGACCAATCCACTTAGGGAGAGGAAGAGTTGACCAATCCAACCAGTCATTCGCCTATATACAATTTTTTACTGGGTACCACATACAGTACAGCACTAGTATCTGTTCATACATAGCACCAGTATATGATGTTTTTTTAATTTTTATTTGGTGTGCACTGGAAGAGAGGTAGTCTTATACGGCGAGTATATCCCGAACTCTATATTTTAACTGGAAAAGCTGAGAGGTCGTCTTATACACCCAGTAGTCTTATACTCTGGAATATACGGTAATTATTGGTCTGGCAGCATGATAAGAAGCCGGAAACCAGAGACAACACTAAAACACATAAGACAGGAAAGACAGCTTTTCCCATTCATCCTGGCAGTACTTAATATCACCTCTGATTCACCTAGGAATAAACTAAGTGGCATTGTCACTGGACAAAATATAAATGTGTCTAGATGTTAATCCTCATTGTGTCATATTCTAAAACTGAGATATGAATTTCTGAAAAAAAAGTGCTCACGAAAACTTACTGCAAGATCCTTGGCTGACTTAAAAATTTATATTAAAAATGGAAAAACAGTAAAGTATTGACAAAAACAGTAAAAGCGCTAAATTAAATGAAAATACAAAAAACAAATACAGTATTTGTATTTTATTCTGTACCACAATTCAAGGAGTTTGGTCACAGCCTTTCTATGTATATTCACTTTTGCAACATTTTAGCTTGAACGGGTTGCCTTTATGAATGGCTTCTTTCACATCCTTATTTCTTAAGGTATAAATAAAAGGATTTAACATTGGAGTGACAATATTATATATAAGGGCAAAAAACTTGTCATTATGGCTGTTTGTTGGCTTCAGATAAATTATGATTGCTGAGCAATATAAGAGGCAGGCAACAGTGAGATGAGAAGAACAAGTGGAGAATGCTTTGTGTTTATGTTCCACACTTTTGATCCTGATAATGGTAATGATTATGTGAGTGTAGAGCCCGATGATAAGTATAAAAGAAGTCAAGCTTGAAAAAACAGCAACAGTTATGTTCACGACTAAGTTATTGACTAAAGGACTAGAACACGCCAAGCTCTGTAAAGGAAATAAGTCACAGAAATAATGGTTGATTTCATTGGGTCCACAAAAGTTCTGTTGAGCTGTCAAGACTGTGGGAATCAAAGTAATGACAAAACCAATCATAAAAGGCAAACTCGCTAAAGCAATACAAATTACATTATTCATGATTGTAGCATACCTTAAGGGATGATTAATTGCTAAATCTCTGTCAAAGGCCATGACTGCAAGCATATAACATTCTGTTATTCCAAGTGCGCCAAAGACATATAACTGCACAAAACAGTTCATAAAGGAGATCCTTCTGTCGTCCGCAATCAAACTGGCAAGGAGTTTTGGAATTGTGGCAGATACAAAAGAGATTTCCAACGCTGCGAATACACTAATGAAAAAATACATTGGAGAGTGGAGTGAAGGCCCTTTTTTAACAAGGATGATTACAGCAACGTTACCCATGATGGTTATCAAATACATTGGTAATACTAGAACAAAGATTAGGACTTGTAGCTGCTTGAAACTGTAAAATGACAGCAAAATAAATTCTTTCACCGTTGTTTTGTTTGCTAGTTCCATTGCTCATAATGTGAAGTTCTAAGAAGATCAGAAATAACAAACGTTGCTTCAAAATTGCATTAGTAAACACTGTCATAACTAAAATAGTCAACAGTGACATTTGTTATTCAACTATAGAAGCACAGAGAAAACTCCCTAGATAAAGGAAGGTGACTTTTTTATTATTATTATTATTATTATTATTATTATTATTATATATCAGCAATGCATCATTTTTTTTAAATAAAAAAGAAGTGAAATGCTGAGTGCTGGAGTCCATACCTGCTTTTTCTGGACAATATTGGTCTGTGGAAGTTAATAAACAAAGACTGTGCTTTTTTCATTTTCTTGTAGCCCTCTAGCTAATTAATATTAACAAGGAAAATAATATACACAGTAACAATACATAACAAAGTTTACTATGCACAAATGCAGCCACTTAAACAGTAACCAGTACAAAATGGCTTGTGTAGAAATGGTATGCTATTTTCTTTCTATAGTGGTATAACTCTTTAAGGTTAATACCTCAAAGCATTACCTAAGAGTAAAGATTTAACAAAGACTGAGGGCTACAATACAATGGGTATTAGAGAATATGTTTTTTAGCATGTGATCTGCTCATGTCAGCTCATCTGGCAACAACCTTACTTTCCAGTTCCTTTACCAGCGTGTTAGTCTTCCTCTTAATATCGCTTCCTAATGTCTGAAACAAGGATTAGCAAGCACAGTTTTGCAAAAAGCACAACTATAACTACTTGTGTCTGAGAAAGGGGCAGTGGCAGAAAGGATTCATTTACCTAGATGTCTGCCTTTTGACGCAGCACTACATTCTGCGCTCCATCTTCTTGACACTTTCTATTTCACAGCCAGAACTTCTGCTGTGAAACAGGAAGTGTCAGAAGGATGAATTGCTGCATGTAGCACTGCGGCAAGAGATGGACATCTTGGTAAATTAACTCTCTGCCGTGGCCCCCTTCTCAGACACGAGTGGGTACAAGTTTACTTCTTGAAAACCTATGCTTGCTTTTTCTAACTCTAAAGTATGACACAGCTCTGTTAAAAGCAGGGTGAACACATAAGAGGCAAAGTCTTGTCATTCCCTGAATATTGATATTACTTTCCCTATCATTCCTGTTCCTATTCATGTATCGATTCATTCCTATCACTGCAGATCTTATTTATTTATTATGTGTAAAAACAAAATGCTAAATAATTTGAATTCATACATTTGGGCATTTGGATCTCACAGATTTGTGTCAGTGGCAGATGTAGTTCCCGGTTTACCTGCACTTAGGAACATGCTAAAGTCCTCTCCATGAGTTACTCACTGAATCCCAAGTAGGAAGTGAATTCTTTGTTGCTCTGGTTAGGGACAGAACAATTCAGTATTTATACACATCCAGGAAGCTGGTTAATATAAATAAAGACATATTCTGAAGGGAATAATGCCCTTAGACGTACTATATTTGTTATGTATTATTCCCCAGGAGGCCTTAAGTAACTCAGCTGACAATTAACAAGTCCCGTAGGACATTTTATTTAAAGAGGCTAAAAAGAACATCATGAATAAAATTTGCTTATTTTTTTTACAATAATCATTTATAGTAGTCAGTGTTTGCTCATTGTAAAATCTTTCCTCTCCCCGATTTACTTTTTGATATTTATCACTGGTGGCAACATCTTTAGTACTGGCAGGTGATCTCTGTGAAATGTTAATTTAATGACAGTTCTAAAGCTAGTAGAGAAGATTGCTGGTCTCCCAGAATGCTCTGGGGAGTGGGGTGCAATTCCACATAATAAACAGCCTAGGCTAAGCCTCAGTCGGAGAGTAGAGCTATAGAGCTATATATAACAAAAGGAAGTGTGTCTGATGCTGTAACCAAAATATATAAAGTAAAAGTGAGCATCCAGAATAATTTACTGCATTCTACTGTATGCCATTGCAATTCTTCCTTAAAGTGAAGCCTTAGCGATGCTCCAATGTTACGGACAATGGGGAGTGAGGTTTTACCCTGTGGTGCTGTCCTTCTGCCGAACATCCACCGCCATCTTCCGCTGCTGCATCTGGGGGTCTTGTTTAATAAGGAGACCCCCAGAGCTCCCTGTCAGGCCGCTGCACATCTCTGAAGCCCCCATGTAGTTCCTCTGTCACCTCAGAGCAATTTACTTCCCACCGCTAATCACCCGCCTTGTCATTGGCTCAGTCTGTGGACCAATGGGGAGCCCTGTCGCTAGGTTAAAAGATGCTTTGCCGGGGCTCTGTGCTAGAGAGAGAGTAATTACATTTACACATACACTGTAATTACACGATGTGACTTGCGGCGAGAGGCAGTAGGTGATTAGCGGCGGGAGGTAAATTGCTCTAGGGTAATGAAGGAACTACATGGAGGCTGCAGAGATGTGCAGCGGCCCGACGGGGAGCTCAGATGCAGCAACGACGTGCATTAGCATGTTTAGACCTGCTTTTTGCAGGTCTAAGTTAAAGCACACTTCCCGGAGGCATGCAAAGTCTAATAAGGGTGTAAAGAACTTGCTAGGCGATAATATCGACCAAGCAAGTTTTTTTAACATCCTGCCTAGGGCTAAATGCAATTGGATCAGGCAACGTTATCATCGCCTGATTATTGGACTCACCAGTGGGTAACGCTGGCGAGTCAGACAATTGCATCAGGTCCATTATGTTATAAATAGATTTACTCCATTTTTCCTTGTTTCCATTTATGTAATTCATGATTAATAACCATGTATTTCCAGTAATATAGCAAATTCCAGTGTAATGGATGAATAGTTGTGTAATTTTTTTTAACAAGTAAAGTTTATTGAGCAGTCAATATCATGAAAAAATATCAACATTTGCATCAAAGAACAACACAAATACATAGCTTATATCCATACTGGAGTACAATACAGCATCCATGCATACATTGGTATATAGTAGAGCAACATTTGACCAGAGAATATGCACTGAGTGACTACATGAATGGGGCATTAAAGTAAATACTAGGGTAGACATTTATCAAGAGTGTCTGAGACAAAATATTGGTAGGTTTTGAAGAAGTTATGAAGGTTAGAGATGGCCAAATTAGTTTGCCTGGCAGGTAGTTCACGCGGATATCAGCTACCTGTGCCAGGAAGCGAATACATAGCGTGTTCGACCCACCTCCTATACCTCATCATTGACACTCTATATCACAGTCAGCAGACACATGGCAGCCAATCAGGCTGCACTCACCGACGCCCCCCCCCCCCCCCCTATAAAAACACAGCAGCATCTGCAATGTTCTCAGTCTGCTGATGCTGCTGTAGTGAGAGGAAGGGAAAGACATTTGTTGGAGCTAGGGAAAGCATTGGTTTGTGATTTAACTTACTAACCATAGCTGTCTTTGTGGGTGATAATGCATAGATACAGACCACAGACAGTTGCCAGCCAGGCCAGCTGGGATTTGTAGTCCCACCACTGGCAGCACACTGTATTACAATTGCATATCTTTTCACTGTATTTGTAATTTAACTTACTAACCATAGCTGTCTTTGTGGGTGACACTGCATAGATACAGACCACAGACAGTTGCCAGCCAGGCCAGCTGGGATTTGTAGTTCCACCACTGGCAGCACACTGTATTACCATTGTATATCTTTTCACTGTATTTGTGATTTAACTTACTAAAGCATACTTGTCTTTGTAGGTGACACTGCATAGATACAGCCCACAGACAGTTGTCAGCCAGGCCAGCTGGGATTTGTAGTTCCATCACTGGCAGCACACTGTATTATACCAGTGCATACCTTCCCATTGTATCTGTGTGACAGCACACTGTATTATACCAGTGCATACTTTCCCACTGTATTAGTGTGACAGCACACTGTATTATACGAGTGCATACCTTCCCATTGTATCTGTGTGACACCACACTTTATTATACGAGTGCATACCTTCCCATTGTATCTGTGTGACAGCACACTCTATTATACCAGTGCATACCTTCCCATTGTATCTGTGTGACAGCACACTTTATTATACGAGTGCATACCTTCCCATTGTATCTGTGTGACAGCACACTCTATTATACCAGTGCATACCTTACCATTGTATCTGTGTGACAGCACACTCTATTATACCAGTGCATACCTAACCGCTGTATCTGTGATTGAAAGTACTATACCTTAGCTCTCTTTATGGGTGACACTGCATACAGCCCACAGAGAGACAGGGACAGTTAGCTAGGTTGTTCTTTATTGCTGAAACCATCCCAAAACAATAGCCCTTTAGAGGGCTCATATTCAATTATTTTGTGTGCATGTGTGTGTGTGTGTGTGAGACACTGCATACAGGTCAGGCCACAGTCATTGCTGGGCCTTGCAGTTCTTCTATACTCTTCTATCTATTACACGCCAGCACACTGTCTGTAATCATAAGCTGTGCTTAGCTTCCAACTGTATCTGTTATTGATAACTGTGCGACACAATGCATACAGGCCACAGTCAGTTGCTGGCCCTAGTAGTTCTACTATACTCTTCTAACTATTGCAAGCAAGCCGCAACACTGTCTATCATAAGCAGTGCTTAGCTTGAAACTGTATTTGTGATTGAAAGTACTATATAGGGTGTGTGTGTGTGTATGTGTGTGTGTGTGTGTGTGTGTGTGTGTGTGTGTGTGTGTCTTAAAGTACACAGCCCTGTGATACACACACACACACACACACACACACACACACACAGCTGCTGTGTATTTGACACTGATTGTGTGCTTCTTTGTGATTACACACACTGTCTACCACTATTGAATATTGTTAGTACTACTGCGCATACCCTGCATACCCCCAATATGGACAAAATAACAGGCAAAGGGAGAGGCAGGCCACCCTGCAGGTCTTTTTGAAGTCGTGCTTGCATGATTTCGTGTGGCCCTGGCCCTCGACCAAAGTACAGTGTTCAGAAGGCATGGACCATCAACCCCCAAGATTGTCAGGACATAGTTGACTTCAAAACACAGAACACGTCATCTTCCTTAGTTTCCACATGGAACCGTGACATATCTTCCTCCTCCTGCTCTGATTCGGGCACACCACAAGTACTTGACACTCAGCTGGCAGCCACCACCGCTACTACTTGCACCACAGCCGCTCCACTTGAGATGTCAGAGGAGTTATTCACACATTGCTGTGATGAATTTACTGATGCACAACCCTTATTGTTACAAGATGAAGGCAGTAAGGATGTTACTCCACCTCATATGTCTAAGTTAGGCATCGCTATGGACGTAAGGTGTGAGGATGATAATGAATTACCTGTTGTTGGTGCAGTTTTGGAGGTGTCTGTTACAAGCCAAGCTGTGGATGATGATGATGATGATGATCATGGCATGGATGTCACGTGGGTTCCTAGGAGAGAAGATGAACAGGGGGACAGTTCAGAGGGGGAGTCAGAGAGGAGGAAGCGGAGACTAGTTCCTGTAAGAAGCAGGGGGAGCTCATCGGAAATAGCTCGTGGCAGTGTTCCATCATCCCACAGCTCACCAGCGTGGATATTTTTTTGTGTATCTGCCTCAGATTACAGCTATGCCATCTGTACTATCTGCCACCAAAAATTGAGTTGGGGAAAAAGCAACACCCAACTAGGGACATCAGCCGTACAAAGGCACTTGATAAACAAGCACAAACACCAATGGGATGAGCACATAAGAAAAAGCAGCACACAAACGCAAAGCCACCCTCCGCCTCCTCTTCCTCCTCTAGGTGCAGCATCTTCAGCCGCTGTATCCTCTGCTGCCCTTGCACCTTCACAGCCACCCTCTTCCACTCCACTTCTCACCTTAAGCAGTTCCTGCTCCTCTGGCCACAACGGCCAGGTGTCCATTTGTGTTTGAGCTACCTCAGCCCGACCATATGGGCTGGAAAACCACCATTGCCTGCACTCTCGACAATGTGCGCACCAGCACGGCCATCACTAAGAAAACAGCTTTTTGCAGCGGTGCATCAACAGTGAGTTTGGTCTGTCAGTGTGAAGCAGTACACTACCTACACTACCTGATCCATGTATACACACGCAAGATGTTTTAAAGCACTTTATGCCTCCAGTTTAGGAATGCAATGCCATTTCTGCCCTGTGACAAATGCGGAGCAGTACAGATTAGTGCTGATCCTTTTCTGCTCTACGATGACAATTATGCGAGGGGAATCATTTTCAAAAGTACCAAAGCAGGTCTGTAACTGTGGGATCTTATAATTCTGAACTGTACTGCTGAGCTGTCCATCTGACACTCCATGATCTCAGTACACTACAACCTCTGGCAGCGCATGAATGATTGACCTTGTGGAACTAGTGGAGAGAAATGCCACAAGGTACAGCTTGCATCCATCCATCCATACTATTCTGATGTGAAAGCTGAAATGCTACTAAGTAGCAGGCGGGTCAGAATGAATTGATGCTGGCCACAATGCCTGTCACTGTCTAAACGGGAACAGCACATGATTGACCTGCTGGAACTAGTGGAGAGAGATGCCACAAGGTACATCTTCCATCCATCTATCCATATTATCCTGATGTGGAAGCTGAAATGCTACTAAGTACCAGGCGGGTCAGAATGAATTGATGCTGTCCACAAAGGCCTGTCACTGTCTGAACAGGAACGGTACATGATTGACCTTGTGGAACAAGTGGAGAGAGATGCCACAAGTTACAGCCTCCATCCATCCATACTATCCTGATGTGGAAGCTGATGAAAGACTACAAGAAGTAGCAGCGGGTCAGAATGAATTTGTTGGCCCCACACAACAAAGCCTGTCACTGAACGGGAACAGTGCATGATTTACTTACCTTGTAGTACTTCTGGATGGCCATCGTTTCACAAAATTCCCACTGAGAGGACTAACATTTTAAGTCCTGAGAGTGTTAACTAATGACAACCCTTTGCAGCTGTTTGCGGTGGTGCGTTAAACAGTGAGTTTGGTCTGTCAGTGTGAAGCAGTACACTACTTACACTACCTGATCCATGTATAAACATGCAAGCTGTTTTAACCTCCCTGGCATTCTGGGTAATGCGTACATAAGTACGCATTACCGTTTTTGTTAAATATATTATTTTTCTTGCTGTTGCTAGCGTATTGCTAGCTACAGCAGTACGCCATGCCGTCCGCATTCACCCTCCCAATCCCCACCGGCCATACTTACACGTCCGAGATCCCGCGAGAAGCGTGACTTCCTACGTCGCTTCTCGCTTCATCGACGTCATGACATCATGGGGAGCTCTGATCCTTCCCATTGCGCAGCCTGGCGGTGATTCGCCAGGCTGCGCTAGGCATTTTGGGGGAGAGGACAGCCCCTTAAGTGGCGCATCGCGGCGGATCGGCGGGTAGCGGCGGCGATCGGACAGAACATGTAGCTATCAAAGTGCTAGCTACATGTTCTGAAAAAAAAGTAAGTAAAAAGACCCTCCAGGGGCTGAGCAATCCTCCTTGGCGTACATGGATGAGTTGAGCTCGTCTATACTGCCAAGGAGGTTAAAGCGCCCTTTAGGGATTATAACCCTGCGTCAAATATGTAATTTTCCCAGGGACTTTTGACATACATATCACTCCGGCATGCCCCCTTCCAGGTGTTAGACCCCTTGAAACAACCTTTCCATCACTTTTGTGGCCGGAAATAGTCCCTATAGGTTTTAAAGTTCACCTGCCCATTAAAGTCTATGACGCTTCACCAGGGTCCGCCTGTCCGCAAACTTTTACGGAAGTTCGCTTCCTCGGTCCGCAGACCCAAAATCTGAGGTTCGAGCCATTTCTAATAAAGGTTTCTCAGTCAGTGCAGTGTGTGAGGGAAATTGTTGTTGATGAGGTAACCAATACATCTGCTGTATTTCATCAATGCCCAGCACTGGAAGGGTTAAGCACAGCACAGCTTCACGGGATTCAGCAGGTCGGCGAGAGCACTTCACAAATTATGTCTAGCCTGCAATGCACGAGTTGTGTGAAAGTGCTATGCAGCACTTCTTAATCTGCCACAGTTTAGTAATGGATTTGCACTTTTCTTAACTGTAGTACAGTTCTAAAAATTCATGCTAAATTGCCACTATTAACCACTTCCCGACCGCCGTATATACAATTGGCGGCCGGGAAGTGGACGCCGCAAGGACCGCCGTATTGACAATTGGCGGCGGTCCTTGTATGGGCATGGGCGGAGCGATCGCGTCATCCGTGACGCGATCCTCCGCCTCCGCCTGGCGCCGCTCACCCGCCGCAACAACCCGCTGGCCATACGGAAGCGCCGGCGGGATGTTAACCCGACGATCGCCGCATACAAAGTGTATAATACACTTTGTAATGTTTACAAAGTGTATTATACAGGCTGCCTCCTGCCCTGGTGGTCCCAATGTCCGAGGGACCACCAGGGCAGGCTGCAGCCACCCTAGTCTGCAACAAGCACACTGATTTCCCCCCCCCTGCCCCAGATCGCCCACAGCACCCATCAGACCCCCCCTGCCCACCCCCCAGACCCCTGTTTGCACCCAATCACCCCCCTAATCACCCATCAATCACTCCCTGTCACTATCTGTCAACGCTATTTTTTTTATCCCCCCCCTGCCCCCCGCTCCCTCCTGATCACCCCCCACCCCTCAGATTCTCCCCAGACCCCCCCCCCCCCCAGACCCCCCCCCCATGTACTGTATGCATCTATCCCCCCTGATCACCTGTCAATCACCTGTCAATCACCCGTCAATCACCCGTCAATCACCCCCTGTCACTGCCACCCATCAATCAGCCCCTAACCTGCCCCTTGCGGGCAATCTGATCACCCCCCCACACCAATAGATCGCCCGCAGATCCGACATCAGATCACCTCCCAAATCCATTGTTTACATCTATTCTCTCCTCTAAACACCCACTAATTACCCATCAATCACCCATCAATCACCCCCTATCACCACCTGTCACTTTTACCTATCAGATCAGACCCTAATCTGCCCCTTGCGGGCACCCAATCACCCGCCCACACGCTCAGATTGCCCTCTGACCCCCCCTTATCAATTCACCAGTGCATTAATTACATCTGTTCTTCCCTGTAATAACCCACTGATCACCTGTCAATCACCTGCCAATCACCTATCACCCATCAATCACCCCCTGTCACCCCCTGTCACTGCCACCCATCAATCAGCCCCTAACCTGCCCCTTGCGGGCAATCTGATCACCCACCCACACCATTAGATCGCCCGCAAACCCGCCGTCAGATTACCTCCCAAATGTATTGTTTACATCTGTTATCTTCTCTAAACACCCACTAATTACCCATCAATCACCCATCAATCACCCCCTATCACCAACCGTCACTGTTACCTATCAGATCATACCCTAATCTGCCCCTTGCGGGCACCCAATCACCCGCCCACACGCTCAGATTGCCCTCAGACCCCCCCCCCTTATAAATTCGCCAGTGCATTAATTACATCTGGCCTTCCCTGTAATAACCCACTGATCACCTGTCAATCACCTGCCAATCACCTATCACCCATCAATCACCCCCTGTCACTGCCACCCAACAATCAGCCCCTAACCTGCCCCTTGCGGGCAAACTGATCACCCACCCACACCAATGGATCGCCCGCAGATCCGACATCAGATCACCACCCAAGCGCAGTGTTTCCATCTATTCTCTCCTCTAAACACCCACTAATTACCAATCAATCACCCATCAATCACCCCCTATCACCACCTGTCACTGTTACCCATCAGATCAGACCCTAATCTGCCCCTTGCGGGCACCCAATCGCCCGCCTACACGCTCAGATTGCCCTCAAACCCCCCCTTATCAATTCGCCAGTGCAATATTTACATCTGTTCTCCCCTGTAATAACCCACTGATTACCTGTCAATCACCTATCAATCACCCATCAATCACCCCCTGTCACTGCCACCCATCAATCACCCCCTGTCACTGCCGCCCATCAATCACCCGCTGTCACTGCCACCCATCAATCAGCCCCTAACCTGCCCCTTGCGGGCAATCTGATCACCCACCCACACCAATAGATCGCCCGCAGATCCGACGTCCGATCACCTCCCAAGTGCAGTGTTTACATCTGTTCTCTACCCTAAACACCCACTAATTACCCATCAATCACCCCCTGTCACTGCTACCTATCAGATTAGACCCCTATCTGCCCCTAGGGCACTCAATCACCCGCCTACACCCTCAGAATGCCCTCAGACCCCAGCCCTGATCACCTCGCCAGTGCATTGCTTGCATCTATTCCCCCCTCTAATCACACCTTGAGACACCCATCAATCACCTCCTGTCACCCCCTAGCACACCTACCCATCAGATCAGGCCCCAATTTGCCCCGTGTGGGCTCCTGATCACTCGGCCAAACCCTCAGATCCCCCTCAGACCACCTTCCGATCACCTCCCCAGTGCATTGATTGCATCTATTTTCCCCTCTAACCACCCCCTGAGACACCCATCAATCACCTCCTGTCACCCCCTAGCACTCCTATCCATCAGATCAGGCCCAATACAACCTGTCATCTAAAAGGCCACCCTGCTTATGACCGGTTCCACAAAATTCGCCCCCTCATAGACCACCTGTCATCAAAATTTGCAGATGCTTATACCCCTGAACAGTCATTTTGAGACATTTGGTTTCCAGACTACTCACGGTTTTGGGCCTGTAAAATGCCAGGGCGGTATAGGAACCCCACAAGTGACCCCATTTTAGAAAAAAAGACACCCCAAGGTATTCTGTTAGGTGTATGACGAGTTCATAGAAGATTTTATTTTTTGGCAAAAGTTAGCGGAAATTGATTTTTATTGTTTTTTTTTCACAAAGTGTCATTTTTCACTAACTTGTGACAAAAAATAAAATCTTCTATGAACTCGCCATACACCTAACGGAATACCTTGGGGTGTCTTCTTTCTAAAATGGGGTCACTTGTGGGGTTCCTATACTGCCCTTGCATTTTAGGGGCCCTAAACCGCGAGGAGTAGTCTAGAAAACAAATGCCTCAAAATGACCTGTGAATAGGACGTTGGGCCCCTTAGCGCACCTAGGCTGCAAAAAAGTGTCACACATGTGGTACCGCCGTACTCAGGAAAAGTAGTATAATGTGTTTTGGGGTGTATTTTTACACATACCCATGCTGGGTGGGAGAAATTTCTATGTAAATGGACAATTGTGTGTAAAAAAATCAAACAATTGTCATTTACAGAGATATTTCTCCCACATAGCATGGGTATGTGTAAAAATACACCCCAAAACGCATTATACTACTTATCCTGAGTACGGCGGTACCACATGTGTGGCACTTTCTTTTACACCCTAAGTACGCTAAGGGGCCCAAAGTCCAATGAGTACCTTTAGGATTTTGCAGGTCATTTTGCGACATTTGGTTTCAAGACTACTCCTCACGGTTTAGGGCCCCTAAAATGCCAGGGCAGTATAGGAACCCCACAAATGACCCCATTCTAGAAAGAAGACACCCAAAGGTATTCCGTACGGAGTATGGTGAGTTCATAGAAGATTTTATTTTTTGTCACAAGTTAGCGGAAAATGACACTTTGTGAAAAAAAACAATTAAAATCAATTTCCGCTAACTTGCGACAAAAAAATAAAAACTTCTATGAACTCACCATACTCCTAACGGAATACCTTGGGGTGTCTTCTTTCTAAAATGGGGTCATTAGTTGGGTTCCTATACTGCCCTGGCATTTTAGGGGCCCTAAACCGTGAGGAGTAGTCTTGAAACAAAAATGACCTGTGAAATCCTAAAGGTACTCATTGGACTTTGGGCCCCTTAGTGCAGTTAGGGTGCAAAAAAGTGCCACACATGTGGTATCGCCGTACTCGGGAGAAGTAGTATAATGTGTTTTGGGGTGTATTTTTACACATACCCATGCTGGGTGGGAGAAATACTTCTGTAAATGACAATCTTTTGATTTTTTTACACACAATTGTCCATTTACAGAGGTATTTCTCCCCCCCAGCATGGGTATGTGTAAAAATACACCCCAAAACACATTGTACTACTTCTCCCGAGTATGGCGATACCACATGTGTGGCACTTTTTTGCCCCTTAACTGCGCTAAAGGGCCCAAAGTCCAATGAGTACCTTTAGGATTTCACAGGTCATTTTGAGAAATTTCGTTTCAAGACTACTCCTCACGGTTTAGGGCCCCTAAAATGCCAGGGCAGTATAGGAACCCCACAAATGACCCCATTTTAGAAAGAAGACACCCCAAGGTATTCCGTTAGGAGTATGGCGAGTTCATAGAAGATTTTATTTTTTGTCACAAGTTAGCGGAAATTGATTTTAATTGTGTTTTTTCACAAAGTGTCATTTTCCGCTAACTTTTGACAAAAAATAAAATCTTCTATGAACTCACCATACTCCTAACGGAATACCTTGGGGTGTCTTCTTTCTAAAATGGGGTCATTTGTGGGGTTCCTATACTGCCCTGGCATTTTAGGGGCCCTAAACCGTGAGGAGTAGTCTTGAAACGAAATTTCTCAAAATGACCTGTGAAATCCTAAAGGTACTCATTGGACTTTGGGCCCTTTAGCGCAGTTAGGGTGCAAAAAAGTGCCACACATGTGGTATCGCCGTACTCAGGAGAAGTAGTATAATGTGTTTTGTGGTGTACTTTTACACATACCCATGCTGAGTGGGAGAAAGATCTCTGTAAATGGACAATTGTGTGTAAAAAAAATTAACAAATTGTCATTTACAGAGATATTTCTCCCACCCAGCATGGGTATGTGTAAAAATACACCCCAAAACACATTATACTACTTCTCCTGAGTACGGCAATACCACATGTGTGGCACTTTTTTGCAGCCTAACTGCGCTAAGGGGTCCAAAGTCCAATGAGCACCTTTAGGCTTTACAGGGGTGCTTACAATTTAGCACCCCCCAAAATGTCAGGACAGTAAACACACCCCACAAATGACCCCATTTTGGAAATTAGACCCTTCAAGGTATTCAGAGAGGGGCATGGTGAGTCCGTGGCAGATTTCATTTTTTTTTTGTCGCAAGTTAGAAGAAATGGAAACTTTTTTTTTTTTATTTTTTCTCACAAAGTGTCATTTTCCGCTTACTTGTGACAAAAAATAATATCTTCTATGAACTCACTATGCCTCTCAGTGAATACTTTGGGATGTCTTCTTTCCAAAATGGGGTAATTTGGGGGGTATTTATACTATCCTGGAATTCTAGCCCCTCATGAAACATGACAGGGGGTCAGAAAAGTCATAGATGCTTGAAAATGAGAAAATTCACTTTTTGCACCATAGTTTGTAAACGCTATAACTTTTACCCAAACCAATAAATATACACTGAATGGGTTTTTTTTTTATCAAAAACATGTTTGTCCACATTTTTCGCGCTGCATGTATACAGAAATTTTACTTTATTTGAAAAATGTCAGCACAGAAAGTTAAAAAAATCATTTTTTTGCCAAAATTCATGTCTTTTTTGATGAATATAATAAAAAGTAAAAATCGCAGGAGCAATCAAATAGCACCAAAAGAAAGCTTTATTAGTGACAAGAAAAGGAGCCAAAATTCATTTAGGTGGTAGGTTGTATGAGCGAGCAATAAACCGTGAAAGCTGCAGTGGTCTGAATGGAAAAAAAGTGGCCGGTCCTTAAGGGGTAGAAAGCCCTAGGTCCTCAAGTGGTTAAGTAGGATTTAAAATGTTTCTTTTTATTATGCAGAACAGTTCCCCCTGCTGGTTAGAATGGTTTAAGAAGAAAAAACTGTTGATAAATCTGGCCCTATGAGTTAGATACCAAAATGTCCAGGACACCAAGAGCGACTCATTGTGAGGATTAGAGGTCTATTCGTCTGCATAATCCTATCTATCTGTAATAATCTGCTCTGCTGTCTGCACAGGCAGGCAGCTTTTTGACCATTTTTCAGGTCTGCATGCTGCAGGTCCTTGGAAAGGAGACCTGTTTTCACTCTGCAAGTTTCAGACTTGCTGTTCTGGTGAGGGATTTCCATTCACTTATCTGGTTATTGATAGCTCTGCCTCTTTTGAAGGCTTGCAGTATAAATGCCATTTCCTCCCAGAATTCCCTGCTGGTCATAAAGGTTTGGTTCTGCTGGACTTACCTTGAGTTTCAGCCCTCTGCTATTGTTTGCGAATATTGTCTTAGAGTAGTTATCCTTGGGAGTGCACTAGCATTCCTTCTAGCGCAGTCAGGTTTTTTATTATCTGTATTGCCTAGTTCTGTCTTGTCTGTTTGGATTGCATTCGCCCTAGCGGTAGAGGCGGTGGATCCTTCTGTACTCTGTCTTGGAGTGTAAGCCAGAGCAGCGGTTGCTACCGGTTACTCCTTCTGTCTGTCTTGTCTGGTCCGTGCGATGGTACTGTCGCCAGCGGTGGCTGACAGTGAATCGTTCTGTCCTGTTCCTAGATCGCATTCGCCCTAGCATTAGAGGCGTGGATCTCTCTTGTCTGAACCTTGGAGTTTAACCTTAGCTGCGGTTGCTATTGGTTACTCCTTCTGTCTGTCTTGTCTGGAACGAACGCTTGCTGTTGTCTGGGTGAGGCAACCGATTACCAAGCGTTCGCGTTCTCTGTTTATTTTCTTTTTCTGTGTTTCATGTGTTAGTCAGGGTTGGTACGTTTTGTCACTGTTGCGCTTAACGTGCGGTGACCGTGCTTGGAACACGCTTTGTCGCTATTGCGCTTAACGTGTGGTGCCGCGTTTAGCTAGTCCTGTCTGTTCCTTCGTGTTGGATAGCAGGTGCTAATTGGTTCTGTCTTTTTTCATTCTATGTTCTGTCTTTACTCCGTCTTGTGTCTCTGATAGCAATCGCCATTCTTGCGATTGCTTTCTTACTTTGGTCCTCACTGTTGTATGTCAACTGTCGCTGGGTGGCGACTAGATTGGTGGACATACATACATTCTATCTCTGTGCTGACTCTCTCTCTTGAGAGGCTATCTTGCCCTGTTTTGCTTCACTTCGCACAATTTCTATCTGGCATCGGTGGCTGTGCAGAGGGTTTATTCCTCTGCACTCCACAGCTCCATCTGCCGGTTGGAATTCCTTTCTACAGGTGCATTTGCACCAAAGCTTGGTTCCCTTATTCAAACGCTTGTGGAGGGTTTCCGCAGTGTCAGTGCACAGGTTGTGCGCTGACCACGGAGATAATGCCTCATTCGTTACACTATCCTTCCATCTGTCCCATATAAGATGACATTGACCTGGCCTGTTTCTGTGCATAAAAATTAATTTTCTGTATGCAAGAGTAGATTTAATTATTTTCCTCCATGCAGCCAGAGTGGGAGCAACAGGCAACAAACATTAATATGCCACTTTTACTCATCCTGCAAATAAGGTTTCTGCCATGAAAGTTTTCATACATGATCGCAAACCCTCCTCAAATATCATTCCTAGGAAGGCCCTTTTCAGGGGATAAGTAGTGGGACACCCCATTCTGTCATGCAGGAATTTTATAATTTACTCCCAGTATGTTTTGACAGCTGGGCAATCCCAAAGCAGATGGAAGAAGGAGAGCATAGGGTTTTGACATTTAGGGCAATCAGTAGAGTTATATTTGACAATACAGGCTGGCGTTTGGGATGAGTTGTGCGGTATAAAAAGCTGTGTTGTATGCTCATGCACAAAGGGTAATGCGTTCTTATCTGCTGACAGGGCATCTTCCCAGTCCTCTGGATCCCAGCACTGGTCCACTTTTCAAGACATGTCTGTGCACTTAAGCGCGTCATGTTCTATGAATATTTTATACATAACTTTGCCTATAAGATGTTTAGACTGGCAAACCCGAATCAATTCTAGTGCACAGGAGGTTGAGAATTTCGTGGGGAGCTTTGGAATTGGGCCAGAAAGGCATGGGAAAGTTGAGCGTATGTGAATTGATGTTGAGAAATACCAGGGAACCTGGATACCAGTGTAGGAAAGGAGACCAATTTGCCACGTTTCACTATTTGTCCCAGGAAATGAATACCTTGTTTTGTTCAAAAGCCAGAATCAGGTACTGTCAGCATTTTAGCTAGACTAGGGTTGCCTCAGAGGGGTGTGATAGTGACATCCAGTGAGATGCAACACGCTCATGATTCTCTTCCATACCAGGAGTGTTTGTGTTAGTGTAGTTTTAGGTAATTTATGCTTTGGCGTGTGAAGTCAACAGCCAAACTCTGCTTGAGAGGGTCTACTTCAGAGTTGTACAAGTTGCCCTTAGTGAATCAAGAAGCTATGTGTTGGGCTTGTGCTGCTAAGTAGTAGTATTGAAAAGAGGGGAGGGATAATCCACCCAGACTGTTGAGATTTATAAGTATTGAGTATTTGTAATATGGCACATTTATTGTTCCACACAAAACTAAGTAATACTGTATGCATTTTTTTTAAAGAAGTGAAGCTGTTGGGAAAATACACAGGGCTATGGTACGGTATGTATAGTACCTTGGGCAAGATAACAATCTTTAGTAGAATCTCTCTACTCACCATACAAAGGTGGAGGTTGGACCAGGTACAATACTTGTGATGCATGTATGCAACTAATGGATCATAAAACCAAGAGTTGTCAACTTACACCTCCTACAAGGGATGGGGGTCAGGAATTAAAGCTCATAGAAGGATGTCCACCAAAAATTGCAAAAAAAACTGTGAAAAACAGTGTAAAAGGTAAAATGGTGCTAAACTCAAAGATCTCAAGTACTTATACACAGAGGTGTAAAATTGGTTAATTTTATAAATACACTTGAGAACGCATTTTACGGCTAACTTCCCACTTTTTAAGGTCAAAATATGTATGGAGGTAAATCCAATATTTGCTAGGAGCACCAATTCAGCTGTGGCCTGACAAGTTATTTAAACAGAGGGAATAGTATACTAGCATCTCAAGATTTTATTTCCTATTGTATGCATGCCAGAATTGTATTTGCTTAATTTGCTGCTGTTTGGCATTAAAAAATGTTGTTTCAACTGTTATCAATTAGTATTCCCAAGTCCTCCTCAAAGTCTGATGTGCCACGCTTTATGTAGTATATTTTGTATGGTGTTCAGTCATTGGCACATCTAAGGTACACAACCTTACATTTATCAACATTACATTTCATCTGAAACATATGCCTTACCATATAAACATGCTGTCAAGTTCCTGGCATGATATTTAATGTTACTATCCTGCTGCTTAGTGTTGGTAACTTGGCATCATTTTGTCAAATCTTCAAAGATGGCAACATTACTTTGTATTCCATCTACTAGGTCATTAATAAATACATTGAAAAGGATTGGGCCTAATACTGACCATTGCGGGACATGACTGCTAACAGCTTCTTATTTTGAGTATGATCTATTCTCCAACAGTTTTTTTTTTCTTCTGTCCATTAATCAATTCTCTATTCACTTACACATTTTTTTTCTAGTCCCTGCAAACTCAGCCTCTGCACCAGTTTATTCCCATAAGATATCTACAGTAGTCATTAAGATAGCATTTAAAGTTTGCCATTTACTCTTAGGGCTTGATTCACTAACTGGCGCTAAGTGTTAGCGCTGGAGTAAAAAATAGTTTTCCGGTGCTAAGCCGGTTAGTGTGTCTTATCTGAGTTAGTGTGCCTTATCTGAACTTAGTGCCCCTTAAGTAGCTTTGTGCACAGTAAAAGATGCACAAAGCTACACCTTTTAGTGTGCACAAAGCTACTTAAGGGGCACTAACCTCAGATAAGGCACACTAACCTCAGATAAGGTTAGCGCTGTAGTTGGTGCCCACTAAGTGATAAGGCACACTAACCAGCTTAGTGCCGGTTAGTGAATCAAGGCCTTAGTGTCCTTGCCCTGTAATTTGCAATTCCAGTCTACAAGACTATGTGTCCTTGGGCGTCTTAAAGTTAGACATTTTAAAATTCATAAATGTATATGTCCCTTTGCTAACAACTCTGTAAAATACCAGGTCAAATGTTACCATATTATGATAACTATGTCTAAAGTGTTCTCAAACTTGCTAATTTGGCATAATGTCTGGACTGTCTGAAATGACCAAATCAATTGGATCATCTCGTCTGATTGGTGTGCTTACCAATTGAGTCAAGTAATTGTCTTGTAGTGTTGATAAAAAATGTCAATTCTGCTACACTGAGTAGCTTCAAAATCCCCAATAAGGTCTAGATAGGTAAAATTACTAGGCTGTAATTATACTTCCTCTGTATTGTTTATGTGTGGAAGTTTATAACATATCCCCAAACATACAGACCTCTTCTCCTTTTCTATCTAATCTGTCTTTTCTAAAAACATTGTATGTCTTACAATTTACTATCCAGTCATGGCTGCCATACATTTATGATCCCTGTTACTTATACAATATCTACGTATTTCCAGGTGGGACAGGCCCCTAGAGCACTAAAACATAACTTTTATTCAAATAAATTAAAATACAAATGTAAAGGGGTGAACAACAATAGATAGGTTCAACATAGTTGTGTCAAAGTTATGGCACAAACTATTGTGTGTCATTAAATAATGTTAGGATAGGGAGGATGCATAGCGTAAGGCAAGAGAACCAAAGGCCATAGATACAGGCAGACCCCGTATATCAATGGCTCCCTGGGGGAGATTTATCAACGCATTACTGACAGTTTTTTCTTCTAAAACTGTTCTAACCAGCAGAAGAACAGTTCTGCATGATAGTAAGAAACTTCCCAAAGCCTATGTAATAGCAGCAGTTTAGCGTGGATTTCTAGAGCTACACTACAGTTAAGAAAAGTGCAAATCCATTCCTACACTGCTGCAGATTAAGAAATGCTCATTAGCAGTTCTTCAGATAGTGCAGGCTAGATGTGATTTGTGAAGGGCTCCTCCCCCCTCACTCAGAGCCTGCTGACAGCAGGTGTGTTGGTTACCTCAGCAACAGCAGTTCCCCTCACACACTGCACTGCTTGAGAGACCTTCCTAGCTCCTTCTATTCCTTACAGTTTAAGAAGGTATCTGCACTAGCTAGTGATTTCTTAGGCTGTCTGAGACAGTTCTGCATGGATTTCTAAAAACCTACTAATATTTTGTCTCAGACACTCTTGATAAATCTGGCCCCTGTCCTATAAAGAATTGATCTGGGTTCAAGTTGCACCTATGCTGCCGTGCAGTCCCAACCGATTTATGCCAGCCTTACGGAACTAAGTGGCATTGTCACTGGATAAAATACAGTGGGTTGCAAAAGTATTCGGCCCCCTTGAAGATTTCCACATTTTGTCACATTACTGCCACAAACATGCATCAATTTTATTGGAATTGAACGTGAAAGACCAATACAAAGTGCTGTACAAGTGAGAAGTGGATCGAAAATCATGCATCATTCCAAACATTTTTTTACAAATCAATAACTGCAAAGTGGGGTGTGCGTAATTATTCGGCCCCCTGAGTCATTACTTTGTAGAACCACCTTTTGCTGCAATTAAAGCTGCCAGTCTTTTAGGGTATGTCTCTACCAGCTTTGCACATCTAGAGACTGAAATCCTTGCCTATTCTTCTTTGCAAAACAGCTCCAGCTCAGTCAGATTAGATGGACAGCGTTTGTGAACAGCAGTTTTCAGATCTTGCCACAGATTCTCGATTGGATTTAGATCTGGACTTTGACTGGGCCATTCTAACACATAGATATGTTTTGTTTTAAACCGTTCCATTGTTGCCCTGGCTTTATGTTTAGGGTCATTGTCCTGCTGGAAGGTGAACCTCCGCCCCAGTCTCAAGTCTTTTGCAGTCTCCAAGAGGTTTTATTCCAAGTTTGCCCTGTATTTGGCTCCACCCATCTTCCCATCAATTCTGACCAGCTTCCCTGTCCCTGCTGAAGAGATGCACCCACCGAGCACGATGCTGCCACCACCATATTTGACAGTGGGGATGGTGTGTTCAGAGTGATGTGCAGTGTTAGTTTTCCGCCACACATAGCGTTTTGCATTTTGGCCAAAAAGTTCCATTTTGGTCTCATCTGACCAGAGCACCTTTCTTCCACATGGTTGCTGTGTCCCCCACATGGCTTGTGGCAAACTGCAAACGGGACTTCTTATGCTTTCTGTTAACAATGCCTTTCTTCTTGCCACTCTTCCATAAAGGCCAACTGTGTACAGTGCATGACTAATAGTTGTCCTATGGACAGAGTCTCCCACCTGAGCTGTAGATCTCTGCAGCTCGTCCAGAGTCACCATGAGCCTTTTGACTGCATTTCTGATCAGCGCTCTCCTTGTTCGGCCTGTGAGTTTAGGTGGATGGCCTTGTCTTGGTAGGTTTACAGTTGTGCCATACCCCTTCCATTTCTGAATGATCACTTGTACAGTGCTCTGTGGGATGTTCAAGGCTTTGGAAATCTTTTTGTAGCCTAAGCCTTCTTTAGATGTCTCAACAACTTGATCCCTGACCTGTCTTGTATGTTCTTTGGACTTCACGGTGTTGTTGCGCCCAATATTCTCTTAGACAACCTCTGAGGCCCTCACAGAGCAGCTGTATTTGTACTGACATTAGATTACACACAGGTGCACTCTATTTAGTCATTAGCACTCATCAGGCAATGTCTATAGTCAACTGACTGCACTCAGATCAAAGGGGGCCAAATAATTAATCATTTGAGTTGAAGTGCTTGTTCTGAATAGCTTCTGCAAAGAATCCTGCCTTTCAGAGAACATTACCATAATTATTTTAATATTATATTGTTATGTCTAGCTAGGTTGCTGCAATAACCCTTTTTCTTACAGGATTAGCTAGATTTAGAATTGCCTCTCCTCCTGCTCTTGAGAAGTGGTGGAAGTTTACCTGATCTCTGAATGAGATTGCAGATTGTATCCTGTGTGTACTAACCAACCAATTCGAAATGTTACTTTGTCTACAGTGCTGTGTGCCTTCAGAAGACCCTCAGTGTCTGAAGGCTGAATGGCTGAGCTGTGACAAAGGAAACAGGAATTACAGGGTGATGTCATACCGCCACATTTTACTTTTTAGCAATTGATGGAGCAGCTTCAGCTCATTTTCCTGCCTGCCTGATATTAGAGTCCGCTACTACCAGCACCTCACTGGCCTTAGTTGCACTCTTATTTCCCTTCTCATTGCAGCAGTCTGGTTACTAGAGAACATATCTTGCTGCAAAACCCCAGAATCACCATCTCTAAGATCATGCAAATATGAGCATGTGCTAACTTAAAGGGAACCTGAACTGAGTAAAATTATTTAAAATAAACACATGATGTAGCTGCAAATGAATATTACATACTAACCTCACCGTCAGTTCCTCTCAGAGGCTCAAAAAAATTTTCTTAGAGTGATTCCTGCTAGTTCTGACAATATTTTGTCAGAACTGAAATGTTTCAGTTGCTGTCAGTTATATAGCAGCTGCTGTCAGTTACAACTGAATGTGCAAGGCAATGTCCATGTTTCCATATGGCTCAAGTGTGCAATTTTACAGTTCAGCAGTATGCTGAACAGGAAGCTGTTATAGGGTAATGGCCATTTTCAAAATGGAGGATGGAGAATTCCATTTATCACAGTGTACAAATGGGAGTCCAATCACAAGTAAGACCGGCACCACTGGAGATGAATAGTATTTATAAGCTCTTTAACCTTTTCGGGACCATGTTAATGAGATTCTACGCCGCACTTGTGGCTGTTCTAGCCTGATGCGGCGTAGGATCTACGCCGGCCCGCAATTTCCGCTCCCGACGCGATCGTGCGCACCCGGAGGGGGAGATTAAGCTGTCATATGACAGCCGACATCTCCCCCGAGTGATCAGCAGCCATCGCGTATGGCTGCTGATCACGTGATCACTACGATCACCATCGGATCGTAGTGATCAGTTTGACAGCTGCGGCGGCAGGGGGGAAAACAAGAGGATCCACTCACCTCCCTGCCGTTCCAGCGACGATCGGCACCCCCCTCCGCTCTGGCCGGCATCTCCGCTCCGTCTGACGTCAGCGCCGTGTCCCGGCTTGATGACGTCATCAAGCCGCGACCCGGAACTGATCTTCAGACAGAACGGAGATGCCGGCCGGAGAAGAGGGTCCCGTGCGGCTCATCGCTGGAGCCTGGAAGGTAAGTGAAGGCTGCGGGCAGAAGGGGGAGGCACAGGCCACCATGGGGGACACCACTCTAGCCAGCCACACACGGGATCCGGCCGCCTGACCCCCCCAAACTCACGCACCCCCTTCCCGCGCAAAATGCCTGGTCCTTAAGGGGGGGTAGGTGGCCGGTCCCGAAAAGGTTAATCACACAGACATGGCTTCAGCAAGACAAATGCTGTTTCGGGCATAGCCCTTTCTCAAATTGCAACAGCCTACAAATAACACCACAACATGTGTCCTTAAATATCCCTCCCCCACTAAAAACACCAATCGGTGTCCTGCTGGGCGGGGTGTGACATGGCGGACCTGATGGGGAACAGACAACTTAATATGTAAATCACACTGGGGAGACATGAGTTCCATTTACCTGTCACCTGTGGATTTCAAAAATACAGCGAGCAGCAAACAATACATGCGCAATGGGAGCCGGCATCCTCTTCCGATTACGTCATCATCCCTCCTCCCCGTGCGCCGCACTCATCAAACAGCGGCAGCACGCAGGAGGCAGGCACCGTACGCATCCATGGAGCGCAACTCTGCGCTCCATCAGAGGCCCGAACTTCCGGTAAAGCCGGAGGAAGCATCCACGTCGCTCGCTGAGCCCGATGGTCACCAGGCAACAAGCCTGCGTGTACACAATCAGGCTCAGCAGCATTCTATAGAGTGTCCGCCCGATCAGGAGTCCAGGAAACGCCCACTACTGCCAAAAAAACGCAGATAAACTGTCCGGCCACTAGTTAAGTGCTGCAGACTCAGGACATATCAAACATAAGGGCATATACGAGGCATAAATATCCCGACTCCGGACGGGGAGAACACGCAGAAAATGCAAAATGAAAAAATAAAATTAAAATTAAAAAAAATTAAAAAAATAAAATTGCAAAAAAAATTAACAGGCAAATGGATCAATGTCACACCATGTACCAGGATGGCCATACATATCACCCAGGAGAGACCTCAATCAGGACGGCCATACACACCATCCAGGGGAACCTAAAAACACATAAAAGAGCAATTAATATCTGAAAATTACAACAATAGCAAAATATATCCTAAGATGGTGAAGAAGTCAGGTAATAAAGATATCATCCAGCTGACATTAAGTTAACGGGTATGGACACAAAAACCCAGATCATACTCCCGATTCATGCCCTTAGGTTCTAATGTATCTAGCTTCCTGATCCAGGCTGCCTCTCTTTTCAATAGTGCCGTTTCCCTATTTCCTCCCTGCCAATTGACGGGGACCGAGTCAATAACTGTCACCCTCAACTGTGACACAGTGTGTCCTTTTAAGGCAAAATGTTCGGAGACAGATTGACCCCGCACCTTGTTGCGAATCGCAGATTTATGGGACGAAATACGGTCTTTAAGACGCTGAGTGGTCATGCCCACATAACCAAGGCCACAAGGGCACTTGAGTAAGTAGACCACAAAACTGGAATCACACATATACCGTCGATTAAGAAAAAAAGTTGTGCCTTGGGATGGATGTGTGAATCTGTTGCCTTTCAGCACCATCCCACACATATGACATCCCAGGCATGGGAACATACCAGCACTCTTACTGCTGGCCAATGTATGTTTTTTTTGGGTCAATTTGTCACGAATCGTTGGTGCTCTTTTAAACGACATAATCGGAGGAAAACGGAACTCGGGAACGAATGGAAATCCATCAGTGAGGATCCTCCAGTGCTTGCGGATCACTCGCGAAACTGCGTCACTGCAGGCACTGAAGGTCGACACAAATGGAATACGTGGGCCAATCTGTCTCCGCCTCCCGCCTGTACGAGGCACAAACGTGGACGGGGGATAGCCCCTCCTACGGAACTTCAACGTCATTTGCTCCCTCCGAACACAACATCTAGACTCGTCACTAACTATTTTGTCCACCCTACCTAACTGGCTAAGTGGGATGCTGTTCTTAGTCCCTGTTGGATGAAAACTTCTATAATGAAGAAGTGAGTTACGGTCAGTGTCCTTGGTATAAAGGTCAGTGGAGAGTCGATCACCCTCCCTAATAACCACTGTATCCAAAAATGAAATGGACATTAGGTCATGGTGGGACGTCAGTCGTATAAAGGGACACAAGTCATGTAACTGAGTCACGAAATCCATAAGGGTCGAATGGGGCCCCCTCCAAATGCAAAAAATATCATCAATAAAACGCCACCAGCATAATGAATGCTGGTGGAACAAGGAATTACCATAAACAAAGGCCTCTTCATAGAGGCCCATGTATAAATTTGCATAGGAGGGGGCCACGTTCGACCCCATGGCGGTCCCTCGTAGCTGTAAATAGAACTGTCCCCCAAACTCAAAATAGTTACATTGGAGTACAATCTGCAGTAATTTAGTGCAAAACATCCTCTGTTGGACAGTCAGATCCGTACGGGTCATAAGGAACCAGTCTACAGCCTCTACACCCCCATCATGTGGGATGGAGGTGTAGAGGCTCTCGACATCAAAGGTCACCAGGAGAACATCCTCCCCAGGGAGTCTGACCTCACTCAATTTCTCCAAAAACATGGAGGTATCTTTCAGATATGAAGGGGTAGCCTGGACCAATGGCTGAAGGATAGAATCCAGAAATTTAGCTAATGGTACAAAAATCGAGCCGACACCAGCCACGATGGGTCGGCCAGGGGGATTGGTTAAACATTTATGAATTTTAGGAAGAGTGTATAGTTTAGGTGTCACTGGATAATCCTCCCTAAGAAACCTAAAAAGTCCCTGGTCTATGATGTTTTTCTTAAGAGCGTCAGTCAGTAGGTCATCTACTTTTCTACGGATCCACACAAGAGGATCTCCTGGTATGGGCTGATAAACTCCCTGATCAGATAACTGTCTCTTAATCTCTGCCACATACATGTCTGTGTCCATCACCACCACAGCCCCACCTTTATCAGCAGGGCGGATGGTGATGGACATATCCTGCTGTAATGAAGACAACGCCCCTTTTTCTGACTTAGTAAGGTTCTGGGGTACAAAAAAATCACCTTTCTTACTCCCCTCCTCAATACTTTTGATATCCTCCTGCACTTTGGAAACAAAATTGTCTATAGTAGGATGACTCGGTGGTAAAAAAGAGCTAGGGTTTCTAAAACCAATGGTATTGAGTCTGAAACAACCATCATCCTCATTGTATGTATTGGATGGAAAGGGGGGTAAACATGCAAAAAAGTGTTTCAGCCGTATACTCCGGAAAAAACGGAATAGTTCCTGGTCCAACACAAAAAAATTTGTGAAATTGGTTGGACAGAATGAAAGTCCATAGTTCAATACACGAGTCTCTTCATCTAAAAGAATCCGAGATGAAATATTGACCACTAAGGACTCTACAAGTTCTTCCTCTGTCGTAGAACCCGTGGGCTCAACTTCTTCTTGGGGATTTCTCCTCCTGCGGCGCCTGCCCCCTCTATGTTTCCTCCGCCTCCACAGTTTGGGGAGGCGTCAGGCGAGGAGGCACCTGATTCATCACGGGCCGAACCGGCCCCAGAATTTGGAGGTTTCTTCCCTTTAGGTGGTTTCCTCCCTCTCGGTGCCGGACGGGCACTGGGCAGACGCTGCCAGGAGTATATGTAGCCAGACACATAATCGCATGTGTCCCGGGTGAATTTCCCTCTTTTTTCATCCTTGATGGTTTTAGTCAAAGAGTCCGCTACTACCAGCACCTCACTGGCCTTAGTTGCACTCTTATTTCCTTCTCATTGCAGCAGTCTGGTTACTAGAGAACATATCTTGCTGCAAAACCCCAGAATCACCATCTCTAAGATCATGCAAATATGAGCATGTCCTAACTTAAAGGGAACCTGAACTGAGTAAAATTATTTAAAATAAACACATGATGTAGCTGCAAATGAATATTACATACTAACCTCACCGTCAGTTCCTCTCAGAGGCTCAAAAATTTTTTCTTAGAGTGATTCCTGCTAGTTCTGACAATATTTTGTCAGAACTGAAATGTTTCAGTTGCTGTCAGTTATATAGCAGCTGCTGTCAGTTACAACTGAATGTGCAAGGCAATGTCCATGTTTCCATATGGCTCAAGTGTGCAATTTTACAGTTCAGCAGTATGCTGACCAGGAAGCTGTTATAGGGTAATGGCCATTTTCAAAATGGAGGATGGAGAATTCCATTTATCACAGTGTACAAATGGGATGCAGGAGAGGAGAAAGAGATTGATGAGTAGACTACACAGGAGGTAAGCATGACCTGTGTATGTTTATCTTGACTTTTAATTTTCAGTTCAGGTTCTCTTTAAGTCAATCTGCACTTACACTTCATGCTTAAAATTCACAACCATTGTGCCAGCTCCAAAAAAACAAAAATGACTACAGACCAGGTGCTTTCACCCCTGTCATCGCCAAGTGTTTTGAATGATTGGTAGCTACACACATCAAAGCCTCCATCATCTTCCTCAGACGCTCCTGGTTCATTTCTACAGATGCACTCTAGAAAGCGTCTTGACCAACTGTATGATGACCTGATACAACAGCTGCACCAGGGCAAGTAGAGAAGTCCTGCAGCAAATTATAAAAACATTATGGTCACTGAACTATTATCACTCAAGCTTGTATAAGACTCGCTGTATGAGAAGGAACAAAAACATTTACACTCATCCTGGAAATGCCTTGTTCGAGCTCCTACCATCAAATATATACAATTTTAACTTATCTTTTGCTTGATATCCTATCCTTTTTCTCACTATATTTCTTATATGCACTGTGGGGCTGTCATAAAAGTAATTTTGTTGTGTAAAGAGCTTGAATCTTGCAATCTTGAATCTTGCTTTCACTATACTCTAAACTCCTCTTCACTGATCTAAGGAAAGTGCCTATTCAATGAGCACAAGGCTCTTCTCCATATTGTGAATGAATTTCAGTGCTGCAAGCTGTTCATTTGGCTCACATTAAGGACAACTGTACAAACCCTCAAATGTCTGCTCTACGTATGTGTACATTGAATAGATATACACTGAATTGCATTGCTCAACATTGGAGACCATAATTAAATTTTAAAGGGACTCCGAGCTCAGAAAAAAAAGGAAAGTTGTACTCACCAGGGGCTTTCTCCAGCCCAGTGCTGGTCGGGAGGTCCCACGCCGGCGTCCTGGCTCCTCTCCTTCTCCCCGCTCCGGAATGGCTGGCAGGCCGCAGCCCGGGCGACACTCTCCCGAGTGTCGGGCTGCTTCTTCCGCATATGACGCGGATTACGTCACACGCCGGCCGCCTCGCGTCATCACGGCGGCCGGCGTGAAAGTACTGCGCATGCGCGAACAAAGCACGCATGCCCAGTACTTTCACGCCGGCCGCCGTGATGACGCGAGGCGGCCGGCGTGTGACGTAATCCGCGTCATATGCGGAAGAAGCAGCCCGACACTCAGGAGAATGTCGCCCGGGCTGCGGCCTGCCAGCCATTCCGGAGCGGGGAGAAGGAGAGGAGCCAGGACGCCGGCGTCGGACCTCCCGACCAGCACTGGACTGGAGAAAGCCCCTGGTGAGTACAACTTTCCTTTTTTTTCTGAGCTCGGAGTCCCTTTAAGAGGGTTTAATTAAAATATGTAAATAAAATATGGCAGTACAATCCAGTGGTGGCCACAGCCAGCAGTGGGCCCCTGTGCAAAATTGCAACTGTGGGCCCCTATGGCCGCGGCAAAAAATGGGTGTGGCTATAACCTGCCACGGCAAAAAATGGGTGTGGACAGAACCTGCAAAAATGGGCGTGGCAATGACCAGATGAGGGCGGAGCTAACTGTAATTTAAAGTGGACCCGGGTTGAGAGTGATATGGAGGCTGCCATATTTATTTCCTTTTAAACAATACTAGTTGCCTGGCGGCCCTGCTGATCTATTTGGCTGCAGTAATAAACTGAATTACACCAGCAACAAGCATGCAGCTAATCTTTTCAGTTCTGACAATATTGTCAGAAACCCCTGACCTGCTGCATGCTTGTTCAGGGTCTATGGTTGAAAGAATAAGAGGCAGAGGACCAGCACGGCAGCCAGGCAACTGGTATTGCTTAAAAGGAGAGAAATATGGCAGCCTCAATATTATTCTCACCTCAGGTTCCCTTGAAAAGTGCAACGCAAAGACAGTGGGCCCAAGTTTTGGTGACCCTTTCCCCAGAAAATTCACATAATTGTGCAGGTTTTCTCAAGAAATCATGTTGGCAGATTTGCCGAGAAAATACTTGCAATCATGTCGGCAGATTTGCCCAGAAAATACATGCAATCATGTAGCAGATTTGCCCAGAAAATACATGCAATCATGTGGCAGACCTGCCCAGAACATACACCTGCTAATATAAATTAAAAAAAAAAACATTTACCCACCTGCAGCAGCAGATATCCTGTCCCAGCCTCCATCCGGCGCACAGCTCCCATGGGTGGTTGGGTGGATAGGTAGCCTGTGGGTGGGTGGGTAGGTAGGTAGCCTGGTGGGTAGGTAGGTAGCCTGGTGCGTAGATAGGTAGGTAGGCAGCCTGGTGGGTGGGTGGGTAGGTAGGTAGCCCTTAGCCGGGTGGGTAGGTAGCCTGGTGGGTGGGTGGGTGGGTAGGTAGCCGGGTGGGTGGCTGGGTAGCTGGGTGGGTAGGTAGCCTGGAGGGTGGGTGGGTAGGTAGCCGGGTGGGTAGGTAGCCTAGTGGGTGGGTAGGTATCCGAGTGGCTGGGTGGGTAGGTAGGTAGCCTGGTTTAAGTAGGTAACCTGGTGGGTGGGTGGGTGGGTAGCCTGGTGGGTAGGTAGCCAGGTGGGTAGGTAGCCTAGTTGGTGGGTGGGTAGGTATCCTGGTGGGTGGGTGGTTAGGTAGCCTGGTGGGTGGGTTGGTAACTAGCCCGGTAGGTAGGTAGGTAGCCTGGTGGGTGGGTGGGTAGGTAGCCTGGTGGGTGGGTGGGTGGGTAGGTAGGTAGGCAGCCTGGTGGGTGGGTAGCCGGGTGGGTAGGTAGCCTGGTGGGTGTGTGGGTAGGTAGCAGGGTGGGTGTCTGGGTAGCCAGGTGGGTAGGTAGCCTGGTGGGTGGGTAGGTAGCCAGGTGGGTAGGTATGTGGGTGGGTAGGAAGCCGGGTGGTTAGGTAGCCTGGTGGGTGGGTTGGTAACTAGCCCGGTAGGTAGGTAGCCGTATGGGTGGTTAGGTAGGTAGCCGGGTGGGTGGGTAGCTAGCCGGGTGGGTGGTTAGGTAGCCGGGTGGGTAGGTAGGTAGCCGGGTGGGTGGGTAGGTAGATAGCCTGGTAGGTGGGTAGGTAGCTGGGTGGGTAGGTAGCCGGTTGGGTGGTTAGGTAGCCAGGTGGGTGATTAGGTGGCCGGGTGGGTAGGTAGGTAGCCAGGTGGGTGGGAAGCTATCCTGGTGGGGGGCCCAACTCCTATCCTCCCTCCCTCCCTCACCTCGGGGGGCCCCCCTCCCAGTATGCGGGGCAGGAGAGCGGCAAATACAGGAAGTCTCCGGGGTTCCAGCAGGCGCTAGAGGCTCAGCCGCTTGGTCTCCCGTGTCTCCTCTTCTCTGTATACTGCTCGCTACTTCCTGGTTTAGTAGTGAGCAGTATACAGAGGATACTAGGAGACATCAGAGACCAAGCGGCTGAACCTCTAGCGCCTGCTGGAGCCCCGAAGACTTCCTGTATTTGCCGCTCTCCCACCGCATGAGGGGGGCACCGAGGTGAGGGGGGAGGATAGGAGTCGGGGCCCCCCAGGAAAAAAATAAAATAAAAAAACCCAGCAATACTTAATGGACCCCTGAAGCAGCGGAACTTCAGGGGCCCTCGTGCGGCAGCATGGCCTGCACGGCCGTATGTCTGCCACTGGTACAATCAGCAGATACGGACATCCTCCTATTACGGTTGTCTCAACTATCTGTGTTCCAGCAACTGTTTTCAAAGGGAACCTGTAGTGAGAGGAATACAGAGGCTGCCATCTACATTCTCTTTTATACAATGCCAGTTGCCTGACTTCTGTGCTGGTGTTCTTTCTCCAATACTGGCCCAGAATGAGCATGCAGGTCAGGGACTTTGACTCTGGTTTGATTTACTGCCTGAATTTTTATTGCAGGTGTGTGACTCAAAACAACTAAAGCTAAAAGCTCAGCAAGAAAACACATTTCTTCTTAATCCACACTACTTAAAGACAAGACACAGAACAGTTTTATAGCGCATTTTGCTCCTGGTGGATTCAAAGTGCTTCAGGGCTGCAGCCACTTAGGACACAATTCATGGGTAATAAAAATCATTAGGGAGCCTTGCCCAAATACTCCTTACTGTTTTACATAATGTCTGGAGCTTGGATTCAAGTTGTGATGAGATGGGAGGAGTTGCTAATGTAAGGGTATATTGAAAAACGGTTTTTTTTTAATCTATATTTGTTAGTCATAAAAGGTTTTTAGAAATGGTGATTTCATTTTGCACACCGCCCACTAAGTAATATGCTTTTCTGATAAACTGTGTTTTTCATGCGAGTTTTAGTAAAAAAAATAACACAAAAAAAGGCACACCAGAGCAGCGAAAATACCAGGTCTACTATTTATTTTGTAAAATCTATTGGGAGATATGTTTATTTTGTGACAAAGCATTCGTCTTTGGTTTCCTTTAAAATGCGCTGCTAAAGCAGCTCAGTTTAATGTGCAGGAGCGGGCTATGCACGCCTCACATAGCAGCGCTTGCTGCCCTGTAAGGAGCGTGCCTTCCCTTAGTTACACACACTGCTTCCATAGCAACGTGCGTAACTTTAAATGCAGGCAGTCCTGTAAAGTATCACTACCGCAATACTTCACTAGCGGCAGCTACTCTGACAATTAACATGTTAAGTGACATAGTAGCAGCTGCTATAAAAGAATCGCAGTAGCGATACTTCACAGGCCCGCCCGCATTTAAAGTTACACGCTTTGCTATGGAAGTAGCGTGCGTAACTAAGGGAAGGCACGCTCCTTACGAGGCAGCGAGTGCTACTATGTAAGGCGTGCATAGCACGTGCTCCTGCATAGCGCTGCTTTAGCAGTGCAGCTTAAAGCGGACATGAGATATAAAACTACCATATTTTTCGGACAATAAGACGCTCCGGACCATAAGACGCACCTAGGTTTAGAGGACAAAAATCAGGGGAAAAAAAATATACTAAACCTGGTGCATCCATGGTGCAGGGGCGTCTTGTGTAACTTCTCCCCCTCCTAAACAAGGCAAGGATGGTTGGTTTGGGAAATAGAACTCAACTCTGCTGTTATCATGATCATTATAACCATAGATAGGTTGTCACCAGGATAGGTTATAAGGTGGTTTGCATTATAGGTTCAGTTAGACAATACTTAGGGGGACTCGTTAGCTAGGTATTGTCAAAACAGGAGGTTAGCTTTCGCCTTTAGAAAGAAGGGTAGAGGCTTGGAGTAGTGTCTTTCGCTACAGCACCGTCTGTGTCCCCCTCCCCCATCCCCAGCAGTAATACCCGTGCTGCAGCCTGCAAGAATAACTCTTTTGCTACATACCGTAGTTGCCTGCAGCCCCTACGGTGATGTATGTGCGGCAAGACAGAGATGACCCGCGGCCCCCAACTGTGATGACTGTGCGGCGTGATTAACTGCCCAAGGCCCCCAGCAGTGACAAAAGTGCGGCGAGATTAGCAGCCCGCGGCCCCCAGCAGTGATAAATGTGCGGCGAGATTAGCTTCCTGAAGCCCCCAGCAGTGATAAAAGTGCGGCGAGATTAGCTGCCCGAAGCCCCCAGCAGTGACAAATGTGCGGCGATATTATCGTCCCGCATTTCCCAGTGGGGATGTACTGGTATGTGTAGCCTTGCACATTGCACTGTTTACCTGTCTAGTCGGCGCGTTCCTCGCCCGGTCTTGTCCCTTCCTGCATCTTCGCTGGCGTCATCTCACTGCGTGACCCCGGCGCACAAGCTCTGACAGGTCACGCAGTGAGATGACGCCAGCGAAGATGCAGGAAGGGACAAGACCGGGCGAGGAACGCGCCGACTAGAGAGGTAAACAGTGCAATGTGCCAGGCTACACATACCAGTACATCCCCGCTGGGAGATGCGGGACGATAATATCGCCGCACATTTGTCACTGCTGGGGGCCTCGGGAAGCTAATCTCGCCGCACTTTTATCACTGCTGGGGGCTTCGGGCAGCTAATCTCGCCGCACTTTTGTCACTGCTGGGGGCTTCGGGAAGCTAATCTCGCCGCACTTTTATCACTGCTGGGGGCCGCGGGCAGCTAATCTCGCCGCACATACATTATTGCTGGGACAGTGTGGGAGAAACAGGGCACCTGGCGCCGGACCAAATATGTAGTATTCGGACCATAAGACGCACAGACTTCCCCCCCCCCCTTTTTGGGGGGAGAAAAAGTGTGTCTTATGGTCCGAAAAATACGGTAACTATAACAAGTAACTTGTCTATATATCTTATCTAAAGTTTAGATATTTTACACAGCAAATCTAGCTGCAAACAGCTTTAATAGAAAATGATTATTTCTTTCTGTGATACAATGACAGCAGCCCTGTTGTTTGAAAACATTACACAGAGGTAGGCTTATCTGTATAATGAGCACTCAGCCTGTGAAAAAAAACTAATCCCCCCTCCTCCCCTCTGCCTCTGAAATCAATGACTAGTAACACCTCCTCCTTCTCCTGCCCAGACTGAGCTCCCATGAGCCCTTGCTACTGCCAAGGCTCTCTGAAAACCTGTGGGCATGGTTTATTTAGTTTATAGGGAATTAGAGTATTAAAACAAAAACAAAAAAGTATTTGGCTTGAGGAATGTTCTATAAACAATAGGAAAGGAATACAATTATGCAATGAGTAAAAGTTCACCTCGGATCCACTTTAATGACTTAAGCCTTATGTATTTAACTCCTTGTCACAATTCCAGAAGTTTGATCACAGCATCTCCAGGTATATTCACTTTTGCAAGATTTTAGCTTGAAAAGATTGCCTTTATGAATGGCTTCTTTCACATCCTTATTTCTTAAAGTATAAATAAAAGGATTTAACATTGGAGTGACAATATTATATATAAGGGCAAAAAACTTGTCATTATGGCTGTTTGTTGGCTTTAGATAAACTATGATTGCTGAACAATAGAAGAGGCAGGCAACAGTGAGATGAGAAGAACAAGTGGTGAATGCTTTGTGTTTATGTTCCACACTTTTGATCCTGATAATGGTAATGATTATGTGAGTGTAGAACCCGATGATAAGTATAAAAGGAGTCAAGCTTGAAAAAACAGCAACAGTTATGTTCACGACTAAGTTATTGACTAAAGGACTAGAAGAACATGCCAAGCTCTGTAAAGGAAATAAGTCACAGAAATAATGGTTGATTTCATTGGGTCCACAAAAGTTCTGTTGAGCTGTCAAGACTGTGGGAATCAAAGTAATGACAAAACCAATCATAAAAGGCAAACTTGCTAAAGCAATACAAATTACATTATTCATGATTGTAGCATACCTTAAGGGATGATTAATTGCTAAATCTCTGTCAAAGGCCATGACTGCAAGCATATAACATTCTGTTATTCCAAGTGCGCCAAAGACATATAACTGCACAAAACAGTTCATAAAGGAGATCCTTCTGTCGTCCACAATCAAACTGGCAAGGAGTTTTGGAATTGTGTCAGACACAAAGGAGATTTCCAACGCTGCAAATACACTAATGAAAAAATACATTGGAGAGTGGAGTGAAGGCCCTTTTTTAACAAGGATTATAACAGCAACGTTACCCATGATGGTTATCAAATACATAATTAACACAAGAACAAAAAGTATGATTTGGAGCTTCTGGAAATTGTTAAATGATAATAAAATAAAGTATTTCACCGTTGTTTTGTTTGATAGTCCCATTGTGCATAACATCAAATTCTAACAAAGATCAAATTAATAATAGATAGTTAAAAGTAACATTTGTAAACACTACAATCATTTAAAAAAATAATTATAACTTCTTATATAACAAAGTGGAGAGGAACTTTTTCTAGATGTGGAAACATGACCTTATTTTCATAAATGTATCAAATCAATAATGTAAATTATTTGTTTTATTTATCTTTCTATGGTAGTCTATCTAATCAATGTTGATATGGATTATACAGCAAAGCAGAAAAACACAGTTTCAGGCACTTTTACAGTAAACAGTTGCAAAATGGCTTGTGTAGCAATATATCATATTTTTTTCAATAGTGGATTAACTCTTTATGCTTTGTACATAAAGGTGTGATGACCAGGATTTGATAAAGAATGGGTACTACATTATAAAGGTAAATAGAGAGTTGTTCTGCAGCATTTCATCTGCCTGTGTGATCTAGAAACCACATTACTTTACAGAATAAGAAAGAGATCAGGGGTAGACTACATTATTTTACAGCTGCTCTACATTTATGTCAGTCCGTCTCTTAGGGACCTTTTCCACTACCTGCTATCTGCTTCAAAAAGTGGATCCCAGCCATTTTGGCGATCGCTGCAGCACTGCATTTTACATATAAATTGCGGTGCTCATATTCCACTCACGCACTTTGTTTGTTCCCTGAACTCCCAATTCTCGGAGTGATTGCGCTACATTCCGGCGCAAATGCAGCTAGTGTGAATTGATGCTTGCACAATCACAACACAGCGCAGTCGCGCTTAGGTGACCACTTTGCTGTGGAAAAGAGCCCTCACTGTCTCGTCCTCATTTTTGAACTCTTAACTCTCCTAATGAGGGAACCTTGGTGGTTTTGGAGGGTTGGCTTAACTTGAGAATGCTGTAGCATTTTTGGGAGAATTAAGATCCTCCATTTTATTTGTCAGTGTTTGTTGCTGTGTGTAATGTGTTGCTGCAAGTGCAAGCTTTAAGTGCAAAGGTTTATATTGATTTGCATTTGATTTGGCCACATCCCCTTGCACCTCCCTTTTCCCTTATATGGATTGTGTAGGATAAGCACAGCTTCTGGACTGGATGGTGTGTCATTGATCTGCCTGTGAAAACCTGTGTGAACCCGCTGGATCCCATTCTCACCTCCATATACAACATATCCCTAACAGAAGGCAAAGTACCTTCCAAAACCTTCCAAAAAAGCCAAGAAATTGACTTCTAGAAACCAAAGCTACTACTATACCGATGATTTAATAATGTATGTAATAGGGAGCATACAGAAGAACTGATCATCTCCTCTTGAGACCATTGCAACATTGATGTTAAAAGGCACTGGACATAGAGAGAGTACGAAAAATTAAACAGGAGTGTCTAAAAAAAACAGCAGTATGTTTGGTGTCTTTTTAAAAATACATTTCACTTTTCTGTGTGGACATTCCATGTGCAAGTCCCAGTCTGCTACCAGTACCCAATAAAAGGCAAGAGTTGAGCCAGAAGAGGTATTGTGAGCTATGATGTTGTGGATCTATGAATGTGGAGATGCCAACTGCAGTCAATCCCTAAATGCACATAGGTCATTTCTTATCATTCCTCTTATGATTTACAGAATGTGTGTAATATTGTGCAAAGAAATTTCAGATAACACATTTGATCATCTAGAACTCACAGCTTTGTGTCAATGGCAGATATACAGTAATTTCGAATTTACTTGTTATTAAGAAAATGCTAGAGTCTCCTCAATGAATTGTTCTTTGAATCCCCAGTTTAAAAAAAAAAAAAAAGCGTTCCATATTGCCCTAATTGGAAACAAAAACAAATTAAAAAACAAGTTAATTAATATAAATATTGACTTACACTGTGGAGAATAATGTCCATAAAAGATTGTTATTCCAAAAATTGCAAAATATAAAATAAGTGTATAGATTTACATATATTATATTTCTCCCAGGGTAAAAAGCAATGTGAATTACTGTTTTCTTACGTCACTTTCTCTTACATTAAGTAGTAGACAGATCTGAAAGGTTTTGGACCTCGGCTGAGAGGGGAGCAGGGGTTGAAGAGGAGCCATTGAAGAAGGTCATAAAGGAAAGTTTTGGCAAACTAAACTGTTCACTACAACATAACAGACTCCAATTTAACTGATGAGTAGTGGTGTAATGTAATAACTGTAATAGTAGTACAGAGGGGCCAACAGGGTAAAAACAATATTTCTTTAAAATGGATAAAATGAAGTAGGTAGCGGTGGACTTACCCCTCCAAAACAGACACAAAAAATTGCCATTTTAAGCAAAAATCTGTTTATTTACATACGCCGAACAAGGTGCAACACGTTTCGCGGGTACATCCCACTTCCTCAGGCAATAAATAGGAGCATATCACCAATGTGGTCCGGTATGTAGCCTGACGGTCTGGTACATAGCCTGGCAGTCCGGTACGTAGACAGAGGCGCCTCATGAAAATAAACTGATTTTTGCTTAAAACTGTATTTTTTTGTGTCTGTTTTGGAGGGGTAAGTCCACTGCTACCTACTTCATTTTATCCATTTTAAAGAAATATAGTTTTTACCCTGTTGGCGCCTCTGTACTACTGTTGCAGTTGTTTCCACTCCTGGTGGAGGGGAATTCTTCCTTTTTCCCGATCTACAGAAAGCGATTTTTTAATCCTGAGTGGGGACAGGTCTAATCTCCTCACCTGCCTTTATAGTGGTTACCTGGATGGTAACCTTTGTTTGTGAGTATAACCTTCCTATACTTACCTTTCATACCCAATTTACAGTACATACTACACTATACTGGGCTCTTGGTGTCTTCCCTTATAATGTAATAACTGTGTTCTTGGGACTGGATCCAATGTACAATATTACTTAAAAATATTTTGAGATTTTAGGGACTTTAAAGCTGATGACCAGGATTTTCTTTTAGCCACCTCCTAACCATACTTACTAATTTCTCAGTTACTTTCCTATGTTGACAGCATACATGCAATTCCTGCTGGGATAGCAATGCCTTTTGGTGGTAGACTACTGCATTCCTGCTATAACATGCCTCCTATAGTACATTGTCAGATGGGGTCATTGCACTCATGCCTCTCAACTCTTTTCTTTTGGTTTATTGACTGTTAATTGAGCTATAAAAGTGCAGATTTGACCAATAAAACCAAGATCAAGAAGAGCCCTAGGAATGAATGCTTAATATCCCATTGCCCTGCTGCTGTGTGTATGTGTATACAGGATCTTCTCAAAAAATTAGCATATTGTGATAAAGTTCATTATTTTCTGTAATGTACTGATAAACATTAGACTTTCATATATTTTAGATTCAAATACACACAACTGAAGTAGTTCAAGTCAGGCGCTTCTGCCACTGTTTCTGGTTCAAAAGTGGGTTAATGCTTCCATCTGCTGAAAAGCTTTATGGAGATGAAGATTTCATTTTTCAGCACGACCTGGCACCTGCTCACAGTGCCAAAACCACTGGTAAATGGTTTACTGACCATGGTATTACTGTGCTCAATTGGCCTGCCAACTCTCCTGACCTGAACCCCATAGAGAATCTGTGGGATATTGTGAAGAGAAAGTTGAGAGACGCAAGACCCAACACTCTGGATGAGGTTAAGGCAGCTACCAAAGCATCCTGGGCCTCCATAACACCTGAGCAGTGCCACAGGCTGATTGCCTCCATGCCAAGCCGCATTGAAGCAGTAATTTCTGCAAAAGGATTCCTGACCAAGTATTGAGTGCATAACTGAACATAATTATTTGAAGGTTGACTTTTTTTGTTTTAAAAATACTTTTCTTTTATTGGTCGGATGAAATATGCTAATTTTTTGAGATAGGAATTTTGGGTTTTCATGAGCTGTATGCCAAAATCATCAATATTAAAACAATAAAAGGCTTGAACTACTTCAGTTGTGTGTATTTGAATCTAAAATATATGAAAGTCTAATGTTTATCAGTACATTACAGAAAATAATGAACTTTATCACAATATGCTAATTTTTTGAGAAGATCCTGTATACACATACACACAGCAGCAGGGCAATGGGATATTAAGCATTCATTCCTAGGGCTCTTCTTGATCTTGGTTTTATTGGTCAAATCTGCACTTTGTCCAGGGGTGCAGCTAAGGTTTCTGTGGCTACGAGCGGCCCATAAATTGCCCCCCCCCCCCCCCCCCCAAGAATGAAGCGCCGCAGTGAAAAAATGGGCATGGCCATGACATGAGGTGGCTGGAGCCACAAGCATTATGCTATCATGTCAATATGGACCAAAAATCTCTGATTTCTTTTGTCCCTGTCCTGTCACCTCTATTCCCCTCTGTTACCTCTGTGTCTCTTGTCCCCCTGTGTTATTTCTATTCCCATGTCTCTTTTCTCCCCCTTATGTTAAATGCCCTTTCTTAGATGGGAAATGTGTGAAACCCTCACCCAAAGAAAAAAAAATTGGGTTGAAGATTCAAGTGTAAACAGGATTTGAAGTGAATGAATACATGAATTCATTTAAAGTGAACCTGAAGTAAAAATAAACTAAGATAATTAATTGTATGAGTTGTACTGATGATAAATAAGTCTCATATTTTCATGTTCATGAAATAACTTCATTTTTAAGATTGCATCAGACTGTCACTGCTGCTGTTTAGTATCCACACTCTGCTTTGTTTAGCTGAAAGGGGTATAGAACTAATGACTCTTATACTGGGAATACACGGGTCGATCCGGCGGCCGATTAGCCGCCGGATCGACCCCAGCCGTGTCCCCGCTCATCCGCGCGTGCGCGCGGATCGATTACAGTTCATCCCCGCTGGTGCTTCCTTATCAGCGCTCGATTCCCTGCCATTGTCCGCCGGCGGGGATCGAGCAGGCGGGGGTCGAGCGGCTTGATCGGGCCAGCTGAATATTATCAGCTGGCCGGATCAGCTGGTCGATACACGGTACAGAAACGTACAGTGTATCCCCAGCATTAGACCTGTCCTGCAGTAAAACCTCATTAGAATCCTTATCTCACTGTTTTTCATCTGGCTACTACAGCCAGATCAGGAAACCAGACAAATTTCCACAAGCTGTGCAAGCTCTTTTGCATAGATAACAACTTATGTTTTTTTAACTATTGCTCTGTTGGAAAACAGAAAGGGACTTCAGAGAATTTCTTATTAGGGCAGGTATTATATATACCTATGTTTATCTCATCATGTCACAAGTCACTTCAGGTACACTTTAACAGCAGATAGGTGTGTGTGAGTGTGTATGCTTACTATAAGTTTCACTGGCAACTAGAACTTACTGCCGCTTTTCCTAAATACTAAAAAGCTGCAACATCAAATATGAAGCAAACACGCTTATTGAAATAAACATAAAATATGCACAATACTATAAAATGATCAGCAAAATAATGAAGGTCCTATACACACACGCACACACATACTGAAGATAGTAAAGAAGTAGTGAACCTCATCAATTGTTGTTCTATAAAAGAGCGCTATTGCAACAAATTGTGAAATATAAAATACATACATATAATATGTACATTTGTTTTGGAGTAAAATGCATTATAAATTACTTTTCTACCATGTCTTATAGTATGTAGTAAATACCTGACAGGTTTTAGACTAATCCTTCTTCTCATGGGGGAATCTCAGCATCTCCTGGGTTCTTTGCAAAAGCACTCTGTGGAAAGGATCTACACTACTTGCTTGCACACTCTTCTGGGAGAGTAGCTTTTGCAACTGCTGTTCAGTAAGTGTTTTTGAAAAAAGAGAACCCTGAGAATTTCCCATGAAACGGACTAACCAAAATCTGTCAGATTTATTAGATTTATACTACATTCTGTAAGAGAAAAAAAGTAAATGTTTTGTGCATTTTACTTTGGGACAAATGTACATCTCCTAGAAATGTATTTTAAATTCAACCCCTTTTTATTGTACCTTTAATTGGTATTTTTTTAATTACACTATATTTTTCCTTTGATTTTGTGATGAAAAAGATGGAATAATATTTGACTAATGTTTAAAAAGCACAGTACTAATTTTCAGAACTCAGCCATTCGAACAGGGGTTATGTACCATCTGGCAATAACTTTGTATTGTAAAATCTGCAGTTTTTATTCATACATTTCTATATATTTTGGACTATGTGGTCGCACTTTTTTTAAACCTGATAAGTGCCTAGCTCTAATTTCCACCTATTGCGCCATGGTGGTGTAACCTCTATAGATAACCTGCACATGAAATTGTATCTCTGGCAAAGTAGTGTGTGTGTGTGGGGGGGGGGAGGGGGGGTAATCTTTTATTTAGATATACAAAAAGTGCTTATTTTAGAAAATTGAGGCAAAACCATAAAAGAAAAAAAAAAAAAAAAAAAAACGCTGATGGATTTTTGCATGTGTATAAAAGAGATTTAAGATTTATAAATAGTACATTTACAGGTTACTGGAAAGTAACAGAATTACTTACCGAGCAGTTTCCTTAAAGAATTGCATGTTGGTATAAATGAAAGGTTTGATATAGCTCATTCACTTTATTAGTCCTTCACAAGCAGAAGGATTCATTCTTACTGTAGGCCTGTTTTATGATACATTTCAGGAAAACACACAGGAATAAATACTCTGAAGGACCAGTTATCCGAGTTGCAATTATCCTTCACAGATTTCTCCAGACACTACACTAACACTACAGAATTGTGTGGAGTTCCTTGCTAAGTAATCAAGAATTCAATACCAGACAACAAACATAATAATAAAAAATACAAGGATAATTTGTACTATTGGAAATAAGATAAAAATCTAGACCAGAGGCTCCAATAAAAGGATAATAAATATATATATATATATATATATATATATATATATATATATATATATATATATATATATATATATATATATATATATATATATATATACAGTGGGTTGCAAAAGTATTCGGCCCCCTTGAAGTTTTCCACATTTTGTCACATTACTGCCACAAACTTGCATCAATTTTATTGGAATTCCACGTCAAAGACCAATACAAAGTGGTGTACATGTAAGAAGTGGATCGAAAATCATACATCATTCCAAACATTTTTTTGCAAATAAATAACTGCAAAGTGATGTGTGCGTAATTATTTGGCCCCCTGAGTCAATACTTTGTAGAATTTTGCTGCAATTACAGCTGCCAGTCTTTTAGGGTATGTCTCTACCAGCTTTGCACATCTAGAGACTGAAATCCTTGCCCATTCTTCTTTGCAAAACAGCTCCAGCTCAGTCAGATTAGATGGACAGCGTTTGTGAACAGCAGTTTTCAGATCTTGCCACAGATTCTCGATTGGATTTAGATCTGGACTTTGACTGGGCCATTCTAACACATAGATATGTTTTGTTTTAAACCATTCCATTGTTGCCATGGCTTTATATTTAGGGTCATTGTCCTGCTGGAAGGTGAACCTCCGCCCCAGTCTCAAGTCTTTTGCAGTCTCCAAGAGGTTTTCTTCCAAGTTTGCCCTGTATTTGGCTCCATCCATCTTCCCATCAACTCTGACCAGCTTCCCTGTCCCTGCTGAAGAGATGCACCCCCCGAGCATGATGCTGCCACCACCATATTTGACAGTGGGGGTGGTGTGTTCAGAGTGATGTGCAGTGTTAGTTTTCCGCCACATATAGCGTTTTGCATTTTGGCCAAAAAGTTCCATTTTGATCTCATCTGACCAGAGCACCTTCTTCCACATGGTTGCTGTGTCCCTCACATGGCTTGTGGCAAACTGCAAACGGGACTTCTTATGCTTTCTGTTAACAATGCTTTTCTTCTTGCCACTCTTCCATAAAGGCCAACTTTATACAGTGCATGACTAATAGTTGTCCTATGGACAGAGTCTCCCACCTGAGCTGTAGATCTCTGCAGGTCGTCCAGAGTCACCATGGGCCTCTTGACTGCATTTCTGATCAGCACTCTCCTTGTTCGGCCTGTGAGTTTAGGTGGATGGCCTTGCCTTGGTAGGTTTACAGTTGTGCCATACTCCTTCCATTTCTGAATGATCGCTTGAACAGTGCTCCGTGGGATGTTCAAGGCTTTGGAAATCTTTTTGTAGCCTAAGACTGCTTTAAATGTCTCAATAACTTTATCCCTGACCTGTCTGGTGTGATCTTTGGACTTCACTGTGTTGTTGCTCCCAATATTCTCTTAGACAACCTCTGAGGCCCTCCCGGAGCAGCTGTATTTGTACTGACATTAGATTACACACAGGTGCACTCTATTTAGTCATTAGCACTCATCAGGCAATGTCTATAGGCAACTGACTGCACTCAGATCAAAGGGGGCCGAATAATTATGCACACACCACTTTGCAGTTATTTATTTGTAAATAATATTTGGAATCATGTATGATTTTCGTTCCACTTCTCACATGTACACCACTTTGTGTTGGTCTTTCATGTGGAATTCCAATAAAATTGATTCATGTTTGTGGCAGTAATATGACAAAATGTGGAAACCGTCAAGGGGGCCGGATACTTTTGCAACCCACTGTGTATATATATATATTCATATATATATATATACATATATATATATATATATATATATATAGTAAAACTCGGACGTGTGTGTATGTGCCGCCATCACTCGAAAACACCTTGAAAACACCTTGACTGATTTCAACGAAACTTGGTATACAGATCCCTTACTACCTGGGATGATATGTTCTGGGGATCTCACATCCCCCCTGCACACCTGGACAGAACCGCTAACACCCAGAACAACAATCAGATTTCACCCATTTATGTCAATGGAAAAAATGTAAAAGGCTGCCATTCTCACAGTAATAAAGCCAGAGTCCCCAAACTTGGTACAGTTGGTCACTAGGTGATTGCGGTTGCAAAGTCAGGGAACGTGGGCGGAGCATAAAACAGTCAATCAAATTTCAGCCGTTCATTTTAAATGGGAAAATGTAAACTACAGCCATTCTTACATTATTAATGGCTTCTCAGTCTTGGCACAGTTGGTCATTGGGGGACTGGGATTAATTTTCAGGCAAGTGGGTGGAGTCTATAATAGCCAATCAAAATTCACCTATTGATTTTAAAAGGGAATATTCCAATTGCTGTCATTCTTACACTGTCGGTCATTGTGACTGGGATTCAAATTCACCAAGGGGAGAGGAGTCACAAACACTAACAGCCAACCACATTTCTCTGATTGATAAACTGTTTCCATTCTCACATTATTGATGCAAAGGACCCAAAAGCTCACAAACTTGGTCATTGAGTGACTGTGTGTGAAGGTTAGAAAAAGTGGGTGGAGCCAACAACAACCAACTTTTTTACATGGGAAAATATAAACTGCAGCCATTCTTACACTGTTAATGTCAGGGTTATCAATCTTGGCACATTTGTCATTGGGTGACCAGGATTGATTTTCAGGCAAGTGGGTGGAGCCTACAAAAGCCAATCAAAATTCACCTATTGATTTTCCAGGGGAATATTTAAACTGCTGCCATTCTTACACTGTTAATGGCAGAGGTCTTAAACCTGGTACAGTCGGTCATTGGGTGACTGTGGTTCAAATTCAGAAAAGGGGAAGAGCCACAAACAGCCAATAAGATTTGTTTCATTTTAATGGAAACATTTACATTTTTGATGCCAGCCAAGGACCTCAAGGCTCATAAACTTGGTCATTGAGTGACTGTGTGTCAAGGTTAGAAAAAGTGGGTGGACCCAACAACAACCAACTTTTTTACATGGAAAAATGTAAACTGTAAACATGGTAAAATGTAAACTGCAAAAAGACAAGTGAGGATGGACACCTCGAATTTATGAGCTCAATAGTAATCAATTAAAATGATTCTGGGTGCTGCTTCATAAATAACAATGAACCATATATATTCAATGAGATACGCACACCATGCAATTTTGGTTGCAAAAAGGGAGTATATTGTACAAAAGATATAACACGGACTACACAATCAGTCAGATGGACTATACAATAAAAATCATGTATAAAATACAATATAAGGTACAGGTACATAAATACAACAATAAAAATAGAAAAAAACGAGAGCCCAATATGGTGTAGTATGTTAAAGACAATTGGTAAGTGGTTTAGTGAGAGAATTTATACTCACAAACATGGGTTACCATTCAGGCAACCACTCAATAGGCAGGTGAGGAGATTAGACCCGTCCTCACTCAGGATTAAGAAGTCGCTCTCTGTAGTAAAGAAACAAGAAAGGGGGTAGCACTCCCCTCTACCAGGAGTGGACACAGAGTATTTGTATGTAGAACAGAGGCGCCAGCAGGATAAAAGTCAATAACATTTTTAAAATTGCTTGGAGGAAGTGGTGGGCTTGCCTCCCAAAAGCAGACACGAGATCCTGTCTTCATATGAGGCGCTACACCTGCTATTGCCGAAATTCTGTTTTGTCCCCACTTTTATTGCCTGATGAGGTGGGCTGTGCCTGTGAAACGCGTTGCACTGTTTTTTGGGGTACCGTATAATAAATGTATTGATTAATATGAAGACAGGATCTCTTGTCTGCTTTTGGGAGGCAATACATTTCAAGTCAGCCTCCTCATTGAGACCATGAGGGTGCAGACTTTGCAATTTACTCTACTCTGGCTCCTCTGTATACCGAGTTTTTGATGATCCTCTATGGGCAGGATGCACAACATGAATAACCCGATATCTCAACTGTGACACATTATGCCCAGCTTGTAAGAAATGCCTGGCAAGGGGTGAGGCTAATTCGACACATATTGCTCCTGTGTTCACTATTTCTGCTGCGGATCTCTCTGGTTGTTTGGCCAACATATACAAGCCCACATGGGCAGGTTATTAGATATACTACGCCTTTGGTAGAAAAACTTGCAAAGTCCTTTAGAGGAATCCAGATGCCACTACGTGGATGCGCAAAAGAAGGGCCCCTAGCCACATATCCGCATTGGTTGCAATGCCCACAGGGAAACATACCCTGTGGTCTGTTTAAGTTAGATATCCATTTACCTTAATTCGATGTAGATGTGAAACTTTGTGCATGCACAATGGCATCTTGGATACTCCTGGATCTGCAGTAGCCGCAAATCGGTCGTTCACCAAAGGTCCTGCCAAGTTTGGGATCCGACCCCAGGTTATGCCAAAGCTCATGGACAATCCAAACAACCTGGTGGGATAATGATGAAAGTGTCAATACCATGGGGATGCCATTCAAGGGAACTCTAGGCTTAAATGTCAACAAAGAGGACCTGTCAAGGGCAGCCCTTGCTAGGGCCTCATTAAGTATGTTCTCACTATATCCATGTTTCTTAAAATTATCCAACATCTTCCCTGCTTTGGAGAAGAAAGTATTATCATCTTATGAAATGCGTCGTATGCGTACGAACTGGCTATATTGGGTCAGGCCTTTTTTAAGTCTGTAGGGATGGTGACTATCTGCTGCAAGATAAGTATTACGGTCAGTAGGCTTTCTATAGGGTTTAATATGCAGAATACCATCCTTGACACTCACCGAGACATCCAAAAAATGGACTTCAGCGGAGCTGTATTCCAGTGTGAAGCTAATCATGGGTAAGGCCTGAGCCAGGTTCTCTTTAAAATGGAGAAGGTCCTCCTCGTTCCCTTGCCAAATAAAGAAGATGTCATCAATGTAATGTAAGTACAGTAATACCTGTGTAACATAAAGGTCATGATTGTAAATAAATAATTTTTCGAAATCGTCCATGAATAGTTTGGCATATCCCGGGGCCATATTACTGCCCATAGCAGTGCCTTGGTGTTGCTGGTAATAAACACCCTCAAAAGAAAAATAATTCTGGGTCAGCACAATCCGTAGAGCGGCTAGCAGAAATCTCAATAGATCAGGTTGGAATGACATGGTTGAAAGAACCCGTTCAATTACGTCCATGCCACTGTCAAGCGGGATGGATGTATACAGACTTGTGACGTCCATCGTACACAGATAAATCGGTTTCTTAATTTGACCAAGTTGTTATAGCCTTGACAAAAACGCTGTTGTGTCTTGTATAAAGGACTGCATGCCAGCCACTTTTGGCCGGAACACTAGATCCAACAAAACCGTCAAAGGTTGGAAAAGTGATTCGCTACCTGTGACGATTGAGCGCCCGGGTGTATCCACAAGCGGTTTTGGATCTTTGTTAACACATAAAATAAAGGGGTTAGTGGAAAATCAGAAATGAGAAAATCTGTGTACTGATCGTCTCGTTATTCTTAGCAGTAGACACAAGGAGATCAATACCCTGTTTAATCTCAGGTAATGGGTCTTTATGCAATTTGCAATAGATGTTAACATCACTCAGTTGTCTGAGAACCTCCCTTCGGTAATCCCCCTGTTCATCAATACGGTTGCTCCACCCTTGTCAGCAGGCTTGACCTCCAATTCAGAGTCACCACATAAAGAGTCAAGAGCAGCTTGTTCTGTCTGTGTGAGATTGTATCACCTGTGTGTGGTGGCCAAGCCGGGGAGAGCCTCAACATTTCGTTTAACCAAATTGATAAAGGTTTCGACTGAAGGAGAGTTAGAGGGGGGGATCCACTTACTCTTTGATCGACACATCATGAGGTCGATTTCAGATGGAAAGGTAGATTTGGTGGATGTAGAAAAGTTGTAAAGTTGATTGGCAAGAAAAGCCTTTATGCGTAGGGACCTAAAAAATCGAAACAAGTCAGTGTCAATTTCATTTTAAATGGGAAAATGTAAACTGCTGCCATTCTTACACTATTAATGGCTTCTCAGTCTTGGCACAGTTGGTCATTGGGTGACTGTGAATAATTTTCAGGCAATCGGGTGGAGCCTTGCAATAGCCAATCAAAATTCACCTATTGATTTTCAAAGGGAATATTTAAATTGCTGTCATTCTTACACTGTTAATGGTACAGGCCTCAATCCTAGTACTGTCGGTCATTGGGTGACTGGGGTTCAAATTCACCAAGGGGAGAGGAGTCACAAACAGTAACAGCCAACCACATTTCTTTGATTGATAAACTGCTTCCATTCTCACATTATTGATGCAAAGGACCCAAAAGCTCACAAACTTGGTCATTGAGTGACTGTGTGAAGGTTAGAAAAAGTGGGTGGAGCCAACAACAACCAAATTTTTTTACATGGGAAAATGTAAACTGCAGCCATTCTTACACTGTTGGCAGGGTTCTCAAAATTGGCACATTTGGTCACTGGGTGACTGAAAGAAATATTCAGGAAAGTGGGTGGAGCCTACAACAGCTAATCAAAATTTAGCTATTAATTTTCAAGGGGATTATTTAAATGTCTGCCATCTTTACACTGTTAATGGCAGAAGCTTCAAACCTGGTACAATCAATCAGTGGGTGACTGGGGTTCAAATTCACAAAAGGGCGGGAGCCACAAATAGCCAGATTTGTTTCTTTTCAGTGGGAACATTTAAATTATTGATGGCAAGAACCCCAAAGCTCACAAACTTTGTCACTGAGTGACTGTGTGTCAAGGTTAGAAAAGTGGGTGGAGCCAACAACAACCAAATGCATACCCGAGCATTGCCAGGTCATCTGATAAACACTAAAATCAGTTTAAAAAGGGAGGTAGTGGTGATCTTACCTCCCCAAAGATGACTCCATTTTGTCAAATTCAAGCAAAAAAGAACTCACACTCATATATTATATATATATATATATATATATATATATATATATATATATACAGTACACAGAGTGTAGGATACAGCAAGTGGTCTACATTAACTAAGTTGTAATTTTTCACCAATTAAACTATTTCTGAAGCTGGTAGGAAAGGTCATAAAAGTTTCAAAATACCTTTCCAGAATGATGAAGACAACGAAAGGAGAACTAGAAGCACTAGCATGGCTTAAAGGAAATAAGGAAATTAAAATACAACAACATTCAATAACGGAGGAGCAATAGTGGTGTTGTCAACAGAACAGTATAAGCAAGAAGTCAGGAATGAGACAGCTAAGGGATGCCACTACCTATTCACAGCTATCAGAAGATCTTACCTTTAACCATTTCACCACTTTTCCGTTTTGCCAATAACCTTGTCACTACTTATGCCACCAAAATAATCTAAACATTGTTTTTTTCACCACAAATTGGACGGTTCAGGTGGTAAACAAGAGGGTCCAGTAACAGGCAGAGGTCAGTCAAGTCGGCAGGCAAGGGAATCCAGTTAACAAGCAGAGGTCGGTCCAGGCGGCAGGCAAGAGCATCCAGTAACAGGCAAAGGTCGGTCCAGGTAGCAGGCAAGAGTATCCAGGAAGCAAGGCAAGGGTTAATCACAGCAGAACAATAGTCAAATACAAGCTAAAGGTCAAGATCCAGTAATAACAACAATGTGAGTTCGCACCCAGCAACTAGCCACAGCTATGCTTATCACGGGTGATGACTGGGAGCACTCTGCAGATTTAAATATAACTTTCATCCAATCAGTGGCCAGCCACACTCCGCACACCTAATCACATAGCAGTACACCTACCTAGGTGTCAGCTGTAACATCAGCTGACACCGCACTGTCAGCTGATCGGAGTCAGCTGACTATTGTTTACATCTGCGGAAGGCATACTGCGAACGCGTCCTCTGCCTTTCAGAATGTGCAGCCTGTGTCTCAGCAGCAGACTCATCAGCGAGGAACAAGTGCTGAGACCCGGAAGCAACAGATTCTGCCCCGGTCTCGACGGAAACATCATTAGAAGCAGGCAGGTTCCTTATATTGTTGTATTTTTTTACATATTTTATTGAATGATCAGTGCTGTTTGTTATGGCACTGGTCAATCGTGATTTTATGCAATTAGATTTACTTAGATTGGCTGTGGGAATGCATGTTCCCAATCACCAATCTAAGCTCTATCTAAAGCTCCAGGTATGTAGATATTTGTCTCTTCCTCTCTATGCACCCAGATTTAAAGTCCTGCGGGGTTTAGATATACTGCCTCGGATTTCAGAACTGGTTAAATTCAAATAAGAATTACAATCTATCTTGAGCAGATGAGCCAAGAAAGGCTTCTTAACAAAAACCTTATCAGGGAATATGCTTCTAGAATAATCGAGAAAGCCAATCGAGAAAGCCATTCTGGTACAAAGATGCATAAGTCCAAGACCAACCTCCCAGGTCAACCGATAGTGTCAGGGCAGGGTCAGTGACTAAATGGTTTTCCAGATACCTGGACCACCTACTCAGACCACTCCTGCAAATTACCTTATCATTTCGCAGATACAGATGACATACTACTTAGCATTGCACAGCATTAATGGATAAGTGGGAACATCTTTGCTAGCATAGACATCATAAGCCTCCTCTATACCAGGATTCCACACGTGGCAAGCACAGTGGATATGTAAGCTGAAAACGACCAAATAGATAGAGTTTGTGTGCAAATATTTGGAATTTGTCCTAACACACAACGCGTTCCTGTTTAATGGAAGTTGGTATTGGCAGACACCGAGTAACCTTTAGCGGGTATCTATAATAATAATATGATAATATATTAAAGAAGAATAGTTTTCATCCACCACATGTTACATGAGCATTGCCCTATGGACAATTTCTACTGCTTTGACACAATAACACAGAAACCATTGATTACATCAAGAACGCGATTGAGTGTTGGATAGGGGATAACATACAAAATAAATTAACCAGGCGAACATGAGAGCCTCCAGTAAAGATCAGTTGAGCTTCTTAGTCAACGATGCCCCCTAAAAATAAACCAAACAAAGCAGTAAAAGGGGGAAGTGGATGTACTTTTACACTCAGCTCTACCCCAATGTCCGAAGCAATACGTTAGGCTATCTAAAGACACTGGTGCATCCTTGAAAATTGCCTAATTTTATAGAATGTACTGGGAAATAAGCTGTAGGTATTCTTTAGGAGGGCCCCAAATATGTGTGATATAGTTATAGAAAAATTATCGCTGACTCATAGAGCACCAAAAGGCAACTACAAGATGTTGAGCTGGCAGCCAAATTAAAACAGGTAGAATCTTGCAGACAGGCCACAAAACTGTTGAAGTTCGCTCCTTGATAAGGTGGCAAACAACATATGTGGTTTACGCCATATGGTATCCCTGCCAAAGATTTTATGTAGGGAAGACTACAAGACCACGTACAAGGAACATCTACATTTCATCAATGGTGGAGTGATATGGTCCTGAGTAATTTAGCGCTTCAGGACCATGCATGGAAAAAATACCAATGTCTACAATTCTCCAGGACTACTGCATGTTTCTATCCCAAGAAGAAGAGGTTCTTGAGATCAAAAACTGTTTAAAGAGAAAGCCCCTCTGATAATAGTGAGCGATGTGTGAGGCCTATTGGGCCAAAATCATAATAATGAACTTGCATGCTTCTTGAATCTCTAACCTGGAGTATAAGACAATGAAGGACCGGGGAGTAGAATTAGGTGGACATACTTGTTGTTTATAATCCTTTATTTTACCTTCACCCACCTTACTAGCACTCTGCCAAGTGTTTGCCAGTTCATGGAGAGCAGATCACAGGCCAAAAGGGCAGAGCAAGAATTAATTATACTCCTTTCAAATCAATCTGCATTCCTCTTTTCTCTCCTGTTTTCTCCTCCTTCCTCGTTTGCACCTGGGACGTGTCACCATGGAGATGTAGAGACGGCTTCTCTATGGAGAGGAGCTGCAATGTGATGCCAGTGTGGCCACACACATTTTGATGGATATATATCAAGACACCTCCCCCATCGGGGAGGCGTGGTACATCCCCACACTAAACACTGAGAAGGTATTTAGCTGCAGCAAATTAATGCACTCACTCACAGCCCCAGAAGAAGCATGTAAAAGCATGAAATGCCCATCAAGGCTCCCCATTACCATGCACTCACTGCTCCACTGCCCCCTCCCCCCCCCCATTACACCCAGTATAATATCTGCTCATTACAAATTGTGCAAATTGTGAGATGTTTGTATATGTTTTATAAAAGCAAGCATAACACATGATAGTGCCAGACTGATTTTCCACTATACTGTTTAAGAGATTCAGCCCTTACTGCAGCCAAAGAGATAAGCAAGGCTGCCAGGCAACTAGCATTGTTTAAAAGGGAATACATATGGCAACTTCCATATCTTCTCTCTTCATGTTCCCTTTAAACTGCACAGTACCAGTGACAATGAAACACCCACTCATAATCTCTTCTTACTTTCTGTGCTTGTCTTGTCCCAGCCCTAAGCGGAATGTAGGAACCATGGAACATTTATGTGCATGTCAGCCTTGTTCTCAGCTACACTAAAACAAAAAGAAAAAACTTTGGTGCTGGATAGCGATTTAAATAATTCCAGCTTGCATACAAATTCAATGCAAATGAGAAGCAGCTTACAATTTAGCTAATCAAACAAAAAAATGTTTACCTGATTAGTCCAATTCCAAGCTACATATAGAGATGGGCTGAACCTTTGATTTTCAGTTCGCGAACCTACCGCAAAGGTTCGGTTCCTGCGAACTTTTGCGAACCGGAATAGACGTCAATGCATGGTTGAGTGGGATACATTTTTTTAAGTTCAGAAATCACATATGTTGAAATCACAATGTTGAATTGCTGGCCTAAACTGCTTTACATCATCTTGCATGTGTATACATCAATCAGGAAGTGTTCCCTCCTCCCCCTCCTCTGGAGAATCTTGTCTTCCAGGAATTTGTAGGATGTCTAAAGCACGCTCACATACATTGGCAGAGAATTGAACCCAGGTCAACTGCTTGGAGGGCAGCTATGCTCACCACTATACCACTAACACTACAGGCTGAAGCCAGCCTAGCTGGCCTGGGAAGGATGAAAAGCTAGGTGGCCATGCAACCATTCCTGCTAACCTAAAGCTTACTTGTGTCTTACAAGACATTGGCTTAAGACTTTACCAAATCCAATGCTCCAATATGGGGAAGCTTCTCTGTTTGCTGTTTTTTTAGCAGGAAGGGTTGCATGGCTACCTAGCTTTTCATCCTTCCCAGGCCAGCTAGGCTGGCTTCAGCCTGTAGTGTTAGTGGTATAGTGGTAAGCATAGCTGCCCTCCAAGCAGTTGACTTGGGTTCGATTCCCGGCCAATGTATGTGAGTGTGCTTTTAACATCCTACAAATCCCTGGAAGACAAGATCCTCCTCCTCCAGAGAAGGAGGAGGAGTAGGAGGAGGGGAAGAGGGAAGAGGGAGAAAGGAGGGGAGAGCTGTTGTGGGGTGCTATATAAGGAATAACAATCAGCAAGGAGCAAGCTAAGAAGCCTACAAGAGCCTAACTAAGCTTCCCCTAGAGTCTGTCAGCAGCTGTCCCTTTACTAATTACTGTAGGCAGAGGAGTGAGTAAAATGGCCAGAGAACCTTGCCTTTTATAAGGGGGGTGGGACTCCAGGAGTGAGTGTAGTTTGATTGGCGACAATGTGCCTGCTGACTATGATGTAGAGGGTGAAAGTTGACTGTAATGGAGCATTATGGGGGCGAACCGAACTTCTGCAAAAGTTCGCCTTCGCCGGCAATCGCGAACCACCCAAAGTTCACCTGGAATTGTTCGGCCCATCTCTAGCTACATATAATTTACATTAAATTTACATGGAAGACAGAATCATTAACACCTTCCTGATGACTGGAGTTGAGTGATGCTAGTGTTTTTGACACATAAAACACATGCCACATGCTTTTGTGCACTTTCTGTTTTTTCTGTGCATTTTTTATATTATGTTTTGTAGTCTTGTCATGATCGTCGATTAGTCCACACAATTCTGTAGTGTCTGGAGAAATCTCTGTAACAGATAATTGCAACTCAGATAACTGGTCCCTCTGAGTATTTATTCCTGTGTGTTTTGTGCAGTTATAAAAACAGGCCTTCAGGAATCGTGGTTCCTAGTGCTTGTGGAGGACTAGTCAAGTGAAAGAGCTTTGTTCAACCTAAATTCTCCTTTTATGTATAGCACCACAGAATATTTTCAGGAACCTTCTTAGTAAGTAATTCTGTTTACAGGAACATGTTACATTCATGCAAACCTTTTAATTTCTTTTTATATATTTTTTAATACACTTACAATGATCCAAGTTCTTCAAAAAAGATGCATTTTTTAAGCTACCAAATAGAAATAGCAGGATTGTTATGTCAGGTGCACTAATGCAAAGTCTGCAGCTCTTATCTTATTTGTCTATCTGTTGTTATTCTGTGAGTTATCAGACATTGCATGGACTAGGCCTGCCCCAACTTGTACATGGCGAGGAAAGGAACAGCGCTACTTAAAAAAATGTTGTATCCTTATGACTACCTGCTTGAGAGTGCAAGCCCCACTAGTGGGATAAAATACACACCCAGCATTCAAATAAAATGCACCTGTCTACCATTGGAGGATGTTGGTTTCCGTAATAGCTTGCATGCAACTTATTAGGTACTTGTCCCTGCCCCAACTTGTGCCTTGCAACCCCGACTAAAATTGTTCACCATCTGTACTGACTTTTGGCTAGTTACACTGACCACACCAGTCCGACAGCCTGTCCTGACCTTGTTCTTTGGCTACTCTCTTCTTCCAGATGCCTTCCTTCTACCACCTGTCAGTTCCAGTCTAGTGAACCTCTTGTGTTTTCTTTTAGCGAATGTCGAACACAGGAGTCATGACCTAGCTAATATATGCAACAAAGTAGCTCATCATCTACTAGGGTTGTTGGTCCAATGTACCTTATGGGATATTGCTGAAGACAGAAAGCCACTTAAACTCTGCATTCTGAGGGAACCCCTGGTGCCAGGGCTAAGGTCCACCTTTATGATTGTTTGTAACACACAACATTAGAATTTATCATTTGTTTTACCATTTAATGATTGCATTTTTTTATTTGAATTTGAGATATATTTTTACAAGCTATTTCTGTTACTTAATCCTGTTAAAAAAGTGCTTGACTTTTCATCCATATTTCTTTATGTAGTAGTCATCTTGCTTTTAAAAAAGAGGCAGCAAACAGTTTTCAGTTTGTAATCCTCATTGACTAAAGCTTATAGCTATAAGTGTGTGTATAGGTATATAAATGCATACATTCCTATAGTTATATAAAGAGAAATTATATTAATGCATGACTAATTGTACTACAAGGTATCCTCTATCGCAACTCTTAATGGGCCCAATTCAATTCACTTTATTCCAACGTTTTCTCCTAAGAGATAATTTTTTATCTTCAATTTAAAATACCTTTTTCACTCTGCGATTGAAAAAGTACAAAACAGAAGGTGAAAAAGTACTGTCAGAATTATTCTGAGAAATTTCCAGCTTGCTAGTGGCTTAAAAGACATTTTATTTTTTAATTAGGGATGGTCGGAAATGCCGATTTCTTGTTCTAGGGAAATTTCGATTTCCACCGATTACTGATTCTACAGTTTTCCGATTTCTGATTTTCCGATTTCTTATTTCCAAGTAGTCTTAGTTTTGTCATTTTTTATTATTAATTTTTTTTTTTAGCATCCTCTGATTGACTAAATACTTCCAAGTTGACTTATAAGTATTAGAGCAATCAGAGAATGCAGCATTTTACCGCGGTAATTAAATTACCACAGAAATGTTAGACTGAGGAATACTTGGTAGCATCATAGTCTTGAGACTGGTCCAAAATTACCGCAGCAATCTGATTTTTGTGGAAAAATTTTGCATTCTCTGATTAAGCCAATGCTTCTGAGTTCTATGATTGTGCTAAAATTACCAGGTTGTGGTAAACTGAATTTCTGTGGATTTCCATTGTCTGACTTCTAAATTCCAATCAGATATGCCAATTTCCGATTGGAAATGCGGAAATTTCAATTCCGCACAAACCGAATGAACATCCCTATTTATAAAGTGAAAATATCACCTAGGAAGAAACTAAGGAGAAAAAGGTGAATTGAATTGGGCCCAATATGTCATTGAAACAAAACTGTACAATTAAGCAATGTTAACCTACCCATTTCCTTCTTCCGGTTTATGAAATGTATATCTATAACTTCTACAAGAATTGTGAGAAACTCATATATTTTTAATTTCCAGATTCCAATGGAAGGTCTTAATGAGACATTTGTTACAGAATTTCTACTTCTAGGCGTCACAAGCCTGCCTAAGCTGCAAGTACTCCTTTTCATAAGTTTTTTTACATTCTATCTCTTCAGTTTTGTTGGAAACTTAATTATCATAGTAGTAGTGATTAGTGATCATGGTCTGCACACCCCCATGTACTTTTTTTTGGGCAATCTTTCCTTTTTGGACTTCTTTTACTCATCAACTACGGTCCCCAAAATGCTGTCAGGTTTGCTTATGGAAGATAAAAAAATATCCTTTCAAGGCTGCATAACTCAACTTTATGTATTTCACTTCTTGGGTAGTACCGAGGCCATGCTTCTTATGACAATGTCTTATGATAGATATGTTGCCATTTGTAAACCATTGCGATACCATGTCCTTATGGCAAGGGACATTTGTATACAGCTTGCTTTCACATCTTGGGTTGTTGGTTGTTTATACTCTTTATCTCACACGATTCTAACCTCCAGGTTGCCATTTTGCAGTGCTAACAAAGTTACTCACTTTTACTGTGATATTAAGCCTCTCCTAAAGTTGGCCTGCACAGACACTCATATCAATGAAAGCTTGGTAAACATTGTTACCGGATCTGTGGCCGTTGGCACTTTTATTCTGATTATTATTTCTTATGTATTTATTGCAATCCATATTCAGAACATCCACTCCGAACAAGGCAGATATAAAGCTTTATCTACCTGCACATCCCACCTTATTGTTGTTCTTCTATACTACGGAACAGCTTTCTGCACATACTTAAGACCAGCTACAAAAGAGTCCTTGGAACAAGATCGAATAACTGCAGTTCTCTTTACAGTGATTACCCCTGCTTTAAATCCTTTAATCTATGCTCTACGAAACAAAGAAGTAAAGAGAGCACTTAGGAAGTTAATTTCAGATGATCATAATCAGATACGAGTCCTAAAAAATTGAAGAAAAATAATGACTTGCATTAGAAAATAAATATATGAATAGTACACAAAGGTAAAAAAAAATGCTGCTATACTACAGAACATGGTACTGCTGTTTATATTTGAGTAAAAGTCAAGTTGGGTCACAAATTTTGGCCAGTTGGTTTGGAAAAGTCTGCTCTGAACAACTGCAATGTCAGTTGGAAAATTTGGTGGACTCCTTGGGCCATCCCACAATGCCCTGCTCCTCTGAAGCACCTAATCAACATATGAGGGTGAGAAAGAACTATGTAAATCATGCTTGTAGTATAAGGCAACCTACTGGATGCATAAATCACCTAGTGTATAGTTCCAAGCAAAAGTAATTTATAGCTCACATTTTTTGATCTAGGACCATTTTGATTTTTCTCTTCTTTTTATCAGTGCTGCTGAGGAGCCTGTTACTGTAGATTGGACTATTTTTTTTAGAGCCTTACTTGCTCAGTAGGGTCTATTGTTATTCTTATTTATGGCCAAGACTTATTGTGGTAGAAGGTAATTAAAGGACTCCCAAGGCAAAGAGATAAATCTATTTTTATTTACCTGGGGCTTCATCCAGCACCTAGAAGTCATTTGGGTTCCTCACCACAGCTCCGGTCCTCCCCGATGTCCCACTGGTCGCCTGTTAAGATCGCCAACCCATCACATGAGAGTGCTCGCATCATCAGACTCATACTGCACCTGTGCAACACTACTGCGCAGGCACAGTACGTGCCCTGTGACATGAGCATATATGCACGTTGGCGCTCACGCACCCACAGAAGTGCCAACCTGCTGATGAGTCATTGATCTACAGGCAGCCAACGCAACACTGGGGAGGACCGGTGCTATGGCGGGGGACCCAAATAACTACTAGGGGCTGGAAGAAGCCTCAGGTAAGTAAAAATAGATGTATTTTTTCACCTCGGGAGTCAATACAAATAATTTAGCATTAAACCCCGCACCCTCAGAATATTTTAGTGATCTGTTCCATCAATAACTTTGGCTCTTCTGTGCTCCATACTGCAGCCAGTTTCTTCTAGCAGCATGTATCCTAGTTCCATAATTTCTACATGGCAGAAAGTAGGGGAGAACCAGAAAATAAACTATAATAGGGGGTTCTTTAAACGCCTAGGGAAATTTATATGGGGCAAGGAGACCACTAGATCACCAGGGAAATCAGGGCTACAGACTTCAATACAAATACATTTTCACTGGGTGGGAATTAATTACAAAACTAATTTCACAAATATTTCCGTTGCTCATTCCTAACAGGGACCACTATTAAGTGCACATATTATAGGCACTACTAAAGGGGGTATGATATATGTAGGCATTGTGGGCAGCACGGCGGTATAGTGGTTAGTGCTCTCGCCTTGCAGCGCTGGGTCCCTGGTTCGAATCCCAGCCAGGTCAACATCTGCAAGGAGTTTGTATGTTCTCCCCATGTCTGCGTGGGTTTCCTCCGGGCACTCAGGTTTCCTCTCACATCCCAAAAAACATACGGATAGGTTAATTGGCTCCTCCCTAAATTGGCCCTAGACTACAACAAATACAATACATACATAGACATAGGACTATGGTAGCCAATTAGATTGTGAGCTCCTCTGAGGGACAGTTAGTGACAACACGATATACTCTGTACAGCGCTGCGGAAGATGTTGACGCTATATAAATACTAAATAATAATAGTTGTAATGGGGATACAATGGGGGACACGCCCCTGGTGGTGCATATCTGTCTGGATTTTTGGATCTAAAATTGGTACATTTTATTCAAGAATTTGAGACCTCCAATTCTTAAGTCATAACTCACCAAAATATATCAGAATAAAAGCCCGGTAGACATTCTGCATATACATAAAAGAATCCAAGGTAGAAGAGCACAATAGTGGTTGGCACTAGATGTACAGACAGGCAGATCCAGGGAGCTGCAGGTGTGTAACCATGTGCCTTCGGGCAAAGGTATTATGATTCAAAAAAGCAAAGAAAATGAAATCCAGGCACCAGCCAGCAGTAATGCTTAAGTCACACCTTTAATCCATCCACCTAGAATTCCAAACAAAAACTATACAGAGTAGGGCTGACAGCCGTTTCGCAGGTATACCTGCTTCTTCAGAGGCAACAATGACATTAAATGACAAAGAGAAAGTTTAAATACATTTACAAATCACAAAAGACGGGCTTACCACACTTTGTAATTCTCCCCACCGCCGAGCGTGTGCTTCCATGTCAGGCGCCGCCCCGAGCCGCTGATTCGCACATAGATTCTGACGTCACCATCTCGGGGACGTCTCTCGGGCACTGCCTGATTGGTCTGTCAGGGGTCAGGTGACTAGTACGTCACATCCCCTCTTCCAATGCGGCCAGCGGTATCGGTGAGGAGGTGGGTCAGCTTCTAGTTGCCTAGGCGACAGGCCCTCAAGTGTGGCGTACCTGCAAAATAAAAACAAACATACAAGGACACATTAAAATCATTACAGCAATCGGGCAATACAAAAGGATTATAATATATACATACAATATAACCTGTATTGTGCAATGAGAGCTGGAATAGTGTTAGAAACGATTGGCTCACGAGCTTCAAGAATCAATTGGGCTGTAGAATACATAATTCGGCCAGGAGCGTTACGCTTTATATTACACTAGCTGGTCGCCCGGCGTTGCCCGGGTATGTAATTGGCTAGTGTTAGCTCTGTACACTTTTTCTAATACTAACACACAATTACTCACTGATGACCTAGTTTGTGAGCTTTGCGGTCTTTGGCATCAATAATTGGCATTGAAATGAAATAAATCTAATTGGCTGTGGCTCCACTCCTTTGAAAATCAATAGGTGAATTTTGATTAGCTTTTGTAGGCTCCACCCACTTTTCTGAATATTAATCCCAGTCACCCAGTGACCAACTGTGCAAAGTTTAAGAACCCAGCCATTGACAGACAGTGTAAGAATGGCTGCAGTTTACATTCTGGCAGTGAAAATTGTATTTTTCTCTTCTCTTTCTATGTATTTGGCTGCTGTTGGCTGTGGCCACTTTTTCTAACCCTAACACACAATTGTCAATAGTCATTGACCAAGTTTGTGAGATGTGTGGTCTTTGGCATCAATAATTTGCAATGAAATGAAACACATCTGATTCGCTGTTTGTGGCCCCATCCCTTTTCTAAATATTTAACCCCAGTCACCCAATGATCAACTGTACCAGGTTTGAGGCTTGTGCCATTAACAGTGCAAAAATGGCAGAAATTAAATATTTGCCTTGAAAATCAATAGGTGAATTGTGATTGGTTTTTGTAGGCTCCACCCACTTTTCTGAATATTAATCCCAGTCACCCAGTGACCAACTGTGCAAAGTTTTAGACCCCTACAATTAATAGTGTAAGAATGGCTGCAGTTTACATTTTCCCAGTGAAATTTGTGTTTGTCTCCACCCACTGAAGACTCAGCATTGCCCAGGAATGTATTTGGCTGGTGTTAACTCCGCCCACTTTTTCTAACCCTAACACAAAATTACTTAATGACCAAGTTTGTGAGCTTTGCGGTCTTTGGCATCAATAATTTGCATTGAAATAAAATAAATCTAATTGGCTGTGGCTCCACCCCTTTTCTGAATTTGACCCCCAATCACCCAATGGCCAACTGTACCAGGTACAGGTGATTAACAATGCAAGAATGTCATCAATTAAATATTCCCCTTAAAGATTAATAGGTGGATTTTGATTGGCTTTTGTAGGCTCCACCACTTTTCTGAATATTAATCTCAGTCACCCAGTGACCAACTGTGCAAAGTTTGAGAACCCTACCATTAATAGTGTAAGAATTGCTGCAGTTTACATTTTCTCAGTGAAATTTGTATTTGTCTCCGCCTACTGATGACCCAGCATTGCCCGATTATGTATTTGGCTGGTGTTGGCTGCGCCCACTTTTCCTAACCCTAACACACAATTACTCAATTACTCAATGACCAAGTTTGTGAGCTTTGCGGTCTTTGGCATCAACAACCTGCATTAAAATGAAACAAATCAGATTGGCTGTTTGGGGCTCCACCCCCTTATATACATTTAAACCCCAGTCACGCAATGATCAACTGTACCAGGTTTGAGGCTTGTGCCATTAACAGTGCAAGAATGGCAGCAATTAAATATTCCCCTGAAAAATCAATAGGTAATTTTTGATTGTTTTTTGTAGGCTCCACCCACTTTTCTGAATATTAACCCCAGTCACCCAGTAACCAACTGTGCAAAGTTTGAGAACCCTACCATTAACAGTGTAAGAATGGCTGCTGTTTACATTTCCCCAGTAAAATTTGTATTTGTCTCCGCCCACTTATGACCCTGCGTTGCCCGCTTATGTATTTGGCTGGTGTTGGCTGTGCCCACTTTCCTAACCCTAACACACAATTAATCAATTACTCAATTACCAAGTTTGTGAGCTTTGGGGTGTTTGGCAACAATAATTTGCATTGGAATGAAACAAATCTGATTGGCTATATGTGGCTCCACCCCCTTTCTGAAATTGAACCCCAGTCACCCAATGATCAACTGTACCAGGTTTGAGGCTTGTGCCATTAACAGTGCAAGAATGACAGAAATGTAAATATTCCCCTTGAAAATCAATAGGTGAATTTTGATTGGCTTTTATAGGCTCCAACCACTTTTCTGAATAATAATCCTAGTCACCCAACGACCAATCGTGCAAAGTTTGAGAACGCTACCATTAACAGTGTAAGAAAAGCAAAAGTTTGCTTTCTTAAAACAGAAAGAATTTGCAATAATTCAGGTTAGAGTGAGCTTGAGATGTCTCCCAGTGCAACACTGCTGAATATATGCAAATTAACCATTGTTACCCTTAGATGCTAAACACACCTCCAGAACTGCTGGAATGCAATGATGTGTCACCTTGTTAATTTGAACAGAGCCATGATAATCCAACATGCATACAGACTGTTTTGGATTGTTTGATCCTCAGCAGTGCATGGCATGGATTGGCTCTATGCAGTAGGGCTTGTAACACCAAGAGCTACAGACTAACCAGCAAGCTCATGGTGACCCAGAACTCATTGGAGTGTGTAAGGGACTACAATGGTCCTAAAAGCCCCCTTACTAAGATGTTAAGAAAAACAAAAGTTTGCTTTCTTAAAACAGAAAGAAATTGCTATAATTCAGGTTGGAGTGAGCTTGAGATGTCTCCCAGTGCATCACTGCTGAATATATGCAAATTAACCATTCTACCCTTAGAAGCTAAACACACCTCCAGGGTAACAGTGTAAGAATGGCTGCAGTTTACATTTTCCAGTATTTGTCTCTTTTTGGTTATGGGAATAAAAAGTATCCTATACTTTATTCCAGGTAATGTACTATGTGTGTGCCAAATTTCATTAAAATCCGTTCAGCCGTTTTTGCGTGATCGAGTAACAAACATCTAAACATCCAAACTTCCGAACTTTCCCATTTATTATATTAGTAGGATTACATTAGCCCCTGTAACCCCCACAATCACCAAATTCCATATTCTACAGCCCAATTGATTCTTGAACCTCGTGAGCCAATCGTCTCTAACACTATTCCAGCTCTCATTGTACAATACAGGTTATATTTTATGTATATATTATAATCCTTTTTTATTGCCCGATTGCTGTAATGATTTTAATGTGTCCTTGTATGTTTGTTTTTATTTTGCAGGTACGCCACACTTCAGGGCCTGTCGCCTAGGCAACTAGACGCTGACCCATCTCCTCACCGATACCGCTGGCCGCATTGGAAGAGGGGATGTGACGTACTAGTCACCTGACCCCTGACAGATCAATCAGGCAGCGCCTGAGAGATGTCCCCGAGATGGTGACGTCAGAATCTATGTGCGAATCAGTGGCTCGGGGCGGCGCCTGACACGGAAGCACACGCTCGGCGGTGGGGAGGATTACGAAGTGTGGCAAGCCCGTCTTTTGTGATTTGTAAATGTATTTAAAGTTTCTCTTTGTCCTTTAATGTCATTGTTGCCTCTGAAGAAGCAGGTATCCCTGTAAAACTATACTCTGTATAGTTTTTGTTTGGAATTCCAGGTGGATGGATTAAAGGTGTGACTTAAGCATTACTGCTGGCTGGTGCCCAGATTTCATTTTCTTTGCTTTTTTGAATATAAATAAAAGACTGGAACACAAATTTGTTGAATTCATTCAATTTATAAATAAACTTAAAAATTTGTGAAACTGAACAAATAAGGCAGACAGAGAGTAGTCAAAATCCGGGCAGAGGTCAGTACAGGTGGCAGGTAGAAAGTAGTCAAAATCCAGGCAGAGGTTGGTGCAGGCTGCAGGCAGAGAGTAGTCAAAATCCAGGCAGAGGTTGGTGCAGGCTGCAGGCAGAGAGTAGTCAAAATCCAGGCAGAGGTTGGTGCAGGCTGCAGGCAGAGAGTAGTCAAAATCCGGGCCAAAATTAGTAACAGAAAGGCAGAAGCACTTAGCTCAGAAGCAGTTGGGAACCAAATGGCTACATTGTTATCCTGTGCTTTCAAATAAGCTTATCTGCGATGGTGAAATGGGGAGATCAAATTTCAACTTGTGATTAGAGACAAATGAGGAGGAATTAGACATGATATACTCCCTATATACACACAGGGAGCATTTCTCTATGTTTTCCTTCTGTCCAGTCCAGATGGGGGGATCAGACAGGCTAAATTATTTATATATGTATATATGTATTTATACAGTGGGTTGCAAAAGTATTCGGCCCCCTTGAAGTTTTCCACATTTTGTCACATTACTGCCACAAACATGCATCAATTTTATTGGAATTCCACGTGAAAGACCAAAGTGGTGTACGTGTGAAAAGTGGATCGAAAATCATGCATCATTCCAAACATTTTTTACAAATAAATAACTGCAAAGTGGGGTGTGCATAATTATTCGGCCCCCTGAGTCATTACTTTGTAGAACCACCTTTTGCTTCAATTACAGCTGCCAGTCTTTTTAGGGTATGTCTCTACCAGCTTTGCACATCTAGAGACTGAAATCCTTGCCCATTCTTCTTTTCAAAACAGCTCCAGCTCAGTCAGATTAGATGGACAGCGTTTGTGAACAGCAGTTTTCAGATCTTGCCACAGATTCTCGATTGGATTTAGATCTTGACTTTGACTGGGCCATTCTAACACATAGATATGTTTTGTTTTAAACTATTCCATTGTTGCCATGGCTTTATGTTTAGGGTCATTGTCCTGCTGGAAGGTGAACATCTGCCCCAGTCTCAAGTCTTTTGCAGTCTCCAAGAGGTTTTCTTCCAAGTTTGCCCTGTATTTGGCTCCATCCATCTTCCCATCAACTCTGACCAGCTTCCCTGTCCCTGCTGAAGAGATGCACTGCCCGAGCATGATGCTGCCACCACCATATTTGACAGTGGGGATGGTGTGTTCAGAGTGATGTGCAGTGTTAGTTTTCTGCCACACATAGCGATTTGCATTTTGGCCAAAAAGTTCAATTTTGGTCTCATCTGACCAGAGCACCTTCTTCCACATGGTTGCTGTGTTCCCCACATGGCTTGTGGCAAACTGCAAACGGGACTTCTTATGCTTTCTGTTAACCATGCCTTTCTTCTTGCCACTCTTCCATAAAGGCCAACTTTGTACAGTGCAGGACTAATAGTTGTCCTATGGACAGAGTCACCCACCTGAGCTGTAGATCTCTGCAGCTCGTCCAGAGTCACCATGGGCCTCTTGACTGCATTTCTGATCAGCGCTCTCCTTGTTCGGCCTGTGAGTTTAGGTGGATGGCCTTGTCTTGGTAGGTGTACAGTTGTGCCATACTCCTTCCATTTCTGAATGATCGCTTGAACAGTGCTCCGTGAGATGGTCAAGGCTTTGGAAATCTTTTTGTAGCCTAAGCCTGTTTTAAATTTCTCAATAACTTGATCCCTGACCTGTCTTGTGTGTTCTTTGGACTTTATGGTGTTTTTGCTCCCAATATTCTCTTAGACAACCTCTGAGGCCCTCACAGAGTGCACTCTATTTAGTCATTAGCACTCATCAGGCAATGTCTATAGGCAACTGACTGCACTTAGATCAAAGGGGGCCGAATAATTATGCACACACCACTTTGCAGTTATTTATTTGTAAAAAGTGTTTGGAATCATGTATGATTTCCGTTCCACTTCTCATGTGTACACCACTTTGTGTTGGTCTTTCATGTGGAATTCCAATAAAATTGATTGTGTGTGTGCATATACAGTATATACTGTATATATATATATATGTGTGTGTGTGTGTGTGTGTGCATAGAGTATATATATATATATATATATATATATATATATATATATATATATATATATATATATATATATATTTATTTATTGTATTTATAAACATATTAAGCAGCGCTGGACATTAGTTTAAATTACAGACAATGTTTAGGGGGGACATACAGCAATATGACAATACAGTACTACAGCAAAAACCAGATCACATGGCACATTATGAGTGCAAGGTAATGCTTAGTCAGTCATTGGATCGGAGCGTGGAGATTAGGCGATTTGAGTTCACTCAAATGCATAGCATGGGTGCACAGGAATGGAGGTGCATGATCAGGTAGGACACAATAGGAGGAGGGCCCTGCCTAAAGGCTTACAATCTAGAGGGAGAGGTAGGGACACGAAAGGTAGGGGACCAGAGTTCAGCTGCGGGTTTAGAGCACTTGTGAGGGGTGGTAGGCCAGAGTGAAAAGGTGAGTTTTGAGGGCTTTCCTGAAGATGTTGAAAGAAGGGGCTGCCCTAATGGATGGAGGTAGGGAGCTCCATAGTGTTGGAACAGCTCTTGAGAAGTCCTGGAGGCGTGCATGGGACTGGGTGTATATATATTTATATATATATATATATATATATATATATATATATATATATATATATATATATATATATATATATATACACACATATAAAAAAATATACACGCACACACACACACACACACACATACACACACACACACGCACGCATTGGGCAATTTTCCTACTATAGCTCGGTGTTGCCGTCAGAGAGGTCAATAAAATAGAGGCAATTCAAAGGAGAGAAACATGGAATGGGGATATGTAATACAGACACTATAATAACCAGGCTGCAACATGAATAAAACACAGGGCTGTTACAATGAAAATATTGAATTATGATCCACTATGACCATTGTTCATATGACACCCCGTACATAATAAAATGACCATTATCCTTTCCCCGTTAATCTCTATACTTTTATTGTTACAGTTCAAGGAGGATAAGTAAACAATGCAACAAAAATTAACCTTTATTTCAAAATCAAGTATCAATATCATTAATTAGAGAGGGGATTTACTGAACACACTACTTAAAATTGCTTATTTTTTAAAAGATCATTTTATGAATTATTTAGTCCCTGTTTGTCAATTGTAATATCTTTAAATGCCTCCATTTACATTCTTAAATTTGTTACACATGGCAGCACATTTACAGCTGGCAAGGGGCATCATTGTGGCATGTTAGTTTGTAGTGAAGAGAGCAGAACACACATCTGGGCCCATATGCAATTACAGTAACTATTTCTCCTGAGTTTTCTCCAAGGAGATCATTTTTTTTTTGTTTCTATCAAAATAACTTTTCAGCGCTTTGCATTCAAAAAGTACCAAAAGGTAGATGACAAAGTACTAACTAAATTAGCTTGAGTATTTTCTCACTTGCTGGCAGGGGTGCTCTCCAGGACTCCCGAATGCAAATTTACCTGAATTATTTGGGTAAAATTCAGCATTCCCGAAGTCGAAGCCGAAGCCGAATGCGCCGGACCCGAAGGCGGGCGAATGTGCGCATTTGAATTCGGCCGGATGACGCGTGGGGTTCGGCTTCGGGATTCGGGAATGGCGTGGGCCAATCAGAATTCCTGCAGCCGAGTCCCTGGCAATGCTAGCAACCAATCAGAGCCTGGCCCTTTCCTCCTCTATATAAGGCGGCGGCCATTTTTTGGAACTACGCACTTGTGTGACTGAGCTGGTACTGAGAGCATCTCCAGTGCTGTGCTGCGTGTCTGATCAAGTGTATTCTGTGCTAAACCTTGCGTTTTGCTTCCTAAACACCTCCTAAACACATTCATTGTACTTTTATATAGATAGATAGTAATTTGATTGTGTGTAGTCAGCTAGTGTGTACTGTATACTGTGCTAGGCTAGTGTTAGTCTGTGTGCAGGCTAGGCCTGCTAGCCTAGGGCAGCCTTAGCCTACTACTAGCTTAGGTAGGTTAGGGATTCTAGGTAGTTGTGTACTATAGTAGTTTAGTTAAATTGTACTGCTGCTGTTTGCTGTAGTCTGTTAGTTTATAGCTTCAGTACTGTTAGTTAATACTAGTTAGTTACTGATTGACTGTGTACAGGCCAGCATCCCTTGTTGTCACCTGCTGTGACTGTCATTTGCCGGCGCACCCTATTTATTGTGTCTGACCGTGTGTGACCGACCGACTGTAATTGGTCGACCACTGTCTGGCAGTTAGTTATATTGTGTACTGTTTAGTACAGCAGGCGTTTAATAGTTACTACCTGCACGTACAACCGTACTACTACTAGGTAGGTGGTAGTCTTTCTTCCACTACTACTAACTCCATTTAATTTTTTTTCATTAGTTACTGCGTGATTTATTACCTTTCTGTAGTAAATTGTTACATACGCAGGCCAACATCCCTTGTTGTCACCTGCTGTGACTGTCATTAGCCGGCGCACCCTATTGATTGCGTCTGACTGTGTGTGACCGACCGAATGTAATTGGTCACCCACTGTCTGGCAGTTAGTTATATTGTGTACTGTTTAGTACAGCAGGCGTTTAATAGTTACTACCTGCGTGTACAACCGTACTACTACTAGGTAGGTGGTAGTCTTTCTTCCACTACTACTACCACCCACCCACCCCTCCATTTAATTTTTTTCATTAGTTACTGCATGATTTATTACCTTTTTGTAGTAAATTGTTACATTCGCAGGCCAACATCCCTTGTTGTCACCTGCTGTGACTGTCATTTGCCGGCGCACCCTATTGATTGCGTCTGACTGTGTGTGACCGACCGTAATTGTCACCCACTGTCACACGAGTTAGTACTGTAGAGACTCACTGTTAGTAGTAGTACTACTACTACTATTACTACTACTACTACTACTTTAAAAAAAATCCATTTTTTGTTGACACCACCAGTCAGTCACTCACCACCACCACCAACCCAGACTTTATTAAGGTTTACACCCTTTCCCGCCATTTTCTACACATTTGTTTATTCGTATATACGTTCAAAATGACTGGCAGAGGTAGAGGACGAGGCACCACCAGGAGAGGCAGCGCCATTGCAGCAGCCACTGCCAGCAGCAGCAGCAGCAGGTCTGTGACTGGTCCGCCGCCAGCCACTGACGCCCTGGAAGTCCTGTCTTGCCCTCCTTCCAGCGTGCTGTCCAAGAGTTGCTTCAGTGCGGCCGGTGGCGTGGTCACCGAGAAGAGCTCTCGTCTGTCCACAGAGGGAGTGGACAGACTGACATTTTTGAAGATCAACCAGGCCTGGATTGAAGGCACGTTCCTGGCACCTACTGTCGGCGAGAGGAGGACATTCTTTGACAACATAAACCTTCATTCCCGGGGTCCTGATAATTTGGCCTGGTGTTTCTTCACTTGCTGTGGTAGTAACGCTAGCTACCATGGCCCGTGACATGCCTGCTGCTGCCACACACTCCTCTTCCTGCTACTGTTGCTGATGTATTTATATATTTATGAATTTACTGATTTATTTATGAATTTATTTATTTGTGTATTTATTTATTTATTTATTTATTGTATTTATACAGCGCCAACATATTACGAAGCGCTGATTTTCATCCTCCTGCTGTTCACCACACAATGCATGCCTGCTGCTGCCACATGTCACTCCTCTTCCTGCTGCTGTAGTTAGCCTGCTGTCTGTGCTCCCACTACCAGGGTCCACAGAATACATTGCCTGCTGCCATTCGCCACTCCTCCTCCTGCTGCTGCTATAGTTATCCTCCTGCCTGTCTGTGTTCCCATCGCCAGGGTCCACAGAATTATGCGCTGCTGCCATGCGCCACTAGCTATTACGCCACTACAATAGCTATACTGTTGTATAAAAAAAAGAATTCTGAGGTGTCTGGGTTGAAAACTGTACTGTACCAGTTGTGCATTGGGCACAATGTGGGCTGCACGACTGCTGTCCGGAACCTCCTCCTGCTCTTTGGTGTTTATTTTCAGCCATGGTACCAACGCTAGGTACCATTGGCCTGTGACATTGCCCGCTGCCATACGTCACTACTCCTCCTCCTCCTCCTGCTGCTGCTGCTATAGTTATCCTCCTGCCTGTCTGTGTTCCCACCGCCAGGGTCCACAGAATTATGTGCTGCTGCCATGCGCCACCACTAGCTATTACGCCACTACAATAGCTATACTGTTGTATAACAAAAAAAATTCTAATGTGTCTGAGTTGAAAACTGTGCTGTCCCAGTTGTGCATTGGGCACAATTTGGGCTGCACGATTGCTGTCCGGAACCTCCTCCTGCTCTTTGGTGTTTATTTTCAGCCATGGTACCAACGCTAGGTACCATTGGACTGTGACATTGCCCGCTGCCATACGTCACTACTCCTCCTCCTGCTGCTGCTGCTATAGTTATCCTCCTGCCTGACTGTGTTCCCACCGACAGGGTCCACAGAATTATGCGCTGCTGCCATGCGCCACCACTAGCTATTACGCCACTACAATAGCTATACTGTTGTATAAAAAAAAAAATCTGAGGTGTCTGGGTTGAAAATTGTGCTGTCCCAGTTGTGCATTGGGCACAATGTGGGCTGCACGACTGCTGTCCGGAACCTCCTCCTGCTCTTTGGTGTTTATTTTCAGCCATGGTACCAACGCTATGTACCATTGGCCTGTGACATTGCCCGCTGCCATACGTCACTACTACTCCTCCTCCTCCTCCTCCTGCTGCTGCTGCTATAGTTATCCTCCTGCCTGTCTGTGTTCCCACCGCCAGGGTCCACAAAATTATGCGCTGCTGCCATGCACCACTAGCTATTACGCCACTACAATAGCTATGCTGGTGTTGAAGATAACATTTTACAACAGTACAGTTCTGTAAGGGAAAAAAGAAAGAATGTTGGTGGTGGACGGTGAAGAAGAAGAAGAATAACCATGTGAAGAAGAAGAAGAAGAACCAGGTGAAGAAGAAAAGAACCAGATGAAGAAGAACCAGATGATGTTGACGAAGAATAAGAAGATGAAGAAGAACCAGGTGAAGAAGAAGAAGAGAAGAACCAGGTGAAGAAGAAGAAGAGAAGAACCAGGTGAAGAAGAAGAAGAGAAGAACCAGGTGAAGAAGAAGAGAAGAACCAGGTGAAGAAGAAGAAGAGAAGAACCAGGTGAAGAAGAAGAGAAGAACCAGGTGAAGATGAAGAAGAGAAGAACTAGGTGAAGATGAAGACGAGAAGAACCTGGTGAAGAAGAAGAAGAGAAGAACCAGGTGAAGAAGAACCAGATGATGATGATGAAGAAGGAGAATAAGAAGACGAAGAAGAACCAGGTGAAGAAGAAGATGAAAAAACAATTGAAGAAGAACCAGGTGAAGAAGAAGAAGAACTTAAAGAACCAGATGCCAGTGAAGAAGAAGATGATGAAGATGATAGTAATGAATGATTGATGATGAGAAACAAAAAAGGGTAAAACAGAAAAAGAAGATGGTGAAGAAAAAGATGGAGAGATAAAAAAGAAGACGGTGACGATGAATAAACAAGAAATGCCGAAAAATAAGTTTTCCATCACATTTTTCTTTTTTTTTTTATATATTAGATCTATTTACATGTGATTTCCCTTTAAAAAAAAACTCATCCGAATTCGCGAACACAAATTTTTCCTGAATTTTTTTGTGCAACCGGAACCGAATTCAGCGATCGCATCCGAATCCCAATCCCAATTTTCCGCGGGCCCGAATTCGAATGTACCCGAATCGAATTTTGGTACATTCGAGCAACCTTGCTTGCTGGTGGTTTAAAAAGCATTTCATTTACAAGATGGGAAAATATCACCTAGGAGAAAACTCAGGAGATAAAGTTAAAGGCCCTGGACCCTCATTCAATTAACTTTTTCTGCAAAATTTTCTCCTAGGAGATAATTTTTAATTTTCACTTTAACCACCCTGGCGTTCTATCAAGATCGCCAGGGCGGCTGCGGGAGGTTTTTTTTTTTTTATAAAAGCCCACTAGAGGGCGCTCCTGCCGCGTACTTCTGATCGCCTCCGGCGATCAGAAGTAACAAGAAGGGCCGCGATGAGTGGCTCTCCTTGTTTTGCTCTTCTCATCGCCATGGCGACGAGCGGAGTGACGTCAGCCGACGTCAGCCGCCTCCGATCCAGCCCTTAGCACTGGCCGGAACTGATTGGTCCGGCTGCGCAGGGCTCGGGTGGCTGGGGGGACCTTCTTTTGCCGCTGCTTGCAGCGGATCGCCGCAGAGCGGCGGCGATCAGGTAGCACACGCGGCTGGCAAAGTGCCGGCTGCCTGTGCTCCTTTTTTTTGGGCGCAAATCGGCCCAGCAGGGCCTGAGCGGCACCCTCCGGCGGTAATGGACGAGCTGAGCTCGTCCATACCGCTAAGGAGGTTAAAATAACTTTTCAGCTCTTTGCAATTGAAAAGTGAAACAATACTATTAGGATTATTTTAAGTATTTTCTTGCTTTCTGGTGGCTAAAAGGGTATTTAATTGACAAGGTGTGAAAATACAGTATAACCTAGTAGAAAAGTAAATGTTTACTGAATAGGGATCATAGTCCCCCTGAATTCTCTTAGCCTAGGCTAAACATCACTGGGAGGGTGGGGCTATATACCAATATCCAGCAATACATAGTTACATATTAACTATGTAACTATGTATTGCTGGATATTGCTAGATATAGGAATTGCTTCTAATGCTGAAACCTAGATAATTAATGTAAACATGTGAATCCTGAATAATGTATTACAGTACGCTTTACTCTATGTTATTATGAGTCCTCATGAAGCTGGCAAAATGTAAGTTCCGTGACAAACGAGATACAGTATGTAGCTGAATGGATACATAAGTAAAAATAAGAATTATTGCTGAATAAATAGATAATGGTTTCTTCAACTGGGACAGCACCAACGGACAATGATGTGCAGTGATTGTCCCTGGAGTGCACAGGGATATATCAGTAAATAAGTTTTCAGGATCCGCACCATCTAAAATCTTCTTTTATTTATAGCTCATTAAAAGCATCATATAAGGCAATGGAAATGTGTGTATCACACTGCCATGACACACGGCGTTTCAGAGTAGTTCTTTCCTCAGATAGCGTCAGGAACACACTCACCTGAGTGAGTGTGTAGCTGATGCTATCTGAGGAAAGAACTTCTCCGTCCTGCGCTGCCTAAGGGAAAGAGGAGAGGGAAAGGAGGTGGAAAATCGCTGCGGAGGGGGGCTTTGAGGAGCCCCCCCCCCGCTGATCGAAAATAGCCGGCAGCGATCAGACCCCCCCAGCAGGACATCCCCCTAGTGGGGAAAAAAGGGGGGAAGTCTGGTCACCCTGGCTGTCTGCTGATCTGTGCTGTGGGCTGGAGAGCCCACGCTGCACAGATCAGCGCGAACAAGCCCGGTCCTTAAGTGGTTAAAGTAGAGCAGAGACTCCTACTCAGAGCCAATAAATACAATTCAGGTAACTCATGAGCTGTATAACCATCATGTTACATGTGACAGTATGTCATTGGTTGCTATAACAAAATAAAACATTTAGCTCTGGATTAATACCATCTTTCTATTGAATTGGGTGCAGAACCTAGGTATATAAATATACATGGCTCAATATTAGAGGAACGCATGCTGGAAGCAAGAAAAAGATGAGAAGAAGCAAGTTAACCCCCCTGGCAGTATAAAAAAATCCGCCAGGAGGCAGCGCATCAGTTTTTTTTTATTATGTCATGTAGCGAGCCCAGGGCTCGCTACATGATAGCCGCTGCTCAGCGCCGGCGGCATCCCCCCGCCCGCTTCGATCGCCTTCGGCGATGTCCGATCAGGAAATCCCGTTCAAAGAACGGGATTTCCTGGAGGGCTTCCCCCGTCACCATGGCGACGGGGCGGGATGACGTCACCGACGTCACCGACGTCGGGACGTCATTGGGAGTCCTGAACCACCCCTCAGCGCTGCCTGGCACTGATTGGCCAGGCAGCGCACGGGGTCTGGGGGGGGCGCACGGCGCGACGGATAGCGAACTAAGTTCGGGGTTACCGCCAAGGAGGTTAAAGGAAGAAAAGGAAGGAGGGAAAAGTGTTGGCTCTAGGGCCATCTCCCATTTCTGTCTGACATCAGGGGCATACATTGCTGTTAGTGTTGATTTTGTGTATTTATTCTGGGGTTAGATAAATCCTATGTAGGAATTTGACCTGTATCAATTTATCTTTAGCAGATATGGAGCCATATGCCATTAATTTTTTTCTCCTGAGTTTTCTCCTAGGTGATATTTTCACACCTTGTTAATAAAATGCCATTTAAACCATTTACAAAAAAAATTACTCAAAATATGTCTTGTAGCATTTTTCACTTAGTTTTTGGTACTTTTTGAATTGCAAAGTGCTGAAAAGTTATTTTACGCAGAAGATAACAAATGATCTCCTGGGAGAAAATTCAGGAGAAAAATTGAATTTCATATGGGCGGGTTTTTAAAGGGACACCGAGCAGTGCAGAAACTATGGAAAGATTCATATCATTTTAAAGCTCTCTTTCTCCTCTTTCCAATGATATATAAACCGCCGCCCTACGCCTTTTAGTTTTCGCTATTTTCGCGATTGAAATAGCCGTGGCCGAGATTTCGATCGCGAAAATAGAGAAAACTAAAAGGCGCAGGGCCGCGGTTTAGGTGTCGCCAGAAAGAGGAGCAAGAGAACTTCAAAATGATATCCATCTTTCCATAGTTACATTGTATTATACAGGGCGACTTTTTCTGCTGAATGGAGCTGCTGACTTTAGGAAAAAGTCACCCTGTGTAATACAATGTAACTATGGAAAGATGGATATCATTCTAAAGCTCTCTTTCTCCTCTTTCTGGTGACACATAAACTGCGGCCCTACGCCTTTTAGCTTTCTCTATTTCCACGATCGAATTTGCGGCCGCAGCAATTTCGACCACGAAAATAGCACAACTAAAAGGTGTAGGGCGGCAGTTTATATATCATTGGAAAGAGGAGAAAGAGAGATTTAAAATGATATGCATCTTTCCATAGTTTCTGCACTGCTCGGAGTCCCTTTAACAAACTCATCAAGTATTTTCTCCCAATCATTCTCACAAAGATCAGGAATTTCTTGATTCCATTTTCCTGACACCCTAGCAGACCCCTAGACCCCGTTTGTAGGCATTCAAAATGGATGGTAGACATGGGTTTGTCCAGTCTACTTTGCATAAGTGTTTTCTCTAGATCACATGCTTCCAATGACATACCCCTATCTGGGAATTAACCTCCTTGCCGGTTATCCCGAACACAGTTCGGGGTAACCTGCGCAGGAGGATTTCTCAGGCCCCGCTGGGCCGATTTGCATAATTTTTTTTTCCTACACGCAGCTAGCACTTTGCTAGCTGCGTGTAGTACGCGATCGCCGCCGCTCACCGCCGATTTGCCGCTACCCGCCGCGCCGAGCCGCCCCCCCCGCCCCAGACCCCTGCGCAGCCTGACCAATCAGTGCCAGGCAGCGCTAAGGGGCAGATCGGGATTCCCTCTGACGTCACGACGTCCATGACGTCGGTGACGTCATCCCGCCCGGTCGCCGTGGCGACCGGGGAAGCCCTGCAGGAAATCCCGTTCTCTACGGGATTCCCTGCATACTCTGATCGCCGAAGGCGATCGGAGTGGGTGGGGGGATGCCGCCGCTTAGCGGCTATCATGTAGCGAGCCCTGGGCTCGCTACATGATTTAAAAAAAATAAAAAATAAAAAAAGTGCAGCGCTGCCTCCTTGCCGGATTTTTTAGACCGGCAAGGAGGTTAAGAGTCAAAAGCATGCCAAAGTTGTAAGTAGAGGAAAAAGTGTGAAGATTGCTTGCGGCATCTCTGTATTCAGTCTTATTATCTTCAGATAGCTTAGGAAATTCCATTACAGCTAAGTATTGTTGTTGTGCTATGAGAGCATTTAAAGAGGGCTTGGATGCTTTGCTTGCATTGAAGGGCTTCCACGGCTTACAATTACTCAGTAATTCCCAGGAGGATTGATCCTAGGATTTATCTAACTGCCATCTGGAATCGGGAAGGAATTTTTCCCTTTTAAAGCTAATTGGCCCAGGTCTTATAAGGTTCTTTTTGCCTTTCCCTGGATCAACTGGGATATGTGTGGGTTCAGGATAGTTTTTTGTTTGTTGTTTTTTTTTTTCCGTTTGGCATTGATGATGGTCTTTTTTCAACCAAACTAACTATGTTACTATGTAACTACTATGTATAAAGAACTCTGGAAGGTGTATTTGTTAGTAAAAGGCAGTAAAAGTTGCATTTATCTCTTCTGGATAGACTAGCAACACATAATTTTGACCTTTGATGGCTGATATTACCAAAGGGCCAGCCATGTCACTTTTAAAGTGGGGTGACAGCAGCGCAGTGAAGGGGACCCAAAAAAAAAAAAAACAGGGGCCGCAAAGATTATGGGGCACCGGAAGAAGCCCCGGGGATTGCAAAATCTGTTGTTTTTTTTGGTTCAGGTTTGCTTCAAAGTACATATTTTAGCATGTATACATTTGCATTTACCCAGACTATCCAGTTGTGAAGGGTAAATATCATTTTTTTAGCATCCTAATAGAACCACTTTGTGGTAGTGGTGTTAAATAAAATCCAGGGCAATTGCTGTTACACAGTCTACCAAGTTATGTAAAGTAGTTTGCAGTAGGTAGTGTCCCATATACACTGTGCAGTGTATATAGAGAAGACTCCTGTATATATAGGATAGCATCCTGTAGTGGTATTATATAGTGTGTTGGCTGAGGATCAAAATGGTCGTGGTGCCGCTCTCTGGAAGCCACTGGTAGTGGCATAAGTATCTGTATAGACAAGGGGTGAGAGGAGAGGTATGGGAGAAGAGAGAGGAGACACAGGCAGTGGTGTGTCCCCGGCATAGAGAGAGTCAATGCTAGACTGCTAACATAACCCATGTGGGCTAGTCAGTCCATCCTAAAGGTGAGAACATTCCCCAGCAGGCTTGCCAGGGACAACTGCTACTTTTATGAGTGCGCTCTCCTCTCTCTCCTCCCATATTCCCCTCACCCCTTGTCTATACAGATACCAAGTTATAAAGGGGAGCTACCATTTTTTTTAGTGCATGAATCATCACTCACAACCACCATGTTTTACTGTTGTTATCAAATGTCACCAAAGGGTATTTGTCATTTCTTAACCACTTCCCCACCAAAGGTTATTTTCCCTTAAAAATCACAGCAAATTTTACATTTCACACTTCTCCCATTCATTCAGCAATAACTTTAGCGCTTCTTATCAACCTAAATGATCTATTTATTGTTGTTTTTTGTGGGACAAACTAGTCTTTCTTTGGGTGGTACCTTTTGCTAAGTATAATTTTATTTTGCAAGCATTTTAAAAAGAATAAGTAGAAAGAATATCATTATTTCTCAGTTTTCAGGCACTTTTGCTTTGGGGACACATGTTCCCACTCAACAATCATTGCTCTATCTATTGCTACAACAGCCTGTGACAAGCTTATATACAGTGTGTGTGTGTGTGTGTGTGTGTGTGTGTGTGTGTGTGTGTGTGCGTGCGTGCGTGCGTGCGTGCGTGCGTGCGTGTGTGTGTGTGTGTGTGTGTGTGTGTGTATGTGTATGTGTGTGTGTGTGTGTGTGTGTATACATCAGCTGTTCAGCTTCATTACCATCCACCAACTTGGGGCTCGCTGAACTAAACCTGTAACCCTCTGACGTTTAGAGTGATTTAACCATTATCCAAAGTCGGGGCGTATATATTATATATATATATATATATATAGAGAGAGAGAGAGAGAGAGAGAGAGAGAGAGAGAGAGAGAGAGAGAGAGAGAGAGAGCATTAATGTACAAGACATTCTCGAAAAATTTTCTGTGACAGTGCCCATCGTGAAACAGTGCCCGGGGGTGTGGTATATTACCATGGAAACCCTCAAGAATGCCAAGCACCGAAGAGGCGGAAGCCAAGTGGGACATCAGACATGGATAGCCCCCAGTCATCACAGGCAGGACAAACACACCACTCACAAATACTTCACTTTGTTCTCCTTACAGCAGGCAGGAATCCGAGGAGGAAAGCTGACCAGAGGAGGTAACAAGTAGCTAGATGTGGTGTATTTTCGCTGTTATATAACTAGCAGTCAGGTAGCTAGGTATACACCACTCCTGACTGCTGGCTGCTTGTCACGTTACACTTCTGGCTCTGCAGCATGTAACAAAGTTCTGGCTGTCCTTTGCTGTTCATGCTGGGAGGGAACCATTTAGACATACTGATAATGCCTTTGAGAACAGTCAGATAAGTGAAGACAATAAACGCACATTGCTGGAAACGTAACCCCTTATCTCTATCTGAATGAGATTATTTCAACTAGGTGATTACTAGACTATACACTGAGAAGTTGATAGTAACCCCTCTGTGCAGGGACCTGATTCAGTCCTGTAGAGCCCTACACCTTTTTTATCTGGAGGTGTTGGGATGATTTTACAGCAGAGAGGAAAGAAATTGCTTCTAGTTTTTGAGGTAATGTATGCCCTAACATACAGCATTTAAAAAACGCTTTAATCAATTGTTGTCATTTAAATTGCAGATTTAATACAGTGCATAGAATTGCCTCTATGAACAACACAAGCTTATGAAATTGGCTTATGGATTTCCCAGGAGAGACTCAAGAGATGCGCCAGCTTTCTCTTACTCCGCTTAGTGTATTGGCCAGAAATCTCCACTGACACTCTATCATGTCTTCACTAACAGCTCCCAGGAGATGGGTAAACAGTATCGTACATTTCAAGAGAGCATTAAAAAGGACTGCTCACTCTATTCAGTTTAATACGGAATATCTCTTTACCCCACTACTTTACAAAGCAAGAGAAAGCGGTACATATACAGTACTTGTCTGAAATCACATTTCTAAAATATCGGATCTAAAGGATTTCTCTGATGAATTAATTTACATTTAAAGTCAATGATTGCTAATTATTTTCCAGACTTTGTCATACATCCTATTTCATGCTGAATTTTATTTTTTTCTGTACAATATAGTTGTACATTTAACAGAAAAATATTAAACCTAATCCTATGATGAAGACAAATACTGCTTTAGGTTGTATTTTACCGATATTCCTTATGGGACTGTTGTATAGCCATTTTTTAATTTCCATTGAAATCGGTAGGTTGCCTAATGGAAAAAATTACGAGAACCTTAAAGAATAGAAGAAATCATCATTATGTTATATTTATACAAGATGCATAATCTTCTTCAATCACTGTATTCTCTATTTATTGTAGGTACTGATTTTTTAAATTTAATTTATACTACATCAGTCAAATCATCCAAACTAATAATTACTACTGAGGGTGACCAAAACAACATGCATATTTTTCATAAAATGGCTCAAAAATTGTCTTGTCCAGGATAAAATAAGCAAGGATTTAAAGGGAACCCAAGGTAAAAGGGATATGTAAGCTGAGATGTTTATTTCCTTTTAAATAATGCACATTGCCTGGCTGTCCTGCTGATCCTCTGCCTCTAATACTTTAAGCAATAGATGCCAAACAAGCATGCAGATCAGATGTTTATGACAAATCTGACAAGATTAGCTGCATGCTTGTTTAACCTTCCTGGTGGTAACCCCGGTTTTCTCAGGCCCTGCTGGGCCGATTTGCACAATTTTTTTTTGCTGCACGCAGCTAGCACTTTGCTAGCTGTGTGAGCACACCGATCGCTGCCGCCCCGGGCCGATTCGCCACTATCCGCCGCGCCTTGCCGCCCCCCTAGATCCCTTGCGCAGCCTGGCCTATCAGCGCCAGGCAGCGCTGAGGGGTGGATCGGGACTCCCGATGACGTCACGACATCGATGACATCAGTGATGTCATCCCGCCCTGTCTCCATGGCGACGGGGGGAGCCCTCCAGGAAATCCTGTTCTTTGAACGGGATTTCCTGATCGACGATCACCGGAGGCGATCAAAGAGGGTAGGGGGATGCAGCTGCACAGCGGCTATCATGTAGCGAGCCCTAGGCTCGCTACATGATTTCAAAAAAAAATTACAAAAAAATGGCTGCGCTGCCCCCTGGCGGTTTTTAATAGAGTGCCAGGGAGGTTAAGGTGTATGATTTAGACCCTATTGACCAGAAAGATCAGCAGGACTGCCAGGCAAGTGGTATTTTTTAAAATAAAATAAAAATGTAAAAACGATTACAAAAAAATGAAACCTTTGATTGCAACAATACAAAACTTTCTTCTAAATAAAAAAAAGAAATAAAATAGTACAATAGTATCAGATATAGCTTTGCGTTATTGATATTATACCGTACAGCACTTTACATGGTGCATTGAACAACTGATGTAGCTAACTGGTCATAATAAATATTTGTAATAAATAAATTACAATAGATAAATAAAATGACTGACTTGAAAAAGCTCTACATTCAGTTTAATTGTATTTTTATCAATTGTTTACTTCAAAATCTATGCTGCAGGAGCAAAAATGGCATAAGCCCCTTAGACACTGTAGCTTTATACAGTTATGTGAAATGGTAAGTGTAGTCCATGTAAAATTCATTTCTTTTTCACATCTGCAGACACCATATCCACATGTAAACACTATATAAAAGTAAACATAACATATGAACAAAAATAAAAGTATGTTAAAGAGAAACTCCGACCAAGAATTTAACTTTATCCCAATCAGTAGCTGATACCCCCTTTTACATGAAAAATATAATGATTTTCACAAACAGACCATCAGGGGGCGCTGTACGACTGATTTTGTGCTGAAACCCCTCCCACAAGAGGCTCTGGTACCGTACGGTACTCTGGGCAAACTGCCACAATGTAACAATGTTCACAGACAGGAAATGGCTGTTTACAACTGTCTGCAAGGCCAGAACAGCTAGAAACAGGTACATAACCTGCCCACAGTAAAAATGTCACCATGTAATACATGTCAGAATGTGAATCTGGGAGAGGAAAGATTTTACAATGAGCAAACACTGCCTAAATCATTTATACATAATTATGGTAAAAATGAAGCACTTTTTTTATTACATTATTTTCACTGGAGTTCCTCTTTAAATTTACTTTTTAATAATTCACCCAGCAGAAAGAAATCACTTCTTGTAAATCCACAGCCAGTGGCTACTTGTGTAAAAGAAGCCTTATTGTACAAGAAACCACTGTGGAGGATTGTGGTTTGCAAAGTCAGGAACCATGAGCCTGGTAATTTTTATTGGCATGCATTGCACACAATTTTTGAGTTAATTTAATTGTTTATGTAATGCAAATGCTTGTGATGGCAAAAAGGGACCCAAAACAGTCATTTTTTTCAGTTGTACAAAATGTTTTAAACAGTAACTGTTAGGCAAAAAAAAAGCTAATTTAAATCTCTATTCTCCTGTGTTAAAAAGTTTGAAAGGAAACCAACAAGGCAATACTGAAGTTAAAAAGATAACTTACTTTTTTGTTGGCTGAATAGCAATCCTCTTTATCCCCAGGCTGCTAAGGAGGTCGCAGGCCGCATAACAGAAGGTGCAGAGCATGCTGGGAGGTTTTTTTTCTCTCCACTGCACTCCCTGGTCCTCCCCTTCATTTCCCTATCCCGCCCTAAGGCTGCTTTCACAGTGGGAAGTTACAGGCTCATGTTACAGCAGCCTGTAATGCAGCCCAACTCACAACACTGAAAAATCAACGTGCTGTTCACAGTGCACACGTTGCATTAGAGTATACTGCACGAGTCCGCTATTGTTCCTAGCCACATGGCTAATTAATATTCACTGCACTGTAGTGTTGTCCAGATCATGAACGATTCGGTTCTTTGATCCGGATCTTTTTTGTGAGTCGAATCATCCGAGATTCGGTTCACAGTGGAAGTCTGGAAGAAAAAGTAACTGCAGCTTCTGCGCACAAGCACAATCTTCCTGCTGCATCTCTCCCTTCCCCATTAGCACCCTCAATGTGCCCTCATTCTCCTGCACCTCTCACCAGGGCCGGGCCGAGGCAGAGGCTGAAGAGGCTCCAGCCTCAGGGCGCAGTGTAGGAGGGGGCGCACAATTCATTCTGCTGTCATTCCCAATTGTGTTTGAAGCACAAAGAAATAAGAAAAGGGCATAAATAGTAGTGACTGCAAGCCAGATAACTAGAGATTAAGGTGTTGGGGATTTTGGGGGCCCTGGGGCACCTCTTAGTCTAATAGCAATTAGTGTGTGACGGCTGGGGTGGGAGGGATGAAGGGGCGCACTTTGCTGTCTCAGCCTTGGGTGCTGAAGGACCTTGTGCCGGCTCTGCCTCTCACTCTGCTGCAAATGATTAAAAGATTTGGTTCAAAGATCCGGATCTTTTCAATGATCCGATTCGAATCATCCGAATCATTGAAAACATCCGGACTTCCCGGTATAGAACTAAAACGGCTCACCTCTGTTCATCTGACAATTTAGACTCGGAGACCAAAATGTCAAAATGTTTCCACTCATGTTTACTTGTTGTCATCTGCTACTATCCTCCTGACCATACTTTCTTCTTCAGATAACGTATGTGGAGGGCTGATTGCAGACACCAACCAACAACACTCTTACTTCCCAGGACATTTCTCCTACTTAAATGAAAGTAAGAGTTAGGTATCAGCGTATAGTATCATTTTTCAATTTTCTTTGGATTGTTTTGAGACCTCCATCAACAGTCTGAACATAAAATGTGTAGATTCCTCATTGTCAACTGAATCATAATGCTTGTGGTATTTTGCCTAGACATAAGCAGAAGGGAA